>NW_027273872.1:11872500-12472500 GCF_046630095.1 Trachinotus anak | reverse complement strand
GTTTCTGAATCTTGGTCTTGTTTACGATATGATAAAATGAGCCGGAGGTGGACAGGCAGATTTGTGCATGTATTGTAGGCACTGTACCGGCTCAAAGATTTGTCTTCTCTTGTTTATATACTACAGACAACATACATTTCTAGCAGATCTGACACAGGCTAAAAGCAGGGTATTCTGCATTTTTGATCAGCCACTAAACATGCAACACTTTGGTGTCCTTAATCCTGAGGACAACAATGATTATAACACCACATCAATAATAATATTCTGTTTCACACCATGTTATGTAATTTTAATACTGTGGTTCACACAGTTCACTGCTTTGCACCCAGTGACGTCAGCTGCTATGGAAACCATTGAAAGCTATAATAAACCAACAGGACTTTACACTGGCTGCTGCGAAACCAGTGTTTTTGTTTTTTTACAGGAAAATGTAAATTTAATGTGAAACTAAAACGTTCTGCTGAAATGAAATTTAAGGATGCAAAAAACATAGTTTGCAAACCCATACAGAAATTTATGACATATATGTCCCTCTATTAAGAGCGATGTTGCCATAAAAGGTAAAATATTATTAACACCTATATACATCCTATGAAATACCCATAAAACCCATAAAATATTGTATATATACATACATTAATAGACAGTGTACATATATATATATATTATATATTTAATTTACACTGTATATGCAATTTATTTTTTAAAATCTTTTCTGTGTTGATTTTTATGAACAGGTCTAATTCAGGTTTGGATTTGACTTTTTTTGTTCTAAAATTTAGCTGTTTCCTCTCAGGTCAGTATATCATAATCTGCTATAATATATGTGGAAGTGGAGTCAGATAGTGAGCGTGTGTGGAGCTGGAGCTGCAGTTGGTTGTTGTGAACTGGTGGCTGAAAGCAGCTGACAGCATCGCAGTGGCATTTAACCTGACAGCCTGAAAGCAACGCTTCCTGTTCCTTGTTTGATTTTGTTTATATCCGCAAGACAATGCAGTCCAGACACACACACACACACACACACACGCACACGTTAAAACAAATATGGGCACTGGAATGAAAAGGCAAATAAACACACACATTCCATCACTTCTCTTCCTCTCAGACAAACACACACCTGTTATCTCCTTCTCTTTTTATCTCCTGCACGAGAGTACATGCAGCACACACACGCACAAATACACAAGCCAGCAGTGTGTGTGGTATTGCTTCAGGTCCATTAAAGAGGAACCAAACAAGAGGCACAGATACACACACACACACACACACACAAACACACACACACACACACACACACACACACACACACACACACTAAACAATGGCGGAACCATTGAGTAGAGATGAAAGAGAAAGACACAGAGAAACAGAGAATAAAAGGAGAGAAAAGAAAGGTGATGGAGAAAAGAGGGAGATAGAAACTAAAAGGATGAAAATGACGAGAAAGGAAAAGAGTAGCTGCGTCTCCTGACAATATATTAAACAAAACAAATATATCAGAGTGTGTTTGTGTGCGTGTGTGCATGTATGTGTGTATCTGTGTGTATTGGCTTTAGATGGTTGTTTATCTGGCCTCCTATGCTTCTCTTTCTTACCCTTGTAAGTGATGCATGAAGCCACTGTTTGTCTGAGACTCTGTACGTGAGTGTGTGTGTGTTTGTGTGTGTGTGTGTGTGTGTGTGTAGTATCTTGGCCACACCAGGATTACATAAAAAAGTGTGTGTCTCTATAGACTCTATGTATCTTGGTATGTGTATATACGTCTGTGTGTGTTTGGATGTGTCTGACCCTTCTCGTCTCCTGCATACAGAAGAACAGGGCGGCAGGGGGCTGAGTAGCAGCTGCATATTTTCAGCCAAACGTAATATTCCCAGCTGGAGGGAACTCAGTGAATAATGAACGAAAAACCTGACCCACTGAGTGTGACAACATTTTCACATCCCTGAAACACCTCAGACTGTCTGACGGCCAGAGGTCGTCTTTTTATTTAGGACCGAGCGCATGATTTACCTTTTGGTGAAACCACTTCCAATCAAGCTGCCTCATCTACTGCTTCACACAACGTCAACATGCTGCTTCTCTCAAAATTCAATGTCTTGCAGCTGCATTGCATTCTGGTCTATTTTCCGCTCCTGCAGGCATAGCAGATTGGTACAGTACCTAACACCATACTGTACATTGGTATGGTATGGTAACTTAAAGAACCCGAATGGACTGATTTCTCTGTAAAGGACTCGGGACGGGTTGGGAAAATCAAAAGGAAGAGGTGTTTATGCTGTGGTGTTTACACAGTGCTAACAGTGTGCAACGCTAGCTAATGTTAGCTTAGAAATGAAGTCTGCCAATGTCAACAAATGACCAGCCCCCGGCACAAACCAAGGTAACACACAAGCCCATAAGTCATCTGTACAGCACGTTATGATGACCCATAGTTAGGTTTTGTTGCTAGGCGACATCTAGTGGCCATAGTTACTATGACAGGAGCAAAGGGAAAAGTGCGGTGATGTAGTATATAGAGCGACAAAGTCCAGGAGGAGGAGACAGAGCAAAGAGGGTGGAGAGGGGAGGGCAAGGCAACGAAAGGGAAAAGGGACAAGAGGAAGAGGAAAAGAAATGGCTCAACAAAACACAGGAATATGACACAAGAGAGCGGTGTTTGATTCCCATGTGAAAGCAGCAGTTTATGTTGCTTCTATTATCCATGACTGTTCATTGTTATTATTGTAACAAAACAAAGACTGTCTAATCTCAACCAAGGGCCACTAGGCCTGCTGCTGTAGGGGGCTATTTCAGGAGACACTCTTATGGGTCGAATCAGAGGGTTGAAACAAATAACCTATATGGTTGTTCAGGTTGGAGGACTTGTCAATCTAAATCATGGCTATAAGAGAATAGGGCCCAATTAGCCTTTCATTGGAGGGACCGCCCAAACCATTTTTACACAGACAATAAAATAAAAATCTGGAAGAAAAACTGGAGAATAAACTGTTCAATATGGCAACACTGTGTGAGAGTCTCTAAAGCCTGAGCCCCGACACAGCAGCACAATCACAGAGCAGGCTTCATGTTGGTTTATAGTCAAATGTCAAAATGTCAGTATCAATAATATCAATTAGCTTCACTGTGTTCGAGTACAGATGCTTAACTTTACATTTCATTGTCTTTTTATATCTAGCAAGTGTTTTGAGACCCTCTTCCCCCTCCATGTGTCTCTGCTGCCACGGTAACCCAGTTTCCTGTCAGCGATGAATGAAACTAATCTTAATGTAGGAAAATTTTATGTTTGATTGAAGAAGCTGTGATATGCAGCACTACATTAGAATACACTCAGCTGCACCAATCAAATCCGATTGTCACATGATAATAATCTCTGTCTTTATGGGATGAAAGGATATAATCAAGCTAATTATATCCAAAATAAGATGCTTGAAAGATAATCGCAGCTCATCTGGTCTCTCCCAAAAGCAATATGTCTTACCATCCGAACTTAAGTACAAATCCACACTCATCACTGTTGTCCCTCTATTCTTCTCCTGCCTCATTTCAACATTCAAGCACTTGTGGTACAACAGTTCAAAAGACTTGCATTTTTATTTAATTATAAGTGAATAAAGTGCACTCTCATAGAAACAGAAACACAGTGGTGTCAGACAGAATGTTTTACTCACTGGTTCAACTCAAGTTTGCATATTTGCGAAAACCACCTGCAACAAAACTGAAAGGACAATTTAATTTTCAATGTTTTATGTGTGTGTCTGTCACAGAGAGAACATATTCAGTTTTGTGTTGTCATTAGGCAAACACCACACCATGTATAGAAATACAAAAGGAGCAGAGCAACCTTTTATGTCCTCAAGTACACAGAGAGAAAGACACAGAGAGAAAGAAAATTATATGACGATGCATCCATAAAGACTAGTGTTTTATATCTGTATATTTCACTCAGTACAGGTGCTATTAAGGCTTCAATGGGACACTTTGAAAAGCAGACACAAAACATATAAATACACTCTGCGGGGTGAGTATTCATTTTAAATAGCATTTTAATGGTGCATCTGTTTGCAGCTGAATGTGACACAGCTAGGAGCAGAGTCTGAGGTCATGGTTCTCTGACAGAAATTGGTGGATTGCTCCCTTTGGGTTTGGAACGAGTTGCTGCCTCAAGTGGAAGCGTTCAAGTATCTTAGGGTCGTGCTCGTGAGTGAGGGTAATATGGAGTGTGAGACTGACGGCCAGATTGGTATAGCATTAGCAGTCATGTGGGCGTTGTACCAGACTGTTGTGGTGAAGAGAGAGCTGAGCCGGAAGGCACAGCTTTTGATTTACCGGTCGAGCTATGTTCCAACCTTAACCTATATGGTCATGAGCTATGGGTGGTGACCAAAAGAATGAGATCACGGATACAAGTGGCTAAAATGAGTTGTCGCTGCTCCTTCACGTCAAAAGGAGTGAGTTAGGGTGGCATCTGATCAAGTTGCTTTGGAGGTTTGCCAGGCACATCCGACCAGTACAAGAACCTAGAACGTGCTGGAGGGACTTTATATCTCATCTACCTGGGAACACCTCAGGGTCCCGCGGAGAAGCTGAAAAAACGTTACTGGAGAGACCACCGCCAACAACCTCCAGATAAGTGGCAGAAATGGATAGATGGATGGAAATGTGAATAGTTTCTAATATAGTTTGTAGTTTTGACATCAGCACTCTCTATGTTACTGTGTATTTTTATCATGTACTGAGATCGCAGGAACACCATTTGCTGTGGGATCTTCATTTACCACAAACAGTGTAACAACACTATGATTGGGGACAATCACAACACAACTAGGGACAGACAACTTAAATTAGAATTGTGCATGGACTTAACAGAAAAATGCCTTGTATCAACATTTGTAGACTTCTACAGTGTGACATTTCCCAATTAGCAGCGCACCACGGGGATTAACAGCGTGTCTCTTGGCAATGCTGGCTTTCACTTGTCAGTCAGTTGCCCTGGGAAACACCCACTAAGAGACTGTTTCCACAAATATGTCAAACAGCTGCTTCATCCCCTAGAAGAAGAAATGGAAAAATATGATTTATATTTCCCTAGGCAAACAGTGGGAACTCCAATCCCCCTACATCTTTAAAGTGTGGTGTTTTAAAAGTGATGTCTTTTCCTCTCAGTCGGGCACGGTTGATGTCACATTACTGCTGTGTGTGTTTAACCACCTCTGTGTTTCACTGCAAACCATCTGAAACAAAAACTCCAGTGTGCAGACCAGTTCTGTGAGTCCATGGTGAAATACTTCAGCTCGGTGTGTTTGTTCAGCTCCCTGCAGGTGGAGTGAGCTTTCATACGACGAAGCAGGGTGTCACACATGATGGAGATTGCCTATTAAGTCAAGGCTTTAAAACATGCTGACATAAATTGTGCTGACAGTGTTCTAAAGTGGAGTTGAGGAAAGATCCAAGTCAAACACAAAGTTGGGAACAGGCGGTGACTGTCCTTTCTCTCTGCTTCTAAGTCTTTCTCATCTCCATCTCATTTCCTTTTCCTCCTGCTGCTTCTTCTTTCTTCTGCGATCTATTTGTCCCTTTTTCTCTTTCGTTTGCCTTGCCCTCCCCTCCTTACCTCCTTCCCTCTCATCTCTCCTCATCCCTTCCTACCTATAGCCTCTTCTCCTTTCCCCTCTCCACCCTCACTTCTTTCTTCCTCTTCTTATTCTTCTCGTTTCCTCTCTTCCTCTATTCTCCTTCCTTTCATCTTTTTTTGCAGCTCATCTTATTTCCTTCTTCCGCTCCTTTCCTCTAAAAACCTGCCTTTATTTCTTTAATCTTTACTTTCTTCTCATTCATTCCTGTTTTCCTCTCCTTTCCTTTTCACCTCCCTTCACTTCTCCTGTTATCTCCTCCTTCTCCTACCCTTTCTTTCTTCACTGTTCCTCTTTTTCTTTATTCTAATGTAGTCTATTTATTCCTTTCATAACCTTCTCACTTTCCTTTCCTCTTTTTCATCTTCCTCTCCTTTTTTCCTCCTCCTCTCCTCTCATCTTTACTCTCCTCTTATATCCTTCTTTTTTTATCTGCCCATCTTTCTTCTCCTTTCCTCCCCTCATTCCTTTCGTCTCTTCTGTCCTGTGGCAGTGAAGTATTGCTTCTTGAATACAGTTTGTTCTCTCAGCACTGACAGGCTTCAGATATACGACTCCAATGAGACTATAAACACTCAGAAGGCTTACGATTGTGTGTGTGTATGTGTGCGTGTGTGTGTGTGCGCGTGCGTGCGCGTGCGTGCATGCGTGCGTGTGTGTAATAGTGTCTTAATATACCTTGGAAGATTGAAGTATAATGTGTCATGGTTTGCTTGAACACTGTTAACTGGCAGATACATCATATTCAACCTGTGTATTAACCAAACAGCTGCTCCTCACACTCAATACTTTGATTTACAGCAGGTTTGCTGCTTCTCTCTGCAATGAAAGGGAACTTTTACACAGCCATGTTTCTATGCATGTGTCTCCATCTTTGTTTTACTGCTGTAGTTCACTGTAATTTGTGCCACCCTTACTAGAAATCACCTGTCAATCAAAGCTTCAGTGCAAGGACTGTGGCATCTTTTTACTGTATATTTTAGTTGATGATGTTTCTATTTCTTCACAAGGTTAAAGTTTCACAACAAACTAGTTATTTGTTCACTTGTATTTTAGATACTTGTAGCATACATGTAAGCAATTTTTTGTCCATAACTGTTCACGTGTCCCAAAGTGTGAATTCAGTTTGTGGTGTATGTATTTTTGTTTGCATGAATGTATTTCAGGTATACAAAGCTTTATTTATATGGCACATTTTATTCAAGGTCGAAGCACAATGTGCTGCACAAAGCTGGAGTTATATTGGAACCACAAAAATGATGTGGATATTGTAAAGATAAGATATTACACACAAACTAAAATGAACCCATTAATGATGCATGTGAATTAAAAATCATTAAAAATAAAATGAAATGAACAACCGATCAGCAAAATATGATATGTACATTAAAACTATTAAAAAGTAGGAATGCAATTTATTTGCTGGATTACTCTACTCTTATTTATATATTTTATTCATTGTGCAGTATGCTGTTTGACATGCAGGTCAACGTATGTGGATGCATATTTTACATATAGTGAAGGAGTGAATGCGTGTTATTGTGTGTCCATCCTCCATTTTTTTGATAAAGTATTTGCAACGTCAGTAGCTAGAAAAGGCTGGAATAATGAAATACAGGCGTTATATTAATGACACAGAGAGAGGATGAGACACACAGTGATGTCTGTGGTGGACATCTTTGTGAGCTGGACATACAGACGAGCACCAGGAGTTCAAGATGTCTCAGGCAGAAGTATGTATTGTAAGCTTGCCACCAAGGAGAAAATGATGAGCAAATAAAAAATGTATGCTTTCCTCTTATCTATAAGACCTTGGCTGGCCTAGCCACGGAGGATAGTCGTGGCTCCATCTAGACAATAACAGTCATAATAGAAGCTAAACAGTGAAACACTGTCCAACAGTGTGAAGGTTGTGAAAACAAGAGGAAAACAAGAGGAAGAAAATCTCCCTCACAACGTCCAGATGTCCACTTTGTGTTATTGAGTTGTATAGTTGTTTAATCTATAGGAGCCGTAAATAACAGCACATCCACGTGTGTGTGTGCATCGATCTTTTGCAGGAAGCTCTGTTAAAAAGCTACAGTTTAGGCTGAGTTTAAGTTGATTAGTAGTGTAATAGCTGGCTTCTTACTTCTGACACATTTCAAAACAAATTCTATCTTCCAGTTTAACTCCGGCTCTGGTATGAAATGGGTAGCTAAGGCCAAGCTATCATGAGCTATCAGGTTCACACGAATGTTACTGCTGCTGTTTTGTTTTCATCTTTTTATGACGTCAGTAACCTAGTCATATGCTCAGGACAGAGTAATGAAAAGGGCGCACCACTTTCCACATGATAAAGACGTCATTTTATTTTTCCTGCTACCTTAACTACAAACTACTAAAAGGTTGTTGTTATAAGTGCAGGATCACCACATCTGCTTGTGGAAGAAATCAAATCTTTTATTTTATTTTATTTTTTCAGATGCCACAAATGCCTCATTTTGCCTCAGTTTGAGTCCCATTCACAGCTGCACAAAGAACAACAATAGGACTCATCACGATTTTGTGACAGAATGCGTCAAGGATAGGAGTGAGTCATGACCTTTTCCCCAAGCGTGGGCAAACCAAGCCTCCTCCAGCCACTGATGAGCTCTGAAACCGAGGCCAGGAAGGGTCAAACTGGAACAAAACTTCCAAAAAAATTGAGCGAGCAGCGTGAATGTTCTACAACCGAACCGTTACCCAGCATGCAGCAGCTGGGTGAAAGCTTTGTGCTGCATGTTTTTGCACAGACTTTGTGTTAAATGAAATGGTGTGCGTGTGTGTTGTCATATTTTTGTGCCTGCACGCACAGATGCATCACTTTCTCGTTCACCCCGACCCTTGTAGCGAGAGATCACACCTGTGAGAGCGCTCCGTTTGATGAATGAGGAGAAGAAGCAGCAGCCTGCTCCCTTGGATAATGTCAGAGCACAGCCTGAATTCACTACACTGTGTGAGTCAGACAGGCATTAATCCCGCCTCGGATCTCACTCCTGAACTTTTTCCTGTAGTGTACCAGTCAGAGAGGCTGAACCCCTGGCAGTTTAAAACCCATTACCTGAGCTGTGAGTTTCCCACTATTGCTGAACCCTTTCACTACCTCTGTCAGGCTGAATGGACTTTCTGTAATGTACAGGGGGATAAAGGTTATACAAAATAGAATCATGACCATAAAACCCCCTGGGGGGATTCAGGGCTGGTTGTTAAAAACAAGGAAGCTCCAGCTGCTCTGTTTACAGGAATAGTATCATCTCCTCTTTACTATAATGTTCAGACAGTGAGGGGATATTAGTCTTTAATGTAAATCAATAAGGGAATAGTTGTGAAGAAGAAGACTTGGAATTAGATGGATAAATTTGATGGCTTTTTTGGTTGGATGCTCTAGTGACAGATAAGACACACCTGGCATGTTGTGAATGGTCATCTGACAACTGTGAGGACAATTATGGAGTATCATCACATATGCATTTTTGTCCTTTAGACCCGGTAGTGCAGTGTGAAGCTGCCACTAAAGATAAACTGTTCATTCGTCCCATTTGACTGATGCTCTTGACTGGGACACCACTGAAAGCACCCCACAGCGTGAAGTCCTGGACTTTAACAAACAAATATTTCAAAGAAAAACTTTCTCTTAAGAAAAATGTTTTCCATTTGTGTCAGCCTGCCTTTCACCTAATGCATGCTGACACATGCTCGATTGTGTCCCAGAAATACAAAGAAATCTTTATAGAGAAATTTATTTTTTCAAAGTGTTTTTGTCCATTTACATTAAGTTTTAATAGCACATGTCAATGTGTTTATCTAAAGCACATTCATTTCAGTAAGATGACTCTACGATGAGATAATCTGAGGTTTTTCATTCATGCTGCCACAACAATACTGGTTATGGTTACTGAGAAGAGGTTTTTATATGCACACTATGCACACACAGGAACTTCGCCCTTCAATATAGCTGCTGTCATTAATGATGAATACGTCATTGGCAGTGCGCTGGACAAAGGTAGAGTGACAGTTTTCCAACCTAGAATCTAAAATCAAATGACAGGATGATGAATTGCGCCTGCGCCTGTTGGTGAATGAGGCTACTGAAGTGAACTGATTTTCTTACATTTCTTTGACGGTAAAATGAGATCTCTGCACTTCCGGCAGATGAAAATGTGCACACGCAAATGCTTTAAATGCTTAAAATGCATTAAATGAGCAGCCCATTCTGCAACACACTAAACTCTGGCATTCGTGGAAGTGGACATTTATGCTTAATAGCAAAGTTCAATGTCAAGTGCCAGAGGTCATAAAAGTGTGTGAATGTCTGACTGCTCCTCACTTTTGAGCAAAATGTATTTATAATTAATTAATTAACACAAATGATGACCAGAAATATAGAAATTCTAAGTTTTAAAGATGGTTTGGTAATACTTAAAGTAAGAAAGAGGACAAAAAAAAAGAAAAAAGAAAAGAAAACCTCAAGCAACTCCACTAGACTCATTAATAACGGACACATCATCAAACACCTTCATCCAGACCACAATTCAACTACAATTCCCATGTACCTTTTTTTAAGAAAAAAAAAAAAAAAAGCAGACAGGTTAAAGACTGACTAGGACCTCATAGCACTTGATGAGGATCGATTGCGTCATCATCAGTGTCAGGATCAATGTGTCCGTCTCACCGGGGACACATTAATCCAGCCGGTCTGCGTCTGTGTCATTGACTGCTTCAGTTTCTTCATGTATCTCTGACGTTTTAATCCCAGATTGCAGCTGTCTGTCTGATCTTAATTAGTTCAGTCCAGGATCCCGAATTAGTAACACACACAAACCACGTGGGACTGAGAATTATAGACTCTCTCTCTCCTTCTATACACTGTGAACTCATCAGTGAAAAATCTTTAAACACATTTTCACTTTCTAATTTAAACTGTGCACGTACTCTGGGGGTATAGGAGCGTGGTTTCAGGTGATTGTATCTTTGTCATAGATGTACACCGATATATTGTTTTGTGATTCAAACTGTTTCTGTCGATCAGTATCACCCTAAGCAGCACCAAAAGGTGTTTCAAAAGAAATCTGGGTCGTCACAAGATGACTAAAAAGAAAGGAAACATATGTCTGTTTATTTGTTATCAGCTCTCCACAGTCTTTGCTTTTTTATTGTGAAATAGTAACTAGTGCAACCTTAGTTATTGTGCACACGTGGGCTTTTTTAATTATAAGTTTACCGTGTCATTTATTAAGTGGTGCAATATTTTTTTAGTTAATTATATTCTTAATTTATATTATTTAATTGAGTCTAGTATATAATTGTTTCATCATCAGTTGCAGCAATTCTATTTTATGGGTGTAATATTCAAGTTTCTTATTTACAACTGGGTTAGGGTTAGGGTTAGAACTTTTGGTATGAACCAGCCTGGAAAACACTACTGACGTACAAATCAGGGTTACACTAATATTACATAGGCCTCCTAACACTATGAAATGAAGAATCTGAGAGGGGAACTCTTTGGTCAACTCTTTTCCTGATTTTGCGTAAGTTACTTTCCCTTGAGCTGGTTTTATTCCTTTCAAAATTGATCTTTATTAGATTTTAAACAAATTGCTTTATCAATATCTTTTTTCTTTGAAACCTCTTGATTTCATGTCTTTTCCATTTTATTTTGCTGCCTTTGTCAAGCATTTTGTAACATGGATTTTGAAAAGTGCTCTATAAATAAAGATTATTATTAGTAGTAGTAGTTGGTTAAATCTGCTCACAGTATTTAGAGGCAGGCTGTGAACGTGGCCCATTTTGACAAGAAACAAAAAAGTTTGAGAGCCGCCGCTGTAAAAAACATTTGAAGTGCTGCATTAAGCTTTAACTTAATTTATCAAATCTTTTACATTGTTCTGAACACGTTCTTAGTGTGTTGTGATTTTCCGAGGAAACAAAAATAAAATTGCTGGTGCACAAGATGTTTCCTAATTATGTCTAAATATTTCTGGGACAATTAAAAGAGGAATTAAAAGGACACTGTCCTGCCCACGTACACTTGATGTGATCACCACAGTCAATAATGGAGACAACAAATACAACAAACTGACAGCTGATTACCACAATCTGGTTAGCTCACTAATTCCTCTTTCAACTGTCAAAGCCCATCAGCTGAAAGGAGGAAATGGCAAAAACTGATTTAAATTAACTCAGCACAGCAGAGAAGACGCTCGTGGCTGAAATCATTTCCAACCAAATGAAAACAAACAAACAAGAAAAAAAAAAAATACAAATCACAGTGTCTTCAGGTCTTCTGTTTACGAGTAAGTGATGATGCAAAACTAATTTACTGATTGGAGTACTTTGTGTATTTGTACATCTGCTGCATCCTGTCATTTTAGACACATGCGTAACGCTTGCAGTCATTAGGAGAAACCTGGCAGACTGCCTCGGTAGAGAAATGAGAGAAGACATGGCGCCAGGACTCTGGTTGTATGTGTGCACATACACGGTGAGACATGGCATTTCCTCAACGTGAGCAATCTGAAATTGTAAGCATCACTCACCAATCTGTAGTTCTTCATCACTGTAGACAGAAAAGATAAGAAGAAGTTCTGTTCTAAGTCAACACATGGATTTTTCATGTTGTACTAATGAGGTTAATATTATTAAAAATTAAAGAGGTATGATCGTGCTGTGTTTTGTTAAATATGGGGGAAAGAAAAATGTGACTCATATGATCATAAATATTGTATTTTGTATACATATTTTTAATATATTCATCATTTTGTTAAGTCACATTCCTAACTGGTCTGAGCTATATTCAGACCAAGCATCAACCTCCAGGGCTGAAAATTGATGCCAACTCCAAATGGCCACTTGAGGTTGGCTCCAAAATGAGTCAGTCCACATCGACTCCCATCCTCTTAAACCAATGAGCAGTGATCTGCCTGAGCCAAAGCTGGAAAATAATAACCTGTCTAGGTGATCGTTAGCCTGCTGGTATTTATTAAAAATCCTATCAGGCTCCCACTGATGATGATTTGGTTAAATGGGTCAAGCTTTTATTTTGAAGCAAAAGACACCTTTTAACAATCACAGATCCATAAATCACAATTCACAATAGGAGAGAGTAATACATCACTGTCATTGTTGCAGTGTGTGTGCAGCCGCCTGCCCTCATGTCCTTGTACCGTCTGAATCCTCTTTGCATTTCTATGTATATATTATATGTGAGCACGATCTTTATCTGTTGCTGCCGTGAATGTGGATATTTTTAGTCTCAGAAACTGAACCCTGAACCTCTGACCCTGGTGTTGTTGAGCACTGTACCAATTGAAATAAGGCTGTGCGAGTGTAAATGTGTGTCCAGGGCTAGGCTATACACATGTGATGACCATGAGCAGCATCTTTTGCACAGCCCACATGTCCAGTTTCCGGCTCCCTGGGGAGACCGAAGCGGACTAATGGTCGTCTTCCAGCGTGCAGCTACAAACCTCTGAAGTCCAGAGGTGTCAGTGCACTGTGGAGTTCCTATCAACAGCACACCATGTGGTATAATGAAAGCAAAAATTATGTTACAACTATCTCACCAAAGTAAGAGCATTCATTTGTCAGGTTCAACTGTATGTGTTCTGCTCTGTTAGAGGAATAAACCATTTTCCCACAGGAGCAGTATTAACTGGTTACCTTATTTGAGTTAGTACATGTATAAGTAACTGTGATCCAATATTTGTCTCACCCCAAGATGCTTATAACTGTTGAAACATAAAATGTTTTTTACCAACTACTGCCTTGATATCGTTCATTATATCATTGAGATTCTGATTTTTTTATTGGATTTGTGTTTATTTATTTTCCTAGTAAATTTTCTTGCTGAAAATGTACCCAAACTACTACCTACGCTGCTGTTTTATTTATTAATAGGCATTCTAACAGCTCACAAAACTTAATATTAATAAACCTAATATTAATAATGAATTACTGTAGGGCAAACAAAAGAAAATATAAGTGTTAATGCACAGTCAATATAAACAGAAAATGTGCTATATGTCCATATATGATTAGAATGCTTAGTAACAATAGTCATTTCCCTATTTTGTCACTTTCATAAAATGTGCAAAGGGAATGCCTGTCATTTCAGTACCACTCTAAAACTGCGTTTTAATTATTTTACAAGGGAAGAAAAACTGATTTTAAGGAAGAAAATGTTTGATTCTGCAGTTATAATCATTGTCATAAACACAGCAGCGGAGGTTCTGTGAGACACCAGACATTGAGTAAGTGATATCAACAATGTCAACAAAACACAAGGGTTTGTTTTCATTAATCTTTCCCTTGCAGCCTTATTTTTTTTTCAAAGTTGGAAAAATCAAGGAGTCGTTGCTAGAAAAAATCTAAATGTTGCCAAGTTACTGAAAAGCAAGTTGACAAAGGACAAATGTCAGATCACATGTGAACAAAACACTCACTACAAGTCACAGGTGGTTCCCTGATATTAATAGTCCTTTGCCAATAGTTCTAAGTTTATTGTGGTGGTATTCACTCACTGAGTTGAGCATGGCTGATTTCCATATGGGCAGGCTCACATTAAGAGCCTGCTTTCAGTCCTCAGTAAAACTCCCTGGAGGTGGTCCAGAAATACCAGGGAGGGAATGAAACTGTTCCCTGTACTGTTGACAGAGTGGATGTTAATTGATTAGGGCTTCTGGGTTGTTATAAACACACTTATTGATCGTTTACAATGACCTCCATCTCCATAATGTCTCAGGATATCAACACCATTTCAAGTGAAAATGGTACATGTGTTGCCTCGATATTACAACTGCGAGCAGACGTCGTCCCATATGGTTTTCCACACGGAGTCAAATCACTCAAACAAATTGTTTCTCAGATACAAATCTCAAAGGATGAGAGCAAAAGGATATTTCATGCACTACCCTCTGAAAAAAGTCAATCAATATTTTGTCTTTCTATTCAAGAACAGTTCTTTCAGATTGTTTTCTCTAGTCAGAAGCAGAAATATAAATATAAATATTTCCAATTCCTGTTGGACCCAAATAATCCTGCAAGTTATACAAGTCTGACTTCGGCAGTAACTACATCTGCGATGTCTGGCCTACATTTGCCATTATATTCAAAAAAGGCAATCACGAACAACTTTCTGTTGCAGTGATATCTCAGTGTGTGAAGAAAATTATATTTGAAGGTCTGAAAAGTCTCGTTGCCAAGTCTGGAAGTCACTGCCTTGTAAAAAACAATTGGCTGTGCCAGCAGCTTATTACAACCGATAGTCGTGATTTTTTTATCAGGGAACTTCTAGTTGCCATAGTGATTATGATGGAAGCAAAGGAAGAAGTATAAAGTATGACAAAATCTGTGCAGGAAAAAGGGTGGATGGATGGCTGCAAAAAACTTTGACACAGGACAGCGCTGGTAGGGACCAACCACCTGTGCGGTTGTTTAGGATCGAGGACTTGTTGAAGTATGTTGGGAAATCCTGCATTACACTGTCAGAGGAAGGAAATAATGAACATAAAGAAACATTTGTGTCAATGAAAGCCCTCTAACAGCAGTTCCACTCTTTATATCAATCTAGAAAAAACTGCTCAGAAAGTCCGACCATGTTTAATTCCCGAACCGTGATGAAACTATATTTCTTAAGATTAAGAACATTGTCCAAACACTTCAACAGCCTCCAGGAATGGAAGGCTGTCTCCGGTCTCTATTTACATAAATGACATAATCATTGCAGATTATCTCCTTTTTTTCACAGTAGGAAGATGTCATGAAGAAAAGAACAGCTGCAACTGGTGTAAGACTGGGGAAACACCAGGAAGACAGATTCCACACAACAGGGGAAGGACTTAGCATACATGTGGTATTTCCTGTTCAAGGTCAACCATGTCACACGTTTATGGGTTTTAGCCAATTAGCAATGAATTCGTGCTCTATTTCAGAACAGCAGCTCATCTTTTTGATCATATTTTCAGTTACTCTGATACAAAAGATCAAATGGTAAAGAAGAATTATTATCTTAGTTTTTTAGTACGGTATCTGCTCACCCAGCATTTCTGCCGAGTCTCTGCACTAATTAACCAGTTTATTTGTCTCTGAATGTGACAGCACAGTTTGTGTCATTTACACGGCACTGTAGTGGAAAGAAAGAAATGGAGAGAAGACAAGTTTTGCTGTTTGAATTCCCGATGGGTTCACAGGTCACTGTAATCTTCCCTGGAATACCTGTATGTTAATATATATATAATAATATAATAATATATCATCCATGTCACATACATATGTGGTCACATAAATGCATGATTATTTAACCCTTGCAGCAGTAAAAAAATAAGCCTCACTGCAACATTCATCATTATTGAATACAGATAGTATCATCCTGTCCAGGGAGAGAGGATGGAAAAAAAATGAAGATTAAATATGGAGCAGGCCACTGTGGCGTACATGTTCCACGTCATGCTCTTATCAATGTGAAACATGTGTTCTATGTTTAGAAGCAGTAATAGGTCGGGAGAGTAACAAGTCAAGACCATGCATTGGAAAGCGAAAGTACTGGGAGGACATAAAGCCATCTCTAACACACCTGAAAGCAAATCATTCTTCATCACAAGGGACTGTTGCCACTTGACATTTGACCTTATGGAATATTACTGAGGAAATGTCTGCATTAATTAGTGTACACAGGGAAGATGAAGGATGAAGGGTTCCAGCTGTATTCTACTGCTGTCCATACACAGAAACACAAAAATAAAAAGTGTAATGGTGACTGTAACGACGTAAAAGCTATTTACTCACAAGACTAGGTTGGGGTTAAAGCAAAGCTCTTTGCAATGAGAATGAAATGAAATGAAAAGGGCTTTAGAAAATCAAATTATTCAATTTTCTGTCGTGACATTGTGACTGGTATATTCTTGTATTATAATCTGGTGTATTCTTGTAATATAATGTATTATATTCCTGTAATAAAATCTGGTACATTCTTGTTATATAATCTGGTATATTCTTGAATTAGACGGATTGCCTCATTGTTCTCTGTGTTACTTTGAAGTGTGATATAAAGCAGCATATAGTGTATGTCCTTTTAATAACTCCCTCCAAAAAACAACACAAGCAAACATGATTTCACCACATTAACTGCAAAGGCTCATCACACAACATCGCCTAAAGCGTCTGGATACGTCTGCTTCCTTCGTTAAAGAAGTGCAGTTTCATGATTAACAACATGAAACCAGACTCCATGAGTGAAATGATTAGGAAACTTACTTGAGTACATGTGTGGATCCGTTGATCTGCGTGGCTGTGCGGGGAGCGCCGGACCCCGGGATGGATGGCCTGCGGTATCTCTTCCTCCCACAGCACAGGATGATGAGGAAGGCACGGCGGAAGGACTTGTTGAGGAAGGCGTAGAGGATGGGGTTCAGCATGGAGTTGATGTAGCCCAGCCAAAGGCAGGCCGCCCACAGTTTGTCTGGCACTGTGTAGTCTATAAAGGGGTCCACCACATTGGTGACAAAGAACGGCGCCCAGCAGAGGCAGAAACACCCCATAATGATGCACAAAATCTTTGCTGCCTTCGTCTCTGTTCGCATACGGTGGTTGCGTTGATGGTCAGCAGAGTTCGTCCCTGCTACTCCCGCCCGCCGCAGTATTTTGATCTGTCGGGCGTGTGCCTGGGCTGTGGCGTAGATCCTCTGGTAGGCCAGCACCATGAGGACCAGGGGGATGTAGAAGGCCACCACAGAGCAGGTGAGGGCGTATGGCTTGTTGACCATGAAGACACAGGATGTGGAGTTGCTGCCATCACTGTGGCGCCTCTGCTCAATCTGGTAAAATAGATCACATCAGGGGGAACAGTGAGGCATACACATCAATAGAAAGAAAAGGTGGAATTTTAAGAACAATATTCAGCTTGTAGGAAGTCCCCAAGTAACCACATGTTGTACTGAACACTCAGCCCCGCTATGCCATCAAATGCCTCCAGACTTCACAGCAACCCACTTAAAATCCCACGCTCTCCTCAGCTGCGTCAGTGTCGTAAAACGGGAACACAGCTCCTGAGGGAGAGGGGGTCTCTGCACGTCACCATTAATCACAGTGAAGTCCCATCCCGGTTTTTCCTCGGCTATCATCTCAACTCTGTGGGAAACTGCGGCTCAGGGCTATGAGATGAGTAACACAGAGATCAATCCATATCACTGCACGAAGGCCCCGCTCCCCTGTGTGTAAAACTGAGGTTGTTTTCATGAGTGGGCTGACATATTTACGTGTAAATAAAAAAGTTCAATGTTTCCATGTTTAGGTTATCTTGCATGCTGCAGGAACACACACACACTGATAACAACCTAGAGTATGTAAAGGACAAAAATGTTTTATCTTTGCATCATGCACAGATAAAATAGTCCTATACGGTGTTGTGTGGATTTATTCCACTGGAGCAGTCTGGGGTTAAATGTCTTGCTGAAGGGCATCCTGGAGGCAGTTCTCATTTCATGCATCACCAAAGGCAGAATAAATGTTTTTGGGAACCAAATCATATGGATGCTGTTCCATAGACTTTAAACATCTTAGTGGTATAAATCATCATAGCGCCCAATTCTAGATACGGCATGTAAAGTTGCACTGAACACAAACAGACGTCTTCACTTGCCTGATGTGATTTGGTGTAAAAAGCACAGATTGTGGTGCCTGACCAGTCTGAGCCGTGTGCTCCACAAGACCATACAGACCAGTAGGACTCTGTACAGACAGACGGCGAGTTGTAAACGTGTCCCCACTGGCACCTGACTTTTTGGTGTTTTGTTGAGTTTTGGAGCTGCACTTTGTGCCAGAGCTGACTGGCTACTCAGAATATTCAACAGCTCTAATTAGACCCACAGAGAGACGCTGATGCTGCTGCTGCATAGAGCTAACTTTAGACTGCTGTTGTGCTGTAAAGTGTGTGTGTGTGTGTGTGTGTGTACACAGTCAGCTTGGAAGAAACTTTCGCTGGCATTCAGATAAAGGCACACAGGGGGCGAGTGAGGTTAAAAGTGGGAAGAGGAGGGAGAGAGAGGCCCACTGTCATCTGTCTTTCTCTGAACACCTGCCTGCCTGTCTCTCTCCTCCTCCTTCTGCTTTACCCTGCTCCCCTCATCCAGGATGGTCATGTTGTTGTTTGTTAGCAACTGATTTCCTCACATTTTTTATTCACAAATTGTCTTTCAAATTTGATGTGGTGCCTTATACGTCTTGTAATACTAACTAAGTGGCAAACTGCATCAAAATAAAAGCATTAAAGACAGATTATCAGGACAGGAAGGACAGAGAAAAACATTTAAAAAAAAAAAAAACCCAACAAAAAGCATCACAAAAATTATATCAACAAAAGAGCAAAATCATCAGTAAAGAAAAGTGAGGCAATATAAGTGAGTCTGGAGACATTTTTACAAAGTGTTAAGTGGACTGGATTCATAATGGATCTCATAATGAGAGGTAAATTAATGTGAAGCTTACAGACCAATGTGACAATATTAAGAGGCTTTAAGTTATCATGTGGGCGCAGATTGAAAAATGTGCTCAGGCGTTTCACAATGACAGGTAATAACTACAAATTATATTGAGTTTTAAACGTCGCTGGCAGCTAATGGAGAGTTGTCAACAAAGCAGTACGGGCTCAATGTGTTTTTCCTTTGTTAGAAGACAGACTGCAGCATTTATTAAGCATCTGCAGAAGAGCTACAGCTCCTTGGTGAAGTGAAGAGTATGATGAATTACAGCAATAAGTGTTTATTCATTCCTTAGAAATATTTATTTGTAACTTTAAAAAAAACATGATTGTTCAAGTTTCTTGGTATGAATAGAAAAATCTGGACATGATTTAAACTGGAGACCAAGATTATTTTATTTTATTTCCACTTCTTCCTTAAGTCCTGTTTTACTGGACTGAGTTGCAACTTTATATGAGGTTAAAGGTAGCACAGGTTACTGCAAGCTCCAATAATAAGGACCCCGAGACCACTAGCTCTTCATTCCACTTCTGTTATTCAGTAGAATCTAATATAAACTTTATGTACTCAACATGATCCGGTGGAAGTAGCAGTTGCTTTTAAAAGTCAGTAATTCTCAAATTTTATGGCTTGTGACCCCTTGAAACAAATCAATATCTTCTGACCCGTTGCCACAAGTTACTGTGGACATAAGTTGTGAGCAGTTCAATAAGCCTACACAGATTTTTCCTCCTTTATCTGTAAAAGACAGAAAAAGTTTTCATTAAAATTGTATATTTTTCTTTGCTTTCTCGCTGGATTGAGAGGCAGTTATGTAACTCTATCCAGAGAGGAAGGACACGATATGAAAACTGTGCTCCTTTTCTACCGTGTGGCTGCAAAAATCTTTTTTCTGTACCCCGTCGTCTCTGACATTACACAAACCTCAGTGCACAAACAAGATACTCGTAACACTCGCTAACCTACTTTACATATTTAGAGTGAGACAAAGAAACAGCTTGACTCCATGTCTGTGGTGTCAGTGGCCTTGTCCCTCTGTCTCTGTATCTGACATGTTGATTTTGTTTCCGTAGCAACACTTGAAGCATTTCTTCCTTCTTGTAAACGATGCTCCTCAGGACCACAGTTTGTTTCTCATTGCATGTGGACACTAATTTTTCATAATGTCTGTGTAAAACATGTTCTATTCTGCTTTTCTGACTGTTTTTCTCATTTTTGTGATCTCTCTTTTTCTTCCCTCCAGGCAACTTCATTTTCAGTTACCAGCCGTGTAAGCTAAAATATCTTTGTCTCCATCTCCAAATAAAACCATTCTAAATTCATCTTTTTCTGTGGTGTACACACTCACAGACACACACACACACACACACACCACACTACGCACCAGGTGGTCGATGCCAATGCTGTTCCAGCCCTGCATGATGGGCAGGAAGGAGATGAAGGTGGGGATGACCCAGCAGCCGCCGATCATCAAAGCCACTCGCATTGGCGTCATCTTGATCTGGTAGACCAGTGGCTGGCAGCAGATGGCGTAGTACCTGACGAAAAGATAACAGAAAGGGGATAAGTATGACCAAGTGCAATCGAGGCATCAAGTTCATCTGGACACCAGAGGCAAGCGGTAGATAACATGCTCCCAACACCTCCTCAGTGAAAATGTATATAATATTGTGAGATAAGGCTTTTTTTTTTTTTTTCAATTTCTCAGGAAATAATGTTTGGATCTTAATGTAAAAATTCTGACACAATAATGTTATTGAGATCTATGAGTTTGTAGAGTTTGGTGCAGATCCAAATAATAATCCAGATCTGGTGGAAGAAAGTGTTTGGCCTTGGCAGAGGTATGTGCTCTTCTAAGTGCCAGTTTAGTTGCACTCATCCATCTGTTTTTGTCTCTTGTTTCCATTTTCAATAAGCTCCTTTGGCAAGACCAGGGGGTCTTTTGCTGCCAGTTCATTTGCAAAAATATGCAATCCACTAATCATTAAGCACTACAACATTTTCAGAAATCAAATCTTTTAATTCCTCTGAGTAGCTCTCCACCGCAATGTCTCTCATCATTCCTCTCACTCCTTCATGTCTCCTTCCTTTCTATTAGCTCATTCTCTGTGACATCATCTCCCACTCTTTGTCTTAATTATCTTAATTCTACTCTAATTTCTCTCCTTTTGCC
The DNA here is from genome assembly GCF_046630095.1 of Trachinotus anak. Classification (NCBI taxonomy): domain Eukaryota; kingdom Metazoa; phylum Chordata; class Actinopteri; order Carangiformes; family Carangidae; genus Trachinotus; species Trachinotus anak. The sequence continues at coordinate 12,451,201 of NW_027273872.1, read as the reverse complement.
TTCTCTCTCAAGTCTCTAGTTTTTTTGACCTAAAACTTTCACTTTAGCTCCCTTTCATCCTGTTTTTTTTTCTTTTTGAAATGACAGTTCTTCCCCATCTCTTGATTCTCAAACCTCTTCTCAAATCAAAGTAGAGGATCCATCCTGACATCAGGACCAATCAGGCGCAGCAGCCTCATCTCTGCTACTTAAGACTGTCAGTCAGTAAACAGTCAGTTGGGCTTGACTGCTGCATTTCTGAAGTGGACAAGAAGTTCAGTTTGTCAGCTGCAGCATCCCATCACTTGTCCTCCATGACAGTTATTAATCCTACAAGAGACTATTAGAGGCACTGTGTATAGACACATGTCATGTGATGCACCTGGTGGTAACCCTTCCTCTGATGTGAATACACTGCCCTGCATGTTTGCACTTTTGGTCAGGAGCTGTTTTTCATGGTTTGGACCCTGTTTCAACAACACAACTTTGCCCCAAAACAAATCGTCAGGTCCATGAAGAAATGGTTTTCCCATGTTGATGAGGAAGAGCTTGACTGTCCTGCACAAAGCACCTGACCTCAGTTGGATGGTTGAATGGGAGCAATTCCCTGCAGCCTGGTTAGGTCTGGTTTAGAAAAGCTGAGATCAGATCCAGTTGTAGCTGAATATTAATGCCCATGGCTTTGGAAAGAGATGTTCGGCTGTCACGTGTGGGTGTAATGTTTGAGTGTCCACATACATTTGGCCATACATGTAGCTTTAGGTATGTATTTCTTTTAAGAACACATAAAGTCAACACACCATATCTTCCTCTCACTCTGGCCCAGATCTGTCACTTCTATTGTCCACTGTCTCATCTTCTCGTCTCTTCCTTATGTCTTCTGCCCATACTGTTATACGTGTTTCTTTCTTTGTTACCACAGTACGGACTTTAACACCTTCTGTCTTTTTAAACAAGTGAGACAAACTAAACTTTTTCAATTCCAGTGATTCTGCACAACAGGGTTATCTTCAAAGCTCTGTTTTTCTCTGTGTTTCTCTATCTGCTCCATTTCATCTGGAAATCACTCACTTCCTAACACACACACACACACACACACACACAGGCACTCTGACACTGTCACCACTGCGTTTGTGTGTGCATGTGTGTGTGTGCACAATATCAGACACTACAGCAGGAATTCCCGGCGTTCTGTCACATAGTGATATCGCTAAGACGATGCTGGTGCTGAACTGCATGAATGGAATCGTACGGATGAAAAAAAAAATGTGAATGAAGCGAGAGACAAAGTGAAAGAAATGAAGCGTGGAAAGAGAGAAAGAAAGGCAGGAAAAAGAAAACAGGAAGAGAGAGAAAAGGAGAGAAAAAGAAAAAAGCTGGAAAAAGGGAGCAAGGGGAAAAGAGGAAGAGAAAAAAAAGGAAAAGGAGAAGCAGGAAGCAGACATGAAGGGCAGGAAACATGAGAAGGAAGAGAGAGGATGACAAAAGAATATAGGTGTCAGAAAAGAGAAAGAGAGAGAGAGATTAATCCAGTTATAGAAATGCTCAAATGACAGATACAGGATCACTTCCTGTAACAAATCCTCTCCATCTGCAATCTTACCTGGCCTGGTCAATGGTGTGTGTGTGTGTGTGTGTGTGTGTGTGTGTGTGTGCGTAGACACTGACCAGAGCTTAGACCTGTTCCAGTGTGATAGGAAACAGATGAAGTCAACCAACCGAGCCACTCAGATCTCCATTGCCTTCAAACCGGGGTTCAGTGAAAACTCTGATCCTGCTCCAGAGCGAGACATCACTTTAACTCTGAGTCCGTTACTGTGGTAACTGTGAATCTAACCAGGTTTTCCCGCTTCATTTTCTCACTCACACAGACGACATCAAAGGACATATCTGCGCACATTTATTTGAAGAGGATCAGTGTCCTGGTTGGACAGTATTCATTTGTTATCCAAGCCCATCTTATCACTATAATCAATCAGTCATCAGTGTGAGGACAGAGACAGTCTGCTGGACAACTACACATGCAACTGCAAAAAAGAGGATAACTGCAGCTTGCAGCTCTCCTGTGCTTCGAAGTCTCAGTGTCTAAGGCTGCGTCCACATGTTTAGTTTGAAAATGCATCGCTTCTGCTATGTGTCCGGAGTTCTCGAGCACCAAAAACAGAGACTTTTAAGTAAAATTCTGCATTTTAACGCTACAACTGTCTCTGCTGTTCGTCGTTCGTAGTAGCCAATCTGCTTCCTGTTTGTCGCACATGTCCAGTGTACCTGAGTGGTCATGCATGCATGTGTTTTCAGGTGTGTTAGTATGAACGCACATCTGTTCTGATATGGAGCTAAAACAGCCGCTGACAGTTACCTGAACATGGCACTCTGCTGCAGCACTAATCCAGTTTACCCCCTCGTCAGTCACTGTGGATATTCTGCTGCCTCCTGTGCTGTGACCCCACCTGGTTACCTGTTTGTGCTGTGTGGCATTTCACAGTCATCGGTGATGTGGAGTGGCTGTGTGTGGTCTGCATGCGCCGTGGCATTAAAAAAAAAAGGTCAGGACACTCTTTTCCATTTGAATTCTCAAAATAGTTGTGCTGAAAGGTTGCAGATTGACTCTGTAAGTGTGGATGTGGTGGTCTGAATGACACCCCCACCCCACACACACACACACACACAGCATCTCCAACACAAGTAGGAATTTTTCCATTGTGTAAATACAAATGTCCACACACACAAAAAGACACATGCACAAGAGCACAGTGTGCACACACATTCCCAGACGCATAAATACATACAAAAAACCATTAGTATGCATAGATGCAAAAAGAAAGACACACACACACACACACACACACACTTATACACATTAACCTGGGGACGATTAGAAGCAGACATAGCACGGTTGGATGGCGGCGCACCCTGACTGTGAGCACTTTAAATGGTCCCTGTTTCCTTTTGATCTACAAAAACATTTCTCTCTGTTTATTTCTGACATTTTTATTCAGACATTATTTATACGGGAGCCCATTTTTTCTCAGAACGGCCAAACCCCAAAATATGTTGCTACATTCCACATCACAGGACGTTTTAATTTGTTGTCAAACGTGAGAAAAGGCTGGTGACCAGAGAGTGGTTGAGTTCAAACCCTCCACACTATCATCAAAGGCTACACCACCACCACGATTTTTAAATATAGAAAAAACAAAACTTCTTCGCAGAAATGGCAAAAAAAAAGTCTGACATAAGTCACAAAAATCTTAATTTCCTCCATTGTGAATTCCTTGTGTGACAATAACACCCATTGACACACCAATGCAAGCTAGCTACAAGGTTATTTTGTAGATTTGAAAATAAACCTAATAAACTGATTTATTATTATATTTATATAGATTATATATTTTGTGAAGGAGTGTACCAAGTGAAGGTACATTGGAATCTTAAGTTATCAGAGATACAAAAATGAGCTCAGCTCGCAGCCTCTACAAGACCTGTATCTGCCAAACTGTGCTGGGGAAACACTGATTTTTAATGCAAAACTGTTTCTGTTCAAAACTGTGTTTTTTTTAAAGGCTTTTATCACCAGGTCTGTTTGTTCATAACACTGATGTAATCTTTTTTTATTTCAGGTTGTGTAGATCAAAACGTTATGTCCAAACTTTATCTTTATGGAGTATTTTGACAGCTTACGTTACTACGGGGGTGAGACAAGAAGGGTTGGGGTATTTTTTGAGGAGCTACAATGAACCTGTCTGAGAAAATAGCAGAAATCTGTCTATCTTGTTTGTAGGTTATAAGTTATGTTGACGGGATACACAACTTGGACGACCTTCAATACGAAATTGTTGGTTTAGGATTCAGCTGATCAGACTGATTTGAGTCACCTGGATCCCATCTGGATGCAGGTAAATGCAATTAATTACCCGCTAGCACAGAACAGAATCACCACTCTGGGTCTCAGTGTCAAGAATGAAGTACGGCCTTAGCCTAAAAGAAATCTGGGCCATATTTGGTCTCTGGTGATCCATCAAATGCTTTATTAACATCTGCTCCATTTTTTCTGCAGGGAGTGAATTAATATTGGCAGGTCCAGACAGTTTCAGTGGCAAGTGATAGTGGAGGACAATTTGCTGGCTAGCTGTCGTGCAAGATAAGAGAGTCTTTCATAATAGAGCACAGAATTAATGGCGAATTAATGTATTAAGCAAGTAGTCAGACCTCTATAATAGCTTTCATGATATAAGAGGAAGTTGTCTAAAGGTTTTTCTGAGAACCGTGTGCTTATACCAAGGTCACAGCTCAGTTTGTCCTCAGTTTGTCCTTTGAATGGAAACACAATCTTTTTCTTTGTATTGAATGACTCTGCTTTACTGTCACTCAACCCACCCTTGTCCTCGCTCTATAGCGGTCTGCCTCTCTCTGTCTTTTTCTATTTACAGCAACATCAGGATTTCAGAGCCCTAAGGCAGTTGATAATGTTTTATGCTTGGGAATCCAGGCTTAAATTGTGAAAATGATCTACAATTCAGTAACAGCAGAGCTTTGGATTTCAAATAGTAAAAAATAAAGGAGGACTAAAAAATAAAGAGTATGAAATTTGTAATTTAAAAAAAAATAAGGATTTGGTCTTATTTCTGCTTTAATGAGTTAAGACTATTCTGTTTATTCAAAGTCCTGTGAATGTAAATAATATCTGGTCTCAATAGAACTGTGTGATCATCAATATTGATGTATTGATTCCAAAGATGCGACCATTCAACTCAGCAAATGATTTTTCTCGGTAAGTATATAAACATCATCCATGTTAGAGATGCTCTTTATCTTCATATTATCTCTTTTTTTTCCATCTACCTATCTTCCTGTCACTTTATCTAAGCCTCAGTTTCCCTGTGTCTGAGTGGAAGTATGTGTGTCTGAGTGGAAGTGTGTATGTGTGTGTGTGTGTGTGTCTCCTTTCTGAATGCCTTTGTGTCATCCTCCTTGTGGCAGTTCTGGTATTTTTAGTTTTAATTCATTCCCATTCAGCTCTTTTCAGCATCTCTCAGCTCACAGTGGATGAATGAGGAGCTTTATCCTGCAGCTGTACACTTATTTTTCTATGTTCTCTCTTTTCTCTTCTCTGTTTTCTTCTCCATTTCCTCTTCTTTTCTCTCGGCATCCCTCTCTTTTCTTTCTCTTTCTCCGTCACATACACAAGCCTGTTCGTCTGTCAGCCAAGTTCTCGAAGCAGGAAAAGCACAGGTTTAAATCATCAGATGAATAACGGCTGAATTCCATTCAGCTGCGCTGGTTTCAGGGTCCTGCTACTGTGCCTGCTGTCTCGCTGTCGCACTGTTCAATAGAGCAGGGCCATTGTTATCCTTATTATTGACACCTGATTTTGGGAGACTCATCAATCTGAAGCTGTGATCACACATCGCAACGTGAGACGCAGCCACTGATTTGGAGCTTTAATGACCAAACAAAGCTTCAGAAATTTAGAGCCAAAGTTTCACAATGTGACTCAGAGAACACACTGCCTGCGCACGTGTGTGTGTGTGTGTGTGTGTGTTGGCTGCCGTGCCTGAACTGCATGTGTGTGTGTGCGCACCAGCTGTGTGTCTGCTGCGTCACTGCAGCTCTATCTGTCTACATAGAGTTTGCAGGATACTTCAGAATCAGAATCAGAATCAGAATCAGAATCAGTTTTATTGTGAATGTTGGATTGCTCTTCACTCTAAATTCATAAATGATGTGATTAATTGTTGATTCATTAATGTCACTAAATTCCACTGTCTCCACATGCAGCTGCTAAAATGGTTAAATATAACCATTTTTAACCATGGTTAAATACAACCATTTTTAGATAAAAATGTTAACCAATATTATATAAATCTAATATTTACATTTTTTCATGTCTGTGTCATATTCAGATTCAGCCTAGACATAGAAAAGTATAGTGGAAGGTGTCGATTTTATGAAATGTTGCTGGTATGATGTCAGCCTGACATCAACAGGTATTTTCTCTGTATATTTTTGCTGGGAGACGTACGCCATGGATGACAATTAGGCGAGATGCCAAATGCATCACGCAGGCAGGGTGTGTGCTCTAAACCCCTGTGCGCCAAAATGAAAACCAAGACGTTTCACAGCCGCCACGCACGTGCTACACAGCCAGTGTGTTCCTGGCCTGATGCAACTGCTGCTGCTATGACTCATTACAGAGCAACCAATCAGAATACAACATGAACCTATGACTATACACACACTACTGTGGGTTTTTGAAGCGTAGAAGAGTCAGCGCTATGACCAAAGCCCGGTCATTGATTTTCTGCATTTTCAAAACAAAGTGCAAGCTGCTGCTGCTGCTTTCTGTTGATTGGCATGATGCCATGCTTCCCCGTACATTCATTCATCACCGACATGCCTCAGATTGATATTTCACAGTCTGATACAAACTGCAGTTTCATTAGACCCATCTTGCACAGTGTGAAAAGCATTAAACATACACATTGTTGCTGTCACACAGTCTAAAGTCTGTGAAAGAGTTGTTGTAGGAATTTAAATGTGAAGTGGCTTGTCAAAGACTTGGTGATCCTGGTGGTCTACTTATAGGGTATAAAAATTATGGTTATTTATCTATTATTATTATTATTATTTTATTATTATTATTCCATTTCATTTTACATGAATGTTTTTAACATATTTTTATTTTCATTTTATGTCTGTTCATGTGACACACTTGGTGCCTGTATTTTCTTTGTTGTCAAGCACTGTGTGCTGCGTCTCTTCAATGAAAGGTGCTATACAAATAAATGAAGATAAATACATGAAGCGTGTTAATATAAAGGTTTTTGGCTGATGGGAGATCTCTGGCTGAATTTCCTTACAAAGGCAAAATGATTAAAAGTCTCACTTCGTTGCTCTGAAGGAAAAAGATGGCTGCCCACAGCACAAACAAGACCAACCTAATACAACCTATTGGACTATTTTGTTCTTTTCTTTATTGATGTCTGGAACATGTTGTGCTTCTGTGACTCTCTGACATTCATTTTGGCTCAGGAAATATTTTCCACATGCTGTAGTAAAAAATAAAAACAAAAGGAGATGACAGTTTGTAGATATTGTGCCTTTTTCCCCCCTAAATTCTTTTATGCTAAGTTCTCAAAAATCTCTCATTGTTTCCTTCTGTGTTTATGCCCTTTTTCTTCAACAGATGCTTCCTTTCAGAGATTCATGATTTACTGGGGGGATGCGTCGTTTTCTTTCCTGTTGCGTTATTTTCTTGTTTTGCCCTTTTCTGGTAAAATTTGTTTTATTCTGGTTTTATGCTGGAAGCTATAAGTTACATCAGCAGCCTTCCTCATCTTCTTTGAAAAGCATAATTATGTTGGAAATAACTTCTCCAGCAGTCTTCTGCTCAAGCGTCACAACAAAGTTTGTGTTGTAAGAGCAGCAGCTTCTCCACAAGCCAATTATCCTCTCAGTGCCGGTCATAAATGAGTAAGATATTGATTTGCTGGTGTAAAGAGCAACATTCTCTCTCAGGTAACTGACATTTACTTGGATAATAAGGACTTGGTGAGATGAGATGAGGTGAGATGGTTGTCTATTGTGCATCTCAAAAGCACAATGGCAACATTCTTTTTTCACTGTTCTTTAGTTTTACCAAAGGTCATGTTTGGTGCTGCTAGGGGTCACTATCATTCACGATTATTATTCATAATCTGTGCTGGCAGAGTTACTGGTCCGAAAGGGGTTCAGCGTGCTTCAAACAAACTACTTTGTTCAGTGTCCAACATTTGCTCCCCACTGTCCCACTTGGACAGTAGATCACAGTTTTACAGAAACTGAAAATAACTCTTTTTAAACCACAGTTTAATCATTATAGGATCCTTGTATTGCAACACTTAAAGTAAAAAGACATGCCAATCATTCCCTTAGATGACAAACCAGAGGTCACTAACAGGTGGGCCGCAGTCCAGATCCAGACCCAGATGCTGTCCTATCTGGACCTGGACCTATAACCTACAAATTATTGAGAATTATTACTGCCGCAGATTTTCTAGCCTTTAAGGCACTGGTCACGTGATGCTACTCAGCCAATCATTGTGACTTGAGTGAGAAACACACGAGAGACAGGACGGAGCAGTGACTGTTCATGCAACTTGCCGTCCATAAACTTTTACTGGCCCTGGGCCATCAAGCCGTCGGTTTTATTGGACGCTTTTGTACCTCGAAAGGCAAAAATGTAAATTCCTGTTCTGAATGGGCACATTTGAGGAGGGTTAAAAGTCTCCCCTGTAAGAGGTATTCAGCATTACACCAGGTTGTACACATGAAAATAGTTGGGATAAGTATGAAAAAGAAAACATGAGGGACGTTTGCTTTACTTTCCTGCCTCTGCACACCTGCCTGTGAAGTGGGTGTGCTTGTCGGAGCTACCCTGACTGTGTGTGTGTGTGAGTCAGTGTGTCTGCATGCAAAAGGATCAGTTCAATAATGTGTGGGTTTTTCTCTTGCACACAATTGACTGTATTGTTTGTCTCTCTGTCAGTGTTGCTTTCAGTGTGTATGAATGTGCTGTAGCTTCTCTTGTCAGTCCCCTGGACCCTGGTGAAAGGTCATTTCTTGTCCCTGTCCCACTGAACCAGAGCCCGTCAACAGCCAAAACCTAAAATGCCAAAGGCTGTCTGGAGGCTGGGGCTTTGAACTCCAGCTCTGCCTGCATCACACAGGTGAACAGACTACTGCAACTTACTTTGATTAAGAAAGGTTGATTCATTGTGAGTAGTTAGTAAAGGACTCTGCCCTGACTTCATTAAAATAGTCAAGTATCAAAACATGAAGACATCTTTACGGTTAAGGGAAGAAACGTTCACTTTCTGTCCAACCATTTGCCATATGCTGTTTACGTATAGCTGCTTCTCCAACTTCAAGGATATCAGTAACTGAGGAACGTCTTTGGGTTCCTCTAAGCTCTTTCAAAGAATCTTTTCATGTTGGTTCAGAAGAAATCGATTTGCAGATTGTACACAAGTGGAGCCCAGGAAGGATCAAAGAGCAGCCTCTAACATACAGAGGTTGATCAAGACTATCTGAGGAAGAAGTAAACAGCATCAGTGTCGTATACATGCTCGACAGTAGAGGAGCTGGTCCTGAGAGTCACAGTAAAGGAGATTCCACTAACTCTGTCCTGAAGTCCATTTGTGTGTTTCTTGTACAGCCAAGAACTGCAGCAGTAGCAGTCGTATCTAGAGTAAAAGATTTGTATCAGTTTTGTTTGGTTTGACGTCTTTATCTTAATTCTTAATCCATAATCTCTGTCTTTGTCCTTTTGTATGAATTTCTCTCTTGCTTCTTTTGTTCTTCTGAGCAATACTTTCCCAATCCCTTTCTTTCTTGCTTTTCCCCTTTCAGTCTTTCTCACGCTGCGATTTACTTTCCTCTTCACCCTTGTGCCTCTCTGCCCATCATGGTGCTTTGTATCACTTTGGTTGTGCTGCGGCTGTAATGCTCTTAGCAGCTGCTGTTGTTGTACTCTTTCTGTTTGTTGCTGAAGACTTTTGCAACTTTCTCGTCAGCGAGAGTCTATAACTCTGTAATGTTTATGGTGTGCACCGCCCATGATGAAGAATTTCCTCTTGATTAAAATAAACTAAACTGCTAAGTACTGTTGCGACAGCCTGTTCTCTATCAGGGATAGTTTGAAGAGCTAAAAGGCAACTTCTGACACAAAACTATTTGGACGTTCAGATGGATGTTACTGGCCTTTGTTTGCAAACTGCCTCAGGAAGTCAAAGCCTGTATAGTCAAGGTGCCCTCACTCAAGGCACTTAACCTGTGTTGTTGTAGTGCAGCTGCTCAGTGACTCTAATTAGAGTGTTTTTGCCCTGACTTGGGCCTCCGGGGCAGAGCTGCCTCTCAGGCCTCATCTAAAACCAAAAAATGAACCGTAAACAGTTGAACTGCAGTTGAACAGTTCTGTCTTGAGGGGCTCAGGTAAAGGTAAACACACATATCCCTGTCACTTTTCAAACTTTTATGTTCAGTTTTTCTGCCCTGCATGGGACGTTTTCAGCAAAAAATTGTATCCATAGTCATGAATAGGCTATTAACAATTTATTTAAGATTTTAATTTAAAAAATTTAAAATGATGTTTTTTTAATATTCTCGTAAAGAAATAATGCAAAAATCAGTCAAAGCAACAGCAGTAATAAACAGTGCATTATCAATCAAGTTTTAGGTTTATAGCAATGACAATAAATGTCATTTTATCAAATGAATATACTGTAATGTCATACCATTGTATATAAATGGTAGATCATAATGTGACCTTTTTAATGGTAATGTAAGTTTGACAAAAAGTAAAGGAGACTTGATTTTCAGTGTGATAAATGACATAACTCCTGCAAGTTTCAAGAGTCTTATTAGATGGAAATGAGTGGAGTCCCTGAAAAAAATAAAAGCACATTTGAATTTGTAAAACACAGCAGTGTGGTATTCAAAACGGTTGGTAGCTGTATAATATAAAATAGACTATGGGCCAAATGGTGGTATGGTCCTTAAGTGCATATCCACCTAAAATGCATGACTCAGCAGGTTAAAAAATGTTTTTGCATGAAAACAAGCTTCTTCTTTCTCTGCTCTAGAAATCCATAAATCTTTGTTTGTGTGTCGGTGTGATAGCATTTATCTCTGTCTGGCAGATGAACTCCGAAACAGAAAAGAAGTTGTGGTTCCAAGTTACGGCAATGAAGCAGGATTACCAACAAATCCAGTATTAAATCTGCCAAGAGTGGTTTTCATCTTTAGTGCCTTTATTTCTGTTGTTCTGCAGTATGTGAATCTTTGCGTGTGTGTGTGGTTTGTTGCATGTTAGAAATATCCAGCAGAACACACAAATACTGTATACACACAGTAAGAAACAGTTAAACTGGGCTTTGTACCATTTGTGGCTCCAGACTCTCTCTTACAACTAATTGAGTGACTAACCGAACAAGTACTAAAGGTGGCCATGATTCACGATATGAAACTGATTCAGGGACATTATTCCAGTGGAAATCTGCAATCTCTCCAAACAGCTTTTATAATTATATTGTATTTTTTGGCAGCAAACATCACTTTAAAGTTTTATTTGTCACATGCCAAGGTACACTGTGCAGTAAGCTGAGCAGTGAAATGAAGGTCGGGCTCAGCAGCAGGGAGGGCGATTAACTCATCATAAATTGGTAATAGAAGGTGTGTTGTTCCAGGATGCAGAGGCAGATTTATGTAGAGTAGATCAAGTAGAGTGCAAAGTTCCTCCAGCCAGATAATTGAATGAGGAAACCATTTCCTCCGTCACTGTTGTTGAGCTTGGCATCTTTGGTTTGTCTAATTTGGGAAAGTCTCCTGTGAGTACCTGCATTAAAAACACATGTACGTACTGGAACTTACCTAAGCAGAAAAGATATCTGATGGTCATGGACATTAGATATGCACTCTGCATTATTACTCTAGACAGTTTAGAGAGAGTTTCATAGAGGTCCTTCCTGCATTCCTCATGTTTGTTTCCCATATTCTCATTGTGGATTCATCTTTACTAAAATATAAACTAGGAAGGTTGCCAGTAACCTCTAGTGTTACCTTAAAAGTTCCTCCTTAACAGCCAAATAAGTTTTTTTCATGAAGTCAGACTTTCAGATACTTTCTAATACAAAAAGGTTCTTCAGGATTATTTATCCCATTCGACTTACAACACTGTGGCACGTTTGAAACGTCAGTAACCACAAATCAGCTTCAAAAGTGAAGAAACCGGTGATAAGACTGAGTCTTTTGCTCACACCTGTTCCCATTTGTGCATTGTTGAGTCGAGGTGAAGTTCAATCCGGCTGTCTGCATGATAAGATTTATCCTGTCAGGCCTGATTTATTCACATCATCACAGGCCGCCACTCTGACCCTCGACACACAGTGAATACCAACAGTTTGAAGTCAGGAAAAGAAAAATAATCACAAACTTCCCCAGCGAGCCACAGTCTGTCTATTCACAGACAGACCCTATACACCCTCAGCAGGAAAAACATTTGCATTTACATCTGTTGGCAAAATCATTACAACCACAGCATTTCCTGCTTCATGCTTTAAGCTTTACCAACTCTAGTCCTTATGACTGCACACTGACAGCCAATCAGGACTCAGAATGAGCTCCCATTAGCAGCAATCAGGCTAGCTTTGGCCCAGAGTGAGTCAGGCCTGACTCACAGCCATTTGTACTGGTGCATTTAGTACCTGGAACAGTGGACACCACGGGAAACAGCATTTCCTGTCAAATTCTCAGCTTTCGTGTTTTCTCATTGGATCAAAGAGGTTATCCTATATCTCAAGCTAGAGCAGATAAGATACTCTCACCAAGAGTCTGCTCTGAAACTCTATGATGTTTGGCTGCTATTTTTGACATTTGTAGAAAACAATGGAAGCCGAAAATGTAACCCTGCAATATTTACATTTCTCTTTTCTTTTTTATTCAATTTTTTTTTGATCCAATACCAGGTAATACAGGGCAAGATTGATACAGATACTGATCCTTTTTATGATTCAAAGCCACTTATGTATTTTCATGTAGGGGAGAGCAGTGTGTTATGACTTTTACGGGGTCTTAATACATTTTATGTTTTGCCAAATATAAGCAATCAAGACCCCCTCCGATGAAAATGAAGTTTTTAACCTTGTTAACATGCCCATATGATGTTTTTTATATACATGCATTTCCGGTGGGACTGCAGTGAACCAATGACAGTCTTGTAAAAACAGATTCTGACGGCCAAGGTTTCATACATTATATAACTAAGGAACCCATCCCGTCCACTTTTGGGGGTGAGGTGAGGACAAAATGAACCCAAAACCTTTGGGTACAGCACAACCACTAACACTGTGTCAGTCACTGCCAGTTACAAGCTAACACACAACATAAATAAATAAAAGTTGCTAACTACGCTAACCGCTACAATATGTCTGCTTGTCTCTGTTTCTGGTCTCAACAGACTCCTCATCTGAGTCTAGGTCTGACTGAGGCTAAAACATGTGGCTGAGTCTCTCCGACAATTCCTATTTCCTATTTCCTATATTGATACGCACTGGTGTCTAACCTGTCAACCTAGCACAAGCACCGGTGGTGGGTGGGCACAAGGCCTGATCCAGGTTTTTCAATGAGCAAGTAAGAGCAGATGTGCTTATAGCTCCAGTTTTTGATTTTTTTTCTTTCACTTTTTAAGCCACATGGGTTACTCACACAAAAAGTAAGGACATAAGGATGGCAGAATTTATAAGTGCCACCTGTGAGACCTGGGTTTGATGGCCAGCAGGTAGGGTGCACTGCACATGTGCGACATGTTTGTTCATGTTTGAGTCTGCACGATGTAGCACACAACAGCAGTGAAGAAGAAAAGAGTGGGTGCGCTTACACAAGTTCATGACAACGGAATATTGTACAACACAGAAGAGAGAAACAGAAAATGATTTCGATCCTATTAACGCTGGAAACGATCTTTAAAAACAAGTCGTAGTATCTGTAGTATTGATATTTTGGGATTGATCCGCAGCCTAGTGGTGGGTGATTGGGCAGGTGGGTGGGTTGGGTGGATACTTGTTATAGGACTGGATATAATGTTCTGTTTGTATTTTTGTTCACTGTAAAAATCCTTCTACTAAATAGACTTTGATCAAAAATTCTCATTTTTCTCTCGTTGTCTAAGGTGAATACCCAATCAGAGTACCATGACTGCCAAAGTGTCTTGACTTCTGTGTCATCAGTAACAGAATTTGTGGAACTCCTACAACAATCTACTTTGTTTTCATAAACACACTCCAGTGTCTGGACCTAAGAATGAGCAGTGTTTTCATTTCTAGGTAACATGAAGCTTCGCCAAACGCCAAACAGCTAACACACATTTTACAAGCACAGAACAGTGCTGCATCTCAGACGTAAGATGTAATTAATCAATTACTAATTATCTGCTGAGACTCTCAATCTCTCTCTCGCTCTATCACACACACAAACACACACACACTCCTTTCTCACACTCTTGCAAGCTGGTGGATAATTTAGAACAGAAAACAAACACCTGAATCACAGGTGTCCACTTAAATGTACTGTCTGTTACAAGACTTTAATTGACGCCATCAGTGTATACACTGATGTATAAACAGTAGGCTGTATGTGTGCACACTTTGTGGATCCTGAATGAGAACTTTAACAGTGCTCTCTTGCTGTTTGAATCGCCTGTTATGTGTATGTCCGCTGCTGTGCTGAAATTTGTCAGGTGCTGTAAAGACCAAGAGGTTTGTCTTTTTTTTCCCCTGCTGCATTCAGTTGAATACCATCAGTTTCAGACTGCAGAGGCAATAAAAAGAATTTATCCAGTCTACATCCTTACACGGTCCATGCTTTCAGTCTGGAAGTCCTCAACCATGTTTTAGTACAAGACAAGACACCACCCGATGAAGTGGGCAGATACAGTCACTGTCAATATCAATAGCCTTGGTGCACTGCAGGCTCTGACCTTTAACCTGAATGACTCATCAACCACACTACTAATACACAGTCATTCTGATTAAAATTACTACATCACCTCCCTGACCCATCACAGGACTGACATTGCCTACAGAGAGTTAACATGTATGTCATGGCCTCACACCAGTCTAACGTAATGCTGCAGATGAACCGTGCTTCATGTCAGTGTTGTGGTGTGATTCTGTGGACCTAGGTTATAAAGAGCCTTGGAAATACCTGTGAATACACCAGCACTTTAGATTTGCTGTGTTGTTTTGCCGAAGGGACATATGTGGCAGTGGCGGTGGAGAACACTAACAAGACTGTGCTGGTTACTTTGCGTGTTTTTTGACTTTGTCCATGGTGTTAAACAAGTGTAGACAGAATCATGTAAGACAGTATTTCTGTCAATGTTTTATGTCTCTGCCTGTGTCATTAAACTGCTGAAAGATGGTGCTGGGCAGTGGAATCCTTGTCTCTACACAAAGCAACACAAATTTAGAGACCTACACACACATGTAATCAATGGTATATATTGCCTACATCGATCCAAAGAAAAAAAAACAGTGGAGTATTTCAGATGGGGTGTGAGTTCACCGCAAAGGTACAGAAAAACCTAAACACTCAAACAAACTGGAGCATAAAAGCTGCCAGACCGGATAATAAACCCGTGCTGCGATGCCAAATCAAACCAAGAGTACCTCACCTGTCCAGGGCGATGCAGCACAGGTGCAGGATGGACGCTGTGGTCAGCAGGACGTCCAGCGATGTCCGGACCAGACAGAAAGTCTCGCCGTAGATCCAGTGCTGGTGGACAAGCTCGATGGCACCGAACGGCATCACCAGCACCGATACGAGCAAGTCCGCAAACGCCAGAGACACGATGAAATAATTGGTCTTGATTTTCCTGGTGGAAGGGAAGAAGCGGACAAGATTTAATGATTCTGGGGACAGGCCGACAGAAATCCAGAGAGTTTAGATAAAAATAGATCAGCATTCATTCTTGTGTGATACAAGCTCGCCTGATCAGTGAATAAATAATGAATGATCATTATTTAAGATGCATATTAAGGTCATTAAACAGGATGGTTTAGTTCTACATTTTAACTTTAAGCAATAGTGGCAGCTGTATTTTCCAAGAAACTGTTTTAATATGAATAGTGGACAAAATAGATAAACTCGAATTAAAACTTTATGTAGAAACATTTTAACCGACGTCTTCTGCCACAGTCTGATCAGTCCCGCCATAGTTTCATAATGAATCAAAAATATTTTATATGTAGACAGCAGATCCCTATCTCACAGTCGGATTGACTAAAAACAACAATGCATACATGTTTATTTGCATATAGAGGAGGAAGTGAGATCCAATCACAAGTCCAAAATTCTTGAAACCAGGTTAAAAATCTGGAAAGCCTCGTCTGTTTTGGAAGCACGTATACCAAACTCTTTGACACCTTTAAGCCCCTGAAGGAAACATTAAATTCAAGACATTAAAGTTCAAATAGCGATCAAAGACAAAGAGAGGCAGACAGGAAAGAGGTCGGGTTCTGAGTTAAGAGAAGAAAAGAAAAAAAAATATCTGAAATCAAATATTGATTCCAGAACTCAAAAAACAATAGAAGAAGGCAACAATAAGGAAACAGAGGAAGAAGAGGAAACATCAATCTTCCCTCTCCCTGCGGTGGGAGGATGAAGACAGCAAGAGATACTGAGTGGTGAACGTGAAGAAAAGTCCTCACACACTCTTCTCAAACACACAAACTCCAGAGAAGGTAAAACCACAGAGAGAAAGACAGAGATTAAGGTAGATACATTCTGCAAATTGGTGAAAAAAGGATATAAAAGAGACTCGAGGACTAAATCCTCCCTGATTGCTGCACCTAAGAGCCGGCAAAGTCTTTATCCCTTTCTCTGTGATTTAAAAGGTGATTTTCTTTATCTAAACAACAGGCCTGTCACAGGCGAGAGTCGTGCTGCTCCTACAAAGTATTGCAGAGATAAAAAAAAAGAGTATTCTAAAGAGTTTTCTTTTGTACGTTTATTATTTGTTGCATACTTTGAGGTTATTTGCATTACATTGTTTAATTTATTTCCCTGCGCATGTCACGTTTCTTTTAAGTGTCTCTATATTGTGCAAGTTTCAACTTTTACTTTCAGGTGAAATACTTTATTTTATTGGTATGTGTGAGCAGATGCTGCAGCAGCCTGTCTACAGATGATGTTCACATATTACTAAACTCTTTTGTGGTCACTGGCTGAATCGTGTTCAGAGGCATTGTTTTTTTCTTTTGTTTTTCTTTTTTTTTTTTTTATCTAATATATCTAAGTGCTGTGGAGTCACCAGGAGGTGGTTGCTTTGGAGAGCGCAGAGACCAGGCCTCACCTCCATGGCCCCGTCTGTGGTTTAGCAAACAGTAGTCCTTTGGTGAACATGACTGTTAAATGTAATTAAAAATCGTGTCTGAAGTAATTAAGTTTTTCCTGTATTAAACCAAACCAGGATTTTTCACTGACCTTTACCCAGCGCTGTGAGAGTCTGAACAGAACCATGAAACAGTCTGATGATGCTGTGGTCGCTACAAGAGGCAGGAAACCAATCGTTTTAATGATTTCTTTCACAGAGTCTGTTTTATGTTTTTATGTGTGCTCAATGCATCCATTCCACTGCTGCATACCCAGTTGCCCCACTGAGGAAAAATAAAAGTGACTGATGGATTGTTCAGTATCAACATATTTGCAACTTATCAAATATGTAAATGAAAAACATTTCCTCATTAAGATAATAGGAAACCGAATCTGGTTGCAATTATGTTTCCTACAAAATGTATTTGCTGTTGCAAAAAGTAATAATTATTATCAGTGCAATGAGACAAAGAGAGCGACTCCTCAGTCACTCAGAGTGTCTCATTAGAAAGAACCTTGACAGGCAGGAGAGTGATGTGTTTTGCTGCTCACTGGTTAAATCAGGTAAAAGCCTTATTTGCATTGACAGACATGTGCAACACCAGCCAACCAGCTAACCAGCGACACAGTGGGTCAGTTCTCCACGGTCCCTGCAGTGTGGATGCTCTGCTGCTCTATAAATAGCCTCAGTAAGAGTGGATGTCTGTGAGGCTTTTCCATCCGCCTGTCACTAACCCAAACAGCCCCTTAAAACAGGCTGTTAGTGCTGGAAACAACCAGCTGTCTGCTCTGCCCAAGCTGCATGTGGGCCACACGTAGATCATGTTGGACACACACACACGTCCATGTTCACATACACACATCTGAAACATGTAAGCACACATGGATTGGTGTATATGCACACACAAACTATAGATGAATGAGCATGTACAGTCTACACACACATACAGACTACTGTATGGTGTCTCTCTCTCTCTCTCTCTCTTTCTCTCTCTCGCACACACACACACACACACACACACACACACACACACACACACACACACACACACAGTGGTGTTGGCTGTAATTCAGAATAGTTTAGAAACCATTAACAAGCCCAGAGGGAGTGGTGGTGTCGTGTTTAGTTACGATGACATATTGTGTTTGGCTTAAAGTGCTGAGAATAAATAAACTTTATTAAAAGGGATTGTGTTGCTGTGCAGGCACACTACTCAGGCGCACTACTCTACAGGGAGCATATATATATATATATATATATATATATATATATATATATATATATATATATATATATATATATATATATATATATATATATATATATATATTAATGTGGATTTAAATATATAGATGTACATTCAGTCATTCTCATCTCAATGATGCAGCAAGGTAAAGTGATAATGAAATAAAGTCACATACCAGACATTATGGGAATTAAGTTTAGATTTCAAGGTTAAAAACAAATCAGCTGAACCCAGGTCAGGTCCTTTAGAGCAACTATGAAAACTTTGTTCATGGCTCTGATGGGCTTTCTGTCATTTTTCTTTGCTTGTTTTTGTTGTTTTGTTTGCTATTTTTTTCACTTTTGAAGAAAACAAGATCACCCCGGTGGGCAGCAGCCTGCTTTGTCTTTTTTGATACTACCACAAGGGGACTTTAAAAATTCCTTTTAAAAAATACACCAATGAAAAGGGAAACTAATGTAACCCATGAATTTAAGGAAATCGCAAAAAATTTGATTAATCACTTTGTTTATCATAAGGTTAGTTAACACAATACAAAAAACATCTGAGAATGTAAATATTGTTTCTCAATAATCCAAATAAATGATCCTTTGGCAGGTTTTATTTGCAAATATTAGTTATTATGATAAAATGACAAAATATAAATGAGCGCTCGGCACACGCAATTTCCTGATTATTTTGAGTGACCAAAGTTCCTGGCATCACTATTAACCTACATCAGCGTCTTCTAGAGCTGTTCAGTGTCCTGTATAAATATCATGCAGGCCGTGTGGCAGCGTGCGTGTGTGTGTGTGTGTGTGCGTGTGCGTGTGCGTGTGCGTGTGCGTGTGCGTGTGCGTGTGCGTGTGCGTGTTTCACACACTCAACATGACACATTGAGGGAAACAAGAGGTGGTTGGTAGCAGTGATTGTGTTTGTGTTCTGGTAATTAATGAACAGTTTAGCACCCTCTGAATCACCTTCTGCTGGTGTCAACTTCTCCTGCGTGTGTGTGTGCGTGTGTGTGTGTGTGTGTGCGTGTGTGCGTGTGGCTGGACAGACTAAAGGCCTACTGAGACGGAACACAAGGCAAATTTTGACAGCTGCACTGTCTGTGTTTATTTGCCCCCAGTGCACCAACTGTACAGCACAGACATTAGCTGCAGCGAGTGAGCAACATGTACAATAACTGTGTGTTTTCTCTGCTCAAATTGAAGCATTTTCATTTTGTGCAGCTGCATTTTTGCCTAAGTACATAATGACTTTTATTTGCCTTTGCATTGCCGATAACTGCAGATGCACCACACCTATAAATTCATTTCAGCCTTAACAGACTTTAAGAACTCAGCCTGATGACTTACCTTGCTGATTTTAGCATTCTGACAAGCTAAGACAGAGGCTGACCTCATACAAAAGGTGACAGAGCAACCTCGCACACTGACAGACTGACTTACATCACTTTGCTTCTGCGACTAAAAACCTAGATCATCAGGTTTCCTCTAGGCAAATGTGATTCGCCTGAGCAAACCAAGAGACGTTCGGGTTGGAGGCCGGTTCGGCTCAGAGCTGCAGTCTGGACAAACTGTGCCATGAGGGATGGGAGAGACACTGTCTCTGCAGCCTGAGGTTCTCTAGATACTTCACACATGCACTGGGACAGACTCACAGCAAAGACACCGGCCTTTTAGATGACATTAACACAGGTTACCCACAAGGCAACTCTCTGTGAAGAGAGGGAGATGCTGGTAAAGAACACCATGTCTCTGTTTATGGGGACATTTCTGAAAAATGCCTGATAGTGAGGGACTGACTGACTGATGGACTGATTTACCAACTCAAAGGCTGCTGAAATAAACTGTCTTCCCAGTTTTATTGGTTGTTTATAATGTGCTCATGTTTGCTTTGTTTTTTGTCATGAACTGTCACCCCAGGGATACTCCCACTGAGCAGGTGTGTGTCTGTCTGACAGTTTGTGCGCATTTTTCTATTTGCATTTGTGAATTTAAAGACAGTAGATATCCCTCTCTCTCTATCTTTCACTCTGTGTGTGTGTGTGTGTGTGTGTGTGTGTGTGTGTGTGTGTGTGTGTGTGTGTGTGTGTGTGTGTGTGTGTGTGTGTATTTCCCAGTTGGCAGTAAGACAGTGAGGCAGCAAGAGACAAATATGTTGTGTCATTGTTTTCTCCTCAGGGAGGTGAGGTGAGCCTCCACTTTGTCACTCATCAGTCTTCTTAAATACACACACACACACACACACACAAATACTGCACATACACACAAATGAAATCTCACCTATACCCACACATAAACACACACCGTACTACATTATTTTGTGTGTGTGTGTGTGTGTGTGTGTGTGTGTGTGTGTTTTATTTTTCATCCTCCACCCAACACTCACACGCACCTCATGTCAACATCCTGCGGACAAAGGTCACCCTGAGCTCTCAGGTGTCATGAGATAGAAAGAGACAAAGAGAGAAAGACACCAACTATCAGATAGACGGTGTGTGTGAGAGAGAGAAAGAGAGAGGAAAGGTGGAGAGGAAGGGAGGAGGAGAAGAAGACCGAACCACTGCGGTGACAGCGGGTCCCACATGACCAGCTGTCCTCAGGATGACCCTGTTGACGATGCTCATCTTGCATCACAGATAGAACACATCGAAATATCCCTTTATTTTCTACAGTATATTCTAATAGACGACTGTGAACTGTTCATTCTGTTGCTGCTGCTGTGGTTGTGTGTTCAGCGTTGTGGGAATCCACTTTAAGAAGCAGTTAATTACCTAACTGTGACTCTCTCGCTCTGCTTCTCAAGTCTGTCTTTGTGTCACATAAACACACAAAAACTCACACACGCAGACTTCTTCTTAGTAGCTAACATCTAATAGAGTGAGATAACATCCAGTGACAGTTTAAGTCAATGTATGTGAGAAATGAAGGAAATTGTTGAGGGTACAAAGGAGAGAAAGCTGTGTCCCACCTGAGCTGTCTGTCCTTGCAGACGGCCACCATGACCAGCAGGTTTCCCAGGATGCTCATCAGCATGACCAGAGACAGGAAGCAGATCAGAGCCACCCGCTTTGGCATGCTGTCGCTGTGGAAACGGCAAAAAAAAAGAGAGAACAACAACGTGAACACATTTCAGAACGTTTCAGATCTGCAGGGTGAAAACACAGAGCGTGATAGTGTCTTTGGATAACAGTGATGAAGTGATCTGAATCTTTCTTTTGTGGAGATGCATCAGTGAGTCAGAAGTTCAGATACTGGTACAGTTAAAGGCAGTGAAACTTTCAAGTTGTCTTGTGCCTAAACTCTGATATATCGCATTTCAATGAAGTGAACAAACAGGTTTAGATGTTTGGTATCTATGGTTATCTAAATGTTGCTATAATTAAAACATTCAGGTGCCAGCGGGAAATATTTATATCTCCATATCCATGGTAGCCTGCTTGATGAGATCAACCAGGTGAGCAGCAGAACTCTTTAAAATCAGCAGCGTGAACATCAGAGAGAGAAATGAAAAATAAAGAGACTGACGTCATGTGAGAAACACGTTTCTCTACATAGATCTGTTTTTCTCTTATCTTATTGATTTCTTCAGAGGAGGTTGTGCCTCTGCCCACAGAGTAAGGTGTGATCTTTTCACAGGAAATGGTACCTTACCCCTGTGGTTGATGAGTAATAAAAGGAGAAGGAACTGTGTTTGTTTGCCTGAGCTGCAACATCAACTCTGACTGAACGAGGACTGTTTGACTGACAACACATCAGTCATTACTGACCAGTTAGAGCAGCTGCTTCAGATTTTCAGTCGACACAGAAGCTGAAAGAAATGTACCAGTTTAAGAGTTGGTGTTTCTGTCAGCTGACTTCCAACAACCTGCATCGATCACAAAATGTTTGTCACCATTTTTCTGCCTCTAGCACAGGAAGATGAGTTTTGTATGTAAAAGAAGAAGAAGATGAGAATGTCGTGATTGTTTTTTCCAACCAGGGAAACATATTAATGAGCGCAACACTTACTTGAATCGCTGATGGGAAGAAATTCTGAGGTCTGGATCCAGGCTTGAAGACACCATTTAAACTCTATCTACTATTCTATGTTTTGAACTGAAGACACAGCAATTTGCACTTTTTCTGGTCTAAATTGGAGATAAATTAAACGAATCCAGCAAGTTGAGGCAGTCAGCTGGTGCCCACTGCTACACTGGCATCGCCTACTCTTCTCTCTGCAACATATATCAAATATGCCCCTTTCACTGGGGTGGTGCACTCAAACCTCAGCACTCTTGTGGCAACACCTCTCACTTTAAAGCCTTTGAAGCTGCGCTGCTACTTTCAGGACTGCTGCATAATATCTCAACAGCCCCGCCTCCAACCCAGCATCCACCTGAAGACTCCAAATCAACATCGTTATCACACACTGAGCCAAACTTAGCATTTCCTTGTATAATCCACTAATTAAAACAAAATAATCTCTATTTTTTTCCTAATATCCCCAAATTAAGCCCCTTCAATACATTTGGATTCCAGTAAATGTTGCTGTGATCTCTATCTTCTACATAAGGTCTTTAAATTGAGTCATTTCATCACTGTTGCCAGAACTGAACAGCATAAAACCAAACATCTTTGCCGTTCAACATTCAATTTAAAGTTTCCACCACTGACAAAGCTGTCATTCACAGTGACTGACAGTGAACATAACATTTGCCAAGGACTCTCAGATATGACAACTCTTTGTCCGATATGAAGAAAAATGCAAAGAGAGCATTTTTTCTTCTGGTCCAGGCTGCTTTAATTTAAAAATAAAGTGCCAGATGTAAAGTGCTTGTTCACAGTCCACCTCGGAGGAACATGATATATTTTATGGCATAAAACTGCAAACTTGCATTTTCACCCTTTATACATATAACCTTGGCGTGGCTTCAGCAAAACGTCTGAAGGTGCAGCAAATTAGCCGGAGTGAGTTATGAAGCACAGCCCTCAGAGTGAGTCTTGTGGTTTAAGAGCTCTCCGAAAATGACTTGTTTAATCTCAGACTTGTTTGACATTGGTAATGCATTACAGTTATCCTCCTGAGGTCTGCGGCCCCTTGCACTTGAAGGTTTGACAGGGAGGTGGTGGGAGGAGAAGGGTGGGGGTCAGCTTCATTACAGAAGGAGGATTTCAATTTTCTATTCCTGCGTGTTTGACCTGCAAATTTACAGAAGTTCACAAGTATGGGCTCTATTTATTTCTGGTTTTTATGTTGTGTCATGACATGGAATATGCTAATGCACGCCTGAATGATTCACTGCTGGAGTCAGGAGCCGCGCCTCAAATGACTTTACTCTCAGCATCTGAGGTTCAAAGGCGACAGGATAGTGTGCAAATGAGGCTTGTTCTTTGATCAGTGGTGCCAACACACTAATCAGATCAAATGGGAATGCTGACAGCTTCTCGACAGCGACATCATTACCAAAAAAAAAAAAAAAAAAAAAGGGGGGGTGGGGGGGCTCAATAAGAACACAGTAATTATCTTTCATCTTGAATTTGTCGGCTACATGGTCTGACCTTTCCCCCAAACGAGACATTAATATTCATGTTACTGTAGTAGCAACTACCTTTTAACACATCAGCAGGTGTGAGAGGCAGCATGGAAATTTACTCCTTCATGCAAGAGCCTCGCCTCGCCTCGTTTTGGATTTGACGATGAATCTGATGCAGAAGCAGCTGAGCTTTCGAAGCTCACACGCACCGATCAGCTGCTGGTGCCTGTTTCCTCTTCTGGCCAATTCTTATGGAACAGTGAAGCTTGGCAGCCATCTGTCCGAGATTTATTAGGCTCAAAGCTCTTATTCAGCAACAGTGTTGTTACCTGGCAGTTGCAGAGAACAGCCTCACCTCTCTATTGATCTACTGATGCTCAGTTGCACCACAGTTCACGAACATGACGCTGCAATCTTACAGCCAGACCTACTCCGTCCGGCCTTTCAGCGAGCCTTCATGTGGTGATTTGAAAGTAAATAATGGTTTCTAAATTTGATTTCTAGATGCAGCCTAGTGGCATAAAGCCACTCTGACAGTGTGATAGCTAATCAATTCCAATTATTTTTAACCACCGGAGGTTAGGTGGAGTAACCGACACACACACACACACACACACACACACGCATTTATTAAATATTATAATCTGGTTGACTTTTCAAATGAAGCAATGGGATTCAACACAGGGTTTTGACATGATTAAACTCATTCATGTGCACCACTTGAAAGTTTGAATGCAGCAGGATCATATCACTTAGTCAGCACCTACACAGGTGAGTATCAAATCAAACCAAATCAAATCAAGTTTTATTTATATAGCGCCAAATCACAACAGAAGTTATCTCAAGGCACTTTCCAATTGGAGGAGGTCAAGACCTTCTCTATAAAGTATAGGAAAGAAAGAGACCCAACAATTCCCACCGAGAGCAAGCACTTGGCAACAGTGGTGAGGAAAAACTTCCTTTAAGAGGCAGAAACCTCAGGCAGAACCGGGCTCAAGGTAGGCGGCCATCTGCCTCAACTAGTTGGGTTTAAGAGAGAGAGAGAGTATCAGGGAACCATCCATAAGCCATATTCCTATAGCCAGTTTTTATATTTCTCAAATTAATATAATTCAAAACCAAACTTCATCCTGCAGATTTTTCTGATTTAACTCCAAAAACTCAAGACAGTGGTTATGTTTAGAGTTTGGCTGAAGGAGCTGTGTGAAGAATGCCACACTGTCTCACCTGCACACACCCAAATAGCTGTTGATGTAGAAGGGTGATTGCCACATTGTTGATTTGCTAGAGATGTTAGATTAGAAACTAAAAATCACTTTCCAACCACATTTAGCCCATTTTTTGAATCCACTCAGCACGTGACTCTGCTGTCCTGACTTTCTACAGCAGAGACACGACACACTGAGCCCTGACTAAGATGAGCAACCACGGGGTCCTTGGTCCACGACATGTTATGAGGTGCACACCACATATTACTCGGCTTCCATGATTACATGAATCTCAGAAGGTGAAATGTCAAGTCAGGTTTATTTGTGTTGCCCTGTAGTGCAACCAGCCTCTCTACAGACATTAAAGCAATGCAATGAACTGACGTAATATCAAGCTCAGTAACATTTAAACATGTAACTAAAGTAAACCTGCTGAAAAACAGACAGTGAAATACACTGAATTTAGGATGAGGTTTTCGTATTAACTGCTCTCAGTTTTCTCTTTTCCAATCATATGTTCTACACTGATTTTCCAGATGTATGAAGAACTCATTTGCTCTTAAATCCTGCTTTATAAATCCGTGCACATGTGGAAGACACAGAGGGACTACAGGGAGACAGAGCCATAGAGGAAAGGACTGAGTTAAACAGGAGTCTTTTTTTTTTTTTTTGAGATCTGATACACATGAACTTTGACCTGCAGCCGAGCTGAACCTCTGGTGGGCAATCAGCGAGCAGCAGCCTCAATTAGGCGCTCAGAGATGGATGAGGGGCGACCGGGGGGAATACCTCCACCAGACAAGAAGCTCTAAAGCTCCGGTTTGTCACCGGGCAGCTGCTTTCTTTTGCCTGTCATGAAGACAAAATGTATTTCTTCTCAAGATTAATATGAGATGCTCCGCACTCTGCTGAATCACCTGTGAGGCAGGGGGAGATGAGGCTGCAGCTTTTAAAAATGAATGTGAAAACTGTTTTGGAAAGATGCTCCTGTGTCAGAAAGTGAAAAATTCCAATCACCTTCACTGTCTCAGAATATCTTCTGCATCACTGCCTTTACAGCTACTCCGGAGCGTTTGCCTTTACCGTGGCTCCATATGAGATGGTTGTTATGGACGAGCGGCTGAGGCACCACTGATTGGATGTAAAGCCGTGAGGACTGGCAGTCAGAAGTGGTCCAGACCAACAACTGCAGTTAGACAGCTCTGTGTGAGGCGGCGGGTGAAATCACACGTCCTCTTGAGTGCGTCAACCGAGGTGAACTGATTGCACAGAAGCTGTCGTCTTTGGAGGCCTCTGCAAACTCACAGCGAATGTGAAAGAATTTGCTATTGTGCCAAAGTTTAAAGCAGGAAACTGCAGCTATTATCCTCAAGTCAGCAGAGACAAGTGTTTTTAGTTTCTACCTCACGCCAGCCGGTTCCCACCTCAACACCGGACTGCAGCTGATGTAATCAGGGTCTGCAGAAATGCCACAAGCTGCAGTGAACGCAGGAAGGGTGGTGCATAAAAATAAAGGTGGTAACCCAAAGGAAAAGAAACTAGTAGATTGATAAATCATGCAGAGTTGGGTGCACAGAGGACTCTGACGTAAACATCCGGTGCTGATACATGATTCAAGAGCTTCTGTCCTCCTGACTGTCCTAGAAAGTCCTCATTCATCTGAGGACACGACAGCATCAAGGAAGATAACATCTCTGGGCGAGAGGTCCAACAGGAGTGACGCTGAGCTTTCTTATCTTTCTGGAGGAACTTAAAAGACGGCGGTGGGACGGCTCGGCCATCATTTTCAGGGAGGGGAAAAGGAGGATGGTCACAGCTGATGTGACACAGGCAGTTTGCTCTCTGAGTGATAACTGCTGAACCGAACTGTGAGGAGACTTTGAGCAGAAACTGTGTTGAACCGTTTCGGATGGAATATGAAGCCTCTGGTGTGGTTTTCAGCCTGATAATCAGACCAGATCCTCATTTAGTTTCGTGTTAGTATTTTTAACTTTATGTTTTTCACATTTATCGTCGTGATTTGAGAGCTGTTATTCGTGGAATTGTGATCATGGAGGACATGGTCTTGGTCAACCCAAATGACCAGATCTTGACCCGACGTGCAATCTTGTCCAGTCCCCATTATCCAAGCCTGCTGTGTCTGTTCGTGCTCACCCAAACGTGTCCGCATTGAATGGTTCCGTCAGATCCTGTGTGTGGGTAAACATCTGATCAACAACTTTACATTGTTTCTTATTAAAAAAAAAAGATTTGGCTGTTGCTGAATTCCTCACTGGGGATCCCTAATTGCAAACAATAGCTGTCTGGAAACCGGTGTTCTCTCCCAGCAGGCAAAGACAAGTCGACTATTATGCAAACTGGCACCGGAGGCGATGGATGCCGCCCAAACTGGTATCATATCAACGTCATAAAGAGGGGAAATGTGTCACAAAGGAGGACTGGGTGATGGCAGTTTCTCCCGCTTGACTGCGAGAGAGTAAAAGCTGAGCCTGAAAAACAAGAATAATTCAACTTGAAAGCCTGGGAGTAAAACTAGATTAGGAAAGAAGGTGATCCAGTCTGCTATAGACATTTGACAAAGGACGATAAATCAATGCATTAGAAAAAGAAGCGTAAACGACATATTTCTCTGGGTGGGAATCAACAGTTTAATGTTGACAGCGGATCTTTCTTATTTCACTCTGTTTCTTTTTAAATTAAAAGTTCTGTAATTCCAGAATGGAAATTAAATACGAAGGTTTTTTTTCTGACAGTACAGTAAATGTTATATCACATCTGTATCCATCTAAAACCTCTGGATTTCATTTTTGTCGTGATCAGGACAGAAAAACAAACTTTTAGAAACCACCATTCAACTTGACACCTGCGTGTAATCTTTTTAAAATAAACCTTAAACCAAAAATTCCTCCCAGACCCCAGGGTCAATAAATGAAACATCACTTATAACCTTTTACATTTCAAATCTGGAATTACACACCTTTGTGCTTGTCAATCAAGTTCTGACGTGGTGTTTTAGTCATGGTGAAGGTGCCTGCCTCTGAACTGTTGGTCTGTGATTTGCTCCCATAAGTGAGCCGTGTTTTTCCAGTCCCTGAAGATTATTTTCTTTGCTGTGACGAGCGCTCCTTAAGCAGACGTTTCGCCTCTGAACGTCGGGTTTCTGTTCCTGCACTTAGCTGACAGGTCAAACTGGAGTTTTCTTCCAATTAGACTCTGTTATCTTTACTTCACCTCTGAAAGAGAGGTTTTACTGCAGGAGAGAAGCAGCAAGAAGGAATGAAAAACAATCTGATTCATAAGTGTTTGTGACAACTCCAACAACTGACACTGGCTCCTGCTTTCGTCGCTTGTAGTGTGATGAACATTGTACGAAAATAAAGAAAAGCACCAGCTCCGTTTTTCTAATGTTTGCTTAATGTTTACAGGCTACAGATTTCTAATGAGGAAAAGTTCAGAAGCAAAGTTCTCGTTTGATATACCCTGGGTCTTGTTTTCATGGTTTTGACCATTTGACTAATAAGTGATTGTGATCTTTAAAAGCTAAAAAAGTGGTAAAGACAGTGAGATAGGTTGTCAACAAACCTCCAGGTTAGACACACACTTGGACATATGGAAGAGAAAATGAAGCAGAACAAGAAATTATAATAAAATTGTCCATTGAAAACATTCATCAGTTTACGGACTGACCTCCTCCTCAGCTGTGGCCTTCTGTGCCTGCTTCTGTTATATAAACTTCATTTTTCTGTGTAATGAAGTATCCCCAGTCCCACTGAGGAATTGTGTCAATACACTCCCGGTCAAAGGTTTTAAAACACCCCCGGTTTTAGTACAAATATAAATGTTCATCTAACTTCCTGAAACAAAACGTATGAACCACAAATGCATCATTTTCACCTCACAACACAGAGCTGAGGCTGTTTGTGCGAATGTGACATTGTAACGGGACCAAATTCTGCAGTGAAGGGAACAGCGCTCACATATAAACAGATGAAATGCACACAAGAGGAAAAAAAAAAACAAAGATTGACAGATCAGGTAACAAAAAGAGGAAAACACCACCTGCACAAGATGAAGTGCAGAATACGCAAGAGTAATCATCATCATCATCATCATCATCATCATCAGTGCACAATTGCAATCACTCAAACACACGATCCATTCAGACTCCTCAAAATCACACAAACTTGCATTCTCACAGATCAGTTTGTACATCAATCAAACCCATTCACTCTCAATATTTCTCCTCACGATGAAGCGTCACCAGCGTCCTTCTCCATCTGTCTCACATCAACTACCGCCCCAGGCATTTCCACAATGTTTCTACCTGTGTAACTCAAACACAGACATACAAATGTCTCCATCAGCAGAGTAACAACAACTCAATCTTCTCAACTCAACGTAGACTGGATTTTCATGAAAAATGAAGTCTTTTTAAATCACAAACTGGCCGAGACAAAGAAGGGCGACTGAGTTGGTACATCCTGTTTACGAATTTGAATCCTGGAGTCAGGTGAGCTTTTACAGAAATTGTGAAATACAAACTGTTTCATAAACAACAGGAAGAGTCGGGCTCATAGTGTTTCAGGGGCGTGTTGAAGACCAGTCATGATCATGTGCAGTTTACTAATGTGATCCTGCGGGATTGTCAAGTGTCCAACTTGAATTTTCACTCAGCTGCTTTTCATTGCTTTCATTGCTCATTCGTCAAAATGCTGCATTTCAGGTGACTTGACTGACTTTTAACCAACTGACAGATGAGTGACAGGAGCTTTCCTTCACTGGGACATCAACATCAACTCTTCCCTGTAACTCAGATGAATATGCTACTTGGTAAGCTGCCCTTGACTTTTGATCAGTGTTCTGAAACCAGACAGATGGAAAAGCTATTTGGAGAGATTTCTGTTTAAATCAGCTTAATATCGTGAATCATGCTCACCCTGTTTAGCGCCCTCTGCTGTCAAAATAAAATACAAAATTAAAATCATTCACCTTTTTCTTGAGGTGCTGAAAAGAAAAGTCATTGCTCGGTGCATCTGTTCATCTTTTCTCCAATGCCCTCTGAGCTGTGTTTGAAAAGGAAATGCTATCAAATAAGTTAAGTGTTATTATTGTTAAAAAAAAAATTAAAAATGACAGGTAATAATAGATTATGACGGCGTTTTTATGACTCTGTCTGTAAAAATGACGGATAACGAGAAAGTCCAACGCGGCCTCTGTTCCAGGAGACCATGAAAACTATGGCTGATTGACTGGTAGGCTTCTGTTAGAATCACATAATACAAACATATTTGTAGAGAGAGTCCTCTGACTAAATAAGGACTTCCTGCTTGCTGACAGTGCAATATACTGATGGACCAGGAATAACTGAGCCCATTTCAAACTCATTTGGACTCCCGAGATGGTTGCCTGAATGTAATATGACGACCCTGCCTTCCTGAATAGGACGGTTAATGATGTGTAACCAATGGTGTAGGCAGGGTAGGACAATAAGTGTGCACTAACCGACCTGACATTAAACACACCAGAGAGGGTTCAAAATAGAAAAGGGTCCTGTGTGAAATCTACCTCATGATAAGGGTCAATAAAGTCAGGGTTGTTGTGGATGAGTGAGGATGCAATCACACTCAGTGCTTCTTTCTTAATGAAGCAAAATGTGAACGTTAACGTTGCTGCATTTCCATATCTGACGCACAGAGGCTCAAATGGCCCAGATAAAAGTGACGCTGGGCTTGTCAAGAAAAGTCAAACAGAATCACAAGTATCTCTGCTGTAATTTCTCATCTCTGATGTTGCTAATGCATTTAGACACTGTTGGATATGAGTAACACTCCACACTGTGGATTCTAGTTGTCTGACTTTTTTCTGCTTAACCCTCAGATGTCACTGTTGAAAAATAAAACTGTGCACCTGCGCACTTTCAAATGCACAGTTGTCGATTTGACCTCCAGCTCCAGGCCCCAGCACCTTGTACATTAGTTTGCTGCTATCGATGTTTTTAAAATGTTTTTATTCTACGGCACAAAGCTTCAACAGCAACTCCCTAATGTGCAACTATAAATCAAGCTTTACTCTTCATAAAACCACACATTTCTGTTTGTATTATATGTGAGCCAGATGAGCCAAACAATTGACTTGTTAAATTGTGAGTTTTAAACATCATGGTAGGTGTATTTTTTCACTTTGGGCAGTGCTGCGCAACCTGCTTCCCTCTGCTTCAGCCTATGAATGGAGAGCACCACTTATATCACGATACATGAAGTCAATGTCGCACCTGATCAAAAAGTAACGACAGCCAGTTGTGATAAATGTCATTATTAAGGACACAACAGCATTTATGAGACAGCCTGAGGAAAATATTGGAATTGATATCAGCCTCTGGATTGAAGCCAGAAAAGCGAATTTTACCACAGTGTTCAGTATCCGGTGTGGTGATGTATTAAATCTTTATCACACGCTCCAGCTGGATCTAATCTCATCTAATTAATTGATCTCTAATTAACCTGCGTACTCCTCTCAGCTGTGAAAATGTCGCTCGTCACTGTCAATTACAGGTAATTGTCCCACTGAGGATCACGGGAGGATAAACTATGGATTCTATGTAAATATGGATTCTATAAATACCGGCTGCTGATAGAGGTCAGTAAATGTCACTGATTACTTAAAGCGCCTTTAAATATATAAGAAATAATGAGGCTCAGGCCTTTTCCCCTCCTCCTTCTCCTTCTATGATCTCAAAGCAAAGCAAATAAGTGAGTCACAGCTCTGTATTCAGACCGAAATGAGGGAAACAGACAGCAGCTCATTCCCTTTTCCCTTTCAGTCACTGAGTAATTTCTCATGTGATCTAAACTCAAATTAGTGATAAAACAGCGTGAGGCATCAGTGTTAGTGTGGAATGAGAAGCGCTGCGAGTCATTTGAAGCTAATTGTCTTCATAACAATTTGCCCAGGGGTACGAGGCATGACTGACAGCCCCCCCAAAACCACCCCCACACATACACCCTGATGTCGAAGAAGCACGCGACAGGCCACTCAGCTTCATTAAGTTACTTTACATCGGTTTCTGTGGTAGTCCATCAATTTCCCCTCCAATTATCAATCCTTCATAGGCCTCATCCTGAAGTCGGCTTTGCCCGTAATCCAACAGGGGAAATCTGGAAATGGGTTGCACCTGGGGCCGGGTCTGACTGAATTTGATACTGAGGTCGCGTTAACACATGTGACCCACCGCACCACCACATCCCATCTCCACCCACAGCCCCATTAAAGAAATCCATGGCTCAGAGGTGAGGCTAAATTACTAAATAACTGCCAACTCTGAGAGGCATGATTGACATCTCTGAACATAAAAATTCTGTCATTCCAAAGTCTAAATTGTCTCTTTTTCACAGGAGGTTGTCACCGTGCTGCTCAATCTCCGAGCGACCGGCATCACATGCGTC
This sequence comes from Trachinotus anak, assembly GCF_046630095.1. Lineage (NCBI taxonomy): Eukaryota > Metazoa > Chordata > Actinopteri > Carangiformes > Carangidae > Trachinotus > Trachinotus anak. Next base: position 12,418,914 of record NW_027273872.1, on the reverse strand, counting down.
TGAACTGTCAGTTTCCAGTGCGAGCTCAGCTTATGTGCTCAGTGTCGATGCCTTGTTAAACTGAAAATAGAGGAAATACTCCCACCACATCCATTAAATTTCAAATTGTAGAGACAATTACAACTAATTTAACTAATTGGTATCAAATAAACAAGAGTCTACAGCTAAGCTAAGACATAGTTAGTGGTGCTTTGAGCTAAATGCTAACGCACTCACACAGACGATGATGACAGGCTGATGTTTAGCTGGTTTAATGTATTTAAATGAGCTGTCTTTGGAAACGCTCTTGGTTTGTGCCTTGAGGAACAGATTTTGAATTGAACTCAATTAAAACAAATACACCAATACGGGCCTTCCACTCATCATCAACCCCCTTTATCATGCTTGTTTCATTAAAAAGGAATAAAAAATACATTTCAAAAATTGTGTTTGTTTTCTTTGCCCTGTGTTCGCGTTTACTGTTGTATTTGAGTCGTGAGTTTTATACCTTCAGAGTGAGGATATCTTTAAAAAATGAGACCATTGTATCCAGTCATCACTTGAGCTGTTTATGGTCAAGTTTAAAATCAGGTTTAGATGAAGGGTTGGAGTTAGGCATGTATAGTTATGGTTACTGACATTTTTTCTGTCACAGACTTGTGTAAGTTTAATTTCAAAGCTGAAGCTCATATTCACACCAGCATGTGAAACAGCAGAATACATTTTGAAATCCAAAACCTTCAAACAAGCCCAGTTAGAGAGCATCATTTGGCATCATTATTTACAAATGGACTGACTAACTGGAAATATTTTGGTTTTAATGAACCGGCACATCCATCTCCTGAAGACTCCTGGGGAAAGTCAAGCTGGCGACAGCCACAGTCAAACATCAGTTTGCGTTGCCTGGCAACATGTTTTGACGTGTTTAAGTTGAGATGACTCTGCTTTTATTTGGCTCCCATCACAGCGGCAGGGAGATGCTCACAGGCCAGCACGGTGATTAAAGTCACACAGCAAACAGCAGAAGAGCCGTTCTTTCTGCACGCTAAATATTAAACCAGTGATGTTCATGTCAAACATAATCAGGAGTTTTTACTGAGTGACTGCTTTCAGTAATTACAGCGTTAACCACTGTAGAGGTGGTATTTATCCCTGTCTGTCCAGCATTAATGCTTGGAGCAATTACACCGTAGAACATAAACACAACCCAACTTTGAACCTCTGGTCTTTGCAGTAACACTCAACCTGCTTCTAATCATTAACTTACAATTTCTGATGAATGAAAAAGTTGCAAAAAAAAAAAAAAAAAGTCATTTTTTAAAAAGTGATTCCTCTCGGAAGAATTTATTTGCAGTTTATTAAAAAGAGTGTGAGGAGTGGTGTATATGTTGTTTACTTGCCATTCATGTGGAAAAACATTTTTTTAGAAGCCTTAGATGTTTTCTGTTTATACTGCAAGCCTACTGGTTATCTACTATCGGACTGAATACGTCTGTGATTTTAGGTCCCATTTAGTATAAAAGTAAATTTCCATGTCTTTTCTTGATTATAAAGCAGGTCTAAGTTCTATATTAATACTGTGAAAGTATCAAAGTGATCAGTCCACAGAGAAGTGCACACAGCCTGTATTCAAAAACTGAGCCTTAAAATGAGCTGTAACTTTGTGATGTCACAACAAAGCAGTCTCTGCTCTCAGCCATGCCCCAAGCCTCGCCCATCCAGACCCACCATCCAACCTTGCAGGATTTGGTTTCTCTGAGTGTTTACCTGCTATATTTTTATTAGATTTTTGTTGGATCACTCAGAAAACAGTCAGTATAGAGGCTCTGAGCCTCTGTTCTGATTGGCTCACTGACCTGTCGTTACTAGAGCTCCAGAGAGAAGCTTGAGAGAGGAGATGTAAAACTACATTGAGATCATTTTTGGTTATGGATATCAACACTTCAAATAAAACATTGGAGACATGTAAAAATATTACAACCAAACCACTCCTTCAAATTCTCTCATCTCCTCCATCACTTCCTGCTTCACTCAACCTGAAAAGATTAGTTTGATTTGTATGGAAGGTGGAGATGAGCGGAACTGCTGACTGTGAATTAATTGCTTATTCGCTTGCAATCTCCAAATGTATTCAGGTTTTGACAATAATGTCTCATTCTGGGCATCGTCAGCTATTCATAATGGCACAAATCGGCCTAATTAGAGGAATTTAAGTCATCTTCTTTCGTGAAGTTTTGTCTGAGTCTATTTCACGACAGCCTTAGACGGCTACAAAATCCAGTAAGACGCTGGATTTGAAACTGTTCAGTGACCGGATTCTACCCCATCTTTTCCTTCCCTTGTTTTTCCTCACTGTTCTCCACTGCTAATTTCAATAAAAGCAAAAAAATATATATCGGTAAAAAAAATTTGTATTCAAAAACATTTGCATTAAATAGTGATGATCATGCACTCAGAAAAGGAGGATTTTTGTAGAATACAGGAAGATGAGGATGACTCATCTGAGTGAAGTTAACATTTTAGAAAAGTTTTGTTTTGAATGAAACTTTTTCAACATTTTTCACACAGAATGGTTGAGCAGTACAATATGAAATGACATCCACAGCAGCGAGTGAAGCCTGTGCGTTTCATGTTGATCTGTCTCCTGTGGGATTGAGGTATATTTTGAGGAGGTTGCTGTGTGAGTAGAGTCTCCTGCCTGGAGACGAATGTCCGCTAAAGCTCTTTAGAGTGCAGCACTGAGTGTATAGGTAGCTCAAGGGATTCCCATAGCGAGTTCACAGAGCTCAGAGAAGTTAAGTGTACGTCTGAAGAGTCAGAGACACTGAAAATCTTAACAAGGGAAGGAGAGACAGGAATGGAAAGCAACGCAGGCGAAAACGCAGAGGAAGACAGCCACAAATTAAGACAGACACATAGCAGGCTGAACAACAGAGAGGTGATGGAGAGAAGAAGAGGGGGAATGGCATCTGCAGACCAAATCTCACCTTGGTACGACTGGCCCACATTAATCCATCATTCGGTGTCATTATATTTGCTGAGCTCAGACAGACCTTCAAACTTCACTATGGACAGGAAGAGTCAGAGGCAAAGTGATGTGAAAACGCTGCTTCATACTTGCTCATCAGTGTTATTTTTCCGAAGGGAGGTGACTGTTTCTCAGCACTTGCCCTTTTTCACATTCATTCACCTGATGCAAAACAATGACTGTAATTCTGATGTATTTCGTAATGTTACTGAGCACGTTGCAGTGACGAAGCCTCGCCTCCCCGTCAGTCTGTGCGTGCGCTGCTACCGCCGGCTCTTCTTGCCACACATGACATTTTAGAGATGTGACATGTCTACTCGCAGTGTGCAGCAGCCGAGCTTTGCCGCAGTAATCAATGTAAGCTGCTGCACCGCCCACAGAGACCCACACATCCCTGTTGCTGAGCCTCGCCGCCAGAGTGTGGACCCCCTGATGGAGAAACTGCAGGCGGTAAAAGTCTGCAAAATATCATGCAACAAATTTACTTTTCTTCACTTTGTAATCATTCATCTTTGCTGGATCTGTGGCAGACACGTTTTCAAGGCCACAGTTTGGGGTTGCTGTTGTTTAGGGCTGCATTATGTGGCCAGTAAAATATATGGACAGTAAGACAATAATGAGTGAGAAATGGTTTATATGAATTGGGTGAACTGACTGATCCCAATTCTGAAAGTTAACAAGGACCAGACAAATAAAATAAATAAAACTAAGTGCGTGACTTCCTCCTCACCACATCCCCACTGTAAAGCTAAATTCTGACGAATTTCATTCTATCCAAACACTGATTCACTCCAGCTGCTCCTCCTCCCCTGCTGTCTTTGTTCATGTGTGAAATTTTTCTGTGTTAATGGGACAAATTAACATTCACATACTGTACATACACGCACAAGCACCCACAAACACATGTGCCAACATGAATCATTTTCCATCTGCAAATAATTCCCACAGTGATTTTAATTCTGTTGCTTCCTCCAAAAAATTGTTCTGCCTTTGTTTCTCTGCATAGTTTTTCTCCACCTCTGGTTAATTATGATCTAATCATAAAGGTCACACTGCCTCTCAAAAAATAGTGATTAGGTGTGGGACAAAATATCGATGGGGGAATATATTGTTTTACTTTCTCTTGCAAAGAGATATCTTGATATTTTTATTAAAAACGTGCAAGTGCTCTAAATGGATTCCCCCGCTAATACCTGAGTCACGATTTCATGACTCCTCTAAATTGAATGAGGGTAAACTTGTGGTCAAGAAGAAGAAACTCAAAGTGGGAATGTGGTGGACAGTGTGAAGGGGGGGGGGGGGACAAATCATGGAGGTACCATCATCTTTCACATCGAAAGTGTGGGCCCACTTTTACAAAACTTTTACATATAAAATTGCTAAAGGCTACAGACACACACACACACACTGCACTGCCAGACCAGGCAGACCAGAGACACTGTCCTACATTGACACAAAAACACACACACACACACACTTGAACTACTCCGCGCTGTCTCAGCAGCCAGGCTCTATGTCCTCCAACGCCCTCACACACCGACACACACCTGGGAGTAAAAACACACAGCCTTCATGAGGAGGAGCAGACTGGTCAGCAGTCTGCTGCTTATAAGAAACACACACACACAAAAACAACTACACACTGGGCATTTTCCTGTCATCTGAATTATAACAGCAAGGTGACTGAGACACAGACTGCAGTCCACAGGTCTGAAAGTATGTGTACAGTATGTGTTCATTGTTTGTTTTTTTTTTTTAAGTGAAATGTGTATTTTTGCATTGATTTATTTTATACACTTTAACTCCAGAACTGTTCTGACTTCCTGACAGTTCAGCCTTTCGCCAGTTTAAGGTTGTTTTACATATGAGTGTTGGTGCGTGCGTGGGTGTGTTGAAGAGACACAAAGCTAAGACTCTGTGTACTTTGTTGCTGATTGTTTCGTAGACAGTTCTTTTACAATGTATTGTCTATTAAGTATTGTGATACCATCATTATCATGAGTTACTAGGTAATTCCCATTCCTGGTAGTGATAATAGTCTATGTATGAAATAACCTGTTGTTCACATGTGGAACTTTATCTTGCAGTGTTGAGCTGAATGTTTGTGATCAGTGCTCAACTCACAGTAAGTCACATTTTTTCTTTTATTGGCTTGTCTTATAAAAGCATTTGCTTCACATAAAAATAGCTCTTTGTTTCTGTCTCCACAGTTGATCCGATATGAACGTCCTCTCTGTTGCTTGGTTACTTGTTTTCCTTGGTAAATAGCAGCCAGAGAAGAAGCCGCGGTGACAAGAGAAATTTATGCGGATGATCAAATTTAAGTCAAAGTGGTTTTACTTCACACACCTGTGTTTCTGGGACAGGAGACACTTTCTGACGTGTGTGGGTAAAAATGATTTTGTTTCTTTGTAACTGTTTCAGATGAGTCCATTGTACAAAATGAACAGTTAACTTATCTTTAGTGTTTGCCAAATGACAGTTATTGAATAACTGAGAAAAAAAAAAACAATGAAATGAATCAGTGTTTGTGGGTTTTTTTGTTTTTTTTTTGGCTGCAGTGTCTCTTCTGCTTCAGGTAGGTCTAGGTAACACTTGAATTTATCGATACTGCCAATACCATTGGTTTTATCTATAAACCTTTTTTTGGAAAAAAAGTAAGTTTTTTTTCTATTAAAATGCTTCTGTCTTCACACAAACTTCGCCTGAAGAAAATGCGACTACAAGTTTACAATAAGCCCAATATATCGGTTGGTAATTAAAAACTTTATAGCACTGATATACAGCCTTGGCTGTGGGTGTAGAAATAGATCCATCCGGTTAACATTTTAATGTTGAGTGATGTTCACTGACCGTGACAAAAATAAGAACAAATGCCTTCTTTTGTATAAAAAATTATTTCTGTAGGATTTAATCTCAGCGGACTGTCACCAAAACCTGTGTGATGCTGGAGATCTCTGAGGCGTTTTACCATTTAACAACAGGAATAGCAGAAAAACACGCTTGGCGCCGCCTGATCTCTCCTGACAACCCCAACTGCAGCCCTCCTCCCACACAGCCACAGTGGAGCTGACAGCGAGTCACCGACACACCAAACAGACGCAGGCGAGAAACAAACCTGGAGCATTCCCACACCAGACTGAAGTGCCACTTTTCTGGCTCAAAGCCTCACTGTGAGGAAAACACAGCCCAGATTGGTAAAATGGAAGCAGAAAGAGCCGTCGTCAGAAAGACACAGCATTTCATCTGTGTTTCAAAGAGACACCGTGACACATACAGTAATGTGTGAGATGTTTTACATATATAAAAAACAGCTCCTGCCAACTCTGCTGTCGTTGTCCTGATGCACTGATTCATTGATTAAAAAACAAACGAAAAAAGTTGCCTCTTGACATAATCAGGCAGTTTAGTTGTATAAGAACTTCATTTCTAGGAGACAGGGTTGGGCTATAACATGCTGCCGATTTGGACCTCATACATAAAATATATGCACTGAGTGAAAATTTACATTAATGTCAAAAGGCTGGAAACCTGAGAAAACTTTGCATCGCACTTCATATAATGCGAAGCAAACCACTCACTCCACAGAACCTTTTAAGTATACTGATCAGTTCTGTATATTTTACATTATGTTTTAATGTTTAGCGGCAAAAGTTTTCATGATTTATTCTTGCAATATATGCTCACAAACACTACAGTGTTCCCACAATTAAAATCAGAAGAGAAGCTCTGAGCCTCTCTCCTGATTGTTTTCAGAGTGATTGAATAAAAATACAGACGGTAAACACTCAGAGAAACCACATCCTATAAGGTTGGATGATGGGTCCAGGTGGGCGGGGCTTGGGGCATTGTTGAAAGCGGTGACTACTTTGTTGTGACATCACAAAGTTACAGAAGTCCTGACGGCTTGTTTTAAGGCTCAGTTTCTGAATACAGGCTGTTTGCATTTCTCTGTGGACTGGAGTACTTTCATACTTTCACTTTTATAATCAAAAAACACATGGAAATCTACCTTTATACTATATGGACCTTTAAGGCAACTTCAGTAAAACTTCATTAAAGGTAAACAAAAGTTTGTGACAAAAATTCAAAAATAATAATATAAATATGTGACAAATGGTAGACATTAAAAAATCATTTGTAGATCTGAGATGTGACGTCAAACTGGGTTTCTGGCATTAAAGTCGGGTGTGTTACAAAATTACTTTCCAACTGCCTGTTGTTTGTTTTCAGCAAAATAGCACACAAATGCAACACAGTTGAATGCCAGATGACTAAAGACGACAGAGCTCTGATGCAGTTAACTTCAACCATCTGCTCCATGTAAATTATAACTAAGCTATTAGTCTGCATCTTGCAAACTTGGTCTTTCTTTCCTTTGGTGGCTCAGGTGAGAGACTGTAAGACCTCAGAGTGCTGATCATGGACACTTTGGCAGATTCTTGGCAGATGATCCTCCAGCCTCCTTATTATGCCGCCCTGCAGCCAGTCTTCAGTAGATTGGGTCAGTATCCAGCCCCTGCTTCTTCCACCACAGAGGAGATGAAATTAGCTTTTCAGATTTGTTGCTTAAAAAAACTGACACGTACCTTTGCAAAGTTCTTTGAGGCAAAGGGCATGAAAATATAACTCTAATACAAATTACTCTGCCTCCTCTCGAGACCTTTGCTATAAAAATGGGAATTATTATACAGTGATGTGGGATGATACCAATCAGAAAGTTTTATTTCTATTCACAGAACTTTGAGCACTAGGGTGGCTGCGTTCAACCCCACCGTGCCTCACATGCATATGCTCACTTGGAGCAGGAAACTAAGACAGTGAACTAGACAGAGGACTAAGAGATCACTGTGGCAGTGCTATAAAGCTGTGTGACTGTGACTTTAAAGTCACAGTCACTATGTAATTGTATTGACAGGCCTCTTCCCCACAGATCATCATCAGTGGCTGATCTCCCTGTTTCAACTTGTGAGGAGATAATCACTCATAGAATTTTAATGTCGGGTGTGATTAATATTAATCACAGCTGCATTAGGTGTACAGTTACACTGCTGTGATACTATGTGTGCTGCCTCACTGACATCGCTAACTCTTTTTGCCTTTTATTGAAACATTTTCATATTTGTCCATAAGCTGGACTGACTCTACTTTACCCTCAAACAGAAATGCTCTGTGACACCAAGCGACAACCACCAGTGCTGAAAAATGACACCAAAAAAAAAAAAAAAAAAAAACACAGTTCCTCTAACGACTACTTAAGGCTCAATCCAAAAGCAAGTCAATCCCCGTACACTCCCATGATAAAATGCAGAAATAAACATGTAAACAGCCTGGTACAAAACAGTTTCTGTCTCTATAGCTAATTCCTCCTTTGTGCCACTTTGACAGGTGGGTGAGCATATGCTTGCAACAAACTGAAATCTTGGCCCCACACATGCTCCACCTCTTTGCCCTTTTTTGGATTAGCCAGGAGTTAGGTGGAGTCAGGCACTGCCAAAATGGCGACGATGGAGCAGCCCACTCTAAGCTTCAAAACCACTTGACAGAAACCATGGAGGTTCCATCCATCTTCAAGTACAGTCAGTCTGTACATAAATACAGTGCATTTACTTTAACAAGCAATTTTAACAAGCAAATAAGAAGGGAGTTTTAGTCTCTTTACAATATTCTTAGGATGATGATGGAATTAAGTGAAAAGAGAAAGTGCAAGTATGAAAGAGTGCAAACAAAGAAAGAAATGAGAGCTACTCAGCGATGAGCAGTGTTTGGAGGATAATGATGTAGAGATGAGTCATAAAAGTGTTGTTTTAAGTGGACAACAGACTCTTCAGCTGCCACATGTAGTCAGGTGGTCAAACAAATGATGTGTCATGTGATCAGAAATGGTTACAAACATGACTACAGCGTTGCCACAGTTCAGGTAATAAAAGACCAGGTGATCCTGTCAAAATCACTTTTTTTTTTCCAGTGAATGCAGAGAAATCTGTAGGCAGGAAGATGTTAAGCAACAACTGAGTGATAAGAACTGAGAAAAACTAATTTCAGCTCACACGCAGGTATCAGTGGTGCATTCTCTGTACTGCTAATCTGTACATGGTGCGTCTTTATCTTCACCACAGAGCACATTAAAATTCTGCATGAAGTATTTCACATCCGCCCGCTCGCTTGTAATTACAGAAGATTTTGGTTTTCATAGGTGGTGAGAACATGTCTGTCACATCTCACTGATCTCACAAACACGTCTCTCTTTGTGCCTGCTCATCCTCTCATCTCTCTGAAAGATCAATAGCATCAAGAAACCTCAGCCTCCCCTCCCCCAACACACATAACCTATACCTATTTTACACATGGATTTTCCTATTAATTTGGTATTATCTTTGCAAAATAAACTACACACTTCCTTTCCTAACGGTAACACCTCACAAAATTCCCTTTGTAACATCTTTAAAGCTCCATTGGCAGCTATGATGCAGAATGATGCATTTACATATTTAGTTTTGCACATGCTGTGTGTGTCCTGCAGCTGGAGTTCATCTCTCCTGTTTCCTGCTCATGGTCTAATCACCTGCACACATTGAAGCAGCTGCTGCATCTTTAATCGGCGGTGTCGATGCACTGACGAGTGAAACCACTACACAGAAACCCAAAGAAAAAAGCAGTTTCCTCGTCCTCCTCGAGATCATTGAAATACTCTCCCAAATGCTACTGCATGGTTTCCCTTTGCGTGTGTGCAGAAAATTGTGTCAGAGTTTACAGCTGAGAGTGTGTGCAAAGGATTTTGTGCGTTTGCTTCAATGTGATTATATTTTGGAGTGTATCACAGGAAACAAGGGGATATATTTACTGTGGAAGTGTGTGTGTGTGTGTATGTCAATAAGATCATAAACACACTCCACAGCAATTCCCAGAATGTGTGTATCAAAGAGAACAACTCTGTGTGAAAACACGGGGCAGACTTTAGCTCAGAGCCACTTGTCAGCACAAATTAGCTAATTGTTCTGCACTTCAACTTGAAATATGAAATATTTTCCTCAGTGGAGATGCTGGCAAAGAAACGTTCCTCCTCCCCCCTCTCAAGTTTTCTTTCTTCTCTCCTTGCCTGTGAGCTCCAACATCCCAACTAAAGCATGAAGCTTTTTCTCTGTATCAACGGCAGGAGTGACATTTTAAAAAGGTAGCTATTGTACAAGACCCACTACCTTCATTTATCCTGGTTGCGAGCCATATCAGTGCTGCAGAACCAAACGTCAGTGAGATGGTTGGTGAGGGATGAAATATTATGAACTAGCCATGAAATTGGATTCAGAAAGTGATCCACTCTCTCCACAGGCTAGTTTCTACATCTGTCTTTCTGCCGTTTGGTGCTGGATAGGTCGTTTACAATGGTTTTATCAGAGTTGGCTAGGGCTGAACAATATGCATAAACAACAAAAAAAAAAATCATCATATTGAGATTATCTTGGCAGTGATGAGTCAGGATTTCAGTTGGAATGGTCATTTTTTACATTTGATTTTCATTGAAAAGTCAGCTTTGTTGGGTCATGCATTAAACCACAAAGCCGCATTTATGATCTGTTGTGACACATTTTACTTTTATCAGAAAAACCAGATGGTTGTTTGTCTCCACCATCCAGCCAAGGTACAGAAAATATAGCCACAATCTCCCCTTCCTGAGTTACAGTGTTAAATAATGGCTAGAACATTATGATGTCACAGTGAAGTTGACCATTGACCTTTTCGATATATGATGTCACCACTTCACTTTATTCTTAAAGACATTTGAGTTAAATTGTGTCATAATTAGTGAATAAATTTGTGAGTTATGTCTATGTTAAAGCCGTGTTTTGTGAGGTTACAGTGACCTACAGTTCCCTCGAGGCCTTAGTGAGATATCGCATTCACAAAAAATGAGATAGACAGTATTTCAATTAATTGTTCAGCCATTCTGGAAGCAGGGTTAAGTGAACAAAAACGGAAAAGTTAACACTGACACAAAAACACTCTGTAGAGGAGTGTGGCGAGGCGCAGAGTTGTGGGATAATTCTCTGTAAATTTGTGACAACCAGTGATCCTGTTCATGTTTTCATCCATTCTTAACTTCTTAGTCTTAGACAATTTTATCAACCTTGTAAAAAAAAAAAAAAAAAAAAAAACCTACTTCTGTACCACAGTTCATTCACCTCAACCTCGCCCTCAGAGGCACCCGCAGATGTGAATCATTTCAGAAGAGACATGAGATATACAGATGAGTCAGCGATGGAGGGGTTTTCTGAATGTGTGTCATTTTCTGAAAGGAAGATGTGCAAAGAGCGGGAAGAGACACCAGAGGCTGAACCTGCATGTGCCTGGAAGTGCTATCAGTGACAGGTGGGGTAAATCACCTTGTCAGGCATGAACGGAAATGGGTTGAAACACTGTATTATGGAGCACTCAACACACAAACACATACCAACACACACACACACAAACGCACACACACACACACACACTCTCCTCCTGCCGACTCCTCTCCATCTGCGAGGATAACGGATTCGGAGGCTTGGCAGATGTCAGTTTTACTGCTGGAGATTTTGACGGCGTCGTTAGCGTGCTTCGACTCATAGATATGATCCAGTCTGAGCTGAATGGAAGCCTGGGCCCCCTGTTTTTTTTTTTGTTTTGTTTTTTTTTCTTTTTTCTTTTTTTTCAGCAGCACCTCAGTTCGTGTGTGTGCGTGCCCCGCTTCATCAGCAATGCTTTTTATATGAATGGAAAATTTCTTATTGAGATTACATAAGTGGTTGCTGAATGAATTATTCAGTCTGTGAAAGAAAAAGACGGCGCGCTGTGTTGCCTGCCAACTCTGCAACACAGCCACCAATCAGCGTAAGAGAGGCTCAAATGGAGAGACAGGATAAAGTCAAATACGCTCAGATTGTGAAGGACCAGTGTGTCAAAATGATCTACAGGTGGACGCAGATGACAGAGGAAGGTGATGAGAGCTGGACAAATTATCTGTGTACAGGGATTGGTGATATAAACCATGTGAGATTTCTTTTTCCTAATATTGGATAGATTGCTGAAACTGTAAATGATGACACGTTATAACATTTGGGTGTTTGTTAATTGAGTTTCTGTGGTTGAAGTTTTACGGAAATTCCTGTTTTGTTGAGCATCAAAGATTTCTCTTAAGGGAAATATTACTAATAAGTCATTATTCACATCTTAAGGACAAGAATCCTAATATTATGAGAAGTTATTGTTGTTTTGTAGGTCATGTGATCCCCTTGCCTCACCCATGATATTTTAGCACCTGAAGAATCTGGATTCAAAATGCTTACCCACCAAAATGAGAAAAACAAGCGTTGTGTAGATCTGATGCACAGTCAAATGTGAGGACAAGAATATCTGGAGTTCATTGAGTAATCTAGAGACAAAATTGCATGAACCAAGATTGAATTGTTATCATATGGTGAGAAGTTTGCTCCTTATGCATTTCCTGCTACGTCCCTGAGTGGATCACACAGTGAATGAACAGCCGCGTGAACTGGATGAATGGGCAAACAGAAGAAAGAACGAGCAAACAATTGACAAATGCACCATAACACCACAAGCGAGCGGCGGTGACCTTCCCCTGCCATCTCTCTGTTTGGCTTCCTGCTGTCTCAGGCCAAACTTTCCCGTTGAAAGCAATCATCCAGAAAACAGGATCTGTCACAGGACACCTGAGTGGTGAGGAGAGGGGGAGCAAACGGCAGAGCGAGAAGGAAAGCTGATCCGAGGGGAGGAAAGAAAAACTCGCTGCTATCTGATCTGATCTCTCTCAGTCTGACTGACTGCATCGTATCGACTCACGGCTCCAGCCATGTTCAGGGAGGATCACGTGTGATGACTGCACACACTGAGATGAGCTACTACACTGCTAGAATGTGTTTGACATGCAAAACATTAAATGCTGGTTAAAGACAGCTATAATGTGACACTGCAGATATTTGCAGAGGCGTTCTTCTTTGGCACAGAGTTCACTGGGAAACTTTCAGGGTCTTGTTCAAGGGCAATTTGTGTTTTCTGTAATGAGTCGAAAAGGAGCTATTTATAGGTTCTGCCATTGCTACATAGCCAACATTAGCATTAACAGCTGGTTACAGCTGGTAAGACTATGTAGCCACCTAAATTGATGCATTTAACAAGTTATGTTACAATAATAGTAAAAGTGAAAAACTGGAGCACTACTTCTATCTATCACACGTTTCCAAAGGAAGTAGGAAATAAATTGGCTGCTTCTGACTCTGGAGATAAAAACTGTTTTGTTTTCTCTTTGATTTGCGTCACATTGTGAACATGCGTCTCATGCACTGTCGTAGAGATAATCGAATGGATAGATTATGAACACGGTGGTGAATAGGTGGCTCCTTACTGCATTTTCATTTATTACATATGGTGTAAGGTACCTTCCAAACAAAGGTGATAAATGTTTGAGCCCTCTGCACAGTCCCACCCAACATCATTACCTAAAAACCGTGATATGAAAAAATTTAGGCCATCATCTCACCTCCTTGACAAGCTGACAGGGAGTATCTGCCAAATCATCTCCACCAATCAAAACCTTTCAAAGGCTGTAGAAGATCTGGGTTAGGAGCCATGCTGGCTGATTAAAAATTCTGAATTATTTGTGAGAATGTATTTTACATTGTAAATTCTCAGTAATGCACTAAGGACGGATGCATGCAGCTGGTGGACTGCGTAAAACCAGTTTATCATACATATACATAAGATTTACATATTTGTAAAACTATAAAAGTGAAGGAAATCACAGACTAACTGAGGAAACTGGATGATTTTCTGATTTTAACTGATGATATTCTAACTGCATATGTAATATATAATGACTTGGGTATTTTCCCTTTGTTGTATCTTATCAGCTCTTCGGCTCTTTTTGACTTCATTCATTTTAATGCCTGTACTGACATTTGTCCTTTATGACAGTGATAATAAAGATGTGTTTCAAACTAATTTATATTCATGTCATTAATGTTGATGCTAATTTTAAAAGGTGAAATTATCTGCATCGATGCAATTTGAACTTGTGCTGAAAAAAAAAAAAAATAATAATTGCTGCCCAGTGCAACTTCCTGTGTAGGCTACTGATTTAAAGCAGTGAAGAAGAATTGATTTCTAGGAAAACTGCTGTTTTATCTGGGTGTGAAACTAAACTACGTGGTTTCAGATCAGTGCATAGACTCATGTACTCACTGATACCAGATCCACTATTTTCAGTACTATTTCTGGTACTTGTATCCATATCAGAACAACTCTAACATAAACTGTCACAAACTTAATAACTAAGTATGATTCAAGGTGCACGAATTATACTTAAAGTGCTACTATTCAAGCCACCTAAATCTAAATCCTATGCAGGAAACTTCACATCATGTACATAATGACCACACCTGGCACAGGAATCATTGTCCAACAACTCATTGTCATATGTATCATCAACCAGAAAAATATGCAAATGCATATGTGACCACACTACTTAACATTTGTGACCCCAGGATGTATGTATGTATGTAGGGCAACGCATAGGCAGGTGTGACACTACACCATAAATCACACTCACTGGCTGAAGCCATTAGGTGTCTCTTAAGGCAGCTGGCTGCCATCAACCAGATATGGAGCCAATGCATAACAATCACGGTGCCAAATTGGGTCACGGGGGTAAACCCATCATCCCCCACCATCTCGTAAACATGCTCAAGACCCTAACCTTCCACATTAATAACTTTATTCTCATTCTTTACCCATCATCATTTTTATCATTTGCCCATTTTCTAATGCAGTTAGGTCACTTTTTATGGTTTAATTTCTTTTAAACTAGCTGCTGACTTTTCTTATATACAGAGCATAAATACAACAGAAACATACAACCAGTCTTCAGTCTGTCTGTGTTATCCTCCTCTGTCTCTGGTAAACCTTTCCTGTTCTCCCACAGTGTCTACACTCAAGCCTTGCCTCAGTGTCTTCTTCTTTGTTCTTATCATTCTGTAAGTCAAAGCAAGAAATCAGAGAAAAGTGGTCCCACTGCACCTTCACAAATTTCCCTCTCACCCTCGAGGCTAAAGAACATTGGCCAAGTGGAGGAAGCTATAAAATGACTCTTTACATTCCAGTGAAGCAAAAAAAAAAAAGGCCACCCAACAGTTTGAGCAGGATCCCTGTTTTAATCAAACCAACAAGCCTGAGGGCGAGACCGCTACAGAGGCAACGAGTGGTGCAGCACAAATCTCACGCTTTCTATTGTTTCTTCAGATAGAATGTGTGAAGATGAGGACGCTGTTGAAGAAGGAAGCAGAGCACTCAATTCGTTTTTTGATCTGCAGATCTGGGGGACGGGTTTACTACACAATGCAGCAGCCATGTCTGCTCCTTTCCCAGATAAAGCAGCAACAGTGTGTCTGGATGAATAGATGCACACGGGCGTTGCAGCTGTTGGTAGTTTCAATATTTGATCTCACTTGATTTCAGAAAATTGCTTCTTCTAATCTTTCTGTGGCATCTTTCTAAACGTCCTGCTCACTGTTGGTCACCGGTGGTCTGTATTTATTTCAAATGTTTTGGTTGGTACAGCTTTATGGTAGGCGGCACTGACTTTGTGTACTATACAAAGGCATCAAAAACCAAATGAGGATATATCTGTCAGAAGAATGGTTTTCATCCCTCCAGTAGAGTTGTATGGACTTGGAAAATTTATGCCCACAAATAATTAAGCTGTTCCAGAAGCTCAGGATGGAACAATGTAACTCTAGCTGTGTCTCAATCCAGGGGCAGTTCACAAAATTTTGAACCTAAAACCTAAAAGTATGGGGTTTTTGTGTTGTTGTTTTGCATGTAGGTTTGTAGAATAAAATTCTAGATAAGAACTGAACATTCTTACCTCTCACTGACAAGTTCCTCCATCACCGGCATCTGGCCTGCAGCGCTGACATTCATGTGACCATAAATGCAGAGAGTCCCTGCAGACAGAAGATCACAATTAACAATTTGACATAGTAATTTTGATTATTACAGGATTACCTTTCAATTACAAATGTAAATCAATTCATGCCATTAACAATTGAGCAGATTGCATTAGCATAACCGAATTAAACCAAATCTGAATTATGCAAATGCAGCCATTTACTTTGACATTTGAGGTTATGATGTGTGTGCAGATTTGGGGGGCCAGGGTTGGAGTAGTTAAGTCTGTAAGATGGCGTAAATCTAAAGTAAAAGTTTAGTAAGGGTCGGCCCATAAATAAATAATAAGGTTGTAGTGAATTTTGTGCAGTAAAATGTTTTTATTCATACTTCATTTGCGTTCTGCACAATTCAATCAAAACAGTGACGGAATGAAGCTCCGCTGCTGAGGAGACACAGAGAAGATGGACAGTGAAGTTGGGCCTGACAGAGAGGTCAGGAAGAGACGGAACGATCCTGACCCGCAGATTTACCCCCGCAATGACAAAACCAATTATGCTTCAGCTGTCAGAGCCAGTTCTTCACGTGGACACAAATCCAGCAGCAGAGTCGGGGGCGAGGTCAAGTGGTCACCAAATCCCGCAGATTATGGCTCATTGCATTATTGTTTCATATAATGATCATTATGTAAAAAAAATAATTACTTTGTTTACATTCTTATCAAGGATTTAAACGTTTTTATTGCTTTATAACAATAAAAAAAATGAAATTCCCACAGCGTTCCTTCTCTATTGAGCCTGGCACCGGCAGGGTCAACTGATTTAGCTCGAACAGCTGCTAAAAGTTTGGCTGCACTGATTAAATGTCGGCTAAAAGAGTTGATGTGAACAATCACAATTTTCTATGAAGATATTAATTAGAATGGCACTTGGTGGAGCACATACCTCTGCCAAGGCCAAACAAACCTACGCATCTTATTAGCTCTTACAGAGAAACAACAGGAAAAAGGCTGCTCAGGTAATTAATAATAAGTACAAAAACAAAACAAATAAATAAATAAATAAATCAGACATGTTGGGGTTGGTGTTTTGTTGGTTGTTTCCTGAGAAATTGACGAGAATGTTGAAAAATGGCTCCAAGCAGAATGAACAAAATCCCCCCTTTTATTTAAATGATAAATGATCAGTACATGATCAGTTTGTGTTAGGCAGCATCAATATATTATTTTACTTTAATAACACGTGTAACAAGTGACGGATAAAATCAGCCTGTTGAGGGAAAATATTTAAAACTATCACAAAACAACTGTTTGTTCTAGTCTTGGTTGTAACATGAAGTAAACCCAGTTCTTTAACATTGCAGAATAATACTGGTGTATATAATCTTCTTCACAATATTCACTCTGTCTCCGTCACACACAGATGCACATGACCAACCAAACATGCAATCATGTAAACATTGACTTAAATTACATCACTGCACACTGGATTACTGTCCAACAGACGGCACATGCCCCAGATGTTTAACACACATACACCAGACGAGCATGACCTGCTCGGAGTGAGCCGTCTTACGGATTCATTATTCTGAAGTATTTACAGCCGTGAAGACGGACTGCTGGCATGTGTTGATGAGGAAACAGTGAGTTCTATTTTTAGGTCTGGTACCTTGTCGTAATGACTTAGTCATTACCTCAAACTAGTAAATGGTGCACATATTTATCTTGTTTTACCCCAAAGCCAGTTGTCATTGATTCATTTTCCCTTGCAATAAAAAAGGCCATTGTATTAAACTCGCTCTTGCATGTGGGACCAAAGATTTTCTCTGACTGCATTTTTCAGTCCGACTTGTTGGCTTCACCATCTGCTTGAGTGGCATTCAACAGCACTTTCCTTTCTCTTCGGGCTATCTGACAGTTGACTCGGCTCAGCCCACTGCTGTGGTAAAGACACTGCAATGTGCTTCACATGCTTCCCATCCGTCTTGGTACAAAAAAATAACATGAGCCAGCATAGAACTTCTGTATGTGACATACTCTTGGTGACAGTTTCATGCTGTTCCATTGACTGACAGATGGTAAGAGATGGATTTAACAATGATTTTGAAATGTTTCACAACTTTAGGTGCCTTTAACTGGATTTACTGATTCATAAAGAGAACATTTGTTGTTGTGAATGTGAAATATTTAGACCTTGAAGAAGACCTCACTGAACATATTACAGCTTTTCCCTCCTGCTTGTAATTTCAGTGTCTCATTATCATTGAAAAATGGGATTCTATACATCGAGTTCCTCATTTTGACCTTGAAATAAACACACATTAAAGAAAATGGCAGAACAAAAATGACGAGAATTAGAGAAGCAGAAAAGAAAAATTCTGCCATTACAGCTTTCATTTGTTATCTTTGTTAGCAATAATTTAATCATTCAGTTATGATAATTAATTACATCAGTTAATATTTTCTCTTAACAACAATTTTAACTAAATACAATAGGAGTCCCAGTTAAATAATACTGTTTTGAATTTTCAGAAAGAAGCACTGAAAACTATTGACTGACATGATTCTACAAAAGCGCACGTGTGTGTGTGTTTGTGTGTGTGTGTGTGTGTGTGTGTGTGTGTGTGTGTGTGTGTGTGTGTGTGTGTGTGTGTGTGTGTGTGTGTACTTATGAATATGGATTCATAAGATTCTGGGAGGCTCTTAGATAGACACGATCTCCAAACTGTACATATTTTATTTACTTAAATACACACGTACACACTTTAAACTTCAAGCTTACATCCTTTGATCATCCAGGGTAAAGCTCTAATATCTACATATCTGGATAAGTTGGAGCCTGGCTTAAAAATGAAAATCAGAACAGCATATTAAATCTATGGCATCGTATATGAATTTTATCTTCAGCGACTGTGTTTAATTCTAGAAAAACAGAGCATCATGTACAGTATGAAATTTACTTTGGAAACTTATTGCAAACTTTTCATCCATCCAAAGCCCTGTATTGTTGTTTTTATGTCAAAATGTCTTAAATTTCTTTTGTGGCTAACTCATACAATCAATTATCAGCACATGCACTATCATGGTGTTTTACTTATCTCCTCTGAACAATTAGGGCAGTTGTCTATTTGGCAAGTTTCATAATTAAAAAGGTCCCATATTTTACATGCATCCATTGTTTCATTTGATAATTTTGATATCCATAAGAATACATATTTGTGGTTTTCTCTGTCGACTGAGCGCTTTGATACTTTCACAGTATTAATATAGAACCTAGACCTGCTTCATAGTCAAAAAACACATGGAAATCTTACTTTATACTATATGGGACCTTTAACACATTCTGGTGTCTTAAATAGGACTCATTTATCCATTATGAGCAGATTATATGTGTTAATAGTCTTGGCCAATTTACTTGAAAAGTGTAATCAACTACATCCCTTAAGTACTTAACATAACACATCTTCATCTCGACTGCAGAGCTGCTGCATTTACACATCTCCTGTATTTTTACATGTGGAAACACAGGCTGAGACACTGTGGTTTAACAAGCAGCCAGGCAACAGTTTAGAAGCTAGCTTAGCCCCAGGTGGCTGCACGCAGCAGTACAGAAGTGCTGCAGGGTTCAAACAGCCTCCAGCTCTGAGCAAATCCAAATGATTCCTGAAGGTGGAGGTTTACCAGTGGCAAGCTACGAAGACACTGCATCTAAAAACACAAGTGGATTCAACATAATCCCAGCTCTCATTGTGTAACAGCATTTACGGTTAATATCAAGTACCTCTAAACTAACTGGACAGATTTGCCGCATTCAAATGTGAGAGGTGCTCTGTTACACAGTTGCTGTGAACTGTGTTATACAGAAAAAAGGTGGGAAAATGTCTCCAGTATGTGGGATGTTGTTTTGCTTCACATTCACATTTTTTCATGATGCAAAAAAAAATGAAATCACCAGAACCATGACTGCACAGGAATTTGTGGTGCAAAACAACAGCTCACATGGGCAACATAAGAACATACTGTTGCAGATTTTCCCACCTTCCCCCTATACGTGTAATGCAGGTCATGGCACCGGTGTGACCCAGCATTCATGAATCCGGGACAGATTATTATATCATCATAAAGCTGATTTGCCAGGAGTCTGAAATGTGCTTGGCACCGTCTTCAGGTTGCACTGGGGGCCTGCTGACTCTGTTCTATAATAGACACAGTCGGGGACGCGAGGTAAGTTGAACGCATGACAGAGCTAATAGGCGAGGCCGCTGAGAGGGTTTACTGGAGTCTGTCAGCTCTCATCCAGTCACACAGAGATGGAGAGGAGAAATACAAGGAAAATTATGACAGTGTGAGAAAGTGATGGAGCTAAGTGAAAGAAAGAAAGGTGATTGCAATGGAAATAGAAAAAGAAGAAGAATTACTGGGCAAGAAAAAGACAGGATGAGACAGATACATGATACAGCAAATTGCTGTGTTTTCATGCACTGATAGTTTCTCAGTCTGGTGACTCAGGCAAACAGATTTTTGGGTCGATGCGTTAAAAGTTGACAGCGAAGTTAGAAAGCTAAGGTAAGCTCATGTCCAATTATGAGACACAATGTTGCCTGGCTTCTTTCTGTCACTGCCGCTGCAGCAGGGAAACATCTTAAAGTTCAGTCCTGCACAGCATCATGGGTACATTTTCATATCAGCAGAAGCCATGGAAACAAGCAAAGGCTGAGGAGCAAGAGAAGCCACGTCGGTTTATATCTGGCAGGCTGGTCAAGCTGTGGGCGGGACGTCACAAGTGGACAGAAATATTCTGTCAAGAGGTTTATTCAGGGAAACATGAATGGGATTTTCAGCTGCAGGATAACAGGAGTGCATCTACAGTTCTGAGTCCAGAGTGCAGCCATCAGCCCAGTGAATCTGCTGTAAACATGTAAATACGCATACTGTTCATATGAGAACGTGTCAGTGGTTGTGTTTACATTTGTGGAGTGGAACAACTATTGGTCCTTATGGAGCTTGTCTGTTTACTCCGTTTCTGGAGCTTGCTGTGGCCATTAAGAAAGCAGCTGACAGGACATTCAGAACATTCCTGCCTCCAGACTGAAGCTCATAAAATATTTAAAGTCCAGCCGCCAGCTGCCGCTCAGTTTTGGAGAGAGTCGTGGCAGCATGTTCCTGTGCTGATTAGGCGTTGACATGACCCCGGGCGGCTCTACCTGTTAACTGCTGGGCCAAGATGGCGCTTCCATCCCGAGATGGTGAGCTGTTTCATCAATTTTTGGTCCATAGAGCGTGAGCAGTTATTTGGTGGAGGCTGCTGACGAGACCTTCAGACCGTCACGTTACTTTTACATTTTCAAAATTATGATAGTACCCACATGATTCCAAAATGCTATAACAAAATTTTATTTTTCAATGTGATCCCAAAAAAAAAAAAAAAAAAGTCTTTGAGGACCACAACACGTCACACAGTCTACAACCTCAGCAGCTGCCACATTGTCAGACTCATGGGAGAGCTTGACGCCGTTTGTAAGCTTCGCAAGAGCACAAAAAGGATCTGTGAGCTATGTCTCAGTTCAGGGGCCGCGCCCTTCAGGGACTGCATTTGAAGGCAGTGAAATGCATCCTTCGTTTGCAGGCAACAAAGCATCCAACAGGTGGATCCTTCGTGTCACAAGATTCATTGCGCAACAGTGAGTCACTTTTAAAAAAAAAAAAAAAAAAAAAAAGAATAGAAAGAAGACAGATTACGCACATAAAACAGCTGCTGAGGATAAATATGAAATCCTCCGTGGACAAAACTGACTCATTTTGCTTCAGCCTTTGTAATTAATGTGGTCTTCAGAGGCCATGCCTTCATAGAACAAGTCCTTCAAAGGAAGCGGCCCCTGAATTGAGACACAGCCGTTGAGGAGTGTGGATCACTGATTCCAAAAATCCATTATAACACCATCAGCTTATCATTGTTAAGTTGGCAGATAAACTAAAATACCAAGTAAGTTAAAATATGATCCAGGTTATTTGTATAGTCATACCCACAGGTGGTTTTGTGATGGGACTGTCCATTTTACTCCCTAGAGGATGCAACACTTGGACGCACTGCAACAGCTGGTGTTCATGCTCTGCCAACTTTTAGTTTGAGTGTGAGATAGATGCAAAAAACAAAGAAGAAATGGATAAAATGCTGCAGCGTCTCCGGTAAGACAGTAGATCAGATAGTTGATAGAAAGCTCAGAGCAGGTTGGGAAAGAGTTGTGTGTGCGTGTACAAGGTACTGAGAAGAACGGCACACAACACGAGGGGAATAATGCACAACAACAGAGACAAACACATCAAGAGTGGCACACAACTCCAGACTGACTGAGTGTAGCACCGAGGGGGTGGAGGGCTCGTCTGTGTTTGTTAAACTGTGTGGTGGAGCTGGTTGAGGTCTCCTGAGGTTCAGCCAAAGGTTTCCAGCGAAGGTGGAGCTAATCCTCAGAGTTAAGCTCCTGTGTGCAGAAGATACAGTTTTACCTCAGCACCGAGGCCTCCTGGAGGTAAACTCTTCCATATCTCTGAAACCATCAGGCTGGTGAAAAATGACATGTTACATAAACCAGTCCTTTAGGAAAAAGCCTCATATTTAGGTGGAATTTACAGAATATTTCAGCACTTTTTACACCTGTGCTTCAGTCTTTCTTTAGAGAACTTAAACACCAGTGTGAGTGACTTCATTACAAAAGTGTGCATATACTGAAAGTGCATTAACAGTACTTAAAATGTGTTGTATAGACTCTCATAGAAGTATCTTTCAGTATTTAAGCACACACTATAAGTGTTTAAACATTATAAAGACTGGTGTACATACAGTTTATGCTGACATACTACAACTACTTTTCCTGTCTTTTCATAGTGCAGTGAACTAGACAGACAGGAAAGACGTTAATTTACAAACATATGAATTTCTCAGCACTTCATTTCTCAAGCATTAAACATTCAAAACTTCAACATTTCCGACCCTCACATTTCTTTATGTTGTATGTTTTACAGCAAACAGCCAAAGGCATTTATTGCACTGGTGAGTGGAGACACATTTCACTTCCTCGCTGGATTTTTGTTTTGAATTTCTGCTCTAAGTTACTTGATTATTACAAAATGGTGCTCCCATGTGAGTCCCAAACCAGCGTATGTTTGTCAAGAGTCAGTGTCTTTCCAATAAAAGTCATGGATCACACACCACAGTGTACTTTCAGCTGACCAAAAACTGCTACGTATCCATGGAAATACATGGATATGTAGCATTAAAACAACCAGCTGTGATCATGAGAGAAACACAGTGGAACACTTTAGCCTGCAGAGCCAGCGATTACCAGTTCATTCAGTCTACCTGTGCAGTGAAGTCAAACCAGAGTCTATTTTATCTATTTATTTACTTAAGAGCAGGAAAACCAGTTCAGTGGTGTGGGCATTGCTCTGCTATATCCACTCTGACAAGGCAAAACACACACACATTCACAAACACACACTCACACAGACAGTTGACCTTTTGGATGGCTCCGTATGTCCTAATGCACGTCCACATGGGAAACACACTGGATGTGTTCGGAGGGCTTTAACACAAATGCAGCTTGAACTAATGGTTTTAGCACGGGGACCGGATGGCGTCATGCCAGGCTGTTCGAGCGCAGCTGTAACTGACCACTCAGGTTTGTACCCATCGGGTTACACACACTCACGTGTTTACCTCTATACATGTGAGGAGCCAAACTTTAACCACCTAAACAGGACACCTAGTCCCAACCTCAACTTTTCTCTGTTCTGTATCATTGTAAACTGAAGGCTATTTAAACACCTGGACTCATGAAGAAACTGGGATGGAAACTTAAAGCTGTTTTCTGACATCTTATAAATGATTAATCATTAAAACAATCAAAGGATAATTCAGTAATAAAAATAATCACAGTTGCAGCCATAATAAAAAGGTCCCAGCCCCTAACTTTTCAAAATTGTCAAGCTGGGGCTAATTAGCAGACACTGTAAAGAGAGACCACATACAAACCTAGGCGTTACTGAGATAACGCATTCATGAAAATGGGCTGGATGTACAGACAGACGGACAAACTGAAAACATAATTGTTTTCAGGCCTCCGCCTATGTGTTTTTAATGCCTCCGCCCCTGTCTGGCGCTGGGGCAGAGGCATTAAAAACACAGAGGAATGGTTTAAAGTTAACTCATAACTGATATGACAAAATCTGGTCCAGTTTATTTATAAAGACAATCACAAGTTTTTCTCAGAGGGTTTTACAATCTATCCGACATATCACACCATCTTCCTGGAGGGGGGGGGGGGGGGGACAAAACAAATAAATAAACAAACAAAAAATAGCAGATCATAGGTCTTTCAGCTAATCAGCTGAAGAACACACAAACAACACAAACAAACAAAACCAGAAGCCCTCGCCTGAAGATAAATACTGGGTGGAAACAGAGGACGTGGGTTGAATAAACCTTTTTGCGACTTTCCGTGAATTTCTCAGGTTATGATTTGCAGGAAACACAGGGAGTGGACTGAATGAGAAACAGAGCGATCAAACATTTTTCCAGAGATACTTATCACTCAGTCATGTAAAATGAACATGAGCCAGCAGGAGAGAGGAGAGAAGCTCTTCCCAATCCATGAGCGCTGAGTCACAAATCAAAGTGTTCTCACTTTAACTCCTGGTAGCTGCTCACATGTAGTGTAGAATAAACAGTGAAAGTTGTCGAGTTGTGGATAAACTAAATGAGCAGCTTGAATGTGATTCTGATTTATTTTGATTTGTTTGGAAATGTGGCCATATGGTTTGGATTTTGCCTGCTAAACACACTGTTGAGTCTTTTTGCAGCTCTTAAATAGATTTAATGGACATTTCATTATGTTTTGTTACACTCCTGGTACCTGCCAAGTTTCATAATATTGACATTTTATCACCAGTGTCAGCAGATTATTTAAAAACAGCTTTATTCCTTACATAATCATATTAGTAACCCAAAACACATGCACACTGGCATAGAAATAAAGCATGTGTACGCTTGATGTTTCTATGAATTCACTTACACTGCACATACTGGGGGATTTTTATGTCCCATAATTGTGAAAGACAATGAATCTCTTTTTGTTGTTGTTGTTGATGTGGAGATAATGTTTCCACTTTACGCAGCTGCAGTCTAAAGATAATAACATCGGCCTTCATTGAGCCATAGAAGGAGACAAAGATGTGAGAACAAATGAGCATCTGATCGATACTCGATCAATGGATCTAAAGATCTGAGGGAGACTCCTCAGCCTCCCAGAGTGAGACGCCACTTCATCAACCAGAGACTGAAACTTAATCTGTCTGTAATGTCGATCAGATTTCAGTTAAGTCATAATTAGCCTAACTTTAATCAATTAGCAGCCAATTATTTTGATCATTTTAATCTAAATATCAATTAAGTAGTTTTATTCAGATGAGAATATGAATGAGAGCCAACCTTTCAGTCAAAAGTTTTTTCCACTGTGAACAACATGAAAGTTTTGAAAAAAAACATAGACAGTGGTGACCTCGATAAACTAGAGATTCTAGATTAGTGAAATCTCCTTTTTATCTTGTGAGAAAACTTGCAGAAGGCAGAACAACATTTAGAAAAACCCTTAAATAAACATCCTGTCAATCTGATCTTCTTCTGGTTTATTAGGGGTTGAGGGTGTGAACATTATCATAGGTAAGTAAAGTAAATACTGTCCATTCTGATGAAGATATGCAGCATGTGAGTACTCAATACCTGCAATTAGGATAAATATTATCATATTCAGTTTTTCTAAAGAAATATTTTTATATCTCAAGGTGGACTTTCTAAACCGCTGATGGTCCTTCAAGATCCGACTGACCATCATCATCTGTTCATTCATATCCTTCCTCTTTCTGATAGTGTCATAGCAACCTGCTGACCCAACCATGTGGCTTTACATTTCCTCTCACACAGCAGGGAGGCCTATAGTTCCTACACTTCAGAGTCAGAGGCATGACCAAGACATGGCACAGCTCTGGTACTTTCACACGCAACAGGTGTCGAAGTGAATTCATGAGATGAGTCATACGACGTGGAAATGCTTCCTCTGCAGTCGACCACTCATACATTTTTGCTACTGGTAAATGGACGGCTGAACTGAGATGATAAGCTGACACACAATAAGTTCACAACGTATGTGCACATCATTACCACCAGCATCTCCTATGAAGCTCTCCGGTACATTCATTTCATATGACAACAACCCTGATGTGTAAATGTAAAACAGTTCAGCACCAAAATGTAATGAATGACATAACATGACAGAGATCTTTCTCAGGAGTTGGTGGAGACCGAACCAGAGCTGGACTCAAATTTAACAAATGGATAAAAAAACATTCCCCTGATTAATCTTTCTCTAAGTCTACAGGATGTCTACATATGCAGCTGTTTGCCTGTTTGTCAGGAGTTCAGCTCCCTAGTTGTCAAAATCATTTAATGCAGCTTTAGAATTTAGCCAGTAAAGAATGTGAAAAATGCAAATTTACATTTAACTATTAACAAATTATTCCACAGATAGTATGATAGATTTAAATAAAATATAAATATGAAAATACATCAGAGATGTAATTATTTTTGAAATGTCAGACTTGGTGTTAAAATGTTTTTTAAATGCCTCAAATCTCAGAATCTGAAAGACACTAAACTGCAGTTAAAGCTGCAAATGGACGAGAAGCATCTGCTTTCTGCTCCCACAGTTTATGGTGTTAATTTCATGTCAACACATATTATTATTATACTTATTTTGACAGGAAATTAGAGCCACTTAAATGCATAACCAGCCAAAATGAGAACAACAAAGACTGGATTAAGGCTACACATAGTGACGGATGCACACACAGACACACACTCCTCTCAGATTTTAAAGTGACCACCAATATCAGCTGGACCTGTGCATGTGTTTGTAATGATCCAGCTGTGTGGTTTTGTCGCCCGCTCCATCTGCTGCCCGTCTCCCCACGGAGAGCCCAATTAAGCCTCAGAACAGAGCACACTGCTGAGGGAGGCGACCTGAGCCGGGCCCTGTCAGGGGCCAGAGAACTGAACCAGGGCCTCTGGCAGCGATGACACTCCCCAAGCTGTGAATCTTTCATGAGGAGGCCACATGGGCGAGAGTGCTCTGGACATGGACCAAGGACGTTTCAGACAGGAAACACACCCGAGCTTCTCTGCCAACAGGTTCCACTCACAATGAAGTCAATACAAAGCTAAACCTGATACTGTCAAGATACTGATGATTAAAATATCTGCGTATGTTCATTGACAATATTTATGATTGGTTTCCCTCCAATATCTGCTTCTCACAACTAAAACACTGTCAAGGTATTCATCCTTATAAATTATATTTAGGCAGCTAAAACACATGGTTATGATTCGTGAAATGCCATTTATTGAGGTTACATTCCCCAATCAGACACAGGTCAAGTCCTTCCTACATCTGTCATCATCATTTACATAAATCACTGTTTTGCCTTCTGCAGCATCATGTTCTCAGGATGCCAAAGAAAACCATCCAAATCTTACGTAAGCAGCTCTACAAACTTCTGATGTGTGGTGTCACTACAGTTTCTACAGAATCTCCACTGTGCAATTTCTGACTAAACACACACTGTATTACATTTCCAATACTTTGTTTCAGTAAATAACGCTCAGCCTTTGAAGCACTGCATATACACTGTCAGGGTTAGGATTCAGTTTCCACTACTATGACTGTACATGTAAATTGTGGTCTACCACTTCCACATCTACCTGTAACAAGGGTTTTGCAAAATTAAATAAGGGTGATTGCCCTCTCACTTTCTATTCCTGCAATTCTTCTGCTTTTCCACGTCCGTCTACTCCTTTTTCCCACGCTGTCAAAATGCCTTTCATTCATTTCCGACACAACATATGTTTCCTGATCTTCCTGCGTCGAGCCAATGAGTCCTCGGAGGTTGTTCTTTAAATATCACTTTGTTTCCATCAGTCTTCCCTTCAGACTGACAATTACACAATCCACCTCCTCCCCATCACCACCTTCTCTTGCAGGATGATCCAGATCTTTCAGCAGAAAGGTTCAGTCTTCAATCAACGTAACAGGACTGCAGAGAGCCATCTGAAAACCTTGCAGTAATATAAGAATTCTTCTGCTTCTTTACACCTGATTGCAAGGAGCTTTAATTTTCTAATTGCCATTCCGGGTTAGGCTGCAAATGTGTGTTCCTACTTTAGGACACGCTGATTAAATCTTTCCCCCACTCCGTCTCCTCCAGGGGGGTTAAAGCTGCGTCCTTGCCAGCTTCTATCTTCACAGCTGCCATCCTACCTCAAATTCCTCCCTTTTGTTTCGATTCACTCCAATTATCTGCCTGCTCCTGCGTCGCGGCGGCCCCTCCAACCAGTCCCTCATTACTCATAACTTTCCCCTTTGCAGTGTTTTAAGGAGTAACAGAAATTACCCTTTAGACATCTGGACAGACTCTCTGCCTCTTGGGTTTCCTTCCAAGTGCAGGCACACGGAGGACTCTGTTTGGTTTTATTTGACAGCGGTAATTAAATTTGCCTGCCTGTTGGTGAGGGGCAATCGAGCTGCCAACTGTGTGGATCTCCAGGCGAGGTAATGCTTCACTGTGACAGAGTGGAGCCCATGTGAAGCAACGTGGGAGACGGAAAACTAACTTCTGGCAGTGGGGTACAGCTTTCTTCAGCATGCACAAGACAAGGACACACACTTCGGTACTTCTTGATGAATTTTCCAATTTCATTTAAATGCTAATTTGAATTTGATGGCAGTCTTGGGGCGCTTCTCTCTCAAAAGCAAGATGGATGCTTCTCCTTTAGTTCCTGCGTTGCATTTAGCCTCAGTAAGTTCTCTCTTCATTCTCATGGCTGTTTCAATATGATTTCTACACATGGAGAGCTCATCTAATCCAGCAGGCAGAGCCCAGTTTGCTAAACTGATAATACTAAGCACTCTGCAGTCTCTGGGTACACATGCGAGAACACTCGGCTGCTAAGACAGTCTATTCACTCTCCACTGATGAAATCCACCAAGGCTTTCAATCACATACTCAAACCAAACTTCTGCTCAGGTTCACTGAGGTATCGATCGAGGGGTTTGGGGATTTTGCCTCGAATCAATCATGTGTGTCCCAGTGGTGGTGAGAAGGGGAAAGAAAGAAATGCGATCAAATTAGGGAAAAGAGATAGATACGGGGAAAAACACAGCTGAAAAATATCAAAGGATTTTGAAAGGAAAGACGAATAAGAAAGATAAAAGAAAGACAGACAGGCAGACAGACAGAGAGAGAAAGAAGCTTGTGGGAGAACCTTGCCAAGAGTTATTTGAGTCTGTGTCTCATCACATTATTGATTCCTAATATTAACCGACACTGGATGGTATTTCATGGGCATTTGCCCTGTTAAATGTCAGTATGGTCTTAGTGCAAGGCCTCCGACTCAGAATAAACCCTAGACTGAAGAGGGACGAGAGGAGGGAATAAGGACCACTTAAAGGTGAATTAATTTTCCTCCTGACTTTCTTCAGTTAGCAATCTGCATCTTGATTTCTTTCCTACCAGTAGCATAAACATTTACTCGCCACTTTATTGCTGAGAGTCCAAAAAGTCAACCAACCAGAAGAGTTTTAGACAATTCCCAAGTTTAATCTGAGTAACTGTACCATTCATATAACGTAAAATCAAAAAGGTTTTGTGCGCCTGAGCGTCTGTTTGAGTGGCCTTTGCACTGCAGCTGCATGTGCACACACACAGTTAATACAGTGGATCAGAGAATAAACCAGGAAGTAATGCGGCAGATACAAATGGATGATAGGGATGTTTGAGAACAGGGTCTTTATTTTCACTTCCCCTCAAGTGGTTTCATAATTTGGACAAACTTTTGACTGATAGACTGAGGTGAAATGAGGTCATGTCCCTCCCTCAACATACTGTTGAACCAGGGGCTGCACCAAAATAAGGAGCAGGGTACTCTCAAAGCACCACTTCTTAGTGATTTTAGTGCAATGGATTGTGCACTACTAGCACCACTGCAGAGGCAGCTCTTAGGTGTATTAGGTTAATTGGTGACTCTAAATTCCCCGTTTCTATATGTCAGCCCTGTGATGGACTGGCGACCTGTCCAGGGTGCACCCCACACTCGCTCAGTGTCAGCTGGGACTGGCTCCAGCCCCCCCTGCGACCTGGTTCGGATAAGTGGTATAGATAATGGATGGATGGATTTTCTTGGTCATATCATTGTAAACTTTGGGGTTTAGACTTAAAAACTTTGGTCAAATAAATAATGATTTCTTAAGACATCACCAAAGATTGTGTGAAGTTGCAATATACATTTTTCATAATTGTTTGACATTTTATAGACTGAACATGAATTGATGAATAAAAAAAAAAAAAACAAACAAACTGCAGATTCATCGATAATAAATATAATTGTTACCTGCAGCGCTCAGACAGATGTTAGTCGTGAGAGGAGAAACCCACCTTAAGACTTGATAATGTCAATACACAGGCCAGTCTGAGCAGAGAAAGAAGCAGAAACATCTTCTGGTATTTTGTTCAGATATTGGCTTGAACTGAATGTCAGAACACTCAATAACATGAGCACTCAGGAGTGGTCCCTCAGAGCAGTCATCAAAAACTGACCTTTCTCACTGACCAACTTACCTGTCTGTCTTACTGTCTGTCCTGACTGTGCCTGTCTTACTGTCTGTCCGTCTGTCTATTCTGACTGTGTATGTCCACAGTAACTGGGAGCATCGCACTAAAGAGTGACTCAGGGGACAAAAAGCCATAAAAACCTGTTGGACTGTCCAAAGAGCGCCTGGAGAGAAGGCGACTCACAACTGTATAAACTCTGTCACTGAAGACACACACACCCAGTGATTGTAAAATCTGTAGCCAAAGAACCTCTCTCACACACACACACTCACAAAAACACAGAATCTTTAAAACATCATGTCAATGATATAAATGTCAGGAACAGCCGGTGCTTAAAAGCAAAGTTGGTACGAACTTTAACGGAGGACAGAAGAAGAAGAAGAAGGGAACGGCAGATGGTGAACAAATGGGAAAAGGCCTGATGATAATTTAATAGAGCACTTGATTATGTAACAAGTCATAAAGTCAATAACTCTCCAGTCTTCTTGAGCTCAAATGCAAACACACACACACACACACACACACAGTTTTATACTTATTGTACTTGAGGCAAGCAGGAAAAGTTAACCGTACCAGTGCTGCAGGTGTCAGGGCTGCAGGAGGCACCACAGATAAAACACTGCTCCAACAGGATAACAACTGGATTCTGCTTCTCACACAATAAAAGATAAAAATTCCAATAACCCTAGACTCCCTGGTAGCGTGCATGCCTATAATAATATACGCTCTATTAAGAAGCAGCGCTATATAAATTATCTACACCATTAATCACTAACAAGACCAATAAAAATGAGATTTAAAGGAACTCACTGACACAGCAGAGTGAATTGATGTTAGTGTGAAAGTTTGTGGTAACAAATAACATAATGAAACTAATCAACCTTGAAAGTAGTTCTGATATCAGGTAATTCAAAAAAAACAAAAAACAAAGACTTATTGTTTAAATGAAATTACTGTGAGTCTTCAGTTCCGTTTCATTATGTTAGGACTTCATGTAATTAGTCACAGCGAGATTACAGTTTACCTCGTCACCCTTAGAGCTAATTGTCAACTGTAGCTCATACTAATCACTGCCAAAATCATTGTATTTGGTTGTAATTATGTAATTAAATCTAGATCATTTTTATTCCCAACCAAGTTTTCATGACGTTCTCAAGTAGCAACTGAAAATAATCCTTTTTAATGTCCTCTACTCCCACCACTGATAATGACAGGAGGAAGACGAGGA
The DNA here is from genome assembly GCF_046630095.1 of Trachinotus anak. NCBI lineage: Eukaryota > Metazoa > Chordata > Actinopteri > Carangiformes > Carangidae > Trachinotus > Trachinotus anak. The sequence continues at coordinate 12,387,030 of NW_027273872.1, read as the reverse complement.
CGCATGCAGGACTAGGATTATCAAAAGTTTGTATGTAAAAAATAAAAAATAAATAAAAAACTAATAGAAAGCTGGAGATCTGCACCAGAATATTTAACTACCAGCCTTAATTTTAACTTTTATCTAACCAGTGAGTGGATGTTGACAGGTGATGACAGCCCCTTGCAAAAGTTGCTTTTACCAATCTTTACTTTATAATTTTGAGATAGTTGTATTTTTACAATAAATCACATGTTCTCTTCAAACTAAAGATACAACAAAATTGCCATTTTTAAAGCAGAATGCAACCTTAAAACAACAGTTTATTACAGACTAAAGCCATGTTTCCCAGTCAGGCCAAAGATAGAACATTATTTCTCTCTCACCTGTGAACAATGAAGCCTCTTGTCTCATGCATTATTTAACACATGCCAAATGTTTACGAGCGAACACCTACAACAATTTAACAACCTAGTGCCAAAAGACCTGGTTCCTATAATTCAGGTCATCTGGGGCAAAGTCCAAGGCCAGAGCTGCTTTCCTGAACCCTTCACACTGTAATACAGGAATTGGACACACAGTATAGACTATACTTTTATATATCAATAATAAACAGCCATCACAGACCATCTTCTTTCTCTACCTGTATTTTGATTACGAGTTTGCTTCCAGTGTAGAAGTCATAAATGACATTGGGACATTTTGGTTTGATTTAAGTAAACCACTCCAAGCAGACGATGTGTTTAGAGTCTTCGGTTAACGCCGGAAGTAATCACTGTGGTGGGTGTGTTGTGAATATTCAACTTTGACTTGGCAACTGCCAACTGGCAAACAATCTCTTCCCTTTCACTATGAAGAACGTCTACAGTAGACATTAAACTGTCTGGTGAACTATAATAAAAGATGTAATAAAAACTATGAGCGATATATGCTACCACACAAATCAAACCAAAGAGGTATCGTAATTAAACAACAAGGGACGTTGTTGGCCATCACTGTTCAAAACAAGGTTTTGGATCTGACACCTCTATGGTTTAGGCAGGTTTAAGACGATTGCAACTACTTGGTAAAGATTAGGATTATGTTTATTGTTTCATATCATTATTATTACTTTGTTATTAGATTGACACTTAACTGCCACATGTTCAGTTTGGGTAACGTTTGGATTCTGTTTGTATAATATGTTGAATGTTCATTCTATTGTTAATTGTACAAATGCATAAAAGCAATTAATATATGTATATTAAAAAAAAAAAGAAACCAACGTTGACTTCCTCCCAACCATCCAACCTGACCTCCTCTCTGAGACATTCAGCTGCACTGAGAGAGAACAGTCATTTTGTGTATGACTGCAAGACATAACTTGTCGGGTACTTAAAGATTTTTAAGAAATTGTTGACACAAGTGACCAATCAAAGAGCCCCTTTAATAGTATACTGATACAACGGGAGAAAAAAATCTAATTAATTCAAAAGTTCAAACTTTTAGAGAAGAAAATAGCGGCTTTCTGGGATGTAAACACGTCTTTGAGAGGAACTCAGTCTCTCAGTTGGAAATGTTCTTTTTCTTTAGCTCCACCCAATGAGACTTAACCTGACCAATGAGATGCCTCTGCCTCTGGATTTGTTTGTAAACTGAAAATCCAATAAAAGCCTTATTAGAGCTGGCCATTAAAAGTGACATTAAGTCCTGTAAACACACAGCAAACTCACAGAGACACAGGAGAACCGTGGGGGGAACTCGTGTGCCCCCAGTCCCATTAACCTTAATGGTTGTTTCAGTTAGGCAGCATCGATAGGAGCTACAGGCATGTAGGTCACAGACATGTACATCATTGTAGCAGCTCTTTAACAACAGTGGGAGGCACTTGAACATATTCTCTGGTTAAAAAGAGTAGATACTCTGGCATTCAAGGTATCCGGATATTTGGTTTTAAATATTTCACTAACATTAATGGATTGTAAATAAATAAGCAGCAGCCATTGCTCAAGTTGGACAAAGTGTTTAAAATATCGAAAACTGCCTCACCATGAAAAAAAAAAAAAAAAAAAAAAAAAAAATCAACATGATTAAATTACAAGGCTATCTTTGGACACAATCATCACAATCAGATTCTTACCTCTTACATATATCTAAGTAAAACGCTGATTAAGAAAGTAGGATTTCAAGGCACACATTTAATGGCACATCATATCAGCTGCTCAAAGCTTCAGTGAACTAATCATTAGGGCGTCGTCTGATGGGTCAAAAATGATCTACATCAGGACAATGAGCCCAAACATAGAGCCAGAGTCATAAAGGACTATCTACAGAGACAAGATGAACAAGGAGTCCTGCAACAGATGGTCTGACCCTCACAGAGCCCAGATCTCAGCATCATGGAGTCAGTCTGGGATCACACGCAGAGACAGGAGAACTGGTGCTGGGGGTAGTCACTGCAAACACTGATTTAAACACTGATAAAGTTAATTGATAAAAACAATTCATGGCTTTAAGTTCTAAATCATTGTAACTTTACTTTTAATAACTACTATTTATGCACAGCACTGTTAGTGTGTGTGTGTGTGTGTGTGTGTGTGTGTGTGTGTGTGTGTGTGTCTCGGTGCGTGTGTGTGTTCATTCCCATGAATGACAAATGCCAAAGTCCATTGTATCAGCACATGTTTATGAAACAGTGTATCATGAAGTAGGTGCATAAATCATCCATGTGTGTGTCAGTGTGTAGATTTCTCAGTGCGTGTGCATGGATATTTCTCTGTCTATGCCTACATGTGTGTCTTTAGATTAATCTCTACTGTGCTTCTTTGCTGTTTGCTGTGAGTGTGCCTTTTTTCCTTCATGAGTTTGTGTGTGTGTGTGTGTGTGTGTGTGTGTGTGTGTGTGTGTGTGTGTGTGTGTGTGTGTTCATGCCTTTTTATTGCAGTGCCATAATCCTGGTAGTCTTAAGCAAGCAATTCCTGGCACAGTGGCACTGCAGATTTGATAAAGTGACTTGACTTCAGAGTCCACAGCCATGTGTCAGAGATAGTATTATAAACCATGGATCTACAACGCAGCTATCTGCGATCTGCTAGATTAGATGCTTTATTCTGCTGAGAGCTGGAAACTTGAAACAATAAAAAGATAAAAAAAATGTTCTGTGGTTCTCCTCGCCTTTGCCAGGAAAGCTTTAATTAGAAAGAGCGATCTATAAAAGGAGGCCAGCAACACCTGTCTCAGGCAGAACTGTCATAGTTGTAATGATAAGTTGATCATCAACTGAGGCCAAACTTTGACCTCACAACAGCCCTGATGCTTTAACATGACCAGAAAAGATAACTGAACAGGTGTCCTCTCATAATGAGACATCCAGCTCTGTAAACAATGACACCCTACTTTAACTAAATGACTGAGATAACATACTTTAGTCACAAAATAATTTTATTTTGAATTTTTTGTGCTAAAGACTGATTTTTATATAAACAATGGATGTAATGACTACACGGTCACCTGACACCTGTGGAACGTTTTAGCATTTTTCAGCTCATTGTTTCGGTTTTCCAGCATGAAACTTTTAATGTTTTGCTTCACTTTGACTGCTTCTACAACAAAAAAAAAAAAAACAAAAAAAAAAAAAAGACTTAAAAGAGGCTTAAAAGCTCCAAAGCACAGTTGGTGCTAATTCTCTGCAGATTTGTCACTGTGAGTGAATCCACTGACATTATTTGTCATCTTATTTATTATTATTATTATTGTGTAAGGAATCAAAAATAAAATAGACCCTACAAAATAAATACACACAACTAGCTACTGTTTCATATTTGATGTAATAAATTCGGGCTTAGATTTGCACATTTATATTGCGGGTCATTATTTTTTGTCTAATGCAGAAGTTATTCAACCTCTAAGGTCAACAGATCTGAACAGCAATTTGTCTTGGTAAATATTTTTTCCACAGCGATGTCACCAAGTGCAGTTTCCCATGACACACTTTTCAGGTCAACATGACAGCGTTACGCACGTTTCACCATTCATCAGATTTATCTTTTTCCCCACAGAGACTTTGTTGAGTAATTTCACGTGCATCCCAGCGTCTGCCATATTGGAGTATTCAAGATCTGCCAGTAAACAAACAGGGAGATGCAGACTTCACTAACAAATCAACTGTAACTCGTTTCATTCTAAACCCATTTTCATAAAATTTGGTTTATTATAAATGTGAACAACTGAACATGAAAAATTCATTTACTAGGTCCCGAAACACAGTATGAACGCTTTTTGTGCCATAAACTGAACTACTTCAGATATTTGTGGGAAGGAATGGTCCTCAAAGTAGACCAGTTAACACAGTGGGGGCTCAGCTAAAAATAGGATTCATCACATCAGCTCATTGCCTGTGCACAGGCTGGGCTGGCAGGCTGACTCATTCCAGCGGGTCAGTAATGAGATACCACTCACTGGGCCTCAGATGAAACACACACTCAGCAAAGCAAAGCTAAGACATTAGGATGCAACTGCGCTACACGTTGACCCCTGTGGATTAGTATCTCTAGGACACTGGGATCAGTAGCCTACAGAAAGCTGGTTCATATGCCTCTTTTATTGGTCTTCATGCTGATGTTTCTACTGTGGCTCCACCCACATTTACCCCCACCGGTGAGATTATTTATGTCTCCGGAGCAGCTCTGCCTCGCAGGAAAGTTTGCATAACTAAACCTCCATCCTGCCTCCTTAAAGTAAATATCACCCTTGGATGCTCTCACACGGTCATGTTTCAACACATTCCAGGACATTTGTTATGATGAAATGTTGTAATTTATCTCTTCGTTACAGACACCCTAAACCTGCTTTTGTGTATTTCAACTCCATTTATCAATTACCTACTTTTTCGAGAATTACAACAACACCCAGAGAACTTGCTGCATTGAGCTCTCTGTTTTACAAGGATGTGGAAAGATCAAGTACAATGTTGAGGAGGAGCGTTAGCAGACGGAAAAGGAAAAGCTTTGCGCTCTAGTTCAAAATGGACTCGCTGCATCACATTATGGACAGACACAGGGAGACCTCACCTGAAATAAAGAAAGAAAATATATTTTCTCACTCATGAAGCTATATTGATAGTTTTACTGAAAAAAAGACCATAAAGTTACATTGTGAAATAATAAAAACTATAAAAAAAAAAAATTATGGACAATCTTTAAAAAAAGTAGATTAGAGGGTGTATTAATGAGCCTGTAAAGCAGACTTTATGTGTTTACTATTAAACATCATAGAAGCCACAGAGCTGAGGGAGTCACTGGTTGGCTAAAAATGAAACCTGGTATTTTGGTTATCTTTAGGCAATACACTTCTATTTTTTTTGATGTCCCACCACTGACTTGGCTTTTATGCGCTTGGAGCTGAGCAGGGTGACGGCTGGCAGATGTTATTAGTGTCACTCACAATGAGGGCAGCAAGTAGGAAATTACATCTGTCTGCAGTGCGCTTGTCTTTTCTGGAGGGGAAAACCTTGAAATCATCCTTGTACAAGCTGATTTGAATGAGATACAAATGCACCACTAGTTATTTGTATCTGTATGTCCAATAAAATTTTCTAAGTAACAGGATTATGAAGGATATTCAAGTTTTAGGGTCCAACATCGTATTGGCCTTTAATTGTCTGTTCTAATTCTTCTTTTTTTTATATGATATATACATATATTGAATTCATCTGAAGTAATTAAAAAAAATATTCACTGTTGTTTATGTCTTCCTGCACTTTTATACAAACAGTTAAAGGCAGCACTCGACCTTATTTGTCTGTAAGAAAGTGTTTTTCCCTCAGTTGCTTTGAAAACAAGAAGTTCTCTTAACAAAATCATAAATAAAAACTAATAAATCCACATACGACTTCATGGGGATCAACACTGCGGGGATAATAAACTCTAATTTTAGAAAGGAAATAGCTTCACAGGATCAAAATAAATTCCCCCACCAATAATCATTCTTATTTCAAAAATACAAAACTGATCACGTCTTAATATTTATCACCAAACCGGCTCTCGGGTCGCAGATATCCCACTGTTAAATTAGAAGATTAATTTGCCAGTTAGTTGCTAATATATAAGCATTTGACAGTAAGCTCTCCCAGGGAGCAGTGTGTGATGGGAATTGTGTCCTCTTAAATCACCTCCTATTGGAGCGCCGCTAAAAATAAGCCCTCCCACAGAACGCCTTGTACAGCAGGACGCAGACTGGACGCTCTGTGGAAACAAGGTCTGCTGGTTGGAAGAAAAATACCTGGCATTAAATGGATGGTTTTGTCCAAAACCATGGCTGAAATACTCCACCTATTAAAGCTTTATTTACTTTGAATAAGACTACAACCTCTTCCAGGAAACAGAACGAAGTCTACATTTATCTAGAAAATCAGCTCAGCAGTTAACAGTGAATGCAGGAGAATGTGAGCATCAGTCCAGGCTTCCATTTGGTCCTTCTCAGCTTTCCAAGAATAAGAGACATCTGCCATATATCACAGGAAAATTAAGTGGATACATTTTTGGTTGCTTGGTTGGGAAAAGCGGTATCTGGATTGAATGTTGCAGCTGACCAGTGTATTTCAGTCTGAATTCATAGCACCCATACAGCAGCACTGTTTCCCTTTGGTCTGTGTCATTACACAGATACAGACTTTTAATACCAGGTATAAGTGCAGTCAAAATACAGGGGATGGTTGCACAAAACACCTCAAGTTTTCAACTTAAGTATGACACTTAAGGTTTAATTTTTCCTTAGCTGAGGGAGTTACTTAAGGGAATGACTACCAGTCAAATCTGTAATGTAAAATCAATGCTTCATTGTTAAGGGTGTCGATTAGATTCTCCCCCTCTTCTTGGTACGCGTTCATTTTCTTGATTTATCACCATAAAATTGGTCATGTTGGAGTTCCGATAAGACTCACAGATACTTTTAGTGTTATTTTCTTTAGTTTGGTTGCTAAGGTCTTTTGTGCAATGGTTAACCTGAGGAAAAGGAGAAAACTTCAAATACTTAAATGAACATTTTAAGGAAGCCTTAAGGGTTAAGACTTAAGGGTGTTTTGTACAACTGTTTTTATTTTAAGGAAACCATAACTCAGATTTTAAGGAAAATCTTAATTTAAGGTGTTTTGTGCAACTGCCCCCTGGTATTTTAGGTAAAGAAAAAATGTCTTTTAAAATGCGTGACCTCTTATTTCTTGCAATGTGATCTCTCTATGGTCACATGTACTGTATATCTATATGGATCCATCAGTGTGCTGTAATCTTGTAGGCTCTTGTAATTCTGATAATCTTGTTATTCAAGTTCCTCTGACTGCTGCAGCCCTTATAAGTCGAGCTGAGTGAGTGTTCAAACTCAGTGCATAAAACTAAAGACATGCTGTGATTTCAGGCGGCGTGTTTCTCTCAGGGAGCCAGCTCCCGAGGTCTTAAAGGTGCCACCTCAGCCTGCTGTTATTGACTGCCCAGACTGCACTGCCAGGATAAACTGATGAGTTCTCACCAACCTCACGACCTAAAGTAAATAGTCAGGCAGTTTGCAGACGGGTGCTCATGGACTGATGTTCAAGTGTCAGCTCCAGGAATGTTGTGCTCTCTCTCTCTGTCTCTGTCTCTCTCTGTCTCCCTCCTTCATAGGGTCCTACAGTCCAGATAGACAAACTCTCCTCTGGCTAACACTCTCCTTGAGCTGATATGACTTCTCATAAACCCGCCCCTCTATTTCCATGTGAGAGCAGAGAGTTTTTTTGTGGGCGCTTACCGTCCACCCTTTTCTCAGATGGAGCGGAAGTACAGCTGGTGCACATGGATGGCCCTTCCAGGCAAAGTGCACTAGTGCTGCACACAACTAGGATGCCAAGCATCCACTCTTTCATCATACTTTCCTTTCAACTATCCACCTTTGTAACCATTTTTCTGTTCGTCCTCATTCTAGTTCATCTTTTTTTTTTTTTTTAAATCTTTTTTCTCTGTCGTCTCCTTTTCATTTCTCTCCCTGCCTGTGATATGCATGAACGCTCATTTCCAGTTGAGCTGAACAACTGGGCAAAAGAGAGAGAGACAGGCAATCAGAGGAACAAGCAGGTGATCTATGAAAAATTGCCACCAGATCAGAGCAGGTAACAAATGAAGAATTTTAGAGGCTCATAAAAGCAAGAAAAGAATTAAAGAAAAAGAGTCTTTCTGTTTGAAACATTGTCATGTCCAAGTAAAATAAATAGGAATTAGGAAAGAGGTAGCACTGTGCAGGGTTTTTCTTGTTTTATCTTTTTGTGCAGAGTATTGTTGCCCAGCTCCTACAAAAGTCTCTGATTTATCTCATGACCCCTTGTGGGGAACCTGAGCCCCAGATTGGGAACCTGTGGTGTGGACTGTTGAGTCATGATTTATTTTTTTTATTTATTTATTTTTTATTTTTTTGTATTGATCCTTTAAACTGAACATTTTAAAAGGCATAATTCAATCATAAACAAACAAACAGTGTTTTTGTTATTTGTGGAACAGACAAAAAGCTTTAACCAAAAAATGCAGCAGAAGAAGACAATAAAAGGCAAACAAGCTAAATGAGATTCACATCTCAAAGATAACACACTGGACCCTTTTCACCTGTTCTGTTTGAAACCACTTCTCCCACCTCTCGTCTCTTTGCCTTCCTCTCCAGCCTTCTTCACACAGACACAGAAAAGCAAACATTTGGATAGAGTTTGTGTTCAGCAGAGCCAGGGCAATTTGGGGGGTGGGGGGGCAGGGGTGGGGTTGGATGGGTTGGATGGGCTCTGATGAATAATGAGGCCAGGTGGCATAGGACCGAGTCTCTGTGCACCATGTCAGTCTGCCTGCCAGCCTCTTCAAACCAGGAGATTGGCAGATATTCCTGACAAGTGAAAAGTGAAAGTGCCTGAGCCAGTGATTTATCTGCTGAAATGTTCAGTCTTCTCTGTCAACACAAGGCTGGGATCCCTCACTCTGGCGTGTGTACCCACCAGAAGTGACAAATCGAAGTCTTTAAAGCTGAAGATCAAGTGCAAAACTCAAGCATGTGATCAGTTTAGAGGAGCCTTCTCTTTCCTTTGCAAGGTTGGTAAATATGAGAATGTGCAGCCGTCATTTTCTTTTTGATATTTCCTGACACAGAGATTCATTTTCCACCAGTTAGTTCATTTATTTTGACCTACTAATATTCATCTATTGTTTTTTAAGTTAACTTAATTGTTTAAGTTTCATTTGTATTTAAATTACAGACCCCAATTTCTACTAATTCTACAACTTTTACCACTGAACGTTCAGTGATCTATTTATTTATTTTTAATATTCCATTGTTGTTTAGTCAGTAAACAAAGAAAAAAACAACAACAAATACCCATCATAACTTCCCAGAGCCAACAGTGCTGTCTTCAAGCTGTTTTGTGAACAGGCAAAAAACTTGTCCAGTTTATAACAATAGGAAATTTATAGAAAACCTGAAGATCCTTATATTAGAGAAAGTGAAATTTTAAATAATCTTATTTTGAAAATTAATTTCATCTTAGTCCAAAAACCAAATTTTCCATTTCCATGTACAAAAGCAAGACATCAAAGAGCTCTTTATAGCAGAAGAAAGTTATTTGCAGGGTATTTTACTTTCTAAATTATTATTATTGGAAGACGAGACTATGAAGATGTTTCTATCAGAGAGACAACCCAGCTGTTGGAGTCCTGCAGTGTGCCACGTTGCTGCGTTATTGTTGCTTCAGTACAGTGTGAGAAATATTGGAAGCTGTGGTTCTGTTTCTTTTGTCAGCTATTTCAAGGTCGGGCAACTTGTAGTTTGACAGATGGTACACAAACTATATTTTTACAACACTTTGAAGTGCTTAACAAAGCCTCACATTGCCCCACATAGACATTAATGTCCTGATGTTGGTGTGGCTGCCATGCAAAGCGCTGACCTGCACATCAGGAGCAGATCTGAGCTTCCTGGTCTGAGTTTTTGGGGCGGCTGTGAGACTGTTGGAAATCTCCAAACACTGACGTTCCCCGGGCAGCGGAGAATATTTGTCTAATTGACTATTCAGACACTGCTACCAGCTTTCATCAAATGGAGTTGCAGATTACGCAGATTGTTAGATTACGCTATGAACGCTAAATTACATGTTTGCTATAGCTCATCTTAACATGTCCCATGAAACATGGACCTCACAGCTGGAACACAAAACAGTGACCGAGACGCTCGTTCTGCTCTGCTCACCACAAGAGGAGCTGTTTGGAGAAGTTAAAGGTCTGTTTTTAGCTGTTGGTTATAACAACGTTCAGCAGGAAGGCTGTTGATACTATAATCTACTAATATGAAAACACTTCTACCCCACTGCCCTACTTTTGCCCCACTGTACACAGCACCGAAACCCCAAGAAGCTGGAGATATCCCTTTTAGGGTCTTGCTAGAATCTGGATCATATCTTGAGATTTTCTGATATGACATCTTACAAAGCCGTGATCTGCGCGTGGTTCATGCTTGAACAGTCAAAAGTTTGCAAACACAGACATCAAAAAAAAAAAAAGGCCTGGAAACTGGCTGAGAGGTGTGAGAGTTGTGTCTAATTAAAACTAATAACTAATCAGTTGTAACACAATGAAACATTGGAGAGAGATATGTTATGCACTGGCTGAATCACACAGCTGCTGCAGCGTCGGTGAGCTCAGAGCCTGTGAGGAGAAGCTTTTGTTTAGAGGAGCATATCTGCGATCAGCTGAGAGATCTTTACAGCGACTCCTCAGAGCTACTTATCACCGGCTGACCAACAGCTGCTTCAACAAGAGACCTGTTAATAAACTCACGTTTGTCGACTGTCTGATAAACACTGTCAATGCATGGAGGCACAGCTGAAAGCTGCGCGCACATACACACGTTGTAAAAGTAAACATGCATACGGACACAAAGGCAGCCCTTCAAAATACAGGAAAGCACATACCACAGCGCACACAAAGTTTGCTCTGCACAAAATGACACAACAGGTCTCAATGTCAACACGAGCCTATATTTAGAGCTAAAGGTGGAAATCTACATCTACAGACCATACTCGTATCAATGCACCCCACACACTCTTCTCCAGCATGTTTGGTATGTTTACTCTCCCAAAGCGATATCATATCACTCAGTCTCATCTCATCCCCTCCGCTGAGTTTCCTGAAAATTTAATTTAGTTTGTCTGCCCGAGAGCTGGTCAACTGATAATCTAGCACCGCAGCAGCTCCACCTCAATTTGAAGCTTCCTGTGATTATTCAGTGTGTATAAATCAAGCATTGGTTTAGGCTGATCGAGATAACACCAGACGTCAGAGCAGGAGGAACTGTTGAAAGAGTTTTTCAGAAGTGCTGTTTCCAGTTTGTGCAGGCAATAAGGAGTATGTACATTACTATCCGTGGTTTCTTTCGTGTCTGCTACCTGCTCTAACAAAACAAGTCCAACAGAGAAGTCAAGTCACCACGGTTCTGCATCTTGCTCTGCAAAATGACAGTTGCCTGGTAAACAGGTAGTATTTATCAATCAGGATTAAATTCCTGTTTTTCTTCTTGCTCCTCTCTCTGACACCAGAAATGGAAAAATATTTTAATAAGAACAACAAAATTGTGAATTTGAAGACTGTATAGGTGATGACAGAGAGCAGGAAGGGTGAGAGAACTGAAGCAGGTTGGCCCTGGGGAGTCGAGGGGAAGTGTGGCTTCTCATTTTCCAAATTAGTCCCCCAACTAAAGTTATCATATAGGTCATTTGTCATAATTCCTACGGCTTCTAGATAAAATGTAACTATGGGTCATAATACAGACGACCTATGGGCTGGTTTTTACTAGAGGACAGTGCGTAATTCTCTCTTTTATCACAGGATTTGAGAATGAGATGCTTCACTTGTGCAACAAATGGACATTGACTCATTGACTAGAATGACAGAAGATTGTTTCAAGTTTCTAACGTGGATGGCAAGAAATTAAAGCGCTCAGAAAAATGTAAATTTAAGCATCTACAAGTTCACTCAACAGATGAGTTTATTTTTGTCATATTTAACATGAAAAAAAAAACAAAACATTGGAGCTCCCTTGTGTATTATATCAACATATGATTTACTGTGTCTCTGTACTCTTTACTTCATATCTGACAGTAATGCACCTCTCTTTCCCTTGATCAGATCTTCACGCTCGTCGCTTCCTTTTCACATCAACATCCTCAAAAACTGAGTTCAGTGAACACCTCATCTCACTTGACCCACATGTGAACTGATGACTGCACTGGATGGGTTCGGTATGTACATGGATTAATGTTTATTTCAAACAACATCACTCCTAAATGGCCCTCGAGACAAATTGCATTTACATATCAATGTTACCAAGACTCACTGCTAGAAGTGGTTTGTGTTATTAGACTGATATACACAGTGAGTGTGTTAACATCTATTTATATTTGATCAAAAACTGATAATAAAAAAGACACACAATGACACATAAAGAGGTGCAAACAGAACAGACTTGTGGATTTTACAGTTTAACACTCAGTCACACACACACACACACACACACACACACACACACATACACACACACAGCCAAGATATAAACACATTTATCACACACTCTGTCACACACAGATACAGGATTTTTCTACTCATTTAAATATCCTTCTTTCAGAGATCCTGGTCTTGTCTAATCCAGAAAAACGTTCACTCACAGTGACATCACACATAATGTGTTTCAATACATTTAACCAAAACCACCAGTGCTGCCTAAACCACAAACAGGGCTGTGGAAATGTAACACTTCCCAGCCAGTGAATACATTGCCGCCACAATGTAGTAGGGGAAACTAGTTCAATTGCATATGAATACAATTTCTAGGGAACAGTTGACGTGACAGATGAGGACGTTTATGAGGAAACAGTGACGGTTATCCTTGCCGGTTTTGTTTAGACTGGTCCTAAAAGGAAAATGTACCAAATTTTGAATTAAATCGCTTGGTGGATAAAAACATGATTGTCTCCTGTGGGAAAAAAAAGTTTTTTCCAAAATCCAATTGGTGTTTCCTTTTCCCCAGAACAGTTACCATCAAATTCCAAGACAATCTGTTAGAAAGGAAACAAGATGCGTGTTAAAGTGTCTCACTAGGTCTTCGCCCCCACTCTTTCTTTTTCTCTCCCAGGAAGAGCCCCAGACTGTGCTGGTTAAACCAGCCTGGAGTAAACAGCTCTCAAGGAGGCATTTTAAAACTTACTTTACTTGAGTTTCACACTAAAGTCCCTGTCTGCACTGCTTGCACGCATTAAAACCTACAACACTGCAAAACAAGTGCAAAACAACTATATTTCATAACGCACACCCCATTCCAGACTCATTGCATCTTATCTGGATAAAAATAGCAAACCTCAGACACAATGTAAACCATCTTGGTTCTTCCACATGTTCCCGTCCATCTATCTGCACCCGTCAGACGTTTATGAAAAATAAACAGCCCAGAGCTCAGCGCTTGACTCTTGGCCTCTTTAAAGCGTCTGGGTAAACTGTTGGTCCAGTATAGACCAAATATGTCCAACAGTGCTTCAGAAAACTGCAGCTCTCCTGTAGTTTTACCATGCTAACATTCAGTATCATCATTTAAGTCAAAGAGCAGCTCAGCCCAAGTATAGCTCAGTCTGATAAACGTTGGGTAAAATCTGACTCTGAGATGTCCTAAACTGGCCACCGTACAGAGAACAAACCCTTCTGATTTATGCAATCCCGTGGCATCTATCTCAGGCAGAACGCCACATTCTTGCTCCTCTAGTGGTAAAGACCTAAAAATAGCAAAGTTGCATCTAGATTTTCTTCACCCAACCAACAATTTGGCTTCCTGCTGTATTCCTGGTGTGTGAGCATCATGACCTCCAAGGGGCGCTAGAGTGACTGTAGACTTTATTAAAACGCTACCACTGCCTTTGATTTGTGTGTCTGCACAAGTGTATGTCTGACTGCAAAGGGGTAACATAGGGTCGGGAGTCGTCTGGTCAAAAACATAAATTCAGGATTTCTTTGGAAAATGGATTTTAGCGACCAATCAAAAGGCAGTTTGTGCATGTATGTTTCATGTATATCTTATTGTGTGAGTTTTGATCTGAGTATGCCTTTATTCCTATCGCTATCTGTACACGTGTGTGCGTTGTCTAAGTGTTGGCTGCAGGTGGGCAGCCTTCAGAACAATGTTCATACACTCTTCAGTCTCTTTGAACAGAGCTTTGATGTAGAGCAGCTGAGAAACACACTTTAGGATTACAGTGATATTTCATTTGGCCAGAGGCCACACACACACACACACACAGTGTCAGTGTCAACATCAAACATCTGAGACCTAGCTTTAACATGATTTTCAATTTTGCTTCCTCGTCTTTTTGACAATGTCTTTATCATGTTGTTGTTTATGAGTTCAAAAACAATATTCATTGTTCCTTTTGGCAAATCCTGGTAGTTTTCCATCACACCTTCAATGCAAATGCTTGCTAATATTTTATTGATTCCTTCCCAAAGTATTTCAACACTTCTTCCTGGCTCTAGTTGAGTCATTGTTTCCAAATCTCAGGTACCAAAAGAAGAAGTGAACACTGTCGTAGTCAAGACATCCTGAATAATCTCACAATTTGGAAGTGTTTCTGATTAAACAGAGTGACGTGGTAAAGCTCAGAAAAACGTCCCAAAAGTTTCGAAGAACTTCAGCACAAATAGGTCCTAACTATGTCATTTGTTGCTTATTATATTGAAAAATTCATTACAATTAATTGCTAGCGTAGCTTTGAGCCTTTTTCGTGCCTGCAGACGCAGATTAACTGAACACACACAATAATGTGAAATTTGTCAACAAGCAGGAGGATGAGGTGTCTCAGAAAATGTTTCCTCACACAGCGGGCTCTGGATTCCTGCGTGCGTCAGGATTTTATGAGATTTGTGACTACAGGGACATTTTCACAGCTGTAAGATTTTATTTTTAATTCTCCTGTGGCGGTTTGTGCTTTGCTTGCTGCCGTTTTTCAGCTCTTTTTTTTTTTTCTCTCTGCGACTCCTTTCTGCTCTGCTTGGCTTTTGGGTCTGATGTTAGAAGCTTGTTAAAGTCAAAGTGCACCTCAGCCTCAGCTCCCCTGGGTGAACATCTCCTCATAAATGGAGCAGGGATCATGGATCGCTGCTCAGGCCTCCTCACCTTGTAATATTGGTTCACAGCCTTAGGAGAAGAACACTTGACCTTTTCAGGAACATTATATCCAACATATTGACTCGAGAACTGTGGCCATTATAAGTAACTTTAGATAATCAACTGAACGCATTACAAAATCTAAATGTAAATTTGGGATAAATGCATCAGCCAAATTGGTAAAATGTACATTTAAGTGTGCAGACGGAGACTGCAGCAAAATGGAAAGATGTGTGCTTATGTGTTTTTATACATGAAAGAGTGCGATGAGGTCAGCCGCAGCAGTCGGGCTTTGTTCATCAGTATTTCAGCCAAAAACTAAATCAGGAATCACAATCAATCCCACATCTAATTCCTTGGTGCTCTGATTCTTTTCATTAGCATAACTGGAATAATAATTTTGACAATCAGGGAGTCCAGGCAACCAAGCCCAGTCAATAAACCTTGTGCAAGTTAACCTTTAATAGCAAGTGTGCTGAGTGCCAAACACAAATTAATTTAAATCAAAATCAAAACCTGCAAGCCCACAGATCAATTAACCAGTCAACCAATGAATTAGCCTCAGTTCGTCCCACTTCTGTAGCCTAAATGCCACTGAGACATTTGAGACTGCTGCATTTTTACATTGGAGTCGCAGAAATAAGCCACTGTGGAGAATAAATACAAGTAAAAATATGAAAGCAGGTTATTTAAAAGCACCGCAGTTTTAGCAACATGCCCCTGGGCTATCATGTCTTTCATGCCACCAATACAGAATTAGAATATTCTGATCAAATATGAAAAATAATATCTATAAATTATTATTAAGTTCGTCTACCAAAGTTTCTCACCCAAAAGGTCACACCTGACAGGCCAATAACTGATCTGATTGTGATTCTCCTCATCCTCTCTATTCATCTCCAGTTGTATAATACAATATGATCACAGTCCAGATGAAGACATGGCACCATATCTGTGTTCTTCTCACAGGTAGCTACTCAAACACAAAGATATTTCAGCTATGTCAACACAATTTTGTTTTATACCGGTTACAATTTCTCAAGGTGACCTCTTGAAATGACTTGTTTTGTTCCATAAACAGTACAAAACCTAAAGATATTCAGTGATATTAAGGAATATTTGGCCTGTTTCTGCTTGAAAAATGACAGTAGTCAAGGACAAATCAGTTAACCACACAAAAAGAAGACGAACTCTATTCCCCGTCCACCATAATACAAGTGGGGTCTGCTCCGAACTCCTAAAAATTGCGACACAACAACTTCCTGTTGTCTACATTCAAAGAAGACAGGGATGTGTAAACAAAGCAACTGCACAATGAAATGGTACTTTTCAAAGAGTCAATTTTAAAGGCACAATAAAACACAAAGAACTAAAGCAGTGGAATTTTGACATGATTTAAACTATTCACAAAAATGGCAACAGATAATAATTCAGACACACAACAAAAGTCAGGGAAGCGCAAACACAAAGACCTAAGAAGTACAGTTCCCTGTGTTTCAGCTTGAGGAAAGCGCCTGAGTCTTATTGGAGGTGAAGGCAGACTCCACCACCCTGCAGCCTCTATGCATAAATAATAAGGGAATACATTTGCTTTCTCACATTTTAGGAACTTAGCTGATGCTCTTATCTGGAGTAACGTGAAAAGAGGGGACAGGCAGAATGAATTCAACTCCAATAACACCAACTTCACAAGAAAAGAATAGCAAAGAGAGGGAAAGGTCAGAGTCGGAGAGAACTGAGTGATATTCCTGTAAAAGCTGAAAATGAGCATCAACAACAGAAAATGTTCAAGGATATAAGACCTTCAGAGGCAGAGTGAAAGGATTTCATCAGAGGAAGAAATTAAGTGTGTAGCATATGGTATTGTTAGTGTGATGTATCGAAATGCTTGGTCATATTGTTAGGTTTGTTGTTCAGATATTTCCAATCTAATTCAGGAAACAGACTTTATATTATGTGGGAAATGTTTGCTACTTAAATGGACTGCTAAATGGTAAATGGACTGCTTATATAGTGCTTTTCTAGTCTTATTGACAACTGAAAGCGCTTTACAACGTGAGCTGCATTCACCAATTCACACAAACAGTCATACAGCAATTACATCCACACATCAAGTGCTTCTAACATTCACACACACTCATACACTGATGGACAGCCATCAGAGGCAATTTGGGGTTCAGTGCTATGCTCAAGGACACTTCAACATGTGGACCGGAGGAGCCAGGGATCAAACCACCGACCTTCGGATAAGTGGATGACCTGCTCTACCTCTAGCTAACCATGGATAAATCCAAAATGAGAAAGGCTCGGAGGAAAATAGAGAGTTTAATCCCGCGTGGACAGATTCATGTGCTTTCACTGCCAACAATGCCGCCTTACCTGTATGCTTGATATGTGGCAAGAAATTAGCAAAGAACGAAAAATGTAATGTTGAAAGACATTTTCAGAACAAGCATACAGCATTTGCCAGAAGATCAAATTAGTTGGAAAAATTAAAATATAACTTAGCTTCAGACATGTTAATTACACGTCAGACATGCTAACGTTAGCTTCTAGTTCAGACAGACTGGTTATATGTTGTCAAGCAAGAGAAAACTGTTTTGATACGCAAAATAACAGAATTTTAATCGTGATAAAACATGCGATTAATCACAATTAACTATTGAAATTCTGCAATTAATTGCAATTAAGAAAAAAATGATCATTTGACAGCCCCAGTTATGAAACACAAACTAAGGTATTGAAAATATATATACTGTTTTATATCTGTACCATACCTTGGTTATTGTATCGGCACTGAAACAGAAATGTCCCATCACCCCAGCCCTAATCAACAGCCCAAGTCTTGATGATATCAGGTCATTTTCATGCTAGGTTCATTAATTTGAGTCTGATCCTGGTCCCTCTGTTTTAACCTTGCTCACATGCTTTCATAGTTATGTAGTCTTGTTCAGATCCATGGGCCATTTACATGCTTTCCCCATCAAAGTGCAGGTCTTTCTATCTAGTAACAGTAGCCAGTTTGACATCCACAGGTAAAATGGACAATACATAGATGTGAAAGGAAAACACGAGCACACCCATCATCATCATCATCATCATCATCATCATCATCATCAAGCCAGTCATACATCAGAGAGGCATTTTCTCTGCTCTGTCTTCCTGCTAACACTGGATGAATGTCAGCAGAGTATTAATACTGTAAACAGACCTGGCTACTGCCAAGCATGGTGCTGTTATACCACAAATACTGTGCCTACAATTTTCGCTGAGAGTGAGAAGCATAAAGTTTTAAAAACCCACAATCACCAACCAAGCATTTGTTACAGGAGCACCAACCAGAGGATGAGACACAACACGCATGCAGATATAAGTACTTAAACTTTTGTCAATATTGACAAGCTACACATCCTTGGGTCAGATAGACTCTCCACAATTCAAATGTTCAATTCATTTTACAGAAACTGAGTACAAAAGTATATTTAATTCAGATTTGCAGGCATGAGCAAGATGGTGAAACAGTGGTGACTCCCTACCTTTGAGGCGGTCGTGAAATCCGAATGTCTGTCTTTTCCCAAATTATTTATATTCCTTTAGTCCTGCTGCTGAAGATGCAGAAACTATTATCTGTATCAGTAAAAACTGAACTAAGCAGGTGTTGCAACTGACGAAAAAAAATGAAAAGTCAAACCATGTCCCAATTCTACCCTTAGTAAGGGTTGACGAGATCATGGTTAAAATTCGAGCAAATTTTACTCTGCTTCATGTGACACATATTTCAGTCATCACTGTCATATGTGACATCTCTCTTTTCTGACAGTACACATAAACTTTGCTTTTAATAAACATTGCTGTCTACAGCCATTGAACAGCTTACACTTCACTCATTTATCTGAGATTCAAAGTGTATGTTTATGCTTCAGGCATATTTTTTTTTCCCCAATTTGGGAGCATTTTGTTTTTGACCTGTGTGCATATCGACGCACACACCAAGAAAGATAAATATATATCGACAGTCACAGCAGCAAAAATCTATTACAAACTAACAACCCATCCATTAATGGAGTTCTAACATTTTCCAACACACTGTCTGTTTTGTTTTTGTCTGAATGACGTTGTCACTGCTCAACCAGAGTCTCTCTGTGTTGTCTGACTGCCTGAGGTGAAACAACAAACCAAAACACACACTCATTCTCATCCACACTTCTCTCACTGTGTGTCTCTCTTTCCTGCCCTCTGCCCTCCCTCTTTCACATCCTTTTCTCTTTTTGTACTCATGAACTCTCACTGCCCTCAGCTCACCTCTGAACCACACTCTGTTTTCTGTCTTTCTGTTTCTCTGTGACTTCTCCCTCTCTTTAACACTGGCTGGTCCATAAGACGCATTTATCATCCACCTACTTCTCTCATGTTATTTTGCCATCTCCTCACTTAACAGTAATTCCCTCCACGTGACAAACAATAGGTTGTTTGCCACGTCCATTTCCTGCAGCGAGTGGAGTCTGATTGTGAACTTTCTTTTGTCGTCCTAAACACAACTCTTTCTCTATGTTACTTTTTTTGTATCAGGCTGTAAACATTATTTCTGCTGTGAAGTTGGACATTTTAACAAGGGAGAGTATGGGGATTGACTCACTGTTGGAGCCAGACTCTAGTGGTTGTTAGAGGAACTGCAGGTTATAGCACTTAAGTGTTGGCTTCTCTTTTCAGCCGTGGAGGTTGCTGGTTGGTCTACATAATGGCTGGCTTTCCACCCCGCCTTCGTGTGTGGCTGTTCAGTACAGCTAGACCTAGTTTTGCCTGGAAATGCCGTGATACAAACTAGTTTTTTATGAGCGTACCCTGGCCTTTAGGCAAATTCACTGACCTGGTTAAAGTAAGGATTATAGCTGTTGTAAAAACAAATCAGCATTGACTGAAGGTAGAAAAACTGGAAATGGAGGTCTTCTGTGTCAAAGTCACACTCATTGCTGACACAATCATCCACCCTCCGATGATCACTGGCGGTGTATCTGCCATAATCCACACAGCCACAAGAGGTCACTTTTTCAGAAAATGTGAACATTCGTCGTCTTAAGCGTTCAAACAAGTGATCAGTGCCGGCCTATTTTCTGGAGACTCTTTAATGAAGTCTAGGTGCAGTAAATATGACAAAAATCCACTGCATGCCACATTTTTTACAAACATGTTTATTAACTGAATCAGTTAGTTTTTACCAATATTGATACTCTCTTTTGGCTTCTTCTTTATTAATTGCATTTGGTATTTTTATATTTGATATTTTCTTATCTTTAAGGCTGAAACAAATAGTCAATTAATTGATTAGTCCCTGAAAATAAATCAAAGTTTTAAACAATACTTGGGGCTTTTATGTCTTTAGAGAGTCAACAGTGGAGAGCAGACAGGAAATGAAGAAGGGGTGAAGGTCTGACTGCACTGGGGAGGTTGTAATTACACGGTCGTCCAGGGTCAACAGGAATAATAATAATCAATTAGTAAAAATGAAGTTATTTCTTGTCTCATCTCTTTCCTTTCTTGATTGTGTGAAGCCAAAGGTTAGACATGAAAGTGTCGGCAGGTTCATCCACTGTGTAGATATAAATATTCACACACTGATACACACACACAGATGCTGGGGGTGGCACTGAAATCAAACATAGAGCTCTCCTTCCCCTTTCACAAAAACACAATTTGTGTCCTGAATTCCTCATCATCTCTGGAATTGCTCTCATTCCTCCACACTGTCAGCTCTCACCGTCCTGAATCCTGTGAAGGACGACGTGATATCAGAGCCTGGGTGTGTTTAGCTAAAGCTGCGTTCAGATGCAGATCTGACAGCGGGGCTCGTCAAGGAGTGAAGGTAATTACCTCTTTTTCAGCAGCTCTGACGCACACAACAGGGCTGAGGGGATCGGAGAGATTTCCACCTCATTCTGAGGCTGCTGAAAATATGCAAATCATGTCTTCTGCCCCAACACTGCATTCTCATGTTTGAATTAGTCTGTGTGTGTGTGTGTGCGCTGGGTTAATACTTGGTTAAAATTTCAGGCAGCTAACTTATGTAAAAGAGAATTTTCATAAGCATAAATTTTTAAATAGGGTCAGGTCTTAAATAATACCTGGTCTCGTCACATAAATAAAAGATGAGAGAAAAAAATACATTGTGCAAAACTACCTGCTCAATAATGGGCTACATTCCTGAAGCGTTATTCCCATCAGTGCTTTAACAGAGTCAAGCCATAATCCTTCTGCTGCTGTATGTTTCTTTTTCTCTGAGAACATGATTAAAATATAAACTGATATGCTGTTAGATTTTGGTTTGAATATAACTGTTTAATTGTCCCTTGGTACTTATTACACCTTATTATACCAAAATCATAGCAACAATTTTTATTTTATATATTTTTATAAGTTTTATTTTTCTTTAAAGAAGTTGGGTCTTCAACATATACATATACACACACACACACATATATATACATATATATATATATATATATATATATATATATATATATATATATATATATATATATATATATATATATATATATATATATATATATATATACACACACACACATATATACATACACACACACATATATATACATACACACACACACACATACACTAACACTGGTGAAAAACAAGTGACCAATCAGAGCTTTGTAGGAAGGATCACTAATGGGGAGGTTGTCTTCATGTACCAGAGCCAGAAAAACAGCATAAATGACAATAAACATAGACCGACACAGCTGATCAAGCTGTTGAGAGTTGACTTAGAGAAATTAAATCAGCACATTCCGTCGATCATGATGAAAAACATTAACTTAACATCTTCTATTAAACACCACCATTGCAAATTACTCCCATAAAGAAATTAACAGTCAGAATAGGCTGAATAATGAAGGGAAATGAATGGACAATAAGACTATTCAGCATGCTAGGTCAAAATTTGTGTTTTGTAATTCTTCCTTCAACCCAATCAATCAAAGGTTGTCATCAGTGTTACACAACAAAGCCTTTAACATAATGACTACAAGTGAGAGACGGGCCAAAACAAGACACAGCTGCTTACTTCCTTACTTTTCCCTACAAGATACGGACGTCACTCTGCTCCCCTCAATGGCATAGAGGCTTCAGCCCAAAACAAAATCATTGATGCAGAATATCTGCATATGTACATTCTTTATAGAAGACTGTAGAAGACTTCTTCTGCAATCAAAAGTAATGAGGCTTGTGGGTATATTACACTCAAAAATGATAAATTCCATCTACCCAAGAACAAGCATGAGGAACAGTGAACTGTACATGACAGAGTAAAATAAAAAAAAAAAGCACATCACTATGTCTTCAGTTCATTGTTGAGAGAAGCATGCACTACTCCCCCGCCCAAAAAAAAAAAACTGTGAGACAATGCTCAGACTTAAGCTCTTGAAAGACATACATTAATCATAACATAACCCCCTACCCCCACATTCCACAGCTTTGTGAAGCTTTCAACCAATTTCATTTCACTGTTTTGATGAGCTGATCCATCAGGTTAAAGTCTGACAGCTTTTACCGACCGATGAAATAAAACTGCTCCCAGCAGCCTGATAAACACAGGAAGCCAAAATAAACAAGTGACATGAGCAGGTTGAAAACCAAAAGAGAGCAAGATATTTTCTCAAGCTTGAGAAAGCACTACTGAACACTAGACTTACTTTAAACAGCTGGGTTAAAGTTGGATTCTGCATGGAAACCTCTGTGCTAAGATCACTGTAAGAATTTGAGAAGTCTGGGTTTGTTGCAGAGTTTGTTCTAAAGTCTACATTCTGCCCTCCAGTGGACAAAAACACCTAAAAACCACTTAATGCAGCTTTTAGTGCAGATGCAAACTGGAAAATTGGCTAAAAATTAAAGGTTCCATATTGTATAAAGTGAGACTTTAATGTCTTTTGATTATAAAGCAGGTCCAGGTTCTATATTAATACTGTGAAAGTATCAAAGCCTCAGCCCACAGAGAAATGCACACAGCCTGTATTCAGAAACCGAACCTTAAAACGAGCCGTCAGGACTTCTGTAACTTTGTGATGTCACAACAAAGCAGTCACTGCTCTCAGCCATACTCCAAGCCTGATCCCCCTAGACCCCATGTTCAGCCTTGCAGCATTTGGTTTCTCAGAGCCCCTTTCTGATTGGCTCACTGACCTGTTGATGCTAAAGCTCCTGAGAGAAGCTTGAGAGAGGTGATAACTCTGGTTTTTAGTACTTAAAACCATAAATATATCCTCTTACGTGCATCAAAACATCAAATGAAACATCCGAAAAGTGTAAAATATGGAACCTTTAAAGTAAATGAAGACAGTGTCCTACCATTGATCCATGTTGCTCACAAGCTCTGGTTAAGTTGTTAAATGCGGACCTAATCCAGCACAACATGAAAACACAGTTAGTGTTTTGTTAGTTATTTTCTTTAACTGATCCTAACTAATCCACACTTGCGTCACACAGTACATCAAGGTAGCCCACTGCCCTCCCCATCGCTTCCTCCAGCTCCTCATCTGGGCTTCTTCTGAGGCATTCCCAGGCCTCATTTAAAGTCTCTCCAGTGTGTTCTGCATCTTCCCCGGGGGTCCCCTCCCAGTTGATCACACTTCATAAAATGTCAAAGCTTATGACAAATTCTCCCCGAGTTGACACAGCCCAATAACACTGGGGAACAATTTGAAAAAAAAAAAAAAATTCTGTTGAGTTAGATTTTTATGCTGATTAAAACTAAAATTGGCATGCTGATTCCAAAATTGCAGTCAGTTTTTTTCTAGCACGTCAAGTTTTTTCTCCACAGCTTACCTTCCAGATAAGCAAAATTCCACTGATTAGCTGTAGTAAGACTTGCCATCTGATTACGATTGGACTCATCAACAGCTACGTGGCAACTTGTTTGTGCAGTCACAATTGAGACAGTACAGTGAGAGGTGTGTGCAGCTCCCAATAGGTCAGTACTATCAATATCTGCAAACAGAAAGCTAGCATCGTAGGAATTAAGAGGATTTGTGCTGGCTTTTCTCTTAACCTTGTAACCATGGGCATACCGTTGTAAGTTCTATTTCATTTTATGCTGTTTTTTTAGTTTTCAAAGCTTGTAACTATTCCATCTTAGTGTTTTATTTACATAGGTATATATTTCCTTTGTTCCAGATCATGTCTGCACACAATTATAATTACAGTAGCCGTACCCTTTGTAAAAACAAAATAGTGTTAAATAAACATTGCAGTCATGCCTGTTTCTTTCATATTTCATTGTATGTCAATATTTGTAAATTTTTATAAAACAAGCACATATCTGTTAAGTGCAGTATTTTTCATATGTTTTAAGAAAACAGGGATCCTAAAGTTCAAAAACTTGACGTGATAGAGAAAAACTGAGATCAGTTCTGGATTCCGCACCCAAAAATTAGTTAAAAACAGCTGTCAGACCTAACTCAACAAAAATTGTGTTCCCCAGTGTAATTTTTTTTTTTTTTTTTTTGAGGAGTTGTCTCTGATCAGCTGCCAAAGGAAAAACATTCCATAATACCATGGAACAAAGAGCTAATTTTTACTTTTATGAGGCTGTGACCAACTTTGGACATTTTACTTCATAATTGACAACTGATCAATTAATTAATTAAGTAATTAATTCCACCAGTCCATTATTAGTTACATAAGTTTATAAAAGTAAAATTTAGACTGAAAAAAAAAAAAAGCAAGTCCCATTTATCCTGGCACATAAATATGCATATTCACAACCATGCATTGTTTCAAGGTTCTCACACACACACACACACACACACACACACACACACACACACACACACACACATGCGTAAGTACTGTACACACACTTTCCAAGAAATGCAACAGTAAAACTCAAGCTCTGCATGAAAGCAAAGCAATAAGAGTCGATATAGTCACGAGCACATCTGGAGAAGAGCATCTCCTTGTCCTAGTGTGAGAGAGAGATTCACATCAGCAACGCAATTCAGAAGAAGTGGACAGCTGCTGCTGCCGACCAATGATTTCTATGCACCTCTTCTAAAGGGGAGCATCTTCTTTTTCTGATGCCCCTGTGTGCACTCCTGACTGTCAGTGTTTTGTCCCAATGCAAATAAGGCCTGTGCATGTGCACATCTGCATGACTTATGGAAGCCAGAAAAAAAAAAAAAGATTTTAGCTAATTTAAAGAAGGTGGAAGAGTCCTGACACTCACACTGACGTATAACTTCCACCCTGAGTGATCTGTAAAACTGCGAGCAGTGAACGTGAGACTGTGAACTGTAAATGATACAGCTGTGATCCTCTGATCATCATATCAGTCAATTTATAACGACACACTGTACCTGTACCTTTGATCAAGGCACACTGATTCACTGCATGTCTGATCCATAAATATTACATAACCATAACAATCAAAGCCATTAAGGAACTGCAGGTAGAACCAGTCCAGTGTAAGCTTCAGATGTTTCAGATACAAAATGACATGAGCTGGTCTGTGACAGGCAATTTGTCAAGCAACGGAATGGAACAAATATTATACAGCATTTAGAGATGCAAGACAAATTACAGAGGAATATAACAATTAGGTTAATAGATTGCAATGTCATCTTGACAAGTCTGAAAAATCATACCATCTTTACTGCTCAGTGTGTTTCATTGGCATGGCGTGAGTCATTTTGTAATAGTGGGTGTTGTCAGGTTCTCTTTGATAGGAACAGAGGATATCTCCCTTTAGGATAAAACTCAAGTAATTCAAGTAAAAAGCTGCTTTCGAAACAGTTTCACCTGAAGATCTTTTCCAAAGAAAACACAAGCAGGAGCTGCCCTCGCAAAAGACCAGCAGAGCGATAGAGGAAAAACCACATATCTATATGAAAAAAAAAAAACTAAATGAATTAAATGAGAGCAAAACCTAACTCTTCACTAAAACCCACGATAACCCGACACTTACTTTCCATCAGCGGCCGCTCACTCTCAGGCTCCAGCGGGTCTCTCCAGTCCACAGCCTCCTCCTGCCTCACGCAGCCAACATGTGACAGCTGACAGTCAGTCCGCCCCGTGGATCTACAGCCCTCCTTATCGATAGATTATCGCTGATCGGGAACAGCGACGCGGCAGCCCTGCCTGCCTCGCAGCTCCGGAATCACATGTATGGAAAAGCGTGTGATCCACATCCAATCAGATCGATACGAGGCGGGAAACTGGACTTTCTACACGTGGAGGTCAAACGACTCCCGGGCATCACACCCACGCAATAGGCTACCTGTCTATTGCTTTTACACGCTTTCCACTCAAGAGTCAAACCAAACTTTGGCAACTCGGCACGCCACGGGGACTCGCGCTGTGGATCACAAGTTCTATCACAATGATAGTGTAAAGTGCCACAAATTCTACCATCATAATAAGGAATCTAATTATATTGTTAACCGTGGGGGTGGTGGGGGGGGGGGGGGGGGGGGGGGGCACTTCTAGGTGACTTCAAACTGCAGATTACAGAAGGAATACGAATATTGAAATAGATCAGTCACTCGGGGAAGTCACACTTCCTCCGGTTTGTGAGCGTCACCTTCCACAGAGGTCGAGTTCCCACTAGGGACAAACGAGCACAGAAGGCTGATTATCTGCGAGAATAAAAGCGGATTGAACTCACCATTTCTCTGAGGAGACGCCGTGTCCTGAAAGCATGTCACGACACTAAAATCCCCATGAGCCAAAATCAAATTGTTCTCCAGTCCGAGCGCGACGCGGCACTAATCACTGAACCTTAAAAGAGAGAGAGAGAGAGAGAGAGGGAGAGAGAGAGAGAGAGAGAGAGAGAGAGAGAGAGAGAGAGAGGGAGGGAGAGGGAGAGGGAGGGAAAGTTGTGTCGCCCCGGGCCGAAGCCGTCTCTCGGGGCTCTTCAGAGGAGTGAAGTGATGAGCGCAGCGCAGCAGATACAAGCGGGAATGTGGAGAAGTGTCCCTGCGCCAAAAAAAAAAATATTTAAAAAAAATAAAAAGCAGCGAGGAAGGATGGGCAGTGCGCGACCGGAGAGACCGTGGAGAGAGAGAGAGAGAGAGAGAGAGAGAGAGAGAGAGAGGTGGAGAAACCTAGTGGAGAGGTGAGGAGTCTGACCGGGACTGAACGGAGTCAGCGGCGGAGATGTTGCGCTGAGTCGCTCTCCCTGAACTCACAGCGGACATTAACCCGCTCTGGTCTAGTCCCTCCTCTTCAGCCCTGAAGTGAAGGAGGCATCCATCCATCCATCCATCCATCCATCCATCCACCTCTCTCTCTCGCTCTCTCGCTCTCTCGCTCTCTCTCTCTCTCTCTCTCTCTCATGGTCACTCCATTTGTTTTAACTTCTCATGTCTCATGTGCGCACTGAAGATTTGTCTTTTAACTTCTTCTTTTTTTTTTTTTTTGGGTCCTTAAAACAAAGTCCCAAAATACCGTACCTGAATATCTGATGGGTTTTTGTTTTTACTTTAAACCTTGATGCAAATGATTATCATTGTCCTTCAAATGTAAATTTGACCTTGAACAGCAGATAAATGCCTGTGACTTTGTGGATTCATTAGTAGCTGATGCCACAACTGTGCTAATAGCAGCTTGCATCTTCAGGTCAGTGCATTTTGAATCCAGTTCTTTTTGACTAAACCTAACCACAGATGGGAGTCACCAATGCCTGGACTGTGGTGTCCAAGTCCTGGCTGACCCCTGCTCCAAAACCCAACGGGAGCCTTTGTTGCATTTCACTCTCTCCCTGGCTCCCTGTCATCTCGCCACTACCATGATCTAATAAAAGCATTAAGTTATCTAAAATCTCTTCAAAGCTCCAACATGTTGAAGGCAAGGTCTGTTGGTAATCCACAGTAAATGAGGCATTGTTTATGGAAAGACAGCGAAGAGCTGATAGTATTAGCTTTAAGTCGGAGGATATGTTTCTTTTTGTGCTTTGTTTTGGGCATTTTTTCCTCTGGTAATTGGTTGAATTGTCCCTTTGACAAGTTCAGGCAGCTTTTCATTGCATGCTGAAAAGCTTTTGAGTTAAATTAGATTATATGAGGTGTAAACCATCCAGTTACTTTATAACAAGACTTTGCCCTCATCATACTTCAACTCTTACAGAGAGCTTGGTGCAGGAAAATTAGTCAAATTAAGAAGCGTTTCTACTTGCTTTCTGTATTTCTGTACAGGTTAATGTATAAAGCATGATATTAACACTTCCACAAAGCTGACTTCAGGTCAGGAACATACTGTAGGTGAGCAGGATGTTTACTCCCTCTCTCATCAGAAACGGCTCCAGTGTTGAACTCCAGCTCTCCCTCTCTCTGACTCATCTGTCCGACTGTCTCTTGGCATTCTTCCATTCTTTCATCTTTTGCTCATTTCTTCATCCATCACATCTATCTTTTGAACTGAAATGATGTGAGCTCTGTCTGTTTCTCTCCCTCTGTTTGAGTTTCTGTCCTCTTTATTCCATCGGTCTCTCCCCTTCTAGGTATCTCTTGTCCAGGCAAGTTGGTGATGAATATGTCACCTTAGTTTGAGCCGCAACTAGAGCTCTGCTTTGGGCCATTCAGCATCATTTTGAATGATGGAGAGTGAAGACCTTCAATGCCACTGAAGGAAGATTGAACACATACAGTTGATTGTGTACTGCTGAAATTACATTTTCTTCACATTCAGTGAGAGACTGTTGTTCTGTCCCCCGAGGTCACACATCATTCTCTTGTGTTATGTTAAAATCCGATCCAAGCTTTCTGAGATATCACGTGACAAATTGATTTCTGCCTTTAGCCCAAACTGTAATTTTAAGAACCACAAAAAAAGACCAGTGATGCATAGTGTTCCGTCAGGTTTGGGTGAAATTCGATCAACTGTGTCCGATACATGGCGGCTGGACAGATGGCCAAAGGCTGATCCATTGTCCCGCCCACGATTTATTCATCAGAAAAAGCAAACACGGAGGAGAACTAGCAAGAGAACGACAAAGAGGCTACAAACCTCCTCTCATCCTGAGTCACAGTTTGGTTTATGCGCCAAATATGTCCACATACAAGAACTGAACTTGGTATTTGCTATTTGCATGCACAGGGAGATGGAAATAAGCAGCAGAATGTGGTAGGGACAATATGTGTTTCCTCTTCTATTTCCTCTATAGAAACGCGTAGAGTAATTGCCTCGTCTCTGACACTGTGCAGTAATTATGTAGGCTATTGAACAGAAACAATGTTGCACAGTAATTGACCTTGCTGTGTACAATATAGCGCATGTGAACTATTCAGTTGCCATCAGGGCAAGCAAGGCAAGTGCCTATCAAGTTAAAGCTGATACTGAAGCTATGCCGAAATGGGGGGGACAAATGACTTTTGTCCACAGGGTTCAATCTCCTGAAACTGAATCAAACTCACACTCATAGTTCCATAATAATAATGACTTTCTGGCTACATACTAGAGATGCAGCTGTAAAGATGCACTCAGAAAGTAAAGCAAACTATAGTAAAGCAAGCTACACACAATGGGAAGTTCCCTTGTTGCATATGCAACAAGGGAACATGTGAACTCAAACTCTGACTGATCGCCCTTTTTACTCAGGTCTCTGTATGTTTAGGAATCAGATTCATAAAACACCTGGACAAAAATAAAGTTTTAGGTCAATTTTAACAATCTGTAATCGGTACAAGATTGCCCTCTGCAGTGAAATATCTCCTCATGAGCAGGATAAATTCTGGTCTCATTCTGGTCTAGTGTAACGATACAGTGTATTAGTACCCAGGAGAAATAGATCCAAGGCAGCTTCAAATAGCGTAGTTACCTAGAATGTTCCATTAGCCACATTAGCTTCAAATGACTAGCAAGATGGCTAGCATTTACCAAAGTCACTAGTGTGATCAGAAAATGGTGATTTGAGCGTAACAGTTATAATGAATGGAGGACATGGTATAACCACATGGTCCTTTTGAGAAGTGAATGAAACACAGTTGGAGACAGTTCAGAGACAGGAGACACTGTAAAGAAAAAGCATACTCATACTCCATGACATTCACTGCAAACCATTTCTATGTAAGTCGTCCTAATCATCCATTAACGAGCTTCTCAAAAAGCATCAAAACCAATCTGTGATTCTTTCTGACTGAGTTAATTTGATAATTCAGTCAAGAGGAGACTTCATGAGCGCAGACTGACTTCTGTGTAAGTGAATTTGAACTCCAGTCAGGAGAATTACCTTTACTGGTTGTGTTTCTAAAAATAGAAACTTTGCAGACTTGGCTTGTGGCTATTTCTTTGCCATTTTCGAACTTGATCTTGTCATTTAACCTCTTTTAAATATGACTTTATGTCTAGATAATGTTATTTTCAACTTAAAAACACACATACAGGAGCATTCGGGAGTGAAACCAGTAAACCAGTCAGAAAAGGGTTTAAGGCAACAGAAAGTCAGATTCATGAGGGAACCTGTCACATTCATTTGGTTTGTAATTTATTAACCAGGTCTGCTGCTTTCTCAAACATACTATTGATGCTTCTACTGATGGAAACTCTCCTCCATCTATGGTGCCGAACATCACTTTGTGTTTGAACAACACAGAATTTATTGGTGTTTTTTTTTTGTTTGTTTTTTTTTTGTGTGTTTTTTTGGCAGCCATGAAAGTCAGCCCTACACAAATCATGAAACACAAATGAACAGTAGGGCTAGTTTCCCACGATGGTGCTCTAAATACAGCAAGCGCTCTTGATAACACCAGTGTAGTGACCTACCTCCATTCTTGCCTTCAGGTTAGAGTCAGTCAGTTCTTCCTCCTCTTTGGACAGGCAGTTGTCAAGTCACGGTTTAGCTGTGATCAGTTCTGCTCCAGTTTCCCTGACTTCTGAGAGTTTGTCATTTGGCTTATTTCTTCGTTAGGTGTTGTGGACTCATTAGACTTCGCTTACTGATAATCCATATTTCTGTCACTTTGCTTTTTTTTTTTTTTATCCTTACTGTTTTTAGACACAACACTCTTTCCTATTCCCACATGTAAACATAGGCTAGCTCTGATTCTTTCCTTTGCATCGTTCTCAAATATCTTCTCCAAAATAAACTAGGATTCATCAAACTGCAAACCAAACAAAACCTCGCAGCTCTCGATCTAACGTCAGCTTTTGCTCATTTCCCAAAGGAATTTCACCAGGATTTCAGCTGTTTTTATACAGAAGTTCCTGGTTAGACCATGTTTTTAAGTGGGGGTGGGGACATGTCTGTAATTTTTAAGAGAAATGTTTCCTAAAGCTACATGGTCATAGTTACATTAATGTCAACACATTTATTGACTTGCGAACACATAACTGCACGAATGATAAATAGGCCTATACATATCTATACTTGACCTGTTTATGTGCGTTTAAGTTGACCTGCCCCACTAATGGTTTAGTCCACACAATTAGGCCTCACCTGTGATGTTCTGTACATGTTCTGCAGTGGTTTGAAGTGAACAAACCAGGAAACAGATTCTCAAACTCTGAATAGCCTCAGATTCTTTAATTCCCTGTGCCGAGATATTTTATTCAAGCTGTTGCAGGGTTACACAATGAGGTGCAGCACGTCAGATTCATGTAACTGCTCATGCTCATGTTTAAATGCTAAAATTTAAAGACATGAATGCTAAAATTGCTACCAAGTTAGAGGTTAAGGTTACAGGTTGTCATGAGAAAGATACCAGAGACAAAGATATCATGCTCATTCAACGTGAGGGGTCACGTGCCTCCTCGAGTTGTTGGATAACTATAGAAATAGTTAAGTTCTGTGTTTTAAACAGCTTAAATAATATGAAAAACCATTCTTCTCTCACACCATTGAAACAGAATGAGTTGAACACATTTAATGATTACTAAGAGCTTCAGAATTTTCCTTAAATCCTTTTTCAAAAATCTTCCCCACTTATCTAAACACATGAAGAGAGTCACACATGTTAAGTTGTCATAAATGTTAGAAATCTCAGTGGGATTCTGAGTGAGGTTTTCTTACTTCTGCAATGGAAGCTGGAAGTTCTGGTTTCAATTCGGCTTTCTGCAGAGCAGCTAAAAATATCATGATGCTTGGTTGAGTTGGTATTATTTTGAATTAAATGAATGTTGTTTGGAGCAGTATTTGTGCTGCCGCTGCTGTGAATGTGTGGATGCTTCTTGCTCACATGTAGGATGTGCACTGTTGTTTTGTGCTGGCCTGTAAACTGAGCTTCCCCGGGATAAATAGCATCATATTGTATCCTGACTACCCACATACAAGGTGCATTAGAAGCTGGAATAGAGGTGCAGAGAAAGTGCAGCCAAACTTTCATCTTTCCTGATGCCCTCAAATGGTTCTGGACTCGCTGGATGTCTGTGGTCTGGTGTAATGGCTTCTTGTGATGAGCTTTCCTGCCTCACCATTTTTCTACTGTCCTTTCATTCACAAAATTGTGATATGTAGGCTAAGCCTGTTTTTCTGTGACCCAGTTTCACTTCAGTTCACTGTGGCATCATGGAGGCTGTAGCCCTCAGACAGCCACCATTGTCCCTTTGTAACTTTGTTATAATATGACAGTTTGCTCTGTATGTACTGCAGCTATGTATCTACCAGGCTGAAAAAATGTATTGCCAGGTCATCAATACATAATTTCACACTATGAGCCTGTCTGCTCACTTCCCAGCTCTGCCTCCATAATGTACTTACTCTTAGCAGCTACACAAACCTTTCCCCGCCAAGTAGGCCTATACACACTCCAAGGTTTCGGAATACATTGTTTAATATATTCTCATATCTTAAGTGTGATATTAAGTTATTGTTTGAAGTTTCTGTTGTGAGTCTGTGACAAATCAGCCCAGGGCAGCATGATGAAGCCAAGATAATAAGTTGGCCTTAGACCCTGCCTTCAGACAAATTAGCCTTCAGTGGAAAAAAAAAAAGTCTCCTTGAAGTGCATTTGAAGTACTTACCAAACATTCGGCTTCAGCCTCAAGGAAACATTAGATTCCTTTTATCCACAGAGTGCAATAAAGGCACGGGGATATATGAGGTCAATGCAGGAGCACAACAACTGATGTAGCTACAGAAGTACAGGTACTCATCATCACACATCCTCATCAAATTCAGTGGAAGCCATTAGACACATGTGTATTGCTGTGTTGAGTGCATTTTAGCAGCCTGTTGGATCCTCTGTATTGGAACTGATTTTACGGGATGTTTAAGGCCTGATGGAAAAGTAAATCCTCTACAGGACCTCAAGGATGACTTATTTTTAGTCACCATTTCAGACTCAAGAGAACCTTCCCGGTACACGCAGACATTAGTAACTTGTCATAGCAGGAAGATTACAGGTGTAACTAATAAGATTAATGATGACAGCTGTGTTTATCCTGATTACACATGTTTACATCTGGGCTGTGAAAAAGGCACAAAAGATAAGAAGAAAATAAAAAGTCAAAAATACAGAATATAAAATAAATGCTTCTATAATATATCTAATATTCAGTAGTGCTACCAGTAATCATGCATATCCCACCGGTCTGGTCAGCTATCAGTATAAATAAGCTCTTGAGGATGCCATACACAATTTGTGTAAAATATTTTACACAAATTGTGTGTAAAATTATATTTTTATTTATATTTTCTGTGTTTCTTACCTTATGTGTTATTTTATTTGCATTTTTCTGGTATTTTCTCAAAGATTTCATAAATATTTTACTGATATTTTACAAATTTCTGTCAGATAATTTACAAATATTTTTCTCATTTAATATGTGAGGTCTTTGTTCTGTGCTGTAAAATGGGAGTCTGGGAGCAAGAGGTTTGCCCATGTGAAGCCATTAAAACATCTTGGTGATGTTCTTATTGAGAACTTGAGACTGACAGTGTCCACAATCAAATAACTACATGCCAAATCATTAGTTAAGCCTCTCTGATAACAGAAAGGTTAGCTGGGAAAATGCCAGTGTAATGAAATGAGATTTAACCTGACACCAAATCCAGCTTTTACATGACAGTTATCCAAACATATCAATATCTGACATTTGACCGACTGTGAAACGTGGTCTATTCTACACTTCTTTTGGTTTTCTTTGTTTTTTTGTTTTTTGTTTTGTCTTTTCTTTGGTTTTCTATTCCAAAGTGGAATTTGATGACAAAAGTGATATTTTGATTTATTATAAAAAAATTTAAGTTAGTAGCTGGTCATTTTACCTACACATTTATTTACTTTTTACTTTCTGCTACCCCTATTCCATAGGATGGGACGAGTGACTTGTGGGTTCGACCATGTTTATGCAGCAGCTGAAAATAAGAATTCATATTTGTGACCTGGCTGTGATTTCCTTTGAAATGGACTTTAAGCTGAGGCAGAACAGGAGTGACCCTTCAGCTCTCTGTGATCCTTGTACTGAACCTTTCAAACTGTACCTAATTCCAATCAAGTGAATCAGACGTGTGCATAGTTTCAAACCAGTGGTCCTACAACCTTTTTATGGTCTGTGATCTCTATTACTAGGGATCCCTGATCACAGTTGAGCTTAATGTAGAGTGTGTATCTCAAGAAAAGCATTTTTTCCTTTCAGATTGGTGTAGAAATTAACACTGTGTGTGTAGAAATAAATCTACAAAAAGGAATTCATTGAATCACTTTGCAAACCTCCAAAATTATCTATTATATTCCTGACCCCTGATGAAAATGGCTGCTTTAGAAATGAATAAAGTAAACATCACGCAAACAAGTCAGAACTGAAAACACTGACCTACAAGGTGCATCAAAGGAAAAGTCTCGAGACCTCCAAAGTCGGAAGCACTTGAATGTGTATAGAAAATGTCATGGCATCATCCAGTGCAAATTCATGTCAATCCAACCAGTAGACTGAGAGATACCAGCATGACGGTCCATCCTTGTATGGCAGAAAAAAAAAAAAAAAAAAAAAAAAAAATTATTTGTCAGTTTGGCAGGGATCCTCAGCCACCTAAGAAACAACCTATGTTCATGCCATTTTGTGCAGATGTTTTTTTTTCCTTTTTCACAACTTTTCTGTCAACTTGCTGACCCTGACTAGGATGTATGATTTGTACATGCATCTTTCCACTGAAATCACTCTGCGTCTGTCTGTGTTTTCCTAGGGCAAAAACACGATTTGTAATAATTTGTGGCCTGTGTCTGAGAATCTGAACGAGGCCAGCTGATGTTTTGTGGAGACATCACAGTTCTGGCAGAGATAACAACCGTCAGACCCGTTAGCTTTGATTGTCCCTGCAGAAGCCAACATCTCTTTCTCTTTCATGCCTCTCTCCAGTTCTCTCTCTCTTTTTATCCTCTCTGTCTCTATTTTATTGCTACTCTTTCTTCTTCTCTCATGTTTTTGTTCATATTATTTGCTCCATTTGTGATTTTTTTTTCTCTATTTGTGTTCAGTCCTTACAACTTCTGCTTTTTTTTGTCATCTCATTTTGGCTCACTTTCATAACATTTTACTGGCATTACTGCTGCCAAAGCTTTCACAATACATGTTGCTGCCATAGCAAAATAATAATAATAATAATTGAGCTTGAGCGGTATGCTGTTTTTCCTCCTTTGTTGACATAACTTTTTCCTTAAAATGACATTTAAAATTAAAGAGCTGCATGGAAGAATTTGACAATTGATTTTAGACATTTGTATTTTTACCAATTAAAAAATCTTTTTTTTAATTATTTAATAGAACAAACCAGAGAGAAGAATTAAAGAAGAAGAATGATACAAAATTTTGACCTTTGGAGCAAAGACTAGCTGTGCAATTAATTCATTTGATTAATGGAAGATGTGATTATAAAGTAACATTAAAGGTCCCATATTTTACTCTTCTCCTTGTGTTTTATTGAAGTGTTGATATCCATAAGAAAATATATTTGTGGTTTTAAATACCAACAATGTGGTTTTACATCTCCTCTCTCAGGTTTCTCTCTGGGGCTCTAGTAAAAACGGGTCAGTCAGCCAATCAGAAGAGAGGCTCTGATCATCTCTTGTGATTGACTGAATGTTTTCTGAGTGATCCAGTAGAAATATAGCAGATTTCAGTTAAACACTACGAGAAACCAAATCCCATATGGTTGAATGGTGGGTGCAGTTGGGCTGGGCTTGGAGCATGGCTGAGGGCAGTGACTGCTTTGTTGTGACATCACAAAGTTACAGAAGTCCTGACGGCTCCTTTTAAGGCTCAGTTTCTGAATACAGGCTGTGTGCATTTCTCTGTGGACTGAGCACTTTGACACTTTCACAGTGTTAATATAGAACCTAGACCTGCTCTATAATCAAAAAACACATGGACAACCTTTGTACTATATGGACCTTTAACAATAGTACTGACAAGGACTAAAAGTTAACAGTTATCTGCATCTGAATTTCTGTCTTCCTTCTTCCTAGTTCATCAAGGTTTTCAGCACAACAATAATACAATGATTTTGTTTTTCAATAACCGAACAGAAGTGTTGCCCTTGTTTTCTGCAGGGAACTGAGCAGCTTTTTATGGTTTTCAGAGTCAGTAACTGGACTGTGGCATTGAACCTGGTACCAGTCAGCATCTATCTCTGCTCTGCATTTCTGACTCCACAGAGAACCTCACCGAGCCACTTTATATCCCTTTACAGCCCTGTGCATGTTCTCTTTCTCAGGATAATAACTTTTTTTTTTTTTACTTTTACTTGTTTTTGTTGCAGTATTAATACTGATATCAGAGGGAGAAAGAAGTGAAACAGACTCAGAAAAATAGACAAAAAAACCCCAGTACTCACCAAATAGCTCCTTGTCTTTTCAGTCTAGCTATTATTGCTGTGAAACCGAAAACACCATTTAAAAAGTGGGGTCTAATGGGTCATGTTGGTTATCAAGTTATGGCAGTATATTATGTTATCTTAAACAATTGCATTGATTTGTGTGGACATTACAATACATTTTTACCTTCTGGCTTCATTATCTTAAGGTAAAAAGATGGAGTCTGGCGGCAGTCCTGGTCGTAACTCTCAGGAACAGCCTTGTGCCCTGGAATCCAACAGCTGTGTTGCTACAAGCCTCTTTCCAGCTGCTGGCTAACTCGGTCAGTAATGAGCAGATTAAATCTGAGAGGTCATGAGTCATGTAAAAATTTTCACTTTCTGCTAAAATGAAAGAATGTTCTTGTGTAGAAAATAACCTGTGCCTCATGATGACTGATGGATTTCAAGCAGCAACTCATCTCCCCAGAATGGACCAACCAACATTCTCCTGATGGAAAATCTATTTAGGAGACAGAAAAGCATCAATCTACATTAAACGCACACCTGTTTCAATCCACAGTTAGCATTATCATTATAGTAATGGACCACTTTAGGATGAGTCATGATTTTAGATTTTTATTTGTCTCCTTAAGAGCAGTGAGCTGAGCTCCTATAACAGTCTGTTGAATCGCATTAAACAGACGCCTGCTGTGACTGTTTGAAGTACAGACTGCACAGACTGTGGTTGCTACCTCATTTAAAGGCTCATTAATTGGCTAATTGCCCTGACTGTCTGTCACTTTCGCTAAATGTTCGACCTTTGAACGGTTAGCCAGTGTAAAATATGGATAAAGTATCAAACTGATAGATCCTTGACAGATCCTGATTTTGTCAAGATAACAAGTAAACATAGAGGATGCAGCTCAGAAAACACAGATGCTTCCTACTAAAATATGATAAACATACCAAAATCAGGGGTAGACAGTAATAAAGTACATTCAGTTGATTTCCCAGTATCTGTGCTTTACTTGAGTTTTTTTTTTTTTTTAATATAACTTTTACTCCACAACACTTAAAAGACAAATGTTGTACTTTTGACTCCACTACATTTCTATGAAGTATACTCATTACTTTGAAGCAAAGCTTTTAATCAGAGGAATTAGTTTCCTTTTATTTTGAAACAAATGTGATCATCGCAGGAGAAAGAACAATCACAGCAAACTCCTACGCTGTCAGTCATGTTGTGCTGTAGCATTTCTGATCAGCTCGGTTTGGACCTGTCTAGATAAAGATGAGGCAGAGGATCCTTCATCAGAGACCATGGCCTTATCTGAAGTCCATGTTTGATGTTTTTGACATAAAGATTCTTTTTGTTTTAAATGTTTGCTGTCACTGTCTACAAAAATCCACTGTCCAACTGGAGGAAGCACGTCGAGGTAACTCCAGGTATACTTTTAAACAGACAGCCTGTAGTAGTTCCCATTTTGAGGCTATTGTTAGTCAAATGACTTATGACCATTTCTATAGACTTTTCATCTATCAGGTTCTTCAGTCAGTCAGTCAGTAGGTTGTTTCAGAGTCGTTATGTTCTATAGATGTGGAAAAATGCAACAATTTAATGACATAAACAATGTACTTTTGAATACTTCGTATTTTAAAATCAAGACCTCCAGTACTTTAACTCAAGTAAAAATCTGACTGAGTTACGTTCACTTGCATTTATATCTATACTTTGACTCAAGTAATGGAGCTGTGTACTTATTCCTCCTCTGTCTAAAACAGAAAAAAAGCAATAATAACAGCCTCCTCTAATACAAACCTGTTTCAAAACAGGCTTACAGTAGAGTTCTCTCTGCTCTCTGATGTACTGTAAAATATTAATGTTGAGAGGTTACAGGAAACAGGACTCTGTCCCAAGAAAGGGTCCAGAAACGTGCATTGGAGGTTTTGGTGGTTTAGTTACTACTTACTGTAAGTGATTTCTGTAAGATTTTATGATCCTTTCTTCTTATAATTTCTGTTCTACTGATTCATAATTTCTGCAACAGATTGAGTCTAATGTGAACATGAGTAGCAGCACTTCTCCCTGTTGTTTTCTTACAGCTGCTGCAAAACTGATCTCTGTTTGTTCAGCAGGGCTGAAGTGTTGTCATCTATTCCTCTATCATCAGCTTCTGCAGAACGATTCATCACGGCAGGTGATTTATGACATATTCTGTTGGTGACACGAGCATCTCCACCCTCTGTCAACATGCATTTATTTTTCCTCCTTTCCATTTGCACGTTATCTGGAAGTGGGAGATGTGGCACAACAAGTTTCCCCGACAAACACTGACAGTTTATTCGTCACACACGAGCTCTGCAGGTGCTGAACAGTCAAACTGTATTCCACCCGCCTTACTACAGTACATCAGCAAGGTTTTGCACTGGTAACATTGAAGAAATGCAACAGCGTACACTGAATTTCATGTTTGTGCTCATGTGGGATGAATGCACTTCCAAACATAATTTTCAGCAGGTCCATATCCATCCGTCTGTTCCTTCGAAAGCCGGAGCAAATAAGCGATGAAAAATAAAAGCATGTTATGACATGACAGCGCTGAGGTTTAAGTTTGGGTAGGTTAAACAACTTTGTCAAGATGAAGGAAACATCGTACTTTGGGTCAAATTACTACTTTGAGATTCATCGTCAAGATCATGATTTAAAAAAACACTATGAACGACAATCTCCTGTGTTAAAGTCACTTGAACATGCACATGTTGTTTCAGAGCACAGGTTAAGGCAACAGTTGGTGGCACGGACAGTTTCCTAAGTAAATAACCAACTAAAAGTTGCAGTGATACTAAGTCTGTAATTTTTCTGCAGACTTAGTTTGTATACCCCAATGTGTTTAATTTTACTTTTACTAATGATTTAATTGTTTTATTGCAGAAACTTTTTAATCTTGCATTACCTTTTTTTTTGTGTTGTCTGTGTGTTGTTTTAATCCTGTTCTGTGAAGTACTACATGTTTGTACAAATGGTCCCACAGAAATAAAGTTCAGCTGAATTTTCACCAAGCTAGCAATTGTCAGTGTGTCACACAACTGGGAAAGGAAATGAAATTACAGGAACAAACTACTGTTTTTGTTCACTTTACATTTGCAGTCTCCACTCTGCACGAAGGAATGACAGAGGAAATCATCATTCAAAAAAATCTAATATCCCTTTCAGTCATTCTGGTATTTTCAACTTGATGACACAAAGTTATAAGTTACAATCAACGCACTGTTGGACTGAATGGTTTCATTCTTAATTTCTTAGTGAATGAAAAAGCCACAGACTGAAAAGAAGCAATATATTTCAGAATAAGAGACCAACACTACCAAAAAATTTTTAAAAAATGCAGGAATACGTAAAGTTGTTGCACACACCTACTGTCTGTCACTTTCTCTCTTTCTCTCTCTCCCTCTCTCTGTATTGCTCTCTTGATCACAGCAGTGGCAGGAAATGAAAAAGTTTTGTTGAAGTTTTCCTGTGAAAATGACCCACTTGATTCCCAATTAATATCCAGAGGGTCGTTGAGGTTGCCATTGTTCCACTTGAGCAAACTGAACACAGCCCACTGCACGAAGCAAAGGTAATTAGCTAGAATGGACAAACACACATGCGCACACACACACACACACACACACACACACACACACACACACACACGCACGCACACACACACACACGCACACACACATCTTGGATACTCCATGACAGGAAGGTGTAATAACAACATCTGCATATTAGAAGATGAGCTGCTCATCATTAAACTTTCTCTTCATTCATTACCTATAAACACATTCACACATAGGACATCAGACAGGATTCATCCTGAACTGGTTTATATCAGTTTAAAGAAAAGGAATCTCTTTGCAGCAGCTTCACAGTAAAGATGTTCTCATTTTTCCAAGGAGGGCCTCACACAAAGTTTCACTCTCCTCTAAAAAGTACCATAATGTTGTTAAAAGGAGCTATTTGTAAGTTTGGCTCTTGCTACATTGCCAGCATTAGCATTAGCATTTGTTTACTTACCAGTCTTAACAAGACGTTCAGCCATGGTTGCATTTACAAGACAAGAGGTTTTGACACGTCCTTAGGCCACTTCTTTAGGTCAGACTGGACGCTGCAGTGACCTGGAGAGGCTAACCGGTTAGCATGCTGATTTTAATAGAAGAAAAGAGGAGGGTTGCTTTCCACCACTGGAAACAGCTGTTGATGAGTA
Source organism: Trachinotus anak (assembly GCF_046630095.1). NCBI lineage: Eukaryota > Metazoa > Chordata > Actinopteri > Carangiformes > Carangidae > Trachinotus > Trachinotus anak. The sequence continues at coordinate 12,345,888 of NW_027273872.1, read as the reverse complement.
AAGGAATGAAGTTTGACGCTGAACTCACAGTTTTTCTTCTCGACTGGTAGGTCAACAGCTGTTGATGCTAACGTTCGCTATGTAGCAATAGCTAAATAATAAACGGCTAATAAACAGCTCTTTTAATGACTTAGTAGCGTTGACTCTTTTCTTCCTATCACTGGTATCATCATTATTAGCAGCATGAAAGTGCATCAAAGTTTTCTGCGGTTGCTGTGGATACTGTGCTCGTGCAGCCGAGCTTAGATGCACGCACGCTCTCCGGCGTGCACTACCTCCTCTTTAGTCGGGGGAGGGACTGGGGAGACAGTCCTGGAGCTCGGCGGAAAGTGGGGGAGGGACCTGAAACTTTTATCTGTTTAAATTTTCTGCCTATGTCCTGGATTTTCGCGACAAGCCTCCCGACTGCTGCTTTAAATGTCTGTTTCTCATGTGTCTCCATTTGTGAATTTATCTGCATATCTGCAATGTGTGAGTGTGTGCTTGTATTTTTGTGTGTGTTTGTGTGTGTGTGTCTGTCCAGAGCGGCTGGACAACTGCTCACAAACATAATTAGCTCTTTAATCTGAGTCCCTGAGCAGAAACAAGAGGGATCTGAAAGAGCTCAGCGGCTCCCTGCTGTTGCCTGGTGCTGAGAGAAAACTGTCTCATGTTTCCCATTAGTCGATTCAGTAGCTGCTGGACATTTACTTGTAGTAAATAGTACGTGAGGGAATGTATCTGACAGCTGTGTAATGATTAAAAAGAGAAAAGCTGTTTTTGGACCGGGATATGCGTGTTTCATCTGATTTTATGTGACAGCTATGAGCTCCTGGCTATTCAAATGAAAATATTGAAAACCAACAAACAGCGTGCGAAGCTGAAATGGAACAATCTGTGTGGTAAAATGGCACCAGATCATCAGGAAGCCAGGAGAAGAACATTGTAACACTGAGCAAACAGGCTGAGGTGTAAATAGAGAAAATGGAAAAAAATATGATGCAGCTGTAGTAGAAAGTGTCAGCGGCACGCAAAGCTTTTGCTGGGTTGCTGTTTAGTGCACTTTATTTACTTTACAGTAATACATTTGACTTCCTGGAGGGCAGGACATGATGGTAGAGCAGGTTGGCCAGTGATTCCCGGGTTGAGGGCTCAACCCCTGGTATCCTGAACCCAGGTTGCGTCAGGAAGCGCATCCCATACCAAATCAAATGTGTAGATGGTGGGCCACTGTGGTGACCCCTCACAGGTGCAGCTGAAAGATGACAACAGTATTATATTTGAACTTCTAGTTCAGAGTGTGAGATTTATGCTCTATTTCTTGCCTTTAAATCTCCCAGTTGTGAGCCACCTGTCAGTGAACAACCTTGATTTTTAGGAGTCCGGAGTCGGAATCTATCTATCTATCTATCTCAGTTACCGATAAAGAGTTTGTAGCTGGTCAGTGACGAGTGTAACTCTTCACTCAAATATGTTTTTTTTTTTTGTCATAAAAGCAAGCCGCATGTTCGGTTCGTGTTCTGTTGGAAAACACTTACGCTCACAACATGATTAAACTTGTGCTGTGTCCCATTTGGAAACTGTAGATCACATTTAATCATGTTTTAGTGTGCAGTGTGTTTAAAGGCAATGGTAATTGAAAAGAACTGTAGTAAAAAAAAAAAAACACCACCAGGCAGACAAGGTTGTTGTTTGACTCCCCTGTGACACTTCTTTAAATGCAGTGCACAACAGAAATGCAGGAGCGACTGTAAAATGAGAAAGCCGGGAGCCAGTGCAATGATATAATAATGTCCTGAAGTAGCATTTTTCTTTTATTCATGTTTCAATTTCCCTCTCAAAGTTCTCTGATTGATTTCTGTAACATACTTTCTCACATACTTGCTGCCAAGGTAGTAGTCCAAAACTCCTAAATTACATGACGTTACAAGCAAATTAATTTTGCTTTATGCTTTTATCTGATAGGACGGTGAAGACAGAAAGGAAACATGGGGACAGGGAGCAGGGGGGTGACAATGCAGCAAAGAAGGGAAGCTGGCAGGGGGGGACTCGCTGCCCAGGGCATTTGTGCCCATGGTATGCGTGCTAACCACTCAGCGGTCAGGACAGCCCTAATGGTCCTTTAGTCTGTATTTTTGTGGTTCAGACTGTAGCTGGTGCAGCGAGCAGCTCCGGTGCGACCAGCAGCGATCTGAATATGTTTGGATGATTTATTCTCTGCGCTCTGAACAGAAACCGTAAAATACTCAAAATTCCGTGAAATTGTTTAAAGAAATGGCTGATGTCCTGCCAGCTGATTGGTGAGCCAACACAATTTATTTTCTATGGCAAGAAGCAGTCCTCTGTGTCCTAGTACAAAAAGGAGGAGAAAATAGTCTGTCTCTTTTTCCTTACCCCTCTCTCTCCTGTTTCCTGTCTTCTCTAATTTCCTGCAATAACAGAACAAATTGAAGCCCAACAATGTGGTCATATTCTTTTCTCCCGCTCGTTTCTCTCTGAATCCTTTTCCTCGTCACTGTCTCCCTTCTCTTTGCTGGTCTATTGTCTGTTTGGCTGCTAAACATTTCTTCGAGGAAAATTAAAGCTTTTTCTTCTTCACTTCTCCGGTTCCTTCTTTCTCTCCCACTTTTGTTGTCTTTCCCATTTCATTCCCAGAGGTGCATGGCAGAAGTATATGATTGTGTCCCATTTATCCAACAGACTGGTTTTTTGTTATTATTTTTGTTCTGCTTTGGACACATTTCTGAGAAAAACCTGCAAGCACCTCACACTTTTGATGATGGTTTTGTTCAAGTGTACATATAGACAACAGAGCACTGTCTTCAGCTCTGGGAGACTCGCCGGTTGCAGTCAAAAGCGACGCGGGGAAGTCGCCACAGACACCAGATAGAAAACTCCAGTATACTGCAGAACGCAGAGAGATTTACCTGGTGCTTTAGTCAACATTGTGTGAAATCATTGGGCATCAGCTTGAATGCAACACGTTCATCAATATGTAGGAGTCCTACGACTTTCTGCATCGAGCTTCAGTTCACTGTCTTGCTGTTATCCTGCGTTGCTCTGGTACGATGATGCAGCTAAAAAAAGAAAAATAGTCCAGTGACTCAACTGACAGAATTAGATTCAACTTCAGGGCTTCTTGACTCCACTTGAGACCTATTAACTAAATGTCTTTAAAATGCACAAACACTGAGAAAAGCATCAAAGTACTAAAACCAATTAAACATTCAGGCAGAGCAGAATGTACCCAGGCACTTCAGCAGCCTCCTCTGACCTTTGCATTTAAGGGGGTGGCGTTAAAGTTCACCAAAAGGACAACTGGTGTCTCCATTTACCACAGTGGTGCAGACTTTTGTTATTTTCTTCTACTTTTCCTCACCAACATTTTTCTTTACCTTTCCTCAGTGTAATTTAGCCCACCCCTGACCACGGCGTTTCAAAGCTTCTAGTGTTTCATCCATTACACTCACCCGCCATTTCATCCTCCCCGCTCTCCCCAGTTAAACAAATATTTTCATACTTAGGAGAAGTCATTTTCTCTGCAAAGTGGAGGGAAGGTGCCCGAGTTTGACAAAGGCCAGAATTTCCCATCATATTGAGAGCCAGTGAGCGGAGGCTTCCCACCGAAGGCCTTTTTTTTATGTCTCTACTGCAGCCGCTGAACTTGGTTTGATTGATCTTCCAAAAGATTTTCAGAAGTATGTTGGGGGCTGAATGTCTTCATAAACACCATCTGTGCTGTGTAGGTGGCAGCACGCAAGAAGATGAATTGTTGCATTTATAATTTTCTCATTTTTCCACTCGGGGAGACGATGATGATTCAGATTTGCCTACTGTTGTCTCCCGCAGACGCTTGATTTTATTAAATGCATCCTTTCACAAAATCTGCTCCTCTGTCTTCTTTATCTCAGGCTGTTTTATCCTCACTCAACTTTAATTACTTTCTGCTTAATAAGTATAATACACTGCAAGTCAGAGTAATAAAAACCATCAAAAGAAATCCAAAAGGAACATGTTTTGATCTCATCAATTAGAATTTTTTGATAATCCGATTTTTTTCCATTTGTTTATCTTACAACATTTCACAACATATCTATAATGTCCATATAGAGAATCTGCCCCCACCAGAAGATGCTTATTATACTTACATCCATGTATAGAGTGATTGTGAGCTCTTATTTTGAAAAGTTCTGACAAGCAAATTCCAGAGGCTCTGGTGCTTGCATGACTGACCTCTGAAATGGTGGAGATATGATGTGTGATATAAAAAGAAATAATACCAGTTTATTAAATCAGTCAAACATATAATATGTGACTTGGGGCCATAGGGATACATGTGAACAGTAACAAAGCAAATTCCAGCTGCATTTTTATCAGTCAATTCATTAAATTAGCCTTGGATTATGTTCTGGCTGCTGTCACATCTCATCGGTTAAGTCCTGTTTGTCTTCCTCTCCCATGTTTCTGCTTGTGTCTCCTGTTTTATTTTGGTACTCACCTCTTGTCTCATTCCAGGTCCCTGCACTTCCTGCCCTCCTGTGTTTCTCTCTTGTGTGATTACCTGACCCCCCCCCCCCCCCCCCCCCCCCCCCCCCAATGTGCTGCACCTGTGTCTCATTGTCTCCACTGCCCCAGTGTATTTAGTCTCAGTGTTCCCCTCACTCTGTGTCTGTGATCTAACCTTTGCTAAACGTGTTTGAATTCTTGTTTTCCTAGTAAAAACTGTTAACTTTAATTACTGAGTCAAGTCTTGCATTTGAGTCCACCTTCTGTGTTTGGCCCACACAGCCACCATGTAATGGATTAGAAATGAACTGTCCCAAGGCCAAATGTATTTGCCGACCTCTGTTTTAAATGAAGTTTAATTGAAATCATTCAAAATCAGGCTGAAAGACGAGACACTTCTTTAAAAACTAAAGGAAAAAATAAAATTTACCTTGAAGAGAAAAACTAGGCTCCCATTTGTATTATATTCTATTAATTTACTTTTTGCTAAGATGAAAAACACATAGTGGTCTCCATGCACAGACGTATGAAAAAACCAAAGACAGACATGCAAAAAAAAAAAAAAAAGAAAAGAAAAATTCAAGTCCCAGGAAATTTTTAATTTGCTGTGCACAAAGAAAATAATTTATTGAATGACAGGAGCAAATTACACGATCCCTGGCTCCAATGCATCAGAAGATAAATGTCTCACTTGGTTTGAGTGCTGTGGTTGCCTACAAGATGTGGAAAAATTTAAAAAGACAACAGACAGTTGAATTAAATAAAAACTGATGAAAGATTGATAACAACGTGGACAAATTAATTACACTGTGTCCAAGAAATTAACCGCAACAGGAAATATGTTTTGAGGGAATCTTTTTTTCTTCAAAACATATTTGCTGTTTAGCTGTATAGGAACTTAATTTTGAAGAGACACAGTTGCAAAGTGGACATGTGCTCTGATCCCTGGTGTCAATGGAGGAAACTTGGTTTTAAGGATTTTGTAGAGAGGGTAAAAAGAACCTATGTAAAAATAAAGTAACAGAGTGGAAATAAAGTTAAAATAACCTTTATCTGTATAGCACTTTTCAATACAATGTTGAACAAAGAAAAATAAAAAAGAAAAAACATTAATATCAAAAATGATTGCTTGCAGTGTCACACTCAGCTCTCATATACCGTAACTCTGCATCTGTATAGTGTAACTTAGGCATGAAGATAAACATTTTCTGACAGCATATCCCTCTGTGAAACGTTTTAAACATATTTTCTGCACTCACACATCCTTTATACATCTGGACTAAGGTTTGTGCTTCACACAGAACCAGGGTATCTCAGGTTATCTCAGAGGAAACAGAAAAAAATGTGATATAGAGATGTAAAACAGGGATGCAAAGTATTTCTTAAAGGGATTTATATTGAAAATGTAATTTATAAGGCTTAAAGCATTCTAATATCTCTGTTCGTCTAATGAATCCCTGCTGAATCAAGAGGAAACATAATAGAAATTCCTCTGTTTAAAAGTCTTGAGAGAGAAAATGCAGGAAAAAATCTCTTTCCAACCTGAGACATTCACACGGTCTCTGTCTGGTGGATTCACCTTGTTTTAAACAGACAATTTGTTAATACTGACATTGCGTACCCAATAATGAAATGGCCATTTATTAAAAGACGAAGACCTGAGGCAGACTCAGACCCTCGATAACAGAAACAAAGGGAAAAGAAACTAAATAAAATGAAAACGAAAGCATTAACAAAACAAAAAACAAAATCCACCAAAGAAAGTGAGTAATACATTGACGGAGCAATACTGAAGAATCTGACAAAAAAGAACACAGAGATTGCCAAACAGTATCACAGACGTAGTAAAAGTTGCTATCTGTTGTCGATGATCACATACATTTCATTTGCAAATATTCATATTTACTTGGAAAAATAAATAAAACAGAAAACTAATCCCTGCCTCCCTCAGTGAGTCGCTCCGATACATGAAAGTCATCTCAAGCAGCAGAAGCGCAAGGTGTAAAATGTACACCTACTAATTACACAGATTTATGCGCAAACCTGTGCTGACAGATGTTTGATTATAAGACATAAGATGTTTCTTTGAGCTCAGCCAAACTACAATGAGGATAGACAGACGTGACCTCAGTATCAGCATCTGTTCCCAGCCTGTGTAGCAACAAGAAGAATGATCCTATAGTTTTCCAGGAAACGTCTGTTTCGATGGAGGTTTGCTGTTGCTCTTTGTGTCATTTTGACCTTGATAATCAATGGAACAAGTAAACAATAGCAAAGAGGTTAATGAAGAAAATTAGGATGGATGTGGTTAAGGGGATGAATTAAACTAAAGACAGACACATCTACCACAACATCACTGGCTTATACGTTTAACAGGGCTTACATGTTAGCAAGCAACTGTGCCCGTTTTACGCAGCCAATCCCACATCAACTTTGTCATCCTGTTGTGACTGCTGGATCAATGGAATCCCAGTATCCACTCTCCTTTCAGCACTGGTTTGTACGGAGTCTGAGTGGTGTCAAATCTTTAAAACATTTTAAAACATATTCTACTGTATAATATACTGTTATACAACATCAAAACTTTCAGGATGCTGCAGCCTCCACTCTACAAGAGAGGTGGAGACAAATATGTCATACAAAATCCTGAGCACAGATTAATAATTTATGTGTAAACATTTTTTAAGTCAGTCATTTGTTCATTTTCCATGACCTTTCTTGACCTATGACCTTTCGCTCTATTGTTACGTGTTGGTCAGTATGTTTTAAAATAAGTGCAACAGAATTTCAGTTGCTAATTCTGACCTTCTGCCCAGGGGTCAGAGGTCAGGTTAGAAAACACAACCAGTGAAGTGGCTTGCTCAAGGCCAACTCAGCAGGGCAGTTGGTTGCTGATTGTTGGTGTAGCTGGGAAACATGCATGGATGCTAAGAATTGACATGTTTGATGGCAGCTCTGTGACCTGGCTGACTGGCTGTTTGTTGGTTGACAGGTAATGGCTCAAGAGTCAGGTGACAGGAAATTGAACTGATCACCTGTTCGCCTCACAAGTTGACTGGCTGATGAGTCACTGGCCGTCCGGCTGGTTGCTGAACTGACTGTTTGTGTGGCTCTCTGTTATGATAATGTCAATAACCTTGCATCAGTGACATTTGGCAGAAGGCACTATGAATAGCTACTGCCCGCAGCACCCATAATGCATTAGTGTTTTCATTGTGGCAGAGCAGTGAGGGTGGAGGTCTCTGTATGCATATCTATCTGCACATGAGTCCGTGTGTCTATATACAATGTTTGTGGTGTGTACTGACAACAATGCTTATGAATCAACCAGTGCTTGGAGGCATGTAAGTACGATCTCTGGCCCGGCCTTATGTTGCTCTTTTTTTTTATCCCTGAGGTGCTCTGCTGTTTAGTCTTCCTATATGTTAACCTCCACATCCTGTTTCCCTTTGAAAAGATAAAACAGTAGTGACAGACTGAATTATTTCAACCCCTGCTGCTTCCTCTGCCAAGAGAAAGTCGAAGTTGCATTGGCCACAATAATCACTGTGTGCTTGTGAAACTACTGTTTTACTTTATTTATCTCACCTAAGAGAAAAGTTTTGATTTAAAAAAAAGGTCCTGCCCCATTCACCCCGACCACGGACCCCATCACGCTGCCTGGGGGAGGCACTTGGGAGTATAAAGTGTTGAACTCCTCTGTGAGCAGAGCATGTCAATGTAAGTGCATATGAATTCTTACATCCTACAAATGGCATTTAAAAGGAACTTGAGTGGCCTGTCAGTCCCGCTGAGCACAGGCAGCTCTGCTGTCTCTTCACATTGGTGCTGAGCTGATGTGAAAAGAGCAGGGTGTGAAAGGCTCTTTAATATGATGTGTTAATACCACTGAATGTCAGGGTTGAATATATGTTCTCCCAGCAGGCCACTGGAACAAGACTTATTGGCTGTTCTTAGAAGTATAGTGGACTCCCCATAATCCCACAGTGTCTGGGTAAGCAGCAGTCCAGGGCTTTGTTCTCCTCTTCCACATATTTTCTTTTGCATGCCTCTTTCCTTAATTGTGTCAGTTCCAGCTTCTGTAACACATCAACTCAGACAGTGAAATTACCACAGAAGTAACAGAAGCAGTAGGCTTTTTTTTTTTTTGTCATCTCTTCATTTTCTCCAGTTAGTATGGGGGTTTGATGAGTTGCTGGAGGCGGTTAATGTCTCCTGACCCAAGGGAAGCATGAATTCTTCAGGGAATAACCGTCATTTCCCTTAGGATAGAAATATTTACTGTACTTCTGTGAAAGAAGGAATGTATTTTTTATTTATTTTTTATTATTTATTTTGTATTTTCTATTATTCTTTTTTGTGTGTGTGTGTGTGTGTGTATATATGTGTGTGTGTGAGTGTGTGTGTGTCATTTATCCAGCAGAACTTAAAGGGTTTCACAGCTGAAATGGGTCAGAGAAACTCATCGCAACCCATATAACACTGTGTAAACTAATGAGGTTGCAACAGTGTTATTCAAACTCATTAACTCTCTGATAATGGTTGTTATGTTGATGTTTTATCATTTTCAAGTATTTTTTAATTGTTCAGAGGGTTCTCTTGCTGATATTTTGGTCTCCCTCTCCTTCCTCAAATATGTTAAAGAAGTGCAGTTTGTTATGGAACTTGTTTCTCAGTGTTGTTGTTCTGCAGCGACTATTGTGAATCTGCTGTTTCACCACACTCTAAAATCTTAGTTAATCCAATTAGATGTTTGAATTTTCTCATCTTATAGAAAAGGGCTGGAGCTTATCTCAAAACTTAAACCTGCAACTGATTTTTTTTGGCCACTTGGGGGCATCAGAAATAAGCTATAGACACAACACTGGCATATTGTCACATTGTAAAGTTGATATCAGGAACAAACGGTTGTCCATTTACACATTCAGCCAATATGGAGTAATATTATCAGTATATCAGATTTGTGTTTCCAGCCAACTGATGAGTGTAAGTCCAATATTTACTCTGCTTTTTGCTCTGATTTGGTCTACACCAAACCCTGGGACAAATATCTAAATGTTCCACTTTCTTCTCCATCAGGCTGCTAACTTTCTCTCTCTGCAATTTGCTGCTGGAAAGGGGGTGTATAGTGGGTATTTCAAAGTATTCAAGGAAAGCATTGGGCTGAAAGACATGAATGCACTGTGTAGAGCTGAGGGGGGCTGCTGAGTTGGATGGTACAGTAATCCTCTGTGGGTTTGTCACTGCGCGCATCCCCTTTTACTTTTGGTTCACTGCTGACATAAAAATATTAGATTATGCTTTAAGGAGATAAAATAGTAGAAGCCCGAATCCTATCTCAAAACTTACAATAAATTATAGACTATAATTAAATTGTACTTGAATTGTTCCTCACACACACACACACAGAGATACACGCACACATGTACACGCACCCACACACACACAAACACACACAAACACACAGTACTTTCCCCCCACTCAGAAAAGAGGAAGTTTGAGAGGACACACGTCAGTCACTCTGCCGTCACGCACACACACACACACACACACACACAAATGTCAACCTCTCAGGATAAAAAGGGTCTTGTTTTACCTGGATGTTTGGGCATTTCTGACATTATCCTCACAGGATTTATGAGGTTTTATGAGCCTGGCAGGTTGAAGGTATCAACCCACAGAGCTGCACAAAGTAAAATGAGGACAAGAGTAGGGAACAGAGAGGGAAAGAGGAGGGACAGAATAACAGGAATACATGAAGAAAAAAGTGAAAAGAGAGAGATGGCAGAATGAAAAGAGAGAAGAAATATGAATGAAGGTATAAGGTAGAAACACAAGTATTACAAAGAGATTTGCATGAAACTCTGCATAAATAAACAAAACCTCTGCAGCAGGTTGTCTGCAGAGAATCCATTCTGAAAAAATAAAATACAACTAACACACAGAACTTCATCTGTGCAGATTTTTCTTTCGATAACATTACAGCTCATCATAGATTGAGAGATATTCTACGGCTAAAGCTAAAGCTAAGTCTGTTGATCATAATATAATAAAGTCTCAGATGTGTTGCACCTATGTGTGGTTGGTCAGAAGTGTGCTCTGCTGCACCTGTAACCACACCCAGCAGTGATGTCACAGTGTACTGACACACCTTAGAGTACACCTTTACATCACCACAGCCAGGTGAGAAGTTAAAGCACAGATAGAGAAATATTTTTAGGGTGTTATGTTGCTTCTAATGGTTTTCATTGTATCAAATGTTCACGACCCCAGAATCCAGAGATGGAGTTGCCCATTTCAAACTATGACCCACATAGGAAGAAATCTGGACTCAATTCACAGCATTGTAAGATGTCACATCAAAAAATCTCCAGATATGCTCCAGATTTTAGTGAGAACCTCAAAACAATATCTCCAAATTCTCAGGGGTTTGGTGCAGTGTTTATTGGCAAGGAACAGCAACTTTATTGTTATTGTATCCACTGATTTTTTTTTTTCGAAACACATGAACAACAAAAGACAGGATGAGGGAATAGGTGTTAGGACAAGTTACCCAGGGACAGAGAAGGGAAACGTGCCACCGACAACCCTCAGACTTTAACATAAAGAAAACACTTGTTAAACACTGTCTCAGCACTGTGTACTAGTTTTGATTGATTTGTATTTGAACTTTAACAGAGTTTAGGTCCCCTACTCCACACCACAAAACCTACAATGACATTTCTTTGCATAAAACTATCCACTATTTCAGCATTCCTGCAGGCTCCTCACCCAAGCATCATCACTTTCACCCCCTGCTATCCATTAACCCCAACCTCTGTCAGAGTCTTTAGCACTCCTCAGTGTTCATTAATAATCCTGTCAACCTCATTTCCCCTACCAGGGTAAGCTCGAGTAAGCCGAGTGTATTTCCCCAGAATAACAAATGAGCTTTCCGGTTATACTTTCAGCATGGTTATGAAGTAGATTATTGCATTTCAGTGGTGATATGTATGTGCAAAGGATAATTTCTGCCCAATACCCAGCAGAAATTAATTATTGGAAGAAGTTGTAGCTCAGCTCATGGATTGAAAGTGTTTAAGGTTATGTTCATAATAATGTTTCCTTAATCTCAGTGTTCTGAAAAAAAATTTTTTAACGATAATGTCTCTCACTTCCTTTGACCAAACTGCCCTTTTCTATTTTCTTGTTTTTCACTCTAGTTATCTATCCCCCACTCTCGCCTCTTCACTTTGGCATGGAAACAGTACATTACAGCTGGTTGCAAATGATGGTTGTGTTGTAGTGATTGCACATTTGGTGTTACAGAGATAACCAGCTCTCATTAATCACGGGACTGACACCAGCTCAAGAAATGCTGAGCTCTCATGTTTTGCCCAGACAGGACTATATCTGTTTACTCTTTGAACTTTTGAACTTTGTTTGACTTTATGTTCAGACATTTGTTCGTCTCCTGTTTTATTTTGTAATTACTTCCTTGTGTGTTTCTTGGATTTTTTTTTCTTACTTCCCGTCTTTGTCCTGTCCTGTTTCCCTCTAATTTGATTGTCTGCCCCGCCCTTATGTGTGTCACCTGCAACTGCCTTTCCCTCCCTTGTGTATTTAAATCTGTCTTCCTCTCTGTATTTGTGAGTTCATCTGTTTTTCTCAGTTCGCCTGTTGTCTCTGCTGTATTTTGTGGACCTGTGTGTAGTGATTTGGTTTTTCTGTTTTGCTCCTGTGATCATATTCCAATAGCGACTCAGTGTGGCCTCCAATCTGCCCTGAAGATGTAGCACTGCTCAGAGGGCATATTATAACCTCTTGTCTTGTGAATGCAACAATGGCTCTTATCAAGCGACAATCACCTACTACTTAAAGAAACTTTGTTTGGCGACAGACAAAACTTAAAAATAGGCCCCATTAATATTGATTTTCACTTAAAATGTTCCTGCAACCACTCAGCACTTGTTCGCTAATACTAGCTGTTATTTATTTTATCATTATGCACACTTAAGCCGAAAATAAAGATAAATCTGAAATAAATCATGTACAAAAATGTATGAATAATGATATTATATTGAAAATAAGTTTTTTTAGTTTTATATAAATGTATTTTTTATTAATCACGAGTCAAAAAACTTTGTTAACCTTTTTAAAATGGAGGTCAATGGGTGAAATGGTCAAACACAAGTTCAGATTTGTAGCCACCACAGTCTTTAGTAGCAATGCTTGTTATATCAACACATTTAAACTCTCTCCAATACAATATTTCCCCTAAAGCAACAACACAACAACACTAAAGCAACTGGTTCCCTGTGATCTCAGGAGGCTAATACCATCAAGTAGACTGTATATAATCAGCTATAATACTATACCACGTTCCCTTACATCTGCCTGGATGAATTCCTCAAATTAAAAGTTTCTTGCAGAGATTTTTGGCTGAGAACAGCAGGTGTTCTGGGTGCTGGGCACACACACCTCCCAAACCTCAACAATGTTTCCTGCACATCTGCACATGAAGCAAGCTGATTGGTTGTTCCCACACCTCCTTGAAATGACGACGAAACTTCTGAGAGGGAAACCTAAGCTCAATTGTCAGTTGTGCCCACAGCTAGAATAAATCATGGATGGTATTTAAATACACCCCTGCCTGGTGGTAGAGAATTAAGTATGAGACTGGGAGAACATTTTTTTATTCATCTCGAAGCAGCTAAGCAGACACACCATGAACTTTAGAGCCCTTGTTAGTTACTGTTCTCTCTTTTGAGGAGAAGTGAACCTCATGCTGTTCCTTGCCAGGTGCTTTGTAACCATGGTGACATTAGTCTTGATTAACCTACCTTAACTTATCTGAAGTTATTTAAGATAACTCCTCACCTTGAATCACCTTGTTCATCAAATCAGTGCCTTTGAATACTTAGATTATGGGGCTTGTATCATGTCATTGGAGAAATATCTTTTACAAAAGACAAAGTCCCATCTTGTCTTTTGAAGCCAACAGGCAGCAGCGATGTGTAGTGACCAGAGGGACCTGAGAGGTCAGATTTAAGTTATTGTGACAGAAAACATCTGCTGTGCTCTGGTGTTGTTGAGCAGAGCTGAATCCCTGCCAGGTCCAGACATGCTGTTCTGCAAGCAACATTTTTTCGACTGATATCATGTTGGATAAAGTTCATCCTCTTCCAATGCATCACTTAGTGCTGATGTTGCTGGTGGTTCCAGATAAAAGAGCACCAGTCCCATCTCTGCCGAGATCTGTACATCCATCAGTGTATTTCATACTGCAGCACAGGAGGTGTTCATTAAGTCTTTTTAGAGAGAAACCTCTGTTTTCTTACATCTGCATGGATTTATTCAATTTGCTGCCAGCTCTGAGGCTGAGCCAGGTCAGACCTGCTACCACTGGCTCATTGCATCTTTTGCAGGTAATGAACCGAGTCTGGCGCACATCACATTACGTCAGCGTATTCCAGTAAGTGCTATCACTCCATAACGTAAACGTCTGCTGCAGTTAAAGCCCAACTCCGCATTTGATCTACATGAAGGGTATCAGCCATTGTGAAAGTGTAGACTCCTCGCTGGACACACACACGCAAACACACACACACACACACACACACACACACACACATTTGTCAGGAGCAAGGTTTGTGCACATGCAGCTGTTTCAAAAGATCAAGTTTTAATTGTGCCTGAACTGCTTCCACACTTCACATCCATCCTTCAGAGTCTAGAGGGAAAATCACACACCTGTTCTCTTCTCTGTTATTGGGAATGGGTCTGTTTAAACTTTTTATTGATTTAGTAATTATTAAAAACTCTTAAAAGAGGTGTAGGGGGACGTTCATGGCCTGAGACGCTCTGTGGCAGTGTGGATTGAGGATCAGGGCTTTAAGACACACTGAACCTCAGACTGTTTGTTTGTTTCGTTCGTCCAAGTTGGTCCTCTGAACCGTGGATATTACAAGAACTGCTTTTCTTCCAGGACGGCTGCTGCTTTTATCTCTGACTGGAACTGCTGCGAACCGCACAGTCTGTCCTTTCTTACTTTCCTCATGTCTTTCTTCTTCACTGTGTTACAGTTAAAGGACACATGTGTAAACCATAGACTGATGTGTGTGAAAATCCCAGGAGATTCCTGCCAATCATGGAGTCCTCCTGTAAAAAACAAGCCCATAGGTTGTCTGTGCAGTAGGTTATTATGACCCATAGTTAGGTTTTGTTGTTAGGCGACATCTAGTGGTCGTAGTAATTATGACAGGAGCAAAGGGAAAACTGCAGTGACATAGTATAGAGAGCGACAAAGTCCACACCTGGAGGATGTTGAGGTGGATGGATGGGTCAACAAAACGATGTCTAATGTTGAGGAAGTACTTAGTTTAACCCAAATCACCAATCCTTTCCTAAACCTAACCAAGCCATGACGGTTATTAACCATGGCGACGGAGGTATATATGCCATTGTCGGTACAGTTGTCAAGACATTTCCCTGAAATACCAGAAACGTGAAACACAATTTGGCACCGGAGGAAAACTCAGAAGTTCGCCAAAGTCAGTGGGATACATCAACTGGATATCATTAATGTCTGTACAAAATCTCGTGCCAATTCCTCTAGTAGAAGTTGAGGTAAGTGTTTCAACAGACTGAGCAACAGCAACAGACTGACATTATCATCCTCAGAGTGACCATTAGGATCCTCTTGGGGTTTGGGATCCTTTACTAAATTCTCTTTGCACACCATGTTTGGATTTTCGTTATATTGTCTTAGTTTAATCTTTATATTTAGTTCTGCACCTTACAACACCTGCATTCACACATCTCACTCATACACAACACACACTACTGATTTTACTGATTTCCACTTCTCATACTCCTCATACTCTAAGATTTCTTTGGCATCCTAATTTGGTTTAATAAACATATTCTTTATTAATCCTAATCATGGTGTGTGTCCGTTTTTGTTGTGGCCACAAGAGCCAGGTGACAACACAGTCTAATGCCTTATCTAAATACAGAAGTCCAGTTGTTGTTTTTAAGGTATGTTCACATTCACCACAACTAATTCAGGATGATAATAAAAATAAGCAAACATCCGGTGATTAACAAAAACAGTTAAAAGACAGGTTTTTTAACAATGAATCATTCCTGTATCCACAATATATCCTTAAGATTCAATTTGCTCTCTCGTAAACTATAATTTACTAACATGTTTGTACAATGAGGATCAGAAAAGTAAAGAGTAAAGTATGACCTGAATTTTTGAGATTGCAAGACAGAGTGAAACAAGAGGATCTGAACCCTTCAGGACAAACAGATTTGTGCTCACTAACACACTGCACGCACACACACACGCACACACACACACACACACACACCACTTAACAGACCCAGGGAAAATTAGAAGCAGCCTCGACAACCTTTTCTCCCACAAATTATAATTATCGTGTAACTGTTTTCCTTCTGTTTTGTCAGACGAAATGTTTTCATTGGACTTAAAAAATTGGACTTTTTCAAAAATATTTTATGGGCTGGTTAAGATTAGGAAAACTAAGCTACTTGGTTAAGGTTAGGGAGGGATCGTGGTTTATGTCAATGCTGACCTCTGAGGATGAGATGAGACATCAGCCTGTATCACAGCTGATTTTAAAAGCAAACCTCATCACTCATGAGAGAGTAGTGCATGAATGTCAGAGTGCTTTCTGCATCAGTACTGAGTGTCGCCACTGAATGGAAGCTAATAATTCAGAACATTGTCACATGAATAAGAAAGGAGAGAAAGACATGAATAGAAAACAGAATGTGCACTTACTGTCCACAGCATCTATTTTTTATATGTGCAAATACACAGAGAACTTCTCTAAGAGTGTGTGCAAAGAGTGCAACCATCTGTATCCATCATAATGTGCATTATTTCCCATAATTCAGCAGACCATTTGATAACACTGCTGCAAAATGTTCAGTGGGCCAAACATGAGAAATAACTCCCCATAGTTTGGCCACCACAGAATTAAAATAAATGAAATGGAAGAGGTTAAGAGCCTATAAACACATTTCTGGGCTAATTTTGTTGACTTACATTTTTTCTAACTTTAGTATTGGACAGTAAAATCACAACTTTACGGTCCCATAACTTAAAGGTCCCATAATGTACATTTCTCCAGTGTTTTATTTTAAGTGATACCCACAAGAAGATATATTTTTGGTTTTAAGAGCCAAAAACCATCTCAGTGTAGTTTTACATCTCCTCTCTCAGGGTTCTCTCTGGAGCTCTAATAAAAACAGGTCAGTCAGCCTCTCTTCTGACTGTTTTCTGAGTGATCGCATGAAAATATAGCAGATATCAGTTAAACACTCAGAGAAACCAAATCCTGCAAGGTTGGATGTTGGGGGCGTTTCTTGAGGGCGGTTACTGCTTTGTTGTGACATCACAAAGTTATAGAAGTCCTGACAGCTCCTTTTAAGGCTCAGTTTTTGAATAGAGCCTGTGTGCATTTCTCTGTGGACTGAGCACTTTGATGAATGTTGTTGAATTTACTAAATCACTGAAAATTATGCACACTGATAGAATTAATCGTCGTTTATCCATTATCATCTACTTCATAATCATATAATGAGACTAAATTAACAGAAAATTATCCAACATCCTGACCAGTTATCAGACCTCTCTTTGTGTAAGAGACCTTAACTTGACTTCTCCACATTTTTCTTGGGAGTAAAGCTGAACTGCAGGAGCACTTCAGTCTGAATGTGATTAAAAAGATATTTCTCCACCGCCAGAGTAATGTGGAGAAATGGATGACACTCATTGCTTCATGCATTTACACATATATTTACACCATATTTTTTTAAGCTACCATGAGGAAAGAGGAGAGCAAAATGCAGATGCCAGTGTTTACTTTTGGGGCAGGTTTTCTTTATGGAGGTAGCAGGAGAGATGAGAGGAATACAGAATATCTGTTTAACATTATGAAGGACAGATTCACACTGAGGGCGCGAAGGTACACCATCACACTTTACATAAAACTGTGAAAGTCAGGCTTCTGAATTTCAACATCCAAAAGTTCCCCTGATGCTATCACCGAAAGTTGACCACAAGTCTGACGATTTTAAAAACATATCAGAGAGACAGATTAAGAATTAAAAGCTGATCTGCTGGACTTTGTATCCTACCATTAAAAAAAAAAGCACTGACACTTCTGTTATTTGAAGAGGATTTCAGGTGAGGCAAAAGGTCACAAAATTACAGTGAGGGTGGGACTAAATGCAAAGCCATGGATCATCAAATCAAAACAGGATATGCTCGATAAATTCAATGACATTTCATCTTAGCATGTGAGTATGAGATACCTCATGCTCGGAGTTCATATTTTTATATGTTGACCTAACAGCGGGGGAGGTCAGCCACTGACATTCTTTCTTTAGGCACCATGACCAATACCAATACTTCTAAAATAAGAATATTAGCTGCTTCTCTTATTTAAGAATCTTTTGCCTTTGGTCTGACAAAAGAAAAACAAATTGAAGCCATCACTATCGGCTACAAGAAACTGTGAATGCCATTTTTGCACAATCTTGAAGATTTGATAGACAAAATGATTCACTGATTAATGAAGAAAATAATTGTTGGTTGCAGCCCTGATTACATGAAGACTCCAGGTTCACTCTGTCTGATCTCTAACATCAACCCAGTATGATATCAGAAATATCAGCTCAGTGTTTCAATCAGAGGATGGAACAATACTCACAATACACACATCGCCAGTGCTGTAATTCAAGGGACTGTGTGCGTTTGTTAACACTTCCATCAGCCGATTGGGTTTTTTTTCAAAGAGCGGTAACCTACAAGAAGAGTATCTACAGTCACAATGAGTGAAACTCTGTATTCATGCTAAATTTATTAGGGAAACAGGATCAAGGAAACTCGTGCTCAGAATTAGACAAGAGGATCAATAGCAGGTGATTGGCTAAGCTTAGAATAAAGTTTGGAAGCAGGCAGGAAAAAGCTGCACCGCCCAAGTATTAGCTCCAGCATGACTCCCTGTAAAAATACAAATTGTCTTCCTTCCTCTTTGGTTTTTGTGTGGATTAAATGGGATATAAAGCTTTAATTAGAAACTAAGGGCCTGAAATCCTGCCCTACAATAGATACAGGAAGAATAACTTTATTTTATGATGAATAACTGAATGTAGACATGCTTGAACTCAAGCAAGTCTAACGTAGGTTTAAAGTCTCCACAGGTTCCCTTTCATATGTATAACACTGAAATATTAGAGAACCATTGGTGGCAAAGAGGGGTTTAGTTAGAAATATTGTGGTATATTGTTTGTAATGTATGCATGTAAAGTGATGGATGTATACAGTATTTGTGATGTGTTCAACTGCTTAGTTGGTGTGGGTTTCACATACATATGGATGTATTTTCATGCATATGTATGAATTTGTGAATATTTATGTTCACACACTCACATATTTATGAGTGTTTATTTGTGGTGCATCAGTCCCCCACATCATAATCAGTCAGACTGATTCAGCCTCAGCACACAGCAGAGTCTTTATGACAATAATTGTTTTTATTTGTTTTTTTCCCTGTTTTTAAATCCCCTCATTTCCTTCCTGTGATAGTTTATTTAATTTGTTTCTTGTCTTTTCATTTTTTAAAATCCTTGAGATACAATTACCGTCATCTATGTCCCTGGTTTTAAACATATTGTTTTACCATCCAATAAAGTGTTTTAATAATTACTTGAACTAATCGACAATAATTTTTGGAGAAACACGGTAGTCACTGTTATTTTTAGCTCTGACACGTGCATGCAGTTACCCATCAACCCCTCCTCTTAGACACCCTAATATGAGCTGACAGCTATTTTGAGGAGGAATGGAAGAGACACTGACCTGACGATGTCACTTCCTTTGTTCCTGACGAGGTCACCTCCCCTCTGGGCTGCGATGCCTCACGTACCACCGGGGCCCAGGAGGAGAAGACAACACCCAGTCTGATCTCATGGCAGGCAGCAGGAAGGAGCTTGATGACAAAATGACGAGGCACAAACAAGTGCAACTCAGGTTCACTGTGCCTCAAGCTGCCATGGATATTATTATTATTATTATTATTATTATTTAGGGTTTCATTTGATCCCACCTTGATTATTGCAGCTCTCTCTTATACCTGCCTGAACGAAACATCCTTTGATCCCTTACACGTTTTTAATTGTAGGTACTTAATTACTTTTTAATATAAAAGCTAAGATCAAAAATATAAAAGACTAAACTAAACCGCAATAGCCACACAAAAGGCTATTAAAATGAAATAATATATCGATGTCAAAACATATCTCTGCAACAACTAATCCTTTTTAAGATTTGATTTGATTTGATTTTTTATAATAATTTATATCGGTAATGAAATGAAAAGGCCAACACTGGAAATGAAGGCGCGCACGATACGCTAGCTAACATTAGTAAGCTAAACTGTAACCTATGGCAAAAGTTAGCCAAAATGTAATTTAAGGGAAATGTTAGAAACTAGCTAATATTCATCCATAGATACCTGACGCAATCTTATTAAGAAATTAAAGTGTATTAAACAAGCTAGATAGTTTTTACTAAATTTACCTACAGTGTCCGCGCAACGCACAGGAACAGAGTTTGTTTCACCCCCTCACCCCATAACTGTATTTTAAAATCTAAATAAAAACAGTAGAAAGCACTGGGGTAGCCCAACCTCACAAATGATTCTTATAAAGTCCTTGCACAAGAAAACCTTTCCTGTTCACAACCACAGTAAGTCAAGAGGAATCTAACAAAACAATTAACAGGATCTCTCCTCATCCCTGACCCTGACGTGCAAACAGTGTCACAAGTTTATTTTCCAACTGTGCACAGAGACAGCAGTAAACTTCTCTGATTATTCCACCCCCCCCCCCCCTCCCTGTTTTAACACAGGCTTCCAACTGCGAAAACCAATTCACATCAGACTCCTAGTGGTAATCATAAGTAGGGCAAGTGGCATTTTTTTTCCCCTTATTGCAGACTCCCACTTGAGCTTGATAATTCCAGGGCAGTAAACTCAGACAGCAAACTGTCTGCAGTCTGCTGTAATAAAAAAAATCAGGTTTATTTATAGTAATGACATTCATTCTGTCAAAAGTGAGAAGCATCTGCAGTTGATTTTAAGGCACTCCTGCACATAAATACTTTAAAACAACTCTTATTCTACATTTTTCCAACAATTACACTTCTCATGAGTGTATTTAAAAGGAGCTGAGCACAGACTGACCTGGTTATCTGGCGTCCTGTGGACAAAAGAAAATTTCAGTCAACATTCACCCCCTCTTCTTCTGCAATCTGAGGTGTTTTTAAAGACAGGGAGACTTTCTTCCCCTGCCCACACTACTTTATTGAATTGCTCTGCTCCAGTTCTTCTCATTATACAGCACATTTCCTCTACCCATGCTGCACTTCTCAGCCAAAAACACCAGGCAGAGAAAGACCAGGGGAAGATTGATTTTCAGCACAGATCGGATTCCACCTGCACAGGGCAGTTTGGGTCTGGACGGTCGATGAGGTGCTGCGGTTTGGCGAGCAGGTTGTGTTTTTTCAGCAGAATGAGCAGGGAGGTTTTTTTTGGGAGGGTAATTTTGTACTTAGCAGTGCTCGACTGAAGAACCAGACACATCAAGTACAGGCAAAATATAATAAAGTGCTTCTAAGTGAATGAGGGTGGAATACGGATAAAGACAAGAGATGATCTACCAGAGGAGCTGCAGCCTCTCTGTGTACTTCTGCTCTCCTGAATAAGTGCAGAAAGCATGTTCAAGCATTATAATAGTTCTACAATATTTCTATGTATAGTCAGAGAGGAGAGGCTATAAATCCTGTCTTGTTCAGTAGGTGGGATGTTTCCATTTCTCCCACAAAGTGCATTATCCATCCATTTCTTCTTTGCTGTTGATCTGGGCACAGGTTGTGGCGGTTGCAGACTGAGCAGACGTCTTTCCCCCTGTCAACATCCTCAAGGTCTTTATGAGTCACATCCCAAGACTTTACCAGGTCAGATGGAATACAAAAATCCTTCCAGCGTGTTCGGACTCTGGGTCCAGGTCTCTTTCCTGTAGGATGTGAATGGAAGGCATCCACACAGAGGCATCCAGGTTAAACCAACTCAGCTGGCTCCTCTCAATGTGAAGGAGCGGTGGTGCTGTTCCTCACCTTGTCCCTAACTATAAAGACACGCTGTGGGTGTTTCAAGCAAGTGAGGAGCAAAGCGAAGACTGTGTAAATAAGCAACCATCCATCTCTCCCTGTACTATTTACACAATGTGTTGTTTTTTGGAATACACACAACATACATTTTTTGTTTGTTTGTTTGTTTGTTTTTTATTTTAGTTTTGCTTTTTGTTTTTTGTTAATGTTACTGTGGATATTTTACTCTTATTTGCACAAAGTTAAAGCATCTATAAAGGATATTTATAACAACAATGTATCATATCAAATCACAAAGAGGAAACAACATGACATCACCTAAAGAAAATTACCACCTGAATTTGGAGCTTCTCTTACATAGCTTGATAATGAGTTTCAGCCTGTTTATCTGTCCAGTCCACAACTTTATTGCTCTGGTTCATTGTCACCGCTGTCATAGTGCAGCAGAAAATTTCTAAAAACCCACTGTGCTCTACAGCAAACAGCAGGCAGACAAAGTTAGAGACCAGCTGTTGAACACGGTGGAGCATTTCGCAGCTGAAGATTCAGATATTTCCCTCAGCAGCTGGTGGAGACCAAAAACAGAGCTAAAAGGGAGGGAGTACTGGAAAAATCATTTCTGATGGGTTTACAATTTGTCAGCTTTCTGCTCCTTTTTCAGCTTCTCGTTGCCTGCTATCGCAGAGTGCTCTCAGAGGTAATTCACCGATGACCCATATAGATATGGAGAACCTCTCCCTTCATGCTGAGCTCCATCTTCTCCATGACAGTTTAATACACCGCTCACATTACTACCAATGCCACACCAATCCACCTGCCTGTTTCACACCCACGTTTAGCTTCACTCATGGACATGAATCTAAGACTCACACTCCTTCCACTGAGGCAGCCACATTCTGCCATTCTGGGTAATTCTGCCATTTCTAGCATTTTGCAGCAGAGAAACTGACTGTTGGAGGTAATCAGCAAAAAGCAGAAATTAAAAAGGGAGAAAAGCATGTTTTGAATTTTAGACCCTTCCTGTTATACCCATTTTTCAAAAAGCTTCTTGCTCTGACACGGTGGTTTCCTTTAAAATGCTTTTTTTTCAACCTTTCATTTCAACCAAAGAAAGTGAAGGAATCAGTGCCTTTTTCAGTACAGCACATCAAACATTTCTATTTTCAACTTTCAGATTGCAGATTAGATTGTATAGCTTTTAGGTGTTTAAGGTTACATAGCAGCACATAAGAGAAAAAAAAAAGAAGTGGAGCCCATGTCTCTGGGGTGAAAGATTGTGGATTTACAGGTTGGTGGAAGTGTTGGACAATTTCACACAGATGGAAAAAATTATGTTGTGAATGGATTACCCAGCCGGCTTAGGTTGTAAAGTGTGTGAACTCACACTAATTTGGCTCAGTAATGAAAAACCATAGGACCACTGAGGCTTAGTGTTGTTTTCCTGCTCTACTGCTGTCAAAGTTTAAAAGTGCAGTTCAGTTTTTCTTCATGGTTGCTGCTAGTGTATTGCAGCCAGGTGTGTGGCTCTGCAGCGAGATGTGTGGTTTAATCAGGACTTAATTATGCAGGGTCGATGTTTACTGCACAGATCCATGAGGATTGACTGTGCACAGGGCAAGAGGGAAGACAGATGTGAAGCACAGCACCAACCGGCAATTCCACCTGAAGACGCTGCTGTTGTAAAGCTGCCACTTTTTACTGCACACCCCAACTCCTGCTAAACTTTGGCTCCAACTACACGAGGAGCTGCTCGCCAAAATCAGGTTTCCATGTCTTTTTGTTTACCGGAAGATATAAGAAGATTTATTTCCAACCAGATGGAGTCAAAGTGAAGCAGGGGGCTTGGCTCCATCACTTCACTGATGATAAGACTCGTACCTTATATTTATCTCTTACTTACTTAGGTTTATCTGTGCTTTATCTGTGTTAATCTGTCCTTTTAAGGAGCATTGGTTCATATAAATCAACCTTAAAGATTTGTAAAAAGTCAATGTTTTTATCACATCACGCCTGATTTACTTGAAGTTAGTTCACCTGCCTCAGCAAATGTCCCTATGCTTGAATGCAAATGTTGCGGAACTCTGCAGACACACCTTTAACACAACTTTAGCTTCAGCTTCTCTCCAAACAAACCAACAGTTCATCCAGAACATTTAAACCAATTTTTTCACCCATGAATGCGGAAACCTGTAAACTCTGATGGACCTTTACGATGGGTGGTTGGGTTGGTAACCATTTAACCATTTCATCATTTTCTCTTTCAAATAAGTCCGGCTAACATGAGGGTTCATTTAAAACCAGTCTTACCAGGGGTTTCTACTTTCAAATTAAGGCACAAAATGTCAAAAAAAATAAAACTATCAGACACCATTTGACCTCTTCACCTCATGGCCTAAAATACGTTGTCACTGAACACACCAATAAATTGTTAAATGAAGTGTTTGTTTTCTGCCTAAATATCTTGCAGTATAATATCCACCTGCAGCTCCCAGTGACTTCAGACACAGCATGTTTATTTGAATTCAACCAAAACTGCCATGTTTCCCTGAACACATGAACAAAAGTGTTTGTTGTCTAAACCACAGGCAGCGGTGTGGGTGTGTGCCACCTCCTCGTAGATCAACTAACATTAATGAATTTATCACTTCACTGCCTCAGAACATTGTCTCTGCATGTAATCCACCCAGCCATTATATTTGCTCAGGATAGTGTAGTCATATTGTGAAACTGATTCATTTTTTTAACAGTAATTTGAAACAGTTTTGGGAGAAACATGTCGTCCTGCTGAGTAAGACCAGAAAAAGCTTCTGTGTGTCGTAGAGAGCCTGGACAAACTTTATGTTAGTGATTCATTTGTTGCATCCTCCCTATTTTCTCTTTCTTCTTTCTTTGATAAAGAACAAACTCAAGTTTACCTACAACATCGCAGTCACAATGTTCGTACATGAACACTGACACTTCCTGCACAAACAGACTCAAAAGCATTTCCAACAATTATCTCAAAGAGTTTTCATTTTTTATTTTTTTTTGTAAGTCATGCCTCACTAGCAAAACAGGAAAATGAATCAGACTTCAAAATCAATCAATAAATAAATAAACAACACTGCCTGTAAATGAGACAATCTGCCCTGCCAATTTGGACTTTAATCTAGAAGTGATGAGGCAGTAGTTTTACATTTAATACAATTAAAATCCAAAAAAAATATTGTTATTATTATAAAACATTAGTTAAAAAGACAAATAGGGCGAGAGTGAGAGAAAAATAAGAAACAGACACTGAATAACACAGAAAACATTCAGACGCATCGGATGAGTTTTTTTTAATCTTCCTGTCACTGAAGAGGTGATTATCTTTCATATCACTTCACAGGTCTGTGCAAATACTTAATCCAGCATTACCTGTCAATCTCTATTCACACAGCTGAAAACGACAGACAGGCCGCAGCATCAGCTCTGACAGGTGATCATTTCACACGAACAACACTTTCACCAACAGCAAGTCACCTCCAAGAGCTGCGGCTCAGAAGTGACACACATCATCGCGGCTGTTTGGGGATGTGCCATGCTGCCTGAAGGCACTGTGACGGCATGTGAATGTCCTCTTTATACACAGTCTACCACAGTGTATAATATTACACTGTCTGGTGCTCTTACAGTCAAGTCAAGTCAAATTTTATTTATATTAGTGCCAAATCACAACAGAAGTTATCTCAAGGCGTGTAAGAACATTTTACACATATACATAAAATATTAGTTGTGAGGAAGAGGAAAGCCTTATCGTTTACTTCTTCAGCTCTGTTATAAATCCATGTCGTTGCTCCAAACATTGTTCAAAACCACCCAAACTATTATAAATTCTAGTCCGTATCCTCAATGAAATGTTTGAAAAAGCTAATGACCAATATACTGCATGTGTCACACTGTCAGACAGAAACATGTTCCTATTTAGAGAGAGATATTGATGAGAAATTCCTATAATTTGCACTGTCAGAGAAGATCTGCTGACTAACTGCAGATGGATGACTTATAGCGCTTGTAGAAAACTGCACTGAAATGAGGACTGTTTCCAATCAACCGAGCAATCTGACAGGTCACAGATGCAAATCAGGTATGCCACTTAAAGGATTCTTCACTGTGAATAAAGCAAAATTAGAGTCAAAACTAGACTAGATTTTTTTCTATGATTCTCCAGACTACCAATCAATTGTGACCACAGCCACGTGAATGTCTTCATTATCAGGCTAATGACAGTCTGTGAGCTCGTCTGAAGAGGCACGTGGACACTTGACAATCTGTTGTGAGACAATCTCTTCATGGTCTTCCAGTGTTCTCTGGCTAATGTAATATTGTGACTAAACAAACATAAAACTCTATACCAACTTCCTCCCTTTGACTTGAAGTCATTAAGTGACGAAGTAAAACCCTCATTTTATTTTAGATCAATTTTTCTAGGAGATGTGGGATGATATTAAATTCCGTGTGGGTCATCCTTCACCCCCACCCCAGTAATAATTCAGTCACAATTACCTGCTTACTACAAGTACAGCTTCTCCATAAACACTATTTTATTAATGTTCCCCCAACACTTTCTGTCTGTAATGGTTGGTTTACTGTAAGACCACCAAATGTGGCTTAAAATGAAATAAAAGGAATCATGACTTTGTTCCCAGATAAATGTATTTAATCTGTTTTATACCAAAATGAATCATTCAGTTTCATTGCCCCAGCTGTCAGTTCATCCAGGATCCATCCTGGGGCCACTTGTATTCAGCCGCTCCCCAACTGGAAACATTAGTAAAAAGTATAGTATCTCCTGTCACTTCCACGCTAGTGATCATTTCTGGTGGTGTGACAGCTCGTGTTTGTTGCGTCATTGGGTTGATTTCCAGTGATGACATCATGTTACCACTGCAATATAATAAATCATCGTTTTCTATTAATGTGGAGAGCCCTGCACTGTGACTGTGACCTCAAACAGAGTGACACTCGGAGGGGCGGGCTGGTGAGTAAGAGATCAGCTTTGATCAGATCAGGCCTCTATGCCTTCTTTGATGGTGTGAGATAGTGAGGATGTTCAGCTATTGTATGTGTAGTTTAAGTTCAGTAAGCAAAAAAAAAAAAAGAGTTGTAAGATTTGTCCTTGGTGGATAAATCAAAGCAGAGGACCTTCATGTTTCCTACGAGGCACTGCTGCAGAAGTACACTAACAAAAGCAACAGGCCATGTCAATCTCCCAGACGTCTTTGCTGCTTGTCACCTGAAAACATCCTGAAGAGTTCAAGTTTCAAGTTGCTCACTTGTTTCACAAAATGAATTGTGTAACACCTCATTACCCCTCATTACCCCGCTGAGGTTTGTGCTACTCAAAAGAGGAGGAGAGGGGTAGAGGGTGCCTGCACAGGGGGAGTAATTTCAAATTTGAATATGTGATAGACACACCTAGCTGGAAACATGTCTGTCTGACTAAAATAGTTTATTCTTTGAGGGGGAGCAGTTTAGGGGAGGAAGAGGATGATTAGGAGGAGGTGAGTAAATTGGTGAATTCTTGTTGTCTAGGTGGAATCTCTTTTTCTTTGTCTTAAGACCAACAGTTGGGGGTTTAGTTTGTGTGTATGTGCCATGTGAAGTGGTGGGACCCAGTTATCAGAGCCATTTCTGTCTGTGATAATGAGGCAGAGGATGAGAACACCTACAAAAGATATATAACTAAATAGGTAAGAACAGTCAGTAAGGTAGGACTTTAGTCAGATGGACGGCTCTCGTTGATGCATCATATGTCTATGAAATACAAGGACAAACTGATGCAGGATGTGCCTCAATGGACAGTTTGCGTAAATGTGTAAATGCAAAATGAGTCTTGAAATTATCACCTGATGAAATGCTCAGAACTGATTTCCTCACTTTCCACCTATTGGTCACACTTGGACCTCATGGGCCCCCTCGGAAACAAAACCTGACCCAGGACCAGGGTCAGTTCTGCGCATCTCATCATAATCAATCATCTGTTTAAAAGATTTATACAATTTAATGACAAGTGCCATGACCAGCTCAGAAATGATGGCAAATAATGGGAGGTGATACGATGAGTTTAAGCAAAAATAATCATTCGTTTATTTTAACAAACACAAATAGAAATGTCAAAAATGTTATGAGGTGTGGCAGTCAGTAAATCAGTAAGTGTGAGAGTGTAAGCATGAATGATAAAATGTAAAGTGAAGTGTTGGATGGTAAAAGGTAAAAACAAAGTCCAAGAGCATTGCATACTTTCAGTCCTGGTGGGTTTTCCACAGGTCCATTTCAAATGGGGCACAACATTTTGGACCCATGGAGACCTTAGCTTGAAATGTAAATGATGGTTTGATGATGATGGTGAGAGTTTGAGACTCGTCTTAAGTGTAAAAAGTATTTTTAAATTGCTCAAAAGTTTATTTTAATGCTTCTTTATTTCACAAATTTCAGACCATAAATGGACAAAGTATCTCTGGAAATGCAAAATAAAAAATGACAAATAAAAGTCATGTTTTGACAAGAAATCACAAAATTAAGTTATTAATTTTAAGTCATTATGCCCTAATGAGTTGGAACATAACAATAACCTCTCATTTATTTTTCTTTTTTTTTGGTGCCTTTTAGAAGAGACTGAAGAGAGACAGAGAACATTCTGTACAGACAGTGACAGCTCCATTATACAGCTAGTTGACATTTACTCTTCAACACACTGGCAAAGAAAACTCAAGAAAGAAAGAAAAGACCAGTAGTGACATTTACAAGACATAAATGAATCTATAGAACTTTAGCTTTGCAGGTTTCACTGTCATAAAATGTTTGACCTGACTGACTGATGGCATCTGTCTTCACTCGTCCACCTTCTCATTCCCTTTTCATCTCCTAGTACAATCCATCCTCCTTTTGTCACACCGCGGTGAGGTCATGTTGGTTTTTTTTGTCCTGTGTCCATGTCTTGTCTTGTCATTTCCTGTTTTATTTTGAAAGATTAATTCTCCTCTCGTTTCAGGTCACTTGCCCTCCCTTGTGTGTCTTGGTTTGATTGTTTGATTGTTTCCACCTGTCCCCTATTACCATGTGTTTAAGAGTCTGCGTCTCCCCTTGTCTTGTGCCAGTGTGTCGTTTATGTCGACATTCATTCACGACGATCTAGCCTTCCACAGCGCCGAATCCAATCGGTATCTTGTTCCTTTTGGTTTTAGTTCCTTGATTTTAGTCCCTCCAGTTTTCAGGAGAGTTTTTTGTTTGCGGAGCCTGATTTAAAAATAAAGATTTTTTGAAACCATCCTGCACCTGCGTCCAGAGTCCTTGCCCGGTTGTGACACCTTTCTCCTCTCACTGTGGACACCATTATATTTACCAACTTCCCTTCCTTATTTGACCAAATCCTCAGAAAGAGACTGTTAAGTTCTTGATGGCTCCCTGTTCTTCCCATGCCTCTGCAAGAGATTGACAGAGGGGTTTATGGGTATTTATCATACCCAGCGGGATGGCTGGGTAATCGCTTGCAACCACAGTGCAATCTATCACTTCAATACACAACTGCCTCCAGTTGGTCCAACTTTATCTCTAACTTTATCTCCTCCTTGCTGTGTTTCCTCTTTATCTCAGCCTTCACTTTGCTGTAAAGGTTATAAGTGTCCTGATTGTTTCTGGGAGAGATAAAGGGTGTTAATACTGTCTGAGAGATGGGGGGGGGGGGGTTTGCCTTTAAATGCCAAAAGCTAAGACAATGTGGGAAAGTCACAAGTAAGTCTCACATTATGGCTATGGAGTCCCAAGTAAAGACCAAGTCCAGGTGCTCTGTGTGAGCGATGTCACATACTACTCAGCACCTGGCACCTGACACTGTCCATATGGTGAAACAGGAGGAAGCTGCATCACACTGCGCTGATGCCACTGAGCAGCAGGTACAAGGGCGCTGGAGAGGTTTGTGAGGAAAAACCCGCTACGAATCACACACCATCTAAGGCTGGAACCAACATTAAAGCGATGATGTGAAGCCAGGATAACCCTGGAGTGGTGTCAGACCAAATCCCAGAACCTTAACCAGAGAGAGAGAGAGAGAGAGAGAGAGAAAGAAAGAAGGAGACCTTGTGTCAGAGGATCAGAGAATCTGGTAGGAACAAAGACAGAAAATGCCCAAATTCAGACTTGAAAAGCTGATGGAAGCAGATCTAAGAAAGGCCAGATCTGTGTTGCCAGTGGTGCTTATGAAAAACAGTTTAAATACATACAGATTTTTTTTTTAAATGTGCTGCATGACAAAATTTTAAATACAACTAATTCAGCAAATAAAATAAAGTGAAAAACTGAAGTGGACTGAAATACTTTCCAAAGTGGCTCATGTATTGTCCCATTGCTACGACTGTGACACTGGACTTTGAAGTGGACTTGCACTGGATGTTTATATCACCCAAATCTTCATAAATGTAAGACCGAGAGGTGTGACTGGTGGAGAGAGGAAGCCGGAAGATTAGATGGTTTATCTCGTCTTCTGGGTGTCGTGACAAGTCGTTCTTTGTGGAGAAGGCACACAAAGCCGCAGATTAATAAGGAAGAGGGCGAGACACAAGTGGCAGATTTCCTCAATCAGAGGCTGCAGCCCCATCAGTCACACACTTAAGGTTCATACATTAGGGAAGTGCAAGAATCCCTTATGGCTCTAGTGCCTGAGGAGTAACCTGTTACCTGCTTTTGGACGCATCCTGTGTTTTTGGCCTCACAGGAAAGATGACAGATAAGAAGCGTCTAACGTTTTCTTAACACCCTTTAGTCCCAGACCAATAAACGTGTTACTACTAACCAGAACATTTATCTTATGTGGATAATTGCACTCAAGATTTATGATGTAAAATATCTGTAAAACTGTTTCACTTTTTCAGTTTTTGTTCATCAGTGAATTTCATACAAACACAGTACAGACAAAAAAAAACCTGAATCAGTATTTGCTGTGACCCCACCTGGTTTTGAATCAACACCTGTTTCCCTCAGCACACCTGTGCACAGTGTTACAAAGACTCCTGGTCTGAAAAGTGAAGCAAATGCTGAAGTGCCTTAAACCTGCATTCTATCTAATGGCCATCAGGGGGCGACTCCACCGGTTGCAAAAAGAAGTCCGACTGTATTGTAGTCTATACGAAAATGTCTCTACTTCTCACTTCGTTACCTCAGTAAACATTTTCCTAATGAGTTCATGGTCTCAATCTCTAGTTTGAAATCTTCTTCAATACAACATGATGTTGATTTTTTTTCATTATTTTTTCTTGAGAAGCAGTTAATCCACATGTGCCCACTCCTCGCACCTAAAACAAAGCACATGTGATTAGTCAGACGATAACACCGCACAAACACAAAAGCTTTGTTGGCTCATTCTGAATAACTGACACTTTAACCACTGCTTACAATGACGCACTGGCATTTGACCTTTTCTGGTGCAACGCTCCGATTTACATGTGCGCTGTCATCCATCAGAGGCCGACAATTAGACACTGAGGACTATCTCACTGCAACAGAGGCCTTGCATCACAGGACGCTGCCAGCTTTGGGTTGAGTGGGGTGTGTGTGTGTGTGTGTGTGTGTGTGTCTGTGTGTATGTGTGTGTGTGTTTGTGTGTGTTAAGAGGTCACTGGGGTTCAAATCACTTAATTCAGGCCAAGAAACGAAGAAATGTTATCGACTCTATAGATCAGCGGCGCTCTCAGTGCACACAAAGAGAGAGCAGAGCAGAAGAAGAAAGAAGAGGAGGAGGATAAAGTGGGAAGAAAAAGAGAGGGAGAGGACCTGAAGGAGAAATTTTGTATTTGCATCAGGGCTGTACGGTGTGTAGTAAATGACAAATTCCACTGCTCTGGATCAGAGGACAATAGAAAACTCCATCAGTGCTGCCAACTACAGAACCAAGACAGAATCAAAGTCTGCCAAATGTCCCAGGTTCAGTGTCCATGCACAGGTGCAGGGCTTGTTTGGATGTGGGATCCCATTTTTCTTAATACATCCATAGGGGACGAATTCTTTTAAAGCATGACAGGACATTTTTCCCTCTGGTAATGCTGCAATATAATTTACAGTGTGACACGTAATACCACAGTAAGTGACTGTTGACTGTTGTTCTTTTGGACAGCAACAGGATAATGAATCATCTCCGTTTAAATTGCGTTTTAATAAGCTCACAGGGTCAACACGTGAGGGTTTTAGCTTTTGACATGGTTGAGTTCATTTTATTGCTAATTCTCAATACGCAGAATTGGCAAGACATTTGTATTTTTACATTACAAACACTCGCCCCACTCCCCAGTTTACAGGTAATAAATCATCCTGTTGCCTGAAATGGCATTTTCCAGACACTTCCATCCAAGTTTTGTTTTTTTAATTAAATCTGACTTTAATATCTTCCCCGAGCTCAGAACGGACTCGCCATGGGTGAAATTAGTCCATCAGCTTAATTTAACAGCTGTTGCCTTTGTCATGATTAGAAATTTAACATCTCGCTCGGTAATCAGACCACTCAGCAGACATTTCCAATACTCAGAGAGAGATTCTTTCACAGCAATGGATGATGATGGGTTAGAGTGTCCAGAGATTAGCAGGGAGAGTAATAAGGTGAGTTACACAGCCGTGGTTCAGTTGTATTCTGGGGGCAGAGATGATCAGTGTGAATGGAATAATAAATGAGTAGATAAGGCTCTGGGTATCAGTGGTGTACGGAAAGGAGAACTGAACTGCAGGCATTCAAAGCACTTGAGTTAAAATTCTACACATCTGTAATTATGAATGAGACACTTTAAAAGACTCACAGCCTCTTTTTGTTCTTTGTCTTTCATTTGCAACCATTCTTCTCCAAAAAAAAAAGTTTTTGGAAACTGTTTTGGAAACTTTTAGAAAGTTAATATGTGTATGTGCCTACAATATACCTGTATAATATTTACTTAACATACACATAATCACCTATGTGTAATAAATGACATATGTATTAAATGTTTTCACATCCATTGAAATGGATGGGGTGGACAAACTATTAAATGCTGTATATCTGTTTTCACAGTTCAATAAAGCGCTTTACACAAAAAGGGAATGAAAAAAAAATACAGCAGTTGACTTTGTTTTATCAACTAAAATAAAACCAAATAAATACACATTTCTAACCACAAACCCACAAACATCACCTGAGAACGTACAGTGTTTTCACAAGTTACAAACTCCACAGGAGATTTCCCAGACTACCTCAAAACATTATTCACAGTTTACACATGTGTAACATGTAACATTTAACAGGTTAGTTCTATATTTGCACAATTCTTTACATGATGGCTTCACTGCGCTTGCACCATGGAAATATCCAAGATAGTCTGCACAAAAAATGAGAGCCGCAATGCTCTTGGTGGAGTAAACAGGAAGTGAAACCCTTGCAGCCTTCTTAAAATCTACTTTACGTTTGAAACAAAACAATGAAAACAACAAACAACAGCTCCCAGTCTTGTGTCGTTGCCAGCAGGCCAGAGGAGGTGGCCGTGGCAGCTGATGTGGGCTTCTCCTCAACCTTGATGAAAGCAATAGTCTTCTTCATTGGGTGGAGGCTAATCCCACTGCGGATATTGTTCACTATCCTTCAGGACTTGGTCACAGTGTCAGCAGTAGACCCTCTCGTCCAGGGTTGGATGGGCTTGGTAGAACATTGTAGACAGCCTGGATAACATCACTCATATCTGATATACCGTGACCTCCTTTACGCCAGTGTAATGTTCCCATCTCGTCCCTTAAATCGTCCAACACCGCTGACAAACAACACAGCATCCTTTCACTTTTTATGGCAACAGCGGATTACTCTCAAAGTGTGTTAGGTGCCACCGAAGGTCATCGTTTGAAAGATGTGTTTTAATGTGACATGCTGTGATGTTTTATTCTGCTTTTATAATTAAATATTCACTTTGCTTGCAGGCAAATAATGTGATGGATTCATTTAATGCATTTATTGCTTTCAGAGATAAAGAAAATGCAGATGATAAAAAGCAAAAGAATCACTGAAGTCACTGAGTTTTTTTTTGTTTTGTTTTATTTGTGTGTTGCTCTATGAAAACATGAAAACCTCATATATTCTGGTAGAATGCAGAAAAGGCTTTAGCAAAATAAATAGGATGTGCACACACACTGTATCTAATACCCTCAGCAAGCAGAAGAAAAATAAACTCATTATAGAGACTTTACAGTTGCAACCCAAGTACACTATTTTAAATCATAGCAGGCATCAGACTTGAACAAGAAATTACTAAATTGCAAATGGACACTGACACAGAAGTAGTTTACACAGACTGACACGCTGCAGGTGTTTGTTTATTAGTGGGACGAGTTGTCAGATTATGTTTTATTCCATTATCAGGTGTGGTGACACCTGTTGTGTTAAAATTTCACACTGGAGTTTCCACAACTTAATATTTGTCTAAGGTTCATTGTTTTCAGTTTTCACACATTTTAATTGTAAAAATAAGATTTTAAAATAGCTCCTGACTGTGTTTTAATTGATTTTTCACCCAGAGCACAAATACTGTTCACTGTATTTCACCCTGGCCTAAATATGGTTCCTCTTCAGAAACAGAAAGTGAAGAGAAAATGGGTTTGAATGCAAATATGCTGCTTGCTGTGCACCAGAGTCCCTCCAAGTAATTAAGCATTCAGATTGTGCTGTGAAGTTTGTTTTTTATTTAATTCTAAATCAGTTTCAGCCAGTTCTGTATTTCATAACGACCCCTGTCTGTGATAAGGTTGAAATTTAAAGTCTAACTTGGCTCCATGCACCCTGCCCACCTGCATGTACACAGTGAGTACTTTCAGCTGCACTAATCCTTCCTCCTCGCCATTCTCTCACTGTGTTCACTCCTGAGTGTGAGCTCTGTGTAAGTAATGAAAGAATAAGCCGTCTTCATCCTGTGCCAAACCCCGTTACACCCAGAATTACACAAATCAAACCTTTTTTTTCAAAGCCACCACCTCGTGAGTACAAAATTTCCTCCTTGCGATTGAGGCCCATGTTATCCTGGTGGATGTGTGCAGGCTGTGATGTCAGATCAGTGTGTGTGTGCTGTGGTGACTCCTCATAGAGGTCTGCACCTGTCCCAATCTGAGACCCAAATCAGGCCTGTCCTAATTTACTGTTAGGCTCAATCCCAGTCTCAACCCTCTAAGGCCTAAACCCTGAACCCTCACAGACTTAACTGACCTCACCTGATAAGTGCTTGAGTGCAAGAGGTTGCAAAGGCTCAAAATCATAATAAGAGGAATGGGACAGCACTTTGTGACTATTGCATTACTTTTACAAGACTGAAACATGTTGCACACAGTTGTGGGTTTAGGACTTTTGATTTTACTCCCTTCGCTCCCTTTTTGAAAACAAAATCGTAATGTTGGATCAGATCTGATGAAAGCAGATTTGGAATTCATCATCATGCCATCATAGGACAAATATAGACACAGTTCAGGCTCTGAATGCATTTGTACTGACATGTAAGCTTCTTTTTACTTTTAACATTAACGTTTGAGTTTGTTCCTCTCATGCCTGTTTGTTAACTGTTCTATCTTATTCTTTTTTTTCTGTTAGATGGTGGTTGTTTACTGCTTTTTTACGCTTCTGGGTGTCCCCTGGTAACCACAGTAACCCCATTGTTTAATGTCACAAAGCTATGAACTTTGGGTAATTCCCCCAAGCCTGCAGAAACACAGACTTACAGAAAGTGTGAATAAAGGCCCCAAAATGTCCGTTAGAGAGCCCTCATACACTTGATGGTTCGACACTGGTACAGCCCTAAGCCCTCGTGGACTTACTGGGAAAGCTCCTCAATGTCTGTGAGTCCGTGAGGGTGGGCACTGGGATTGGGTCTTAGTCCCTTCACGCAACCTTGGGTGGATGGGAAAGCTAACCTATCTCAAAAAAGTGTAAATGGATCCAAGATCCATTTGTGATGCATTCGGGATGAATTTTGAAGAGGTGTAAATGCCTCCACCTCTCCAGGAAGCGTAATCCTTCCTCCTCCCTCAGTGGCGTACATGGTCCGTCTGACGTGTTCCTCTGATGTCTGTCTCACTGACGCAAGAAGGAAAAATGGCTCCAGGGATTTCTACACATGCAATCAAATACAGGGAACACTTAGCTGCTGCAGAGTTAATCTGATCCTTGATCAGTTCAACCACTGAGTGATCTGTGTGGGTGAGGGAGCGATGTGGGAGGATAACACTTCTGGAAATGCATTTCATATACATGTGTTTGTGCTAGGTTATGGATAGTTGTTGGCAAACGCTAACTGTACGCAAGTTCTTCTTCTGGTGTTCTTGGCAGTTACCAGACGGCTTCAGGTGCATCACCACTTCCTTCTGGACTCGAGGAAAACCAACCCTGGTTTTCATGAAGCCAGGAAAACGAAGATGGATTGCTATCAGATTTGTGATCTGGTCAACAGAGATGCAGGTACATGGCTAAATGGACGTCTTCCTCTTTGCCAAATCTGGATAGACACACTCATAATGCACACACAAGCACACACAGGACAATTATCCCACTCTCACAGTAATGAACATCTTTTTTTAACACACATGTAGGCTGTGTAATTATTGTTGGTCTCACCCAGGCGTGTTTTATCAGCTGACCTGAACGATGACTGCAGGTAACTGTAGGTGTTTTAATGACACTGACATTGGACTCTCAGCACTCACAGAGAGATTTGTTTTAAAATAAGACATCTACTGTCACAAAAGGGGTCATCCGCTATTTCCAAATGATTGATGGCACAAAATTGAGCTGATAATGTGTCGGTGTAACAGGGAGTAAGGTGGGGAAGGCTGGAAGTAAAAACAATATTACTGAGTGTTATATAAATGAACTCAGCTGCAGTCAAACTTAATGTAAGTGAATATGTAAAGAGCTGTGCTTTTGATCAGTCGTTTGTATTTATTGATCAGATCTCATCAGGCGTGAATTAATGCACAATCAATGGATAATAATTGATGGATGGACAGATGTGTAGATTAGCAAATAACAGAATCATCCGCCCTGTGGTCCCCGTCACATTCACACCATTCTCTCATCCTCTGGGCCCGGATCAATAATCATCACTGATGGGTCGGCATATTGATTAAGCCCCAGGACACTTTCCATGGCACTGTGAGGCCTTCAGGGCTCAGAGAATATGCTGACATAACCACACTGATCTGTCACCATGTGTACCATACAAAGAGAGGTGGAATACAAATGTGAACGTGTGAATGGCTAGACAGCGCTAAGTTTCTTTGTGTGATTGATCTGACTTTATTGAAGGATTAATGATTAGACCTGGTGCTCACTCAGGTTCTAATACAGTATGGCTCAGGAAGAGTATTGTAAACAAACTGTCTACAGATGAGCTTTTATTGGACCGGGACCAAAGCCATATTCATTGCCGGCTTCATCAGTCTGTTAAAGTGATGGCTTTTTGTCATTCAGACAGAGGTGACTTTTACATTGGCTCCGTCGCTTCACAGCAAGAAGGCGCTGGGTTCAAACCTACCGGGGCCCTTTCTGTGCGCAGTTTCCGTCCTCTCATCGTGCCTGTGTTGGTTTACTCTGACTTCCTCCCTCAGTCCAGACGCATGCAGGTTAGCTGAATTGGTGACTATAAATAGCCCACAGGTGTGAATGTGAGTGTGAATGGTTGTTTGTCTCCATATGTCAGCCCTGTGACAGACTGGCGACTTGTCCTGGGTGTACCCACTTCTTGCCCAATGTCAGCTGGGATTGGCTCCAGCCCTACGTGACCCTCAGAGGATAAGTGGTACAACTAATGGAATGGATTGATTCAGACTTGACAAGACATTTATGGAAAAAGTTGTGGGATAGCAGAGAGCATATGAGGCTGCATCGCTGATGGATTTTAGAACATATTTTGCCATTGAATTACAGTCTAGAGCACAATGGAGTCTCATCTCTGCTTTCTCACAGTTAATCCCCCAATAATATTTCACATTAGTTTTATCATTGAAGTCATTCATTCATTTCATTATTTTAGTTTTTAGAATTTGTTTAATACTTACTTTGCTTACATGCTATAAAAAACTTTTGCTGAATATTACTTTTTTCAACATTTAGCATGAAAATGTAGGCATGACCAGGCATGCTGGTCTGGTCTTTTTGACCTTTCTGCTTTGATCGCACATCAATCTGGTCAACAACAAGGTCTTTTGATTTAGTTTATTAAACTGAGAGAAGATGATTTGGGATCTTAAATATACTAGAGTGATCTTAGAAGACAAGAACAAGATGTGCATTTCTCTCTGTGTGTTTCACCTTGTGCTCAGTTCAGACTCCTGTCATGTTGAAAGTGATGCAGAAACTGGATCTGACCTAATAACATTGCAGCGCTTACGCAGACAAATTGCCAGATTAGATCAACCTAAACGGATGAATGTCTGAAAGAGGCTAAAGAGTCTGCAGCGATGCTACCAGCTCTGTGAAGCTGTACGAAGACACAGCCATGCTCTCGGCTAAATGTTAACGCTCGCATGCCAACATACTCACAACGACGTGGGCTAACATGCTGATAATAAGGACAGTGTTTGTCATTTATATATATATATATCATAGTTTAGTGTGTCAGCTAACATATGACAGAGTCTAATTAGTTTCCCAGGTATTCAGACATTTAATTGGACAAATTTAAATGTGGATCACATGACGGTGCGAGATGAGAGGTTAAGGGATCACCAAAGTTATTACAGTTCATTCTGGGGGCGACATGAACGTGTGATTTAATGTACAATGTTCCATTTGTACATGTCCCCTCTCTCTTTTATGTGTCTTTTATATTTTAATATTTGATTATAATAGACTTTAAAGTTTTAAAATAAATTGAATTGTTTGATTTATTACAGCTGAGTACAGTGAAGTTTAGCCATACTCATATGTACTGTACAGCTGTTTTCCATCAATACCGTAGCTGTTTTCTTGTTTTGAATCAATGTCCTTCTGTTTGTCGTGCCTCTCTCTGCCTGAGCACACTGTACAAGGGCACGTCAGCACATCCAAACTCACTGAACCACAAAGCCATCTGGCACCATCTGATCCACATCAGAACGGGCCAATCTGATGCCATTTACACAGATGTACAATGGTCCAAGTCAGATGAGGAACCTAAACAACATATTAGGGTCATTTCACAGGAATCACAGGGAGCGGCAGCGTCCTCAGAGGTATAGATGCCCGCTTGTGACTGGAAGGTCATGACTCGAATTCCCAGTGTCATTCGGAAAAAATGAAAAATATGGATACCACAGAATACCACAGAAAGTGGATGTGGGAAGTTCCCCTGACCCCCTGCCTGAGAAACGGCTGGTATGCTTCCCTTGTGTGAAGGACACGGAATAACCAGTGGAGATGTTGGCTTTCAGCTATTTCCTGAAGCGGTCATGCAAACATGCCAAATGACTGCCATGCACGTTCAACTACGTGGAGCACAGAGAAGCAAGTTTCAGGCTTAATCCTAGACACACCTAAATCTAACTTATTCATTTGTCAAAGCATCTTTTAATTCAAGTTGTTAATGTTTTCTGATGCTTTCTCAAGCTGTAAACCTAAAAGACTTCAGTCCTGCTTGATTTGGGGAGATTTGTGGTTGCTGTGGTAACAGCAAACATTCCCTGGTGTGTCTCTATTTACGGTGCAGCCAAACAAGCTCACCTCATTTTAATAAAGAAGTCCGTCAATACCAAATATAATCATGATCAGCTGCACATGGCGTGGGCCGCCAGGGTGGTTCACCTGGTAGAGTACATACCATGTAGGCTCAGTCCTTACTGCAGCGGCCAGGGCTTGAATCCAGCCAGGGCCCTTTGCTGCAAGTCATCCCCCGTATTTCCTGTCTGTCTCCCACTGTCCCTATCTCATTAAAGGCAGAAATGCCAAAAAAGAAAAAACTTAAAAGCTGGCTTCTCCTTTTGGTGCCATTACTTCCTTGCAAAAAATTCAAAATGATTCATTGTTTTGTAAAAGCATTTCTGATAAACAGTCTCATAGAATGTGATATGGTGTAATGAGACTGAACAGTAAACAGTGATGCTGCATCATTTGCTTTGAGTTCCTTGTACTTGTAGGGAATTTTAATCCAGCGTGGGAATGGTGGAGTCCGCCACTACCAATTAAAAACTGCTATATATACAAATAAATACTGAATGTAATATAACATTATAATGGCCAGAAACACCATCAAAATGAAAAAAAAATATAACTTTAAAGTTCATTACATTCATCAATAAAGAGGAAACACAGATATACTAATTGTTCAGAAACAAAGACAAACTAAACATGAAAAAAGAGGGAACACTTGACAGCACTAGTATTTGTTGGTGTGCAGATCAATCAGCTGATTGAAACACTAATAATATTGTTGTGTTTCAGGTGCAAAGGGAATGACTGGCAAAAACAGCTTCCATAAACTCAAACCTTCTCACAGATATAACAGAAAAAATACAGCAAATGGAAGAGAAGAAAATTAGTGAGGAGAGATGAAAAGGCACCGAAGATCAGAGACAGCAATATTAGCAAGAGCACAAATGGAAGCAGGAATGAAACTGAGCAAAACGAAAAGTAACATGAATCAAAAAATGAAAAGTAACATGAATCAAAAAAAAATGAATGCTAAAAGAAATGACAGAAAAGAGAGCAAAGACTCACAAGTAAAGTTAAATGGGGTTGGAGTATTTTAGGCAGCACCCCGGAGCATTTCCAGGTCATTGCGTCTTCTGAGGTGATGTGAGGATGATGACAGATGAAGGTGAAGCAATAAAGCTGCCTCTCCCCTGCTGTCTGGACGAGTGATACCTCCAGATTGATGCCAGCGTCCCGAGAGGTTCCACGTCTGAGGCAAAGTGACATTCATAACAACACTGTACACCACACATACGTCAAAAGTTCAGGTGGACTCAAGAACTGAAGATTTCATCATCTGTGTGTCTCCTTTAGTGACACAAAAGTCA
The DNA here is from genome assembly GCF_046630095.1 of Trachinotus anak. Lineage (NCBI taxonomy): Eukaryota > Metazoa > Chordata > Actinopteri > Carangiformes > Carangidae > Trachinotus > Trachinotus anak. The sequence goes on along the minus strand of NW_027273872.1, from coordinate 12,305,219 downwards.
TGTTGCACAATATCAGTGTTTCACGGCGTTTTGTGGAGATAGATTTTTAGCGAGGGACATTCGTGGTCCCCAGAGGATGAAGCTGACTGTCTCTGGTTTCCTTAATCCCTTGACTTTTTCCTCCAGAGAGACTGACATTTTTGTTTATACGTGAAATATCTCAACAAATACTTGTTTAATTGCCATAAAGTTTCCTACAGAAATGTATGATGCTCAGGCGATGACTCCTATTGATTTTTTGGGGATCATCAGACTTTTCATCTAATTTCTTTTCATCTAATTCATGTCACAACCCTCACTGAGGGATTTCATCTACAGAACCATCACAAGAAAGAGAGAAAGTGAGATTTTAAACTGAATATGTTGCAGAAATGAAAGCAGTGTATTTGCACTGTGCACCCAAACTATTTAGCAGCATTAAATCTGCATCAAGAGAAAAAAGACCGGGCACCAAAACTGTGTAGAATGGATGCCAGCCTGTACAAGTTCTTTACACACTATTCATCTGATGTGTGCTGGTGTTGCATAACAATGAAATATTGATGGGAAAAGAATGTTTTTGTGGCTTACAGTGACGCCGGAGCACTCAAATGTATAACGTGTCAGTGAACTCCCACATCTCCAGATAGCAGATCTCCTCTCAACATCTGCTTCAGCCCAATAAAGTGATGAGAGTTTACGGTTAAATGCTCTGTTTTATAGTTTTGTTTTTTTTTGTTTTTGTTTTGCTTTCCTGCAGACTGGTGAGTCACGGCTCTGGCAGTGGAGCTGCAATGACATTTATGTCGTGATTCAGGTGGAGAGAGATCCAGACAGAAAAATCTGAAGTAGGAACTCTCAATTAATTGAGTTTAGACTCATCCCACATTATGAGATGTTGTGGAGGTGGGCGACTAAGGCAGATGTAGATGGATTTAACTGGCATCTTGTTTGTGGATTCGGGTGTTTTGTTGCCCCTTCCTTCTTTTCAGTAGTTTCATTGTTTGTCCTCAGCTGTGTTTCTATATGTGTGTGCATTAATGTACATGGACTGCACAAATCTGTGTGTTTACCTTGTGTGTTTTGTGCATATTTATCCTGGTATTTCTCCCCACTAGGGTACATCTGTATGTGTGAATATGTTTTGTTTATCTATCTCTATGTGTCCGTGTATGCCTCACTGTGTGCACATGACTGTCTGACTGGTTTGGTGGCACTGCAAAAACATGTTACATGTGTCCAGGAAATCAAAGTAATTCAAGTCTAATTCACTTAACACACATCAGTCAGTAGTTTGTGTTGTCATCCAGGAGAGAAGAGAAGGAGATGCTAGCAGTGTGACGTTTTCTCCAACAGGCTGCTCTGCAAACAAGATTGACTGGGTTATATATCTGTGGTAAAATAAATGAAATCTTTTCTTATTCTATTCTCTCAGCTCATATATAGGTCGGTTTCAGTTATACAGTTATCCATCCTTATCCATCCATCCTTATCTTCATATTGGACAGAATCTTTTCATGATCTGCAAATCCTTTTTGTGTAGGACTGCATTCATGCCACAACATCGTATATAAAGCACATGCATCACATTTCTATCATTTCAGTAACTGTTATAGATCAGAGAAAACGGTGGAAATGTTGAGAGTTTAACTATCCTCACTATTCACACCTACACCTGGATCCATACCTGAAACAAACAAAGCATTTTTTGTCCCCTGGCCTAACTTTCTACCAAATTTCATTTCAAGGGGTTAATGCATTTTTTGATATCCTGCTAAATAACAACAAAACACAAGGACCAAAAACATAACCTCCTCCTCAGAGGTGGTAGAAGCTTGAAAAAAGTTGCCGACCTCTTTCGTAGCACGAGCATTGTGAAAACTTGTCACGCTAAAATGAAAATGTTTAACTTCACTGAAAAGCACTACTCATCAAAGTCGATAGGTTCAGATGCTGATTAGCAGCTTCTCAGGCATAAAGAGGTCTGAGAATCTGCAGCCCAACAGTTTTTATGAGTTTTCAAAGCAGTGTGAGAGGCCTAACAGAGGTCCAAAGAGGTTGAATCAATAACTCATTGGCAATATTAAACGTGTGTGTATAGCAGTGGTTCCCAGCCTTTTCCAAATCATGGCCCGCTTGAAAATCTCAAAAATGTTGGCAGCCCACATTTGATCCCATAACAATAAAGGGGCCAGATAATGCCCTCTCAAAGCACTTTTTACTGTAATGATTACAATCAAACAATCAGGACTGAACTGAAAGCAGAGGAAGCTCAATTTTTCTTTTTTTGTGTGATGCTTATCGACACATACCGATTCATCATCTTTCTCTTGACTCTCTTTCCTTTTAATTCTTCCCGTTGGTCACCAGCTATGGATTTTTAAACTCCTAGCTTATCACAGTGATAATTTTAGCCTTAATTAAATATATATTAATATTTTTCAACATTTATAATGAGCATTTGTTTTGAAACAGTTAAATGTACTGTTTTTAAATATATATATAATTACATCTTTTCACCAAAATCGTACTGTTTTGCAAAGGATTTGTCAGCCAACTTGCAATACCGTCACAGCCCACCGGTGGGCCCTGGCCTACAGGTTTGGGACCACTTGTGTATAGGATTTGAAAATGTCTGATTGTGGCAGCTCCTTATTTAAAAAAAAAAAAAAAAACACAATGGAAGTCACTTAGGGCTGCATCATGTGTCGTACTGCTGAAAACAGCATGGTTGTTTTAAGGGATTCACATTGGAAAAATCCATATACATTAGCTAAATAAATAAAAAAAATTACCCGAACAAAGGATTGATATTATCTGTTGAGGCAAACACGTGTGAACTAGAATGTATGAATGGCAAATGGATACTGAGAAACCCAGGAGAGGAAACAATGGGCAGAAAAGCTAGATAATAACCAGCCATGTGCAGCAGCAGAAAAACAGCAGCACATGTGGAACCAGCTGGTCCTGTTGTTGAGATTCCCACACACAGCAAATGTTCTTGTTGCCTGTAATGCGGAGAAGGGGACTGGTTTTCTAAGCAGCTTTAAATTTTTGAGACATCTGGGGGTATGTGGGGATGGGAGAAATACAGACAGAGCTACACCCGCATCAAAGACCATCACAGACTCTCAGTTCTTCAGATGACTGAGTCTTGTAAAGTTTTGATATATGAACTCCTATTTAAATTAACAATTCTTGTGTATGATTTGGGCCCACAAATGTTGCATGTGCTGGTGCTTATCCTAGTAGGTACTGGGTTAAGGGGGTCGGGGGGTGGACAGATGGACAGGTATTGAAACATACAGACAAACAACCATTAACACTGTGGAAGGAAACCTAGGTATACTTTCATTGCATGTTGTAATTATATAGCCTATATGTGATACACACCAATACTTGACTTTGGTGCCGTATAAAATGTAGGGTACAACTGTATATCTGTATATGCAGTTATATTCATTTTGTAACTTTTCTTCAAAATAATCTACATGTTTTTATGCCTGAACCAACATTCTAATACTAATGCTATAAAACAATGGTTATATAGAGTTACAGATATCTACTGTCCTTCATCCTATTCGCAAAATGTACAGCACAATGACTTTGTGAGTCTGGAAGTGTTATAAACGCTTTCACTTTATTTAGCATGAGGCTGCAGTGAGTTTAGTTTAATTCAGAACTCTCTCTATCCTTGTTGAATCAGAGGAAACTGCAAAAGACCACAGGACCTGTGTTTTTATTCTCTGGCTTCTGTCTCCATCTAGTGTATAACGCATGAAAAGCAAGTCCTCTCTGATTGGCTGAATTTGCGATGTGCGCGTCTCTGATTGGTCAGTAAAAAAAAAACCGTCTTCCAGAAAACCTCCCGTGTGGAAACACAAACAGCTCGACGCTTCCTCAAATTAAAATGTCTCATATGAATTAGATTTTTTGCATCGCTGACATTTTGATATTTGTGCACGTATAATTTTAGAAATACGCAAAAGAGACATACGACCCCTCGGTTCAGGAAACGTGGCAATAAACGTCGGCATTACGTGGTTTCTCTCCGGAAGACAATAGAGAAGGGACAGGCTCGATTTATGGAGTTCCCGAAGAAGACATTTGTTGTGAGAGTTTCTCTCTGAGGCTGTTTGAACAAGATGAAGAGTTTTCCAGCGTTTCTGACCACAGCCCTCGCCTTCCTGGTAGTCGAGGTGTGTCTGGTGTGTTGTGATATAACGGACGGAAACGCGGAGCATCTGAAGAGAGAGCACTCGCTGATGAAACCGTACCAAGGTGAGATGCTCCGGTTAGCTCGTTAGCTAACCTGGGGTTTTTGTTCACTTTCCCACCTGTCACTGCGTTTTTAGGAGTTATTAAGCAATATTTCCAACATCTTGGATAATAAATCTACCGTGTTATGTCTCACTCACAAGAGCTAATCTGATAACAAAAGGTTATATGCGTTTTAAAATGTAATATAAGCTGTCATGAAAAGTTACAACTCTGACATTTAGGTGAAAGCACAGAAACATCTGTGGCTCCAGATGTTAAAATGTGTTATAACATTAGTAAACAAAGCTTTCGTTAATCAGCAGTAAATTTACTGGCAACTGTTCTGATAATAAGTGTTGTCCAGTCAAGGCCAATTTAATTTATAAATCCCAATATCACAAATTTGCCTTAAGGGCTCAACAATCTGCACAGCAGTACCCCCTCCGTCCTTAGAGCAGCTGATCACACCAGAGAAAAACTCCCTGAAAAAAGCTTTGATGGGAAATAATAATATGTTTATTTACCACAATTCATCACACTTAACATCACAGTTGAAAAACTGTGTTGCTTTAATTTAGAAAAGTGAAAGTGTTTTTTTCCTTTTTCAGGCACCAGTTCATTTTCACATAGTATGGCTTCGTATAAGCAGGATCTTGAAACTTGCTTCAAGTGTGCAGTCCGTTACAGTGAGCATTGGATTAGCGATATTTTTGTCAGTGTTTAATTACAGGTCTGTGGTTATTGAGTGTAAACTTCAGACAAACCATGAGAATGTAACGCTACTAAAACAAGCCTTAAGAGTCTGCTAATAGATTTTCATACCCATAGAAATCAGAAACCAATGGATGACTAAAATAGTCAGAAATATACGTAAGAAAATTTATAACGGTATAACTTGAATTTTAAAACTAAAATAAAAACTCATTAAGTATTAATTACACCGTGGGGCCACTGGTGTGGTATTGTTCGGTGGAAGACATCCTTAACAAAACCATCTAAAAACAAAACTGAAGTGGTTCTGAAAGTTGTAAAGGAAGTTTATCACTGCTCTGCATCAGACTGTGGAACACAGGTGGCTGGAGCTGTTACAGAAGGTTGAGGAGTGCACCACTGACTGCAAGAATGTCATTTGCATACAAGTTGAGATACTTGCCTGTGGTCATTGTTAAACAAACACACTCCTCAGCCCCACCCGTACTGATGATAATAAGAAATATTTTTAAACATACAAATAACTGATTCAAAGGATTTCCATGACAACATTAAATTTGACAGAGCCATGGAAATCAGTTCATTCATTGTAAAGCCATCAATCGGTAGTAGTAGTAGTAGTAGTAGTAGTAGTAGTAATATTCATATATAATCTACGGAAAGGTTTAAAACTGTCAATTATATACAAATGTGAGACCCAGAAAACATTTTACATTAATATTTATCACTAAACAAGTGATGATGGGATTATGCGTCCTAAATTAGCCTCATTTTTTCTCATAATAAAAAGTTGAGTATTGACAGTGGTTACTGAGAAACAACAACAACGACTTCATCCATACCAATAGAGCCTAAAGACTGAAGTTGAAATTGAAAAACATTTTCTTAGCATAATTTGGCAACATGGTAATCTCACCCAGGTGACAGGGAACCTTCTGAATGTCTAAAGAAAATAAGTTCTACAAGAAAAAGACTGCTTGAATCAATCTGTCCTCAGAGTGTGTGCAATTTAGATATTTTTACATGACAAAGGTATATGGCTAAACAATCAAATGCAAAACAACTACGTCAGTGTGTGCCGTGTGTTGTGCTTTCCTTCCGGCATATCCCAATTTATATTTTCTTCAAGACTAACTAAATGTTTGCATAGGAGCCTTTGTAAACGTTGTGCAACTGTGTTGTTTTACATGTTCTCCAAGGTGTGCAATGTTTGCTCATATGAGGCCACTAGACCCAATGTTTTCAAAGCAGTTTGGTGTGAGAATATTTACATAAGAAGAGAAGAGCACATACTATATAAAGGAGCACTGTACAGAAAACTTTAGGTGGGCCGTCTGGCACAGTCCTGCAGCTGATCTGATCTACAGCAAAAATAAGATTGATCAAAAGCAATTTGTACTTGTGCATTAACTTGAAGGCATTTCTGAAAAAACAACTTGATTTCTCTGTGGGGTCTGATCATGTCACGTCCTCTCATCCTGCAGGTGTTGGCAGCAGCCCGAGCAGTCAGTGGGACTTCTGGGGAAGCACGTTGGTGACAGGTTCATATGTCCGACTCACTCCAGATGAGAGAAGCAAGCAGGGATCTATCTGGAACACCGTGGTGAGGATAGATTACAAACCCAGTTATTTTCTCCAGTCTGACTCAGACGCATTGTCATTATACCCAAGGCTGGGCTACTCCAGCTCTGAGATTAGAGTACACGTTCTCCATCAGGTTCATCTGAAGCCACAAATATTCAGCCTGACTCTCTTTTCAGCCCCACATATCAGTTAAATTTCTGTTGTATCTCACGTTGATATTTTCTCCACTTCTATCTGTAGAATATATAAATGCTCATTATCTCTCATTGAATATTGGTGGATGAAGGTGAAAGATGAATGTCCAAACTAGAAAAAGTAAAAAGTATTTTATAACTGATAAAAAAAAATGACATTTGCTAATTATATTCAGTCCCTGGTTGTTGCTGGACTCCTTTCTGCTGACTTGTACTGACATGTCAAATAAAATACTACAAAAAATGAATGGTGTGGCGTGTAACACAAACTAACCGCTTTAACAATGACAGTTCTGAAGACGGATGGCTTTAAAACCATACTTCACTCATTTTATGAAGCTGTCATAGAAAGTTAATAGTTAATTTTCCTGTTTCTGGTCTGCAGCCTTGTTACCTGAAGGACTGGGAGATGCATGTGCAGTTTAAAGTTCATGGGTCAGGAAAAAAGAATCTCCATGGCGATGGTATCGCTATCTGGTACACAAAGGACAGACTGCATCCAGGTAAGGATGGCCCTTCAGTCCCGCAGCTCTTTACTGCTGAGTTACTGCGTTTAGAGAAGAAACTCACCCAGCTGATCTCATCTCACTTCACTTTATCTCCATCCATCACGTGTCAAAATGTTTAGATTGCAGCACTTTTTTCCTCATCTAAGCGTCATTCAAGGCTTTTTCACTGCTGCTCTCTTTCAGTATAAAAAAAAAACAAAACCAACAAATAAGGTTTCACTTCACAGTCACAATAAAAGCCTTCTAGTTGTACATTGGGTGAGATCTTGCAGGTCATACGCAACAACAAAGCATCTCAAACCTCACATGTCTAAACCATGCATTATATATACCAAGAGCTACTAAAGTACTAAAATCCTAATACAGCGAGACTGCGTCCTCTCTACTCATCTGCATGTTAAGATAACCAGTTTAGTCCACCGATGCGCCCCACCTGAAGGTTGAGGTGATTATTTTTTGGCTCCAGATTGAGTTGTTGAAATTCATAAGATAAATTGCACAGTACACTTAGAATGTGCTACTATATTGATGGCTCACTTATTTAAAAGATAATATTGGTATGAAATCACAATATAGACTTCTGCAGTTGTCGTATACTCTATGCCAGCATAAGTAGGACTGGGTATCGAGCTTTGATACTTTTATGGACCAACTTAGTTTGATACTATCAAGGGTCCAAAAAATTCCTTTTCAATCGTACTGTTATCAAAACAATTTTGAATGATACTCAGCTCTCAGCATGAGGCACCTGACTTTGCTTGTCAGTTAAAAAATGTCATCTTTGCATTTGGAACAATTTACCTCTTATTTCCTCTGGTTTTAAATAACAATTGCAAACATAACATCAGGGTAACACAGCAAGAATCCATCACTGTTACGAACAGTAAAGAAATGAATGAAGTGCTACAGCTCAGATAGAGAAATGTAAATCCAAGAGTGTGCACTTGTCCCGGTCATGCTGTCTCAGCCCTCGTAGAAACGCTTGGAAAGTTGCACACTTGTGTGTTAATAAACACTCAACACTCTCGCACCATCAGGAAGCTTTTATTTCATCATGTCCACCCGTCTGTGTCCATCATCTCAGCTTCCTCTCATCACTGCTGACCACTGAAAAGCATCTTAAGTTGTCTGCTCATGTCTCACCTCATCTCTGCCTCCATCCTAGGCCCTGTGTTTGGAAACCAAGATCAGTTTCTTGGCCTGGCTATTTTTTTGGATACCTTCCGCAATGACCTCCATGGAATGGATGTAAGTGTGCTGTGTGTGTGTGCGTGTGTATGGCACGAGTTGATTGACCGGCTTGTTTCTTTGCAGGGCCCGTGTTTTCCAACAATGCTCTCTTCCACGGGCTGGCCGTTTTTATAGATACTTACTCTAACGATGATGCCACGGATGTGAGTGGTTGCTCAGGTTTTACTCGTCAGCATGCCTCGGTGTAGATTTTGTTTTCTTCACTTTGAATGGGCATGTTGTCAGAAGTTCAAGCATGTTCACAGTGAAAACCTCACAGATTTTGTTTTGTCATAATTTCACATATTTGTTGTACAGCAGCTAAAGAATCAATCACACTACCTACTGAGCATGATGGTTTCTCTGGCAGCAACTGTGCTGTCCTCACTTTGTAAATTGTCTTAATGTAAATTTGTATTTATTTCAAGAGAGCTTGTCTTGTGACGGAAGCTACTTTCACACTGCAGCTGGAGTATAACAGCTGTTTTACTCTGCGTGAAAAGCTGAAATCCTGGCTACATGGCCGTGTGGTGCTACACAAATCTGAGGCATCCAGCTTACTTTCCAATGCTCAAACCAGTTTATAATAGATAATAGTAACAGTTATAATAGCTATCTAAAAATAACGAACAGAATGCTGGGATTCACAGATAAATAGTCTTCTTGTTTTATGTCGGACAAAGAACAAACACGTTTCAGCTATGAGCCATCATCAGCGATCAAATCAGAGCTCGTCAGTGTTGGCAGTAGTCAGTCAGATAGAAAACCGCGAGAATCAGTACTGACAAAATGTGTACATAGTTTTGTTCAATTAGTTTATTCAAAATCTGAACACACACACTGTAACCCACATCTCAGCAACAAGTGGGAAATAGAATAAAGGCACCTTTTTGGTAACTCATAATTAAGATAAATATGGCCTGTCATCCAACTTCAGCACCGTCTTAGAACTGATTCTAAATATGGCTGCAGTGTGAAGGTAGCCTTGAGCTGTCATGAACTGACATGACCCGACCTGTATCGTGGGCTTCTTACATTTTATTTAATTTTATTTTTATGTATTCATTTGTCTATCATCTTTATGTAAGGATATGTGTACAGTACCTGCTTTTGAGGTTTATTTGTTGATTCTTTCCTGTCTTGTCACCAGCGCTCCTTCCCGTACATTTCAGCCATGGTGAACAATGGCTCCGTGAGTTATGACCACGGCAAAGACGGACGGTCATCAGAGCTGGGAGGGTGCTCGGCCGAGATCAGGAACAGAGAGCACGACACCTACGTTGCCATCCGCTACTCCAAAGGAAGACTCACCGTACGAATAGAGTCCCCTTTGTGTTTTCTCAGGGATGCTACATAGCTTCTCTTAATTTAGTTCAGTTGGGTTTTACACTGAATAGAGCTGCAGTATAATACAACATGATGATTATAAAACCACTGCTTGCGTATTTACACATTTGTGTATGGATTTAGTTTAAAAACTTTTTTTAATACAAGAATTTTTATTTGCTTGTTTCCTAGCTTTTTAACTTTGACACTTGCTGCAGTGCTGCACTGCATCACTTACGTCCAGTTTATATCCTGCAGGTGATGGTTGACGTGGATGACAAGAATGAGTGGAAGGAGTGCATTGACATCGGAGGTGTTCGTCTTCCCACCGGATATTTCTTTGGTGCCTCAGCAGCTACAGGGGATCTGTCAGGTAGGTAGGCGCTGGAAAGCTTTGCACTAACAAAAACAACAAAAATAAAGTGGGGACTTCATACCTCCCATAGCTATGACAGATTTGCTAACATCTTAAACTCTTATATTATGTTGCAGATAACCATGATATCATCTCCATGAAGCTCTACCAACTGATGGTAGAACACACCCCCGAGGAGGAGAACCTGGACTGGACCAAGATCGAGCCCAGTGTCAGCCTCCTTAAGTCCCCTAAAGGTAGAATTAAGTTACAGGAAACTAGATTTAGAATCAGGTTTCTTCCATATCTGTTTGTAGAAACACATTTGATATGCCCAAAGAAAGTCCAAAGAAAACATCAGATTACAACTAAAAGTCAACAAACAAGGCCTTCTGTTGTAGGTTGTTAAAAGCAACACATAATCATGGCACAAACTGTAAAGGTAACAGAGGAATCCCACTGCTGTAAACTTTACATTAAACTGGGATGAGCCAGCCAGAGAGCAGCTTCACCAAGTTCAACCCAGCATGAAATAAATGAGAAGTTTGTTTGTGCTGAACACTGACAGATTATCAGCCTGAATATCAATACACAGATTCACTGATGAATCAATGAAATGAGCAGGGCAGCAGACAGAGGCAGTGGCAGGAACCAGTTAATGATGCAGCAAGCTGTTAAACATTACTTGAGCCCTTCGACAGCTGGAACAGTAAAACTTGTATGTAACAAATATTGTGTGTTATGTGTGTTGCTGCCATTTCACAAATGTCTGTCTTGGAAGAAGCTCAATGGAGGTAATATGGTGACAAATTTGCCTTATTCATCCTGTACTGTCCAACACATCCTGTCAATAGTGATTAGACTAAAGACTGCGCACTGCTCAGGTGATGCAGGCTTCACTCTTTGGACCTGGTTTTCCCTGATGAAACAGCCAAAGGAGCTTAAAACGCTGCATCTAAACCAGGAAATAAAGATAATAAAATATCACAATTTAAAGCAATTAGCGACATTTCCAAGACCCAACGGCAAGACAACATACATACACCTATTAAGCTATATATTCATGATTTTGAGTTTCATGTCCTTTTAAAGGAAAACTCCACCTAAAATATCCCTTTTATGAATTCACACTCCCCCTGTAGGTCTGATAGATCTGATTTATTTCTTTTTTTACCATAATTGTCAGTTCATGTTGGTGTCGTGCGTCAGTTTTATGACAAGCAAGTTTCCTGGGACAAAAAAAAAACACGGATCAGATGAGCAGCAGTCCAGACCTGAACATAAAAATGAACGCTGACGTTCTTCACTCTCCACAGACAACATAGACGATCCTACCGGGAACTTCCGCGGCACGCCCCTCACAGGCTGGAAGGTCTTCCTGCTTCTGCTGTGTGCTCTGCTGGGAATTGTCGTGTGCGCCGTGGTGGGAGCTGTAGTTTTCCAGAAGAGACAGGAGAGGAACAAGAGGTTTTACTGAGGGGAGAGGAGAGAGAACCACCTCACCAGAGTGGTGTCTGTTGTGGGATGAACTGTTTCCAGATGACAGATTGAGCACATTCAATGTGAAGTTTTTTTCTAAAGATTGTACAAATGTTTATATCTTTGAAGCACTGCATTGGGGGGTGAATTTTGGTAACTTGTGATGTTGGTAAGAAGGTGCAGAACTTGTGGCTACTGTCATGAGTGATCCTGATAAATGCTGGGTTTTTTTTGTTTTGTTTTCCATGTGTTCATTCATTGCAGGGTTGTAATAAGTTTACTGTCACAAACTTTTGCAGAAGATTCTCTAAAGATTGTGTTCACGCTTGCTTATTGGTGAATCAGGTATCCCTAGGCCTTTTTAAGCTTTTTCTCTGCTTCAGGTGTGATGCTACAAAACGGTGAACTTTGGTAGCAAAAGGTTATTTAGATTTCTATTTTTAGTCTTCCAGGGTGTTTATCTGATTATTTACTGGAAGAAGAAAAGTAGCTCCTCAAAAAGAAAGAATCTTAATATATTTCAAGGTGATGATCTGTGGCTGTCGTTGCGTCCTGCTCTGCTGAAATACGAAATACTGTCAGCATACAAAAAGAACTGTCGCTCTCAGTCTGACATTTAGAAAATCCAGTGTTGCTCATTTTTAAGAATTAGCATTTTACAGCAATTTAGAATTCAGTGACACTGTGTACAAAATTCTCCATGTATATTTGAGAACAGTGGATATCTAGGAGGATTGTGGAAAAGGTATTTTTTCAATAACCACTGTATGTACACGACAGTACTGAGTACTTGATGATCATAATCTTTTTTATCTTGCTTTGGAAAGATAAATATCAAGCATCAAAGTTCACCTGTCAGTACTATGATGTCTTTGTCCGTGAACTGATAAAGTTTTTTTTTTTACATTTTAATTAGTAGGTGGCACTCTTCTTTTGTCGGTTAAGCCATGTTAACTATCTCTGCTCATGCTGCACACCCAGTTCTTCTGTTAAGTCCAGAGTGACTATGTGAAACACCGGGGTTTCTTGTTGCTTGTAAGGTTGTCATTCTCTCAAGTTTTTAAATGACCAATCAGGACTTCCTTTGTGAATATTCACATTTGTGACGCTGAAACCAGAGACTCGTCTGCATTATTGCTTGATGAAGGATTTAATGATGAAATCATTAGTATGTTCTAACAGCACTGGGTGTGAAGCTGCTACACCACCGACATCTTCAGCTGAGGCCATCTGTTGTTTTGGTACACTCCTGATACGGAGAGGTCTGCATCTTGATATCAGAAAAGTAGTTGCCAATTGATTTTCTGTTGACTGACTTAATGATTGGTTGACTTATTGTTTCAAGGAAATATGGAGCTTTCCAATCTATCAGAGTGTAGAATCAGTGCTGTGTTATATCAGAGATGAAAATCAGCAAATCATCATTGACCTGAAAATGTTAAGAATGTCACTTGAATCATTATTTTCTGTTAGAAACAGTAATGTTTTGCTTCATGTTAATGCACCGGTTAAACTTCAGTCATTATGAGTGATGTCTTGTGAAGCTCTTACTATGTAACACAGCTTCTTCATAGTCTAATGCAGCAGAATGAAAGAGTTTGGTGCACAAGTGGATGGATCCTGAAAACTGAACGAACCTAATCCCTTAAACTTAAACATTTAATGCTTTTTTTTTCTTTTTTCCCTGCAGGGGCTTCTGTGCAGCATTTTGGGTTTTTATCTAGAATATGACTTTGTTATTTTTCTACTTGTTTGTTTTCAGTTAATAATGCAAAAAAGTGATTTAACTCAATTACTCAGTGTAATGGATGTTAGAATCATTAACAGTTATATAAAGAAAGTGTGATTAATAAATGCGAACAGTGTTAATGATGAAGCTCTGTCAGACTTAAAGAAGAGGTGGTGTTGAACCTTTATATCAATGGATGGATTGTACAAAGGCACATTCACACTGGCAATCCTTGGTTTAATTTCTTTCAGTGTCAAATGTCTTTGTTGGTTTTCTCTCAGCTTTCATTTCTATAATCTCCCTGTTTGGTTCTATTCCCACATTGTTAAACATTTAACAGAAAATGTTAAAAGTAAAATTAGGGATGTGATGCCACACTTGTACTTTAATAACTGCTGAAACACGGATTGTCTTTTTTTTTTTTTATCTTTTAGCTTGAGTCAGCATTTTTATCTCTGTTCTTATGTTCTTGAAGCCCATCTGTGTTTGCCTCTGCCACATCAGTTAGGTTTGTGATGAGACTTGAAACACACTCCTCTCATCAGAAATAATGTATTAAATGAAAAAGAAACTTTGGCTTTGAGTTGTGGTTTATTTATTTATTTAGTTTTTTTAACCACCATTTAATTAAATTGGAATAATCATGAATTCTCAGCAATACGCCCAGTGTATTCAAGCAGTACACAAAGGTGCGTTAAATGTCAGGGATTCATTTAAAGGTTTAAACTCTGGATTTAAATTTTCTTAAAGACCGTGTTTAACATAACGCGAGGTGTTGCTCTGATGGTTGTTCACTGCTGACTTCTGCATTTTTGTATGCCCTGACCCAGAATGCAACTATCCAATTGCTGTTCATGAAACACCTTTTGCGTAGAATCATGAGAACATAAAAAACAACAACAATCTTAATGGGTGAAGCGTTGAATCTAAGAACCTTAAAATGCTAATTTTTTTAATGTATTTTTATATTTTGTGGAGCAACCTTCACAAACACACACTGTAGATTACTAAAAATTATCAGGGGAACTTTAATATCAAAAATCATTGATGCCATCTTTTGAAGTGATACATTATTGTATGTATATTTATGGGTAGTTATTACTATAGTGTGACGTAAACTATTTTAATGTGGCTTTTGGGTAGTTAAGATCTTTACATGAATTGTACAGTGGCATGAATTTGAAATTATCTTGATAGAGGGAATTTAGCGGCAAAGTATAAACGGTTGGTCGAAAAAGATCGTGTTAAACAAACGTTGGAGGAGCAAAGAGGAAGGTGAAAAAAGAAAAAGATATCAGCGAAACTAAAATTCGGAAAAACCTAATATTTAACTTGACTTTTTCAAATGTTGGCTTGTTAGCGTTAGCGGTGAGCCTGTAGAGGCAGATGCTGAAGTCGAAGAGGAGGAGCAGCATCCAGCTACAGCCACCTGCTGGGGGGGTGGGGGGGGGGTGGGGGGGGTGTTCGCCCAGGGTATCATACAAGCTAGAGCCGCCACTGGTCTTTCGGGTTGTGTCCCAGGCTGTAGCTTGTCCCTGTAAATCCTGTAAAAACTACAGTACAGGTGTTTCCCGCGGTTGGCAGGCGTGGTAACGGTAACTAAGGGAGGTGTGGTTTAGCGGTCGATGCCCCGCCCACTCTTGCTCCGTCAGAAGCGCGCTGTTCATTACCAAACACCTGAACCTACCTCTGCTCTTGACTCAGCGTTTTACAAGTTGGGTAACTCACTAACAGGGGAAATTGAAACCGCACAAGGTACCAGTTGTTCTTTATGTCGCCGCCTGTCGGCAACAAACGCCGGTTCAAGCTGGACTCAGAGTGTCTCCTGCGGTTTGCCTCCACTTTTCCAAAAACTGAGATGTTGAGGGACATCACGGCCCTACTTCATCCAGCCAAGTACGTGCTGCTTGCTAACATGCTAATCACAATTTGATTTCTTGCTTATGCCCAGCTGCTGTTTTTCTGCCTGATCGGAGGCTGTTGGCTGTTTCCTGGATGTTTTCTTCTGGCTGCTAAATTCTGCTCATATCCATTGTGCAGTAGAACTGTTTGCATTGGTGTGAGCTGTGTATTAATTTATTAATACTGGTTGAGATCTTCTTGTAATATGTGTAATATGAGCACTCATCTTTGAGTAATGCATATTAGTTGATGGTATAAAAGTATGATTGTTTGTGTGATTGTTCTTAGGGTTAGTATTTTCACTTGATGGTGCTTTTCAGAGGGAAATGGTGTACTTGTTACTCCGTAACAGTTACCTGAAAACTACAGTTATTAAGTTATTTTGATTGTACATACAAAACATATGATTCATAAGCTATGATGTATTTTTATAGAGTAAAGCCCCTGCACACACGTTTTCTTCAGTAAAGAATGACAGAGTTATGACTTGAAAAACTAACAGTAAAGCCCCTGAAAACCAGGAAAAATAGTATTTTTCATTTTCATTTACAAGATAAAAACCTGTGCGCACAAAATATTATCTGGTGCACATTAGGAGTTTAAAAAAAATCATCTTCTTATCGTCTATAATTTAACATTCTTCTACAAAAGGAGTATTTTTACATTGGGTACTTAAACCACATTTTGCTGGTAATACGTATGTGCTTTTACTTCTTCTGAGTACTTCTTCCACCTCTGAACGTGTTATTAACTTAATGGTTTTGCAACATATTAACCAACACTAGGTTTTCTCTGGGCTCTCAGGTGTCTGGTTCAGGTGGTTTCAAGGATATAAATATGACTTTTGACTTGCTCATTGCCCATTCTCGTATTCAAATTATCTGTAGTATTGTCTTCATGGGAAACTCAGAACAATGGTGGTACTTGTCAGCTTGTTTTACAGATCTTCTACTGATTACACCTAAACTGCTTGGATCAAGGTCTAAGTCATGGATCTTTGTGAGTTTGCTTTACTTAAGTTAATTATTACTTGCTGCATTGCTGACATGCCTTAGCCTGTTGTGTATCAGGTGGATTGCTGGGATTAGATTTATCCATCTCACTATTCCTTTTGTGAAGGAGAAAATGTTGGCTCGGTGCATTCATGATTTGGATTTACTGAAATAAATCTGTTCCACTTTAGTTGGCTCACTAAAAAGCAGTTAAGGAAAAGTATTATTACAGAGGGACCTGTCGGCACCACTGACCACAGTAAAGCCAAAGTATCACTATGGCTCCCTAGACGCTCGTCCCTATTGAAGTCATTTTTCCCTCCGGTCAGGCGTGCTCTATGACAGTAGGTGTCATGGTCAAATTAGAATCTGTCCAAATTTTGATATTAAGGATAATTAGTGTGTTTAGTCTGTTTTATATACATTATGTACGTGTGTCCTTATGATAAAAACCCAGTGTGATTATTGGAGATGACTCTGGTTCTTTATGCATTGTCTAAAATTCATCCTGTTAGTATATTTCAGACTTTATACATTTCAGTGTGGTAAATCAACTCTAGTCCCACAACATTTGTATCACATTTTTTCATCTTGTGTTCAGATATGCAACAAAAGTCAAATTCAGAGATGTTCTGTTTTTTTGTTTAACCACAAGATGGTGGTATGGTACTGATTTTCATCTTCTGTGCGGCCAGTGCAGTGACATAGCTGTGTTTTGTGTGTGGGTTCTCTTATCTGATATAATGTTGAACACTGATCATTTTCTTGCTCTGAAAAACTCAAACTGTTTTCAAAGTTTTGGTCACAATTGTATATTATTTCAGAAAAGATATAAACATATAAAAATCATTTAATACAAGTCATCATTACCACAGTAACCAGTTGCTATTAATAAGCCTTGTTAATTATTGGAGAAATGTGCAAGGCTGAATATTACATATTTTTTTCAAAGCATGTCATAATCAATACTTTTTTCGGCCTGCGTTACCTCACTCAGACACACACACAGTGCAAGGATCCTCTGTTGACCCTTAGGCCTCTGTCCCACAGATGATGTGAAAATCTGTTTACTATCAGCGCCCCCCCATCACCTTCTACACAACACTGAAAGAGTATTCAAGCACATCATTGAATTTTCATTACCCAGCGCGGCTGCACAGTGTGGCAGCCCACAGCCTCCACACGCACAGACTCTCAATCTAGCTAACCATTCACTGGTGTGTGTGTGTGTGTGAGTCTGTGTGTGTCTGTGTGTGTGTGTGTGTGTGTGTGTGAGAGAGAGAGTGGCAGGGGCAGCAGTTTAAATAGTCCACAGTTTATACTTCCACTTTCACACCTGGAAGCTGTGATTGACTGGAAACCTGACTGACAGAGTGAGCTCTTGCCTTAGGGTCGATGGCCTACATCGAAGAAAACCTTCCCACCTGGGACTTTAAGAAATGTTAGTTACAGCACAGAGGGGAGGAACGTCAGATTCACGGCTGTAACATCGATTATTTTCATTATTGACCAATCAAATCAAATTAATAAATATGTACATTTTTTATGAATACTGGACATTTTATGGAACAAATAGTATTTCCAAAACGTCGTCTTCAAATTGTGTATTTTGTCTGAACAACAGAAATGGATTCAGTTTGTGATGACATGAGATGGAGATCCTCACATTGGACATTCTATTGAATGAGTGATTAATTTTCCTGAGAGTATGATTTGAGCCAAACGATAAGCTGATTTGGCTGTATATGACATTTTTCATTCTTTTCTTTTTTTTTTTTTAATATAAACTACAGGTTTAAACAAATAAATTGAAAAAATAAATTGACAGATGAAAACAAACTTTAGTTGCAGCTATAAATCAGTTATTGCTTGCATTAAAGTGATAGTTTGAGTTATTTGACGTGGGTTTGTGTGAGGTAGGCTAAGTAAGCTGAGCGACGAGCTGCTGTGCTCGGGGTCAGCAGAAAAAACGTGTTTTAGACACTTTTAAAAGAAGCCCACTGAAACAATCAAATATCCATTTAAAGGAACACTTCATTTAGAATATTTTCAATGCTTTATCTTCCCGTTTTACCTGGGTGGTTCATGTGTGCAGTACTGTATGACAGCAGTCAGGGTGAATATCAGTAGGTAATAAAAATTTATCTAACTTAATGTTAACTAGTTAAATCTACCGCTGTCTCTCTCGTCTTTTTCTCTTCTTCCTCTCGCTCTCCCATGTCTCGGACCAGTTGTCACAATGGGTCTCCACTTCCTCTATCCATCGTTTCAAAATAAAAGCCTCTGCAGAGTCATGTAATTGCCAGTAATTCTCCAGCAGTGGGCTGCTGCTGCAAAATGTACATAGTGCGAATACTGGCAGTGTAAAACCTCAAATATTTCTACACACAGCTTTGCAGATGCTTTGTTGTCATGATTATCTGGCCAGCAGCACTTTGCTTGCTGGTGTCCTTCATTTTTATTTATAAGCTGAGTTTACTGTGAATTCAGTTGGGCAGCAACAGGTCAAGCTGATAGTGAATTTTAAGAGCGCCCTTTGTTGGACCACAAGGCAAAATACTTCAACGGACTGTTGCACTTAAAGACTATAAATTTTGACTTTGAACAGTTACAGTTTGAAAATAATATTTTCCCACAGTCTAAGAAAAGTTGAAATTTTCGAACACAGAGTTACAGCCCTACTCTTAGTGTTATGCTGGACCACTGTTTTGGGCTGACAACTAAAGATTTCACCTTGCTTGGTGGTCAGCTTTTGTTGTGGACAGCCCAAAAGAGTGTACACAGACTTTTTAGAGCTAAAGGGCCAAAATTATGCCATTTGTCCCGGCACTAAAGGAAAGATTCAATGGCTTCTCTGTTCTCAGTATTTGTGACTGATTTATTTTCGATAGAATTTACACTGATTAAATTATGAGCTGTTTTCAGATGTTTACCACCCTGTATATTTGTGGGTGTGGTAACCATCTATTAAACATTGTACCTGATGAAGAAGCGACTGTGCCCGTAATGAAAACTAATCAGCCTCAGGAAAACATCCAGTGGTACTGTTTTTCATGGCATTACCCCATTAGATTCAAACTTCTCATCCATTTTCTCCACAATTGCAATTTGAATTATGCTAAATGTTTGTGTTCTCAGTATCCCACAATTCATCGCAAGCTGCTCAGTTGTTTAATGGTGCTGTGAGGCAGTCTTCCTTAATACATAAAATCAGGACGTACCATGTCATGTTTACTGGGTATTGGTTGTTGGACGTTGTTTGACGTCGTTGTCAGTCACCGGTAAATCCACCATGTGAACTACACCAATGAAAATGTCACTGACAGGTAAAAATCGTTTGCTCTTGCTAGTTTCCAGGATATGTTGTTAATCACAATTCAGTACAAATAAAAGAAAGTTTACTATCTGCCAGTCATGTGTTTGAAATTTTGATATCATGGATGCTGATTTTAACTCGAAGTTGCAGCACGTTTCACCACAGTCTCTGTCTTTCCATCTTCATATCTCTCTCCCTTTACTTATTTTCTCAGTCTGCGCTCCATCAATGGTTGTTTGTTGCTGGAAAGCAGCAGACCTGCAGAGTCTGACAGCAAATCTTCTTCCCACCACTCATGCTGACGACCCAGTTCCTTTTCTAAGACAAGGCGGCCTGTCGCTGTTTGAAATCCACGGACTGCTGTGTAATTTCCATGTCTACACGCTGTCATCAACCATCCCATCTCTGTACGATAACACAAGACCCAGCATCTCGCCTCCCGAGGCAGAAGCATGAAGTTCTAGTCCTGCACTCATATGGGTCACTTTAATCTATCTCAGCTACACCATTTCCTAGTGTGTGTGTGTGTGTTTTAAAAAGCTTTATTTATCCAGGGGAAGTTTCATTCTCAGCTCCAGTTTATTTTGCTTCACACTCATAGCTTGTTGCACAAATATTAACACCCGGGAAGTGAGCAATACAGTCGACACTTTCTCTGTCTCTGCATTATTGGTGTGTGTGTGTGTGTGTGTGTGTGTGTGTGTTAGGGCTGTCACTTTTTATTAGAAATTCAAACATTCATTTGAACATGGAGGAAAAAAGTTTATATTTCTAAATTTACAGTCTATAACCGCAACAGACAAGTAAAACTTCACTCTCAGCTCGACTGGTGGCATGCTCTATTGTTCCATCAGGAAACTAAGACAGTAACGTTATGCTGTTTGCTATGAAAATGGAGCACATGAGTGAGCATATCGGACTGGACAGTCATGACACCAAAGCGTCTGAGAGGCAGTGTGTGAAGGCACCACAGGCGAGCGGAGCAGCGGCAGTTGTACAACCTCGTCTTAGGCTTATAAGTAAGCATATGAAGCTGATCGGTATTGATTCGGGAGAGAGATTTCAGGATCTCATGATGGAAGTGGAGCCACGATATGTGACTCCACATCCAAAATAATGCTGTTTTTTGAGACTTCAAAAAAAAAAAGGGTTGGTTGCATTTTACGTCATATTTAAAAGGTGTCATGAAGGAACATCCAAGATTGCTCACATTTCCTCCTGGATCATTCATCTGCTGTATAACTTCTCAGAGAGCAACTTGTGTGTGTGTGTCATGGCAAAATGAGGTGCTGTAGTGGAAAATACTGATGCCGGGCAATTTGATGTCGGTCTAATTTATCAACCACCACAGATCTGCTGTTTGTCCCGGGGCAAGATCTTCTCATTTGTATCTCTGATTTTATTTGACCATTGTGGGAAATGTTACAAATCAATGAGCAGGCTGCTGTATGGTAATATTGGATTTACGGGATTTGCGCCTCAGTCTGATGAGGTGCACTACTTTCATTTGTCAGGTATTTGTGTAACCGGATGATCCAGACAGACATTCCCATTAGGTTCTTTCATCTATAACAGCGTCTCAATTTAATTTATAGAAAATGTAAATTTACCATATCACAACACGTATGATTTCTCTGTGTAAAATAATATGAGCAGTGTTATAAGATTTTGTCCATATTGCCCACCTCCAGCTCCTGCTTGTCAAAAACCACAGATTACTGGAGACTGGGTTTTTGGAGACATGGAGGCTTAAAATAAAACTTCTGTTGGTGGAAAGTGATGAAAAAGAGGGAGAAATTGCTAATAACCCAAGGAATATGATGCAGATATGTTAGAGTTGATAAGGTCAGCTAAAATCATCGAGAATATAGTGAAAATATACCGAAGAATATATTTAGCATAACCTAGCATTAACCCAGGTTTTGTTTTTTACTACAAATACTGAATAAATTCGTGATTATCTAAAGAAAATAGCTCTAAGCTTTGATAGATGAACCATATAGGCCTACTATATGAATGAATACATAAAATATGACTCCTTCCGTGGTAGCACTGTGTGATTAATCAAACATGACAAGCTTAGGAATGATGTGAAGATGTTTAAATCACAGGAAATAGGAAGGAGCTTGTATGTCAAATGATCTGACGTGCTGCTGTGCGCAGTGAGCTGTCATTCTTTTCTTTCCTCTTGTCATTGATGGAGGTCCTTGAGCTCACAGAGCCTTGACTATCCTTTCTTTGCCATGCCAACACCCCCTTTGCCTAGTGTTCCTTGCTTCTGCTTAATGCTGTGACTTATGTGTCAGTATATATTCATCTTGAATCTAAAGGTGTGAATGAGGGCCTTTGTGTGTCTACAAACCTTAATGAATAGCAGTGAAAGTTGAATAGCTCGTGAGTAAACCTTGACACCCCCTAACTTTTGAATTACACATGAAGCAGCGGCAGCAGTTCATTTACTTGTCCCGCACACTTGCTGCCCTGCTGCTGCTTTCTGGGCAACAGCAACCAACAGGAATCAGCTCAGGGATGTTAAATTGCAGACGCTGGGTAGTGATTTTTGTCCTGTCTGGGGCACTCTATATCAGTAACATTTACAGCCACAAATGTGGATGTTTTTTGGCACACACTTTCGTTATTCCACAATTTTGGCCTTGACACTTGTGTTTTCTGTTATTATATTTCATCAAGAGTCAGTTTGACTCTTGACGACCAACCTGCAGTATTGTTTGGAAACGACAAACAACAAACTGAACGCAGTGTTACCATGGTGTTTCTGATTTAACAGCACTGTGCTGAGGAGGCGACTGGTCTGTTTACAGTGTTTGTCCTCTGAAAGACGTCACAGCACAGAAAAGGAGTGAAAACTTTTGTGCTCACCCCGGTGTTGTGTTTATATCACTGCCGATTTGGAGTTGTCCCCTAAACCAAATGAAGTAGTTATTTTAACCTAAGCTATACTCTGGATTTTGTGCTGAAACCTAACCAAACCATAACCCAAACCTTTGTCACATCATTAAACCAACAAGATAAAAAAATAATAAAAATAAAATTAAAAGATGTATTTTTCAAATGATGACCAAATAATGTTGTCCTGGTCACAGAGGCACAGATAAGAAAAGCCAATGATGTATTTTGTCATTTAATTTGGGTTGGCAAAATCCCATCAGGTCATCAAATGATATAATATCCACTACAGGTAAATATGCACTCGACATGTCCTTGTGTGCAAGTGTATAACAAGGTCAATGTTAAGGAGGACCACACTCACAAAGAACGTGGTGCTCAGCTGGTCTTCACTGTTTTAAAAAATAGCTAACACGACTAAGTGAGTCATTTCATTTCATGCAGATAATGTTGAATTAATACTGTGATTAATGTGAGAGTGCGACGTCCCTGCGGCTCCAAGTGATAAATAACAAGCTGAAGTTGATGAGTCGGTCCTGGTTCTGCATTAAGTCGCTTTAACAGGAACGGTCTAGGAGTGAAGGTTGGGTCGTGATCTGCATTTAAACTGTCGACATAACTCACCACATTAACTTTTTTTATTACCGCTCGCTCTAACAGGAACCAGAGGAGATGGAAGAGGAGGAAGCTGTGTGGGCGGTTTAATGTGTATTTGAATGCTCATGTTAGGGAGCTGGGACAATACTGACCTGTTAACACCGAAAACCTGAAATTTGATTTTGGTTTGGTATAATATTTGTTTATTCTCTAAAAGATTTTTCAACAATTTAGGACATATTTGGTATGTGCTTTGAATTACATCACACTGTGCCAGTGGAGACAATCACATCACATTTTTTCCTACTTTCACTACTGAGTATTCAGCCATACAGAGTCCAGTTTCAGTATTTACATAATAATATTTTTTATTTTTTATTTTACCTAATACAACCAACTAATTGTGTGCTGTAATAGTAGTAAGCTCTATACAGGACATTCTGTAGTCACTATATTACTGAAACCCATGCAGAAAGCAACAAATTCTGCACCTGTATGCAGCCTCTTGTAGCTAGTTGTTTTGGTTGTGCGGTCGATGTATTGACTGTAGGGTTCAGATTAACGAGTGATGAAAGTGGAACATCGAGCAGTTAAAGAGCCAGATATTTCTCTCACTTGGTGGAGACATGTTGATAGAATTAGTGCAACAACTGTAAGCCAGGGTGGCGTCGCTGCTTGTTTCTGAGAATTTGTGGTCTAAGATAGTAAAGTATAAGCAATTTTTTTTCTGGTAGAGCTGCAGCAAGTGGTTGATTAAGTGACCATTTGATTACAGAAAAAATATATTTTATTTTTATAATTAATATATAGTTTTTGAGTCAATTTTCTCTGGCTTCAGCTCATTATATCTTCTTGTTTCCAAGGTCTTTTTGATAGTGAAATCAGTATGTTTGGGTTTTGGACTGTTTATCAGACAGAACAAGACATCTAGAGATGTGACAAAGGGACATTTTCAGACATTGCATTGGCTAAAATACTGTAAAATAAACACTGTAGCATTGCGGTGTCAGGGACAGAGATTTACACTGGCAGAGAATATTTTAGTGAAAAGAATAATGTATGTGGAAATATGTCAGGCAGAGAGGTCAGGCAGTTTTTACTTGATTTACTATGTGAAGAAGCATGAAAGATGTAAATCTTCACTTCACAAATCATTTATATCACAAGAATTAACACCATAATCATAAACAGTCACATATTCTGTTGCAGTCCATAAACCACCTGGTACAGTAACTCTTTAACGCCCTGACCTGGACTCCCACCTCAGAATCACATGGGGGAACCTGAAGGGGGAACGTGTCAGTCTACAGGTTAAAGGTTTTAAAAAAGAAGAAAAGAGAAACAACAAAATGTATTGATGTATATTTAAACCTGATTTATTTTTAATTATTAACAAAATAATTCTTAAATATCAGAAAAAAAATGAGTTAACTGTAAAATATCTGAAAGAAATATGTAATATATCTGCAAATCATCAAAATATGAGTCAAATATCAGAAAATCAGGGTAAAATATTTAGAAAAAAAATGCTAATAAAATAACTAAAACTAATAAAATATCTGAAAATTACTGGCAAAATTTAAATAAAAAAGGATTAGTAAAATATCTGGAAAAAGTATCAGGAAAATATCATAATTTTTCATATCATAATACTCACTGATATTTTTTATGATATTTCACAAATGTTATTTCGAATACTACATTTTATAGATGTTTTTACTGATACTTTTCAGTTGTTTTACAAGTATTTTGCAAATATTTGCTCCAATTTTCTTCCACCGACATGCAGGCTAACTGGTGGCTCTAAATTGCGTGTAGGTGAGTGTGAATGGTTGTTTATTTCTATATGTCAGTCCTGTCATAGATTGGTGATCTGTCCAGGATGCAAACCACCATCCTCCACCCACCCATCAACCTGTTTCAGATGGGATCAGATATTTTATTAAAATATTTTGCAGGTATTTTTTTTTCCAGATCTTTAGTATTTTATATTGTTTTATTTTTGATTGAATATTGTTTTCACAACTGTCTGATGTTTAATCAGATATTTTACTAATATTTGTTGGATGTGTTTTGGATGTTTTAACAAGACAGCCGTCTTTTCCTTAGAGTTTCATCCTTCATCCTCAGTCTTCTTCTTGTTCTTCATTTAGATTTTTACTGACTGGTCACCGTCAGCTCCCACTCTGTCCCTTTTTTTCTTCATTTTCTTGCTAGATCATCATAAATTAATGTCTTAATGACAAACAGAGTCTGATAACTTCTATGTAGCAATAATAGATAGGAAATCTGTTCTCGTAATTTCTGCAGTGCTGAGAGCAGAACTAATAACATCGAGCTTATCAATACTACAGTGTGTAAAAATTAACCCCAGGGCCCTTTTAACACCAGGTTTTGGTACCCATCTTTATTAGCCATATCAAATCATTTGAGATCTGAGTTTCAGGTGACAAACGCCTTTCTCCCGGGTGGCATTAACATGCTAAAACACGTGCAAGTTTCAACATGACAGAGCATGTCAGAAGGAACAAAGTGTCAATCCTCCTTAAAAGTTCTCTAATTTAACTTGCTGAGAGACTGCTGATGACTTGGCACTAAGCATGTCACTTATTTCTTTTTTAACATCTCTGTGATCTGACTGGTGTGTGTTTACCGTAACTGTGATAGCCTGCAGGTAAGATGAAAAACCCCAGACCACACTACCAGTCAGTAGGCCTGTTGCCCACAGTCATGTGATTATTAATTAAAGTTTACTTCTGTCTTCAATAAAACACGTTCTTAGGGAATGACACGTTCCCACTGTCTACAGGGAGACTGAAACTGTGCAACTCCCAGTGTGAATATGTCTGTAACTGCATAAGAACTGGATAAATTATAATATGCAGTAAAACTCCTCCCTATGTCAATAATGCAAAGCTGAGGAAGATTAAAGACATGACTGAGGGATTTAGGTGGAGAGAGCTAGACACGTACACAGTTAAGGACTTGTTCATTCATGTTTAGACAACAAAATTCAACATGACGCATCTTTTATGGCGTTAAAGCTTTGAGTTAAGTTCAGGGTATACATACAATTTCAAACTTCATTTTAAGTTCCTTCCTTCCTCATGGCTTGATGTTTGCTCTGATATGCATTGTCAGCTGTGCGACTTTATGTAGACAGGTGTGTGCCTGCAAGAGGTTTGCAAAAAAAAAACCCAATTTATTCATAAATACTCCTCCTTGGCGTGAGCAAGAGGAAAGTGCAGTGTGAGCAATGGAAAATGTAGAAGAAAAAGTAACTCAACCAGCCCCATCTTCATTGAAGGCAACTGTTTGGGTCCATTTTGGGTTTTATATCCTCAAGGGGAAGAAGAAGCTTGGTAAGACCCATGTGATAAGCAGACCTCATATACATTTTTAAGCGCTTGAAGATACGATCATCACTTAAGTGTATGTCATGCAAGAGAGCTAATTAAAAACAAATTAAATGGTCAAAGTTGTCATATTTACATTTAAGGTGTATTGATTGATTTCCAGATGTCAATCATGCATTGAGTAACAATCTAGAAAACATTCCTCCTTAAAAGTTGCCGCTGAGCTGCACAGTTTATAAAATCATTAATTAGTGACGTTTCTTTATTTGGTGTGTATTTGCACAGAAACATGACAAAGTCAGACTGTTACACTTGGACAACTCGTGCTGCTTCCACAGAGCTGCTGGAAATCAAAGCTAGCTTAGCTACATTTTCATAGCCCAGACTATGAGCTTTGCTTGACATTTTCACGCTCCTCAATCATGTTTTATCCTCGAGGATTGTTGTTTCCCATTTTATAAAAAAAAAAAACAACAACAAATAAGAGACCAAAACACCCAATGAAAACACGGGTGAATCAGAATTTTCATTTTACCTTATTAATAGTTACAATATTTTTTACTAGCTGTTTTGCGTCATATTGTAGTCATTTTGCATCTCCTAGTTTTTACGCTTTTAACTGTTATGATAAGAAATGGTCAAATATTTGGCAGACTTTAAGTTTTTTACAGACAATTACTTGATTAGACAATCAGAAGAAAATTTAATGTGCAAATACTCATTTTTCAAGCAAAAATGTCAAACATTTGGACTGAGGGTCAAAACAAGTAATCTGACGACCAAAATAGTCAATGAAACAAAGATGAAAATAATTGCTTATTAGATTTCTTCCAAAAAGACTTCAGCCATCATAAATATTGTTTCTGAGGTTTTCTTTCATGGTAAGTGAGAAAAAAGGAACACAGTTCTTGCAGCTGCTTTAACATGATCACATGTATTATCAGCTCAATTTTCAGCTACTGGAGGCTTCAGTCAGAAAATGCTTTAGAATCAGCCTTGTGTTGGCCATACTAGTGGATGAACTGATACTGTCTGAACAAAAACAACTTTTTACAGTCAATAACTACATTGCTGTTGGTTGGCATAACAATGCAGTAGCACAAGTTTGTTCTCGTCTACAGAACTGATATCCACCTATTATAAATTCTGCATTGTCAGATACGGCATTGATGCCAATGCCATGCAGTGTTTTAAAAGAGGGACGTTCCAGGTCTCCTAGTTCCACTGAAAACTGCTGACATTTGTGTTGTGGATTATGCAGTGTAACAGGATTACTGTCTCTGGAGGGACATGTTGCTGATGAGTTTTTAATTATAAGTTTTTAATGCTGTGAGCAACAAAGGCAGAACTGTATCCATCTCAATTGTTTTGGGTTTGTGGCAGAAAACTCAGAAATAAATAACTGAAATCCTGGACTAAATATATGTATGGGATGGTGATTTAGAGGATGATGGAAATATGTGTTTTTTTTTTTAAACCAACCTTTTAATGCAGATGTAAAGGAATGAATGCTGGGAGAGCGGAGACAGATTAGAGTCATCCAAAAAAAGAGAAAAATGGAGGGATTTGTATGGATACAGACAGATAGAAACACGAGGAAGTGGACTGAGAGAAGATCAAGGGAAAAGCGCTAAATCACTTTCTTTCTTCATGTCAAACAGACAGCTCCCATAACTTAACAGGTCTGAACAAACTTGTCACGCCTGAAAAAGCTGCGTTGCCAAAATACTTACTGTCGATATTGTCTCAGAGCTCTGGGGATCAGAGCCAACTTGTCGACATCTAAGCTTTTCTCCACAGAGCATCAACAAAGAACAATGAGACTCATTTCACTGAGAAAAGCTGATTATTCATTTTTGGGAAAGGCTGTAATTAGGCATTGCTTATTGTAATCCAGAATTACATCACTCTAATCTGAGATTCCACCCTGAAATGAAATTTTAAATCATTCTGAAAAGTATCAAGGTTAAAGCTCGTGACCTGATGTCGAAGGCTTGCAAGAAGTTCAAACCGCCAACTTCCCTGTTATTTTTCTAAGCCGTTACCTTTCATTCTCCTTAATGTTACTGCAAGAGTTAAACACAAAAGCAATAGGAGAACAGTAATAATATAATATATATATAATAATAATATTTGAGTCACTGGTGTTAAAAGACAACAAGATCTCTGCTGGTTCTTGCAGCACCATGTGCTTGGTATATATTATGTGCTTTTGGTTGCCATGTAGTTGTCAGTTAACCAAGGTAAATACAGGGATTATGGATGCGGAAATTAAAATGGACAAGATAAAGACATAGCAGCTTGTTTGTACCTGAAGATGATACAGTTGACTCCATGCAAAGATAGTATCTTTTTACCCGGTGCATTCTTTTCCTGGTGTGCAGTCCTCAACTTGGTGTGCAAGAAAGTGGCCCGTGAGAGTGTACCCAAAACATGACGTGCACAACTCACAGTACACTGGTATGTGCCAGTGACTAGACAACAGATGTACTGGCAAAATATGTACCACATACAATTATGGCATTATTTCTCTTTTTTCTTTTTCTCCTCTGTCTCGCAGTGACGATTCCGTATAAATATCCACCACTAAGAAAAACTGGATGAATTAATCTCTCTTTGTGAAAACATTAAATCAAAACACTGACTATTTTTGTGGTAAGAACAATCAGTCTATATTTACTCTCGGGCAGAGCCAGACCGAAATGTCAATGCCGATATATCGCTTGATATTAGCTTGGTAGATGCAGGTAGGGGTAGGCGATAAATCGAATATACTCGAATATACTGAACATGAACATTGAGTATAAAGTGTCGCAGTTTTTAAGATGCCAACATCAAATTCACTTTGGAGAGAAGCTCCTCTCGCTCTGTCCTGTAGCTCTCCACAGGACATCACATGAAAAATAGACCAGTCTAACCTGTTAACACCGGCACCGAAGTGCAAAACCAAGACGTTCTGCACACGCCATGCAGGCAGTGTGTTTTAGGCCTTCGGGTTGAATGTCTTTCTCATAGATCCTTGTCTTCTGTTTAGGGTCAAATTTAAATTGGTTTTGATTTCCTCCTTTTTGAAAATGTAAATGTATTCCAATAGAAACCACTAATGAACAAACAGAAAAGAAGAATGTTTTAATGAAGAAAAATGTTGTAGAGCTAGAATCATCATACTGGTATGATTCCATGCATCGAAGGGTTAAATCATGCATTTATGAAGAGCTTCAGGGGAGATTTCAAAATATTGCGAAATATATTGTGTTTCACAATATTGCATAAAAAAATTGCAATATTATTTATTGAAATTCATGTTGGCAATGTAACTTTTAAATACCAGGCCATTTCAGTTTGTCATGGCAATATTCTCTACTTCTAAAATATTTTCAGGATGGGTAATGCCGTTAGGATTTTGGGGTAAAAGTTAAAAAGGCTCATGTGTAGTTGATGGTCCACAGTTGACTATTCTGCCACAAATATGATGTTGGCACTTTAACAATGGACTTGTTGAATATGAAGTTTACATTTCACATTCTGCTAAGTGTATGTGGTGACTTGATGTGTTCAGAGGTCCCAGCACCTGAATTTTTAAAGAAATCATTATTTTCCCGTGACTCTTCGATGAATGAGAGACATGCAACAAGCTGGAATGGATTTTTTTCTGCCATTCACGACTTTATGACAGGAACAGACAGTCATGAGAAAATAAAATGTGCATGTGGTGGGGTTTCGTCAGAAGAGACAGTGCATTGTGAAATATTTTACCTAAAAAGTCCTTCCAACATTTTTAACTTTGATAAAGAAGCTTGTTAGAGCAAAGAAAGACAGCTTTTGATTTGGAAGTAGAGCGGGTGGCAAAGACTTTCTCAAAACTAATTTCTGAAAGACTCGGCACTGTGTGAGCTCAGAAGGTTTCCAGCAGTGGTATTGTACCATCTGCATTTACACACACTACACAGAAGTCCCTCAAGAAAAATGCTGGATATGTGAGGCTTAGTGGTGGAGTGTAGGGTATATAGGGACATGTTCCTTTTGTCTTTTGGTGCCATTTACTCTTTGATACACCATCTCAAAAAGTGGGGTCTGGAAAGAAATATTCACTGCTCCTCAGTAATGTAAGTCATTGTTCCAAACGGCATCATAACTACTGGGAAATAACAGCATAGGGTTTGTAATAGACATGAACATTCAGCAGGACGAAGCCAAAAGAGCAAGACAAAAGCCTCCTCAGTGGTGCACAGAGGAAGAGACTTGAGGCAAAGATTCTGCACGAGGTAAATTTGAGGCAAGAGTCATAACCTGTCCTAACCCTAACCCTTTTTTTTTGCCAAGGTACAGTGTAGAGAGTAAATATCCATAAATCTAATAAGTAAGGAACAGGAAAAACAGCTACAGAGAAATGCACTTTAAAATACAAGGATGTTGCTCAGACGACAGGAGGACCCGCGAGTTCACAGAAAAACACCAGCTGCAATTACTACAGAGGTGGGACGGTATTAAAGTCACTTAGTCCAACCCATCTCCTATTATCACAATTATTATTATTACTGATATGAATCATTGACCAAACCTATGAAAATAAGACGAAGGTTGTATTAAGCAGGAATTATCCTTTAAGGTTTCTTCATACAACTATCTGCAGCCAAACTGAAATAACCAAACATGACTCTGCAGCACTGCACCCTATCACACTAAATTGCACTATGTGCAGCATGAAGACAAGCCTAAACTGGCTGCCGTATAACTGTCACTGTCACAAACATGTCACTTTACATAACAACACCCCCCCTATTTCATGGTATGAAATCTTTTGAAACCAATACAGTTGATAAATGATTGTAATGGTGTAAATGAACGACATGTGGAGTGTGACATCCCAATTTAGGTGTCAGTCTGTGTAAACAGATGCATGTCACAGAGCTGTGACACCGAGTCCCTGCAAAAGATTGAGCCTCATTGCAGAGATCTTTAATGACGCATGCCAAAAAAAAAAGTGACATCCATGTAACAAAAAAGATTGGTAGGTTTTTTGTTTTTTTACAACCTCCTTTGTTGATAAAATGCGTGCAAACTGGGCAACCGCAGCAGGAGTGAGATCTCTTCCTCAGAACAAAATGTAAATAACAAAACATAGAAAACAGGTCATAGTCAATATCCAGGATCACCACGTTACTATCAATCAAACCATGTGTGTGGTGGGAAAATGATCAGTGTTAGATCCTGTTCACAGCCTCCAGCATTACTGAAGTGTAAGGCTGAAGCAAACTCTTGTGAGTTTCAGTTTTTCAGTGACTTCAAACATGCAAGATAATTATATAGATACAGATATTGCCAACAGCGGTTGACAGAGACAGAATTTGACCTCTTAATGTGCAATGCATTAAATGATAAATTAATATGGAGGGCTGTCAACAGCAATTTTCAGTGTTGATTAATCTGCGAGTTATTTATTTTTGATGCATGTTTTAATAAATAAATGTAATAAACGTATAACAGAGAAAAGCAGCCTCATGTTCCTCTCATTTAAGAGGCTAATAATTGCTTGATCGTTTAATCAGCTAAGTGTT
The DNA here is from genome assembly GCF_046630095.1 of Trachinotus anak. Taxonomy (NCBI): domain Eukaryota; kingdom Metazoa; phylum Chordata; class Actinopteri; order Carangiformes; family Carangidae; genus Trachinotus; species Trachinotus anak. The sequence goes on along the minus strand of NW_027273872.1, from coordinate 12,273,235 downwards.
TCCTCAGTATAGTTTTGTTTCTCTGTTTGTTGTTGTGTTAGTGTGGTGGGAAAAAAAAGAGTCACTGAGAAAACTGATGCAGTTGACTAATGAGGAGCTCAGAGTTCAAGAGTCTCATAAAAGGCTCCTTTACATGGAGGAACCAGTTTCTGCTCCCTGACGCTCGAGCAGGTGTTTAAAATATCTGCCAATATCCTTGTCAATGAGACAGCGCGCTCAATAAAACTGTCAAGAGGTGTTTTTGTGTCAGCACAGACGTGTGTAAGAGTGTGTGTGTAGATGGCAGTGTTGGGATGTGTGTATATGTGTGTATGTGTGTGTGTGTGTTGTGTGTACATGTGGTTAGGAGGGATTGTCATGCTTCACCAGCATTAAACCCTGATCATCCCATCTGATGCCTGGTCAGCGCTCAGTGGCGTGCTGTGTGTGTGTGTGTGTGTGTGTGTGACAGTTATTAAGAGGAAATTAAAGAGAGGAAAGGTTGTAACACGATATGACGATGATAGAGAGATGGCAGAGGGGGAATGAGAGTTTTCCCTTCGAGTGTAAAAAACAGAATCAAATATTTGAAGTGTTGCCAAAATCCAAACAAACAAATATGTTCTCTCTCATAAGTGATGCGGGCAGCTCTTCAACCAAGTAGTAAAGACATGCATCATTTATCCAGGTATTAGTTTACTCGTCAGTGGCGTCAGAGATATTATACAGTTCGAGGCACCAATCAAAGGATATAAGGGCTGAATTTCATGCGAGATATTTTTCTCTTGCTGTTGTGAATGAAGGAATTTGTCTCAAGTAATAGATTTCCATGAGTCTGTTTCAGATAGGTACAAAATTTTGGACACGCAAAGACCTGTTACTTGTAAACTGACCACTCAGAGAGAAAGTTAGAAGCTCGTCCATGTCTGTCAGCTGCCGCGCGGGCAGCATAGAGAGGTGTGCCTGCAGAGGGAAAGCCCTGTCTCACGTTTGCAGGGTAATACTAACTACTCTCTTCCAAGGAAAGTAGCTGAGGTTTATCCAGAAAGTCGTTAAGTTTGTCACAAAGTGCTTTTTGGAAAAGAGCCGCTAAAAAGTCTCAAAAGTTGATAAATCTTGTGACAAAGGCCCCCTGATGACGTAACTGAAACTGTTCATGCCAATTCATTTTGAAAGAGTAACAACCAATGGGGAAACTCCAACACTCGGCTGGCTGACCAATGGTCTGACTGATATTTGTGCTTATAGGGCTGACCCTGCTGTTGTAGCACAGCCAACAATATACAATATACTACCAAATAAGAATCGTCTCTAAGGCCCTTTTTAACATTGTTAATGTGTTGCAGGAACAATCAATGTTCCGAGTTTAAGGTTTAAAAACAGAAACAGGAGCCTGTTTAAGTCATTAGTTTGGGGATGATCATGGTTAATGAAGGTCCACACAACAACAGAAGTGTTTTTGTGTGTGTATGTGTAAGAGGGTGTTGGTATGCTCATATATCAAGGAGGCAGATGGTGCTGAAGCAGGAGGTACATGACCGCCCAGAACTCCTGTATGTATGTGTGTGTGCATATGCGTGTGAACACAGCAGGGCCCAGGAAACAGGAGCAAATTCCCAGCAGATCAGCTGGTGCAGACACAGTTATGCACCACTAATATATACAACACACAGTCTTTCTGTCCATTCGTCCATCTGTCTCTCTCCTGCATGTCTGTTTCTCTGTCTGCCTGTCATCTACATAATTCTGTCTGTCTTGTTTTTTCTCCATATTTTACTGTCACTCCCCTCCTTTTTTTCTGTTCTGCTGGTCCTGCTGGTTTTAATAAGAGCCCATTGATTTGATGATAAATATTTTTATGACTCACTGCTGCTGTTGTCACCCTCACAGCCCGCAAAGAACACACTACTCCACTGTGTGTGGGTACACACATAATTTCACTGATGGAGGTGGGTAAGGAAAAAAAAGAGGAAATGAAACAATCTGAAACACAGACAAACAGAGAATGACAAAAAATCTTACTAGTGTGCTGAAAATACAGGAATATATGTTGAGAAAATACTGTTTCCTACTTAATGACGACATCTAATTAGAATGGTCAACCAAAATACAGCTTTCCAGTTTAATAAACTTTATTTAATCAGGTAGTCTTTTTGAGTTTGAGATCTCTTTTTAAAGAAACGTTCATAATCAGACAGATGCAAAACTAGCACACAAAAACAACACAGATGAGGCCAGAAAACCACAATCAACTAAAACAATTACAGGTCATTAAAAATATCAGATAATAAAGCTTTAAAAGCTTGAGGGGAGGTTGCTGTTCATTCCATTTAAAAGGTGCACGGTGCCTGAAAGTAGTTTTGCCAAGATTAGTGCATACAGATGGGATGTTATGTAGATATTCATCTGTGTATTTAACTGAGCGATGTGAGGTAGTACTGCTTTAGAGATTAATATCATGAGATGATTATTTCTTGTTATCAGCAAAGGAGTCCACCCAACTCTGTGATACAAAGAGCAATGATGAAATTTGTCATTATTGACAGAGCTTAATATCCTGTTTTATACAAGGTTTAGCTGCGGGAGTAATGATGGGGCAGCCTAACTGTACCTGATATCTCTGTGACCAACATAAAAGTTAATTGACAGCCTTTAATTCTACACAGAAAGCCTGGTTTGATTTAGATTTTTTTGAATCAGATATTGAACACGACTCTTGAATGACAGATCCCTAAGTATTTGTGCGACTTAGAAAGAGTGACGTGGATACTATTTTAAAGTTTTAATGGCAGGATGCTTGTAACATGAACTTGGTCGTCAAGACTGTGATTATGAAGTGATGATTAGAGAGCATCTCCTTCCTAAGAGTGACATTTAAACTACATGTACCCGAACATTGCCAATCAACCATATTATTTATTAGTTGGGGTTAAGGCTAAAACTGTCAACAGATTTCATTAAAAACTAGCCAGTAGTTGTTGGGATCCAGTAACTTTCTTGCTTTGGACTTCAGTGGCGGATGCACTAACAAAGACTAAAAAATGATTTAAACTTTTCTATTTTGGTTGTTATAGCACAGATACACAGTGTTTTGTTCCTGAGAGACGATGATGGTGGTGAAGCTGCTGAAATGCACAGATTTGCTTCTGTACATCGAGCTGCAGAATGAATACATGGAGGGAAATGAGCAGCTCCACCAAAAGAACAATAATTGTGCTGTTTGTAGTGTATTTAAACCGCGAGCGCAGTTTATTTTATCAGAGTGTCTGCGCTGTGACAATAAAGCACGACCAGAGAGGAAAAGATCAAAAAACATGTACTTTGTAGTATTCTGCTCTGCTGAGTTCTTATCACAGGGAGAAATGTGGAAAGCTCTGCTATCTTGTGCCACAGTGGATGTGTTGTTCTGGAGCAACAATGCTTTTGTTCATATTACAGACTGTCAGTTTAGCCTTCGCTTAGCGCTTTGAAGCCGCTCTGCAGCTGCTCTGTACTCCCAAAACATGCAAACTCACCTAACCTGCAAGATTACAGTCAGTTCATTGAACAAAAAAGCTGCATAATTCCCAGCATTAAGATCCCAGGGGCAACCTTTTGTTCAATAAATTATGATTCAAACTTCTCCAAAAAATTCACACACAGCTGGTTGGACTGATGGAGCTTGCAGGGTTGATGCATTTGGTGCCATGTCGAGGTGTCTAAATCAAGAGAACAAAACTTGTCCTAAAAATCATCATGGGGCATGAGGATTAGGAACAGAACATGCAGACACTGCATACCAATGTATCGACCAAAGAACATTATGCATCTTTCAACATTTTATCTGTTGCCACATTTTGTATGGAGGCTAGAGTGTGGGCTGGTGATAAGTGAGAGGGAAAAAAAAAAGTATATCTTGTCTTGTGCAGGAGCACAAGGCTACGGCAAGGTCATGATAACACCTGAAAGAGGCTTTGTCTGAAAGTGGAACAGACAGCAGGAACGAAACTGATGAACCTGCAGGAAAACAAGACCTGAGTCTGCTCAAGGCCTCAGTTGCCTTGAGTTGTGAGAAAGAAACACAGGTATGACACAGACACACACACCAGCACACCCATGATTGTCTATTGTAGTATAGTATTTCATCACCTCCGCCAAGGAGGTTATGTTTTCAGCCATGTCTGTTTATTGATGCAAAAAGTATTGAAGTGATTTGCGCTGAACTTGGTAGAGGGGCGGGGCACGGGCCAGGGCAGATCCAGATCATTTACTCTGAATTCTTTCACTTACTCAGATTTTTTCCTCTGGTGTGCCATTTGACATTGGCTGTGGTGGAGGTCGGTGCCCTCTGGCCCCGTTCAGAGCTGGCATCAACATGTGTCTTCAGTAATGCAACAAGGGGTTAGGTCTAAGGCTACATCCACACTGCTGCGTTTTTGTTTTAAAACACATCACAAAACACGTACTCTGGAGTTTTTTTCAGGGTTGCATTGTAGCCTGCACAGGCAAAAACGAAGACCTTTGGAAATGATGACGTAGACACCAATGGTCGCTCCCTGATGGGGTCTTATCAGCCTTGATTGTTACTGACCTTGTTGTCTTTGTTAACAGCTCTTGTTCAGTTAAATTCTGCATTTTAACACTACAGCTGTCTTTGCTGTTTCCCGTTAGTGGTATTTTCTGCAACTAACAAACTGCAGCAGTCGTTTCTTATACGAAGCTAAAACCGTTGTCTGGATGGAGGAGGGACTGAAACAAACCTAGTTTGCTGGGAAGACAAACATGAGGAGATGAGGGCCACACAGAATCACAGTGGGCTGCGCAGCCTGCTCCACTGGGCTGATCCCTATCTCCCCTGCTCTTGCTCTCCCTCCCGGTCTCACCCTCCAGGGAAGTGATGTCTGGATTCAGCATGTCAGACATTTCCTTAATACACAAAAAAATAAAGATTGTTCACGAGTTCCAAATCTTGTCGTCTCTCATCGGAAGTCTTTTGATGGCAAGTCTCAACTTAAGTGTGACTTGATTCCTCGTTTTCTTTGTGGAAAGGCAGAAGAACTGACAGCTTTTGGAGCAGATCTGAAATCACCACCATTGGGCCACCCATAAAGCACATATATCCATATGGCCCATTCTCAGTTCCGCCTACATATTTTCCACTGTTTAAAGTTTTACAAAATATTATTCTGTAAATTAACCCAAGTTTTAATCAAATACAGGTGATAAATTACTCATTTTCTGTAACATATTCTCTGTTCCTGTAATTTCTTGCAAAAGTCTTGCCCCACTTTCATATTTCTCACACTTTTGTACTCAATTTCGCAGAGTGTCTGTAGGAGAAAACAACTGCGTTTTTCATTTGTTGACATACCTGACCATGGCCTCTGTTTACAAGACCTGTAGTAGCAGTTTGAAATATGACTCAGGAACAGAGGTGCAGGTGATGTTGGAGCCAAAAAACAGCAGGATCACTCTGAGCATTTTGATCCAGCTACAGAAATAAATTGAATATTGTTTAATACATTTCCATTATTAAAAGGTATGTGCTGTCCGACTGGTTTCTAATTTAGTTTCATCTCATTATATTATCAATTCATGTGATGTTTTGCAATTGCAATTTTCTTTCTGTTGGTTTTCGACAACACATTAGAGGATGTTGTGCTCAAGTTTTAGTGTGAACACTCAAAAGAGGAGCTTTACAAAAACATTGACATAAGATTTATTGTTTATATTCCATTTCCAGGCTGTCACACCGTGAAAACGTGTAGCTGCATCAGTGTTTCGAACGACGCTCAGTCAAGTTACCTACTGTAAATAACCATTAAAAACAATCATATCATATTTTCTTGTGCACGCTCTAGCAAACCCAAATCCCACAGCTGGTGACATGTAAATATCGATGATGGTGGTTCTGGTTGACAGCGTTGTTATTCAGACAACATCCATCCAGGCTGCGGCTGATTACAGCTGTATGTCACGCTGATATGTTAACAGCCTCAGAGACACTAAATGCCGCTTTCCTCCATAACACAAAAGAGGGTCAACATTCACACAACAAACAAACACACATGCAGCACAAATCAACACTTGTTAAAATGAACGTGGACACAAATATGTATGCAAATATTAGTTATTGGAGAATCTATTTTTCTGTATGTGGCAGCACTGGTGCATGTACCGGCGCTGTATGTGTGCATATACAAATGTATTCGCTCAGGTGAATGAATGAATTCTTGTTTCCACAGTCTATAACCTTTCCCCCACTGTCTCCAGAACAGTGACAGTGTTTCTGTCAGGAGCACCAGCTTGCGATCTGTCCCAGCATGCCTCTCTGTCTGTCTCTCCTCCCCTCACTGGGCTGATAGATTTAATGCTTTATGTTGACATGCTGTTAACTCGCCCACCTAGAGATACAATCTGTTGTAAAGGAACTTAGCCAGTCAGGGCAAGGAGTTAACCAGAAAAGAAACATAGAGTATAGTGTTAACTGGAGCTCAAACTATTTGTTAGTTGATTATCTCCCAATAACTAAGAGAACTGCAAAAGTGGAAAGGGTCAAATGTTTGCAGTTTTCAACCTCTGAAAAGTAAATAGTATTATTTAGTTATATGTCACTGTAAACTGAATATTTAGGGTTTTTTTGGACTTAAGGTCAAACAACTTTAGGACATCACCATAAATTCAGCAAAAGTTTTTGACAGTTGCTTGATGTTTTATTCACTAAATGGTAAATGGATTAAGTGAAAAAAAAAAAAAAATCAGCAGATTAATCAATTATGAAAGTAATCGATAGTTGCAGCCTCAGTGACGACACAGAACAAGTTTAAGTCGCTAAAACATCAGGAGGACAATTCTCTCAGTTTCGTCCATCATCTGTGACTGAATGTACAGTTACTGAAGTATTTCAGATTAACCTGAGGTGCTGAGCCTCCTCTGTCTGGAGTGGAACGAGGAGCAGCAGTGAAGGAAGTGTCACAAGTAGTGATGCTGCAGGTTTGGTGACTAAGGCCACGTCCACACCACTACGTTTTAGTTTTAAAACTGTGTTTTAAATCCAAAATGATCTGCGTCTAGACAAGAGTTTCAGCTCTGTTTGAGAAACAATGTCCGTCCACACAAACATACCTGAAAACGCATACATACACGATCATTCACGTACACTGGGCATGTGCAAGCCGGTGTAAACAGGAAGCAGATTGTCTACTCTGCAGTTAATTAATTGCACAAAATACGTTTACAAATGTCTCGGTTTTTGCCCATCCAGACTTTTCAAACTGAAGCAGGTGCAGCAGCGTTTAGTCTCCGTTTTAGGGGCTTGAAACGTAAACGTAGTTGAAATGGAGTAGTATGGTCGTAGCCTAAAACTCTTACTCCCTTTAGAAGTGGAGAAGAACCCTGATGCAGGTTGGTGGGTCCCAGAGTGGAGGGTGTAGGACAGGGAGTAGTTGTGGTGGTTTTAGTGGAGAGTTTGTATTTACAGAAAATTCCCCTGAGGGACTTATCATCATACAAAGGTAAAGGTAAAAAAAAATATGTTCCATGAATGAATGGTGGTGTTTCTAAACGCTTCTTCTTCATGTTTGGAGAACACTTCAGCCTTCTACTGTGAGATCCTTATCAGTCAGCCAGGGCAGGCGTTAAGTGAGGTGGGGGCAAACACTGTAAATCAAAGCTACCCCAATAGGGGTTACACAGCCTTCAGGGAGGAGTGGGGGAGGTCCCAGAAACACTGCAGAGACATTTCATTCATTGCATTAACTGTTGATTTCAAGACTTTTTAATTGCTTCATTTGCTTTATTATGGGGGTGTTTTTAAATAAATGCAGTGTAAATGTCATGTTAATGTGTCTAATTAGTACTTACTATGCGCTTTGATAAACTTCCTTATTCAGTCTCCTAGTAGTTTTTTTAATAGATGTTGTACTTAATACTTACACCAAGGTTTCCAACTGCACTGAAGCTTTACTGATGTCCTTGACTTGTAAGTTGCTTTGGATAAAAGCGTCTGCCAAATGAGTAAATGTAAATGTATATATCAAATGTACCTGCTCAGATTAGCCAGTAGCATGTCCGTTTCTGTCTATCAATGCATTTTATCTTAGTTTATTTGCACAGTGACAAAATCTAGAGGCAGAATCATAAGAAGACTAAGCTCACGTACCATGAATATCATGATATGCTGTTGTTTTCAGGAATTCAGGCTAACGTCGCTCTGATCTTTATCAGTCCACATCTCATGGGAGTTTACAGTTGAACTGTCACAGGAACTAAAATAAACTGTGCAGGAATCTGCAGGAATCACTTGCCACCAAGACTATCAACATAAACTTCTTGGGAGAAAATGGAGAAATGTCTTATGATGGACAAGATGACATCATTAACTTGTTTAACTCCTTAACATTTTAGGTTGAACAGTTTAGACCATGTAGCCATTTTCTCACCTCACCTCTGTCCTTCATCCGATCCCTAAATTCCTCGTCACCCCTGTCAGGGAAGGGAGAGCGAAGAAGTGAACTCGATGACAGACACATTGGAAAAGGTCAGCTGAGGACCATTCAAGGCCCTGCAGCCTCAACCCATTACTGCACCTGCAAACTGGTTTGGTCGACATGTGGCGACAGTTTTCCTTTCACTATCTGTCCATCTGGAGGTGACAGGGTGGAACACGAACAGGACGTAGGTGAACCGATGAACTAAGAGCTGACCCTGCATTCACACTGAGAGCAGCTCAGATGATGGGTTGCTCTCCTCTTGACTGTTGTGGGTGAGCACAGGAGCTCCAGTTGCGTTTTTTTCAAATGGTCTGTCATTCCGATCATTCTTAAGTACCGTCTATGGCTCCCTTGTGCTCAATTTGGCAGCTGAGCCAGAGGAGCGGGCTGGAGGGTGAAGGTGCGTCCAGTAGAGCTGGGCTGCAGGGGCTTTGTAGCTAGTTCCACTACAAGGCTGCTGAAGGAAGTGGGCATCAGAGGGCAGGCCCAGTGGAAGACAGTTAAGGAATTTGCCACTGTCGCCGAAAGAAGCAGCCACTGCCTGTGGCTGAAGCGAAAGGAGACAGTATGAGCTGCCAAATGACCACTTATACCCTTTTTCCACTAAAAGGATATAAGGGTATAAGAAGTTTTTTTTTTTTTTTTTTTTTAACGCAGGTAAAATCGCTAATAGAAACCGATTGACCCCTTTTCCACTGACAGTCGAGTTTGTCTTTCACATACACAGAAGCAGTGGAGAGAGAGTGAGCGGGCGGGCCTGCCTCGTCTGAGGGTGTCTTATGATAAAAGGCTGAAACACCCAATGAGGCCGGGGTACACAACTGATGATGTATCGTACTGGTGGAGGCATCACTAAATGGTCATCATCAAAGTCAACCCATCAAAGAAGACACTTCCAACCCCACTCAAAGTGGTGAAATCCACTGAACTGTCAGGGATTGTAACAGCTAGTCTTATTAAGCAAACTGAATTCTACCAATGTATCAAATAACAGTATGCAAACAATGTGACAGTGTGAGAGATTGCACATAGTGATGAACTTGAGTCTGCAGCTCCCCTCAGCTTTACTGAGCTTTATAACAACCTTAATCTTAAAGTTTAGATGTTCAGCCCAAAACTTGAAGCCTACCTGCTCCTTCTTGGCGGACTCTGCAAACGTGCTTGTGCCTGCAAACCTCCATTGACCCAGTGTGTGCTTCTTGAAATTTAAAACATGGCCTGCAGCCACACTAAGCACACAAGTTCCCTTATTGACGATTGGCTCACAGGTCTGTGGGGATCCCAACCCTGACCAGAAGAACATAACAGCACGTAGGATATAGCAAATTTAAATAAATCCAGATTATTTTTCTCATCCTTGTCCATTGCCCTAGATGTAGTTATACATAATTCATGAGGAAAAATATGAATATGAAGAAAATTCTAATGATGATTAATTGTAATAAATACACAAGCTTCCTTTTCACAGTAACTTTTCTCACTTTGATTTTCAAAATAAGCATCTGTTGGAATAAAAACACATGGAGGAGAACGCTCATTCATGATGGTACAGGATCTTAACAGATGCACAAGAGTCACCACAGTACCAACGCACATCATTGGTTTCAATCCCTCAGCTAACTCTGAACAAGGATAGTCTGTATGAAGGTTCACAGATCTTCCCTCCATGTGGTGCATGGTTTTTTTTTCTCCAAAATAGAGCTGTAAACTTTAGGAAATAAACGCAGTGCTGTGATCAAATCATGGTTTGGATGCCTGCAACACTGCTTCAACAGACTGTTGTGTCTGTATATATGTATGTGTGCGTACAGTATGTCTGTTGTGGTTGACTCCACCTCTATCATTGCTGTAGTACTGTAACTTTGGGCTGTTGCCTCATTTCCAGTTGAGCTTAAATTGTAAGAATTAGATTTTTGCAGAGTGGACTTAAGATGACGTGACCCTGACAAAACCTGTGACATAAAGGTAGCTGATATTTCACCTCTACTTTGTCTATTTCTTTGCCTCCTGGGATTTATGTACATGTTTGTCCTGACAGTTTAGGACGGCTCAACGGTCAAGACAGATGATAAAGGTGTTTTATTCTTTTAATCCTATACTGAATTTTCTGGCCAGTCTCCTCACAATTTCCTCTGACATCGATAAATACAGCCCATCGTCCATTTCCTTTGCCTGTGGACATAGAAATTGGTCTGTTCCCTCTGTTGAATATTGAAAACCAGTACAATCAAGTCTTTGATTGCGACGGACACCAAAATCTGACATTTACTCATGGATACCTTAAATTGCTGAGACATTTTGTTCTACTGTAAGTGAGTCAGGACAGAAGAATGACCCTCGGTGTAAATGTAAATGTTGAGCGGTATGGATCGAACAGCATGAGACAGCAGCAGCGGGTTACATAAGGTGGATTTTAGCTTTCATTTCCTCCAGGCTCTCCTGCTCTTTGCTCAGGTTCACCTGCTGCCGGTGGCTTCATGCCCACCTTCTGTTGGTGTTTATTTCTGGACCAGACCTCCTCCCTGCTTTTTTTGCTCTCTGTTCATCTGTCTCCCTCTCTCTTTCTCCCACTTTATCTCCTCCACCTCTCTGTCCATCTCTCTGCATCTTAATTTTTGATTAAATTCTTTGGTCTTATTTCACTTCCGTACCTCCACTATCTCTTCTCAGCTGCTCTCACTCCCCTCTCTTTCTGTGTCCACCTCCACCTCCTTTCTGTTTTCCTTTCCTTTGTAACACCTTCCATCCATTTCTCACAGTCACTCTTTCTTCATCACCATTGGTTTCACTTGTTTACCTCCATCATCCTCCTTTTTCTTCTCGTCTCTTTTCTATCACCACCCTGCCCTGACTTTTACCCTCTGTCGGTCTCTACTTCTTTACCCTTCTCTTTTTTTCCATTTATCGTCATCTTTCCCTGCTTTTTACCCCCCATCCCACCACACCCCTTCTCCATTGGTCCAAGTGCTGTCTCTCTCTCTCTCTCTGCATCATCAGGTCTCTCTACCTTGGCCTGAAAATACTGGACATGGAGCCTCAGGGAAGCATCTGCTCACCTTCTGTTCCAGCTTTAAAGGGACATTGCCGTGTTTTATGCAGCCAAAGGTTTAACAGTTTTGATATAATCTTCATTTAGTGATTTCCTACATTTCCTGTCCTGTCCTTTACCCACTGAGCTGCAAGGTATGTTAGAATATGCATCAAGTGCATTATTTTTGAATCATCCCACAGTTGTCCTCCTGTATGACAAGAATGAAATGAAAGTGTTATTCACCGACGAGCATCACTGGTCAAATGTTTTTTGTAAAAATAGAAGATAATCAGTGTTTGTTTTGGAGTAAAGAAAGAGAAGGGAGGAAAGCTGTGTTGTTATGTCAGCGGAGAACAAGCTCTCTGCTGCAGCACTGCTACTGGAGAAAACCATCGTAATTCAAAACACTGTACGGATGCAGGGCTTTTGAAATGACACAGACTGTGGACTGAGTTATTTTCTTCACCCCACCACAGTTGGTTGAAGCTTTGTAAATAGAATTGAAAGCTTTTATTGTCATTACAAGTTTCCAGTACAGCAAAATGACTTTTGCACCACCTGGAACGGTAGATGCAGCTATTGAAAGTCCTGCTGTGTGCAGGGGTCGTTGGAGTTCACCGCTCCACTCCACTTATGTAAGTCACCTATTTCCTGAAAAGATAATTATAACGTTATTAAATCCAAAATGCACCTAAATACCTTTTTTGCAAATGAACTATAAGATTACTCTAGTATTTGCACGCTGCACACTGTCCAGGTGCTGCAGTGTGCTCTCCTGCTTCTGCCATTTTTTGCTTTGTCCAAAATATTTGTGATGATCTATTTTTGTATTTAAGAATCAATTCAAAGTTATATAAAGGCTACATATATTTTTTTTTTACCCACCCCTAACATTACCCGACATGATTAGCTGCAAGGTTGCTTTGTGCTCTCCACTGTTTGTGCAGAGGGGAGAATGCCGAACTTGGAGCAGTGATATCGTGGATGTTACTTACAAATTATGTATAAAGTCTCTCTGCTTAACTCAAAATTCAGAGATTTAATGTTTTGTCAGTAACCTCTCCTTCAACTGCCTGTGAGTCCTCAGCTTTTAAACTTTTTTTTTAACATTTTGCTCAGTAAGTGTCCTCGCATGCTCACATATAACTGACCATTAACAAGTTAGCTGCTACAGATGATGTGACATTGGCTATATTCAAAAATCCCAGTTGGTTTCTATTTCCAAAAATCATTCAGTCTTTCACTGTTGCCGACTCATCATCCAAGAAATTCCGTGTAGACAAGCGTATAATCTGTCTGATAGCCAAATCAATTACATTTTATATAATACTTAAGTACTGTGTGAAGTGACAGAAGCATAACTGATAAATGATGAATCTTGAATGTTGAGTGTGAAAATCATGTAGCCTCCAGCGCAAACAGCCTGTGTTGTATGTGTGTGTGAGAGGTCTCCAGACAATCAAGAAATCTGTTCTTCTCATGTCATACCATATCTGGCATAAACATGAAAGTGGTATTAAACAAGATTTTCCCTGCGCCACTGCACAGATGACTCTAATACGCAGCATCTGTGGCAGCTTTATTTGGATTTTGTTCACTTACCACTCTGGCAACAAACCGGAGACTTCTGTTGGATTTTTCTCAGGCGCAATAAGAAAATAACGAAGCTCTACTGTTCCATCAGTATTTATCAGGGTGATGAATCACCTCTTTGTTAGACCTTTGTGTTGGATCCCGGCTCTAATATGATGTCTTAACTTCAGTGATCAACTGTAACTTTCAGATTTTTGTCACTAACTGCAGTTCTTTGCTCTTTAAATTTTGATAAGTAATTACTTAATGCCTCTTTATTCAGTCACGTACTATAGATTAAATGCCACTACCACCACCACCCACATTATTCCCCCTCTTGCTCTCAACCACATTCATGGCCCAGGGCCAGGAGTTAGAGAGCTGTATGCAGTGAGTTTGTCTGCAGTGTTTACACAACAGCAACATAAAGTCTGTTGGGTTTCTGCTGCAAAAACGAACCATCACAGCCAATTACCTGTCTCCATTAGGCTGAGGTGGTTAGTTACTGCTGAGTCACATGGTTGCACTCAGACTGCTCAGTAAAGCAACAAGGGTTATCAGTTAAACCTGCAGTTAGTTAATGGATTAATTGATTGATCAATCACTTATGAAAATTTCTTTTCTTAGTTTCATATCATTGTAAATTGAATATCTTTGGTTTTGAGCTGTTGATCAGACAAAGCAAATGATTTGAAGATGTGACCTTTGGCTCTGGAGGAAATGTTGGGCATTTTTCATCATTACTAACATTTTATATAGTAATGCTTCAATGAAGCCATAATAAATTGTACAAATTGTTAGTTAGGGCTGCATAGGCTGCAGCAGTCACAAAAGCAGCTTATTTTTTTTCTATTTCCTTGTAGCAGAAGGATTTTTGTCCACCTCATTGTTTAGAAATAGAATTAAAGAATTGTATTGACGTTTGGTTTTGTCTGTCATCGGTTTTTAGTTTCTGCTGTTGAGCCCACTGAACTCATCAGCCGGTTAGTGTCAGTCATAATAACTGGAGAAGAGTAAGGGTCCGTTAGCTTGACAGTAGCTGCAACTGTTCAACAGGGGAAAATGCAAAAAGTTTTCAGAAATTGCACCAAAAATAAAATTCCATCTGCAGCCATTTCATCGTTGTAACAGCAGAAGCTTCAGTGGAAGAAATCTCCAAACATCAGACAAAGAAAAGGAGATGATCAGTTTTCTCTGTGAATAGAAGGATAAATACATTTTCACTTTTCCCACCTTTTGCTGTAGTGAATCAGTGGACACTGCTGGTCAGCAGTGTAGTGGCCATGATCATTAACATAGTATTTTTAGATTATTTTTCATGTGTGTGAATGATTTGATAGCAAACAAACTGACAGAAAACATTGTGTTTATGTTTGCTATCAGCTTTCCTCAAATATCCCCTTGAGGGGCAAATAAACAGTTTTTGAATTGAAATGGGGCGGTGGGGATTATCTGTATTTCCACATGCTTCCAGGGGTAAATGGGAATTTTGACCATAATTTGGTTGAACTGACCTTTCTAGTGTTTTGTGTTTTTTGCTGCTGCTGTTCTGTTCCTAGAGGTCCATACATCCATACATGTCCCTTTTAAGAGTTTTTTTTGTTGGCTTGTTTGTTTTTTCCAGTAAATGTGGATATGTGGTTTTGTGGCTATGGTGTCGGGAGAGTTTCATAATAATTCACCATTTAATTATTTGATTGAATGTAAAGTGAAGTTCAGAGTTGCTTATTTGAGACCTTTGGTCACCAGTCAGGAGATTTTGTTAATAAAGAAATATACTGTATAGAAAACAAAATAATTTAATGTTATTTCCCCCAACTTAATTCATCATATGAAGCCATAAGCAAAGCCATACAAATGTATGCAAAACTTTGGCTATCCCCGGGCAAATTACATATTTTATAGATTGTTTTTCAACATGGAAACAAGTAAATTGAACACCTGCAGCAAATACACACTATAAATGAGCTTCTTCAAATTTTAATGGTCTGTTAATTTTAAACAGTAATGGTGAAACGTGCAAAAGGACACGGTTTGAGTTCAGGCACCAACTAAGTCTGTATTTATTAACCCTTTATAACTTATATTCTGCTTTTGGCTTCGTGTGGCTGCAGGAAACACTGCACAGATAAAGGGAAGAATGGCTTCAACTAAATATCAGCAGATTCTGGAGGTAGATGTCCAGCAGTCTGTCATCAAAGTAAGAAACAGGCCAATGATCCTAAATCAACCATGAACCACTTCAGTAAACCCCCACCCCACCACCCCACCCCCACAGCAGATATTTAACTACCCCTAACCCTAAGTAAGCTGACAAAGAGGGTGGGTCTCCAGCTGCTGACTTAGTAGTGGGCCCAAACTTTTCTACATGGCACAATTACTGTTTAATATTTTTTTCCATTTTTCAGTTCATAAATTAAACTCTAACAGAGCATTAAGATTGGAAGAAAGGCTCATTTTTAACATCTGTTGGCTGCAGCATTTGGATCCAGCACTTCTCATTTTCAAAATTAACAAAATATGGATTGCTCAGGGGTGCCCAAATCTTCAAATATGTGGTGGATGTGGTTTGTTTTGTTTTTATAAAATCACTGTTTTTCTTAAATTATCAATCATGCAGATCATGGATTCGTGAAACAGTTCTGAGTTAAATCAGACCAAGTTTAACATATTGCAGAGACAGACACTCAACAGACACTATGCACGCAGACACACACACACATACACACACGCAAACACACACACACACACACACACACACACACACACATATATGCAACACACCCTAGAAGCACAGTCCTGGCCAAGGCCCAAAGGCTTGATCCCACAGGCAAAAGTGGGGGAGCACAGCCCACAATCTGGGCACATAGAAGGTGTGTGTGTGTGTGTGTGTGTGTGTGTGTGTCACAGACTGGGAGGAGGGACAGTGTGAGAAGTGGGTGGAGAAGTGACTCCTGAGGGAGTGTTGAAGTGTCTCAGCAGCACTTTGGTTCAGAGCCTCTGAAGGCGCTGAAGTTGAAGTTAGCGGCAGTCGAAACACACTCCTACAACTCCATGTGTATGTGTTTTCACTGTTTCTTTTCTTTTTTCATCGACTTTACACCAGACCGCTATGGGAGTACGCTGGCTGTCACCATCCTGTCAAAGGATTTTTAAAGTTCCTGAAGCGTGAGGGGAGAAACAGACAGATATTCCTGGAAGAGTCGCCTAACTGGACCTCAGGTAAGTTTTCCTTGTCGCTCACCATGCACGCTGCTTCACTCCACTTCACACTGCTGTTTATTGTGGAGAATGGCACCACTATTTAGTATTATAATATTACTAAACATTGCCCTGAAGTATATATAAACAGAGTATGAGGTTCCTCAGAAGGAAGAACTAAACTTTCTGTGCAGCACATAAATCAGGGAAATGCTGGTAGATATTTTTTTGCACATTACGCTTCTTTTATCATGTTCAAGTTCAAATCCTGCACTTACACTGTGTAAGTCAGGTTCCCATGACACTTTGTAATCTTTGTGTCAGCTGTTGGTAAATTTTAGAGTCAACCTGAGTCAATGATTTCACTTTATTTTACAGAATGCGTTTGTTCGGGCATGAGTGCTAGGCTGAGTTTTGTAAAGGATTTGTAAGCCCTGTGACAGTTTTTGCTCGGAGCATTTGCATGGGAGGAGAGGTAAAGAGCTGCAGTGGAGGCACATGTCAACACATGCAGCCCAGCTCTTGACGTTTGAAAGCCAAAGAGTCCCTCCCTTCTCTTTATTTCTTCTTCTGGACCCGATTTCTCCTGCGTGGAATTAAATTGCTCAATTGTATTTCTAAAGCGGTGATGGTGCATGCACACAGACGTTTTGCAAAAGAATAGAAAAGAATGTTTGTCACTTCAAATGACTCTTGGGTCAGGAGCTGGTTTTTCTCTCCTGCTGAAATTGTCACTCCCCAATGAGGCTGGCTTGCATGGTGCACACTATGAAATGGATGATGGCATTTGTGATGGATAGACGCCAAGATAACCTTAAAGGGACCACTTGATTCCCTTTCAGGTGACTTTTTTCCATAATGGAAAGCAACACATAGGTGGTGAAAGAAAACAACTCTCTTGTTTTACTGAACCTCATTTGACCTGAAAGTTGCTTGAGGCTTTATTGTGTTTAGATGTTACTTTCAGTTAATGGTTCAATTTTAAGGCGTATAGGCAAATAATTGGTTTTTATGACCCTGGAGAGATGCCATAGCTCGGATAAGGCGGTATAATTTATGATAGTGGGATTAAGTCGGTTTAGTTTTCCCGTAAAGTTTTTAGAAGAGTAGGTTTTCTGCAGAAATATTGCAGTCAAACTGCTGCAGATCATTCAATCTGGATTGAGAGCTTTTTAAATTATCTGATGGGTAATTTGGCAATAAGCGAGCCTCATTAATGAAGGGGCTGATAACACAGCTGTTTGGAGTCATTGAGATAAAGTCTAGCCTTAGCTGGAGGGATGGATTGAACTGCCTGCCATAAAGCAGAGATGGCTATTAGCCCTGTGCAGCTTGGCTGGCCTGTTGGCCTCTTCAACTCACTGTCTCCCCGCCTGAATTACTGAGCATGAGGTGCAGAAAATCACCAAGGGAAGTAATGAAATTAGCGAAGAGAAGATTGAAAACTAGAAAACACCATAAAAAATGGTGTGATATGAGTGGAAAATGACATTAAATGCCTAAAGGCACACACACCCACTACTCATCCCATACAGTTGAATCCAAACGAACTGTCGGACCACCTGAGTGAATGACAGGCTGGGCTCGCTAACAGGGAATGCTGCTGTGGCATTTCTGACCATCCCTGTAATTATGGTATTTGCTGTGAGGCCTGAGTGACCCTTTGGGCGTGGGTGTGTGTATGTTTGTGTGTGTGTGTGTGTGTGTGTGTGTGTGTGTGTGTGTGGAGGGGGCAGTTTAACTTGAAAGGACACCCCCGACCCCCTACACTCCACCTTCCACCCTTCATCTGGCATGACCTAACCCTGCAAACGGCAGCTCTGAGAGGAAAGGCTCAAGCTGTGGTGTTGTACAGTATGGTGGTACAAAGAGAACAGTGTATTTGTGTAATGTGGTTGTTCAGGCTGTTTATTTTACTGAATGCTCTACTTTTATGGCCCACAATGAAAATAAAAAGGGGATAAACAAATGCTTTCAAAGCTAAATGCAGTTTTATCATCACAGTGTTCCCCACAGTCACTTTAAATCTCACCCCCAAAACGTTTCCATGACTTCATACAGAATTTTTATGGCTTCCTGCAGCGCTGCACGACCTGTTTATACACAAGCAACTTTTACAAGTGCTTTGACAGTAAAATGTTCTCTTATTGTTGAGTAGAGCGTAAAGAATTATCCAGACTGTCTTTAAAAGCGTGTTTGATGTGCTGGTTGTGGGGGAGCTAATTTAAAGAAAGGCTACAGCTGACGACAGTCAATACATTTTTTGTATTATTGGTGACCCCTGACATTTCGATTTTTTCATGTCATTTTTCCACCTCAGTTGGTTGATGACTCAGACTTGGAAAAACAGTGTATTACTGTACAAAATTGCTGCATTATTACATAATGTATAATGTTAATAACACAGTGCTCATTGTGCAGTGTACGAGGTCTGCTATATTGTGTAAAACTATAATATTATAAAGAACAGTGTGATATTGTAGCACAGATTGTCTCAAGTGGTTTTCCAGAAAATTTTCAATACTGCAATATATATAAATATCGCAATATAAAATTATGTATGTCACAATAGAGGATTTTTATGGATATCATCCCTCCCCAGATATTGCCCCTGTACTTTAGCCAGCTACGGCTTAATGTGTAGAATGGCATAGCAGAGCTCTATCACCACAGTGTTCAATAGAACAACACAAAATCATCTGACTTGAAGAAATAAGCCAAACTTCACTGTCAAGCCTGAAACATTAGATTAAATGTGATGGTGCTCACATATTTTGTTCCAGCTGCTGCTGTATACTGAAGTCTTGATTTGTATTTACTTAAGCGAGATACTTCAAGTTTGGTTCTCAGGGTGTCTGAGTTTTGTCAGGGCTGTTAACTCATCCCAATATAACCACAAAGCTCCAGTTAGAGACCTCCATGTCCCGCCTCCATGCTGTGGGTGTGAGAGAGGTTAGTTCGGAGGCCGCGCCCTTCCCAACCCTTGAACCCTTTCAGACTGGGGGTTAGCATCGTAGCCACACCCTAACATAATCCTGGACGTCTGATCTGAAATTAGACTCTTGCAAAGGCGTTAGCTGTGAAAGTTTTTTTCATGAAATTAACTGTTCAGTTTATAGTGATGTTTTTGTGCAAAGTACAATTGAAAAACAAGTTTTAATTCTCAGATTTAGATTACATTAGATAGGATTAGACAACATTTAGTTTTAGGGAGGACTCGGGGAAAGGGGACTTTGCAGAACATATTAAAAACAGTCTGTACTGCTGTAAAACTCAAACCTACAACTGTGACACTAATGCTGTGTGAAATGTCGAAATAATGTCCCATGAATAATGCATTCTAACACTAGGGCGTGAATGAGAACAAAATTATTTTCACTGTCGACTGGAGCCAGTTGTGCAGAGGTCAAACTTCAGAGCCATCAGGCGCTGATAACAGTCATGCAGGAAAAAGTTATAAAATCAGAACAGACAGCTAGGAGGCAGTTTCCATAAATGAGAACAAGTCAGAGTGAGGAGAGGAGAATGTCTCATCCATGGTTGTCTGGTCAAACCTCTCACACCCCCTCATCCCCATTCCCCAACCCTGCCACTGCCTGATTGAAATAAATACCAGGGTGTGGGCATAACCGTCACAGAGAAGAGAGACTTTCTATTCTTATTTGAATTTTTTTTTTTTTCAGTTCATGGCACAGGTTGTAAACGGTAGCCTTGCAACATCAGCCCAGAGTTGTAATTTCTCTGGTGGTGGTCTGGCAAAGCTCAGTAGGCATCTTACCTTTTAAACCACCATTGATGGTTTTTTCAGCCACTGGGGGGCAGTGCCACACGCTTTTAAAACAATACTGATTATGGGCTTTGGCGATATCCAAACCCGATACCCTACATTTAATATAATAATATATTTTTTTTCAATATAATGGAAAATATTGTTTTTGGCGAAAAGTACTGCGATATTCGATATCATTGAATATTGTCCCAAGCCTAAGTGATTATGACATGACTATGGGAGGTATTCTTCTCACTATTCTCTCTCAGGCTAATAAAATCCAATATGAATCATAACTCGCAGTCAGACAAACTGGGCTTAATGGTCACTGCCTGACCAAACAGGGAACATATAGAGTGTAAAAGTGTGTGCAGCTTTTTTAAAGTTAGCTACTTTCATTTGGAAGCATCTTACACTGTGTGAGAATGATGATATGAAAGTGTAATTTACTGAAAAACATCACTGGTTAAATGTTTTTTTTTGGTCAAACCAAAAGATGGTGTGTGTGGTCTGGAGTAAGGAGAGGAAAGAGGAGAAAAATGTGGAGCACTCCACTATACTATACTATTAAAGTGTTGTCTCCAGCAGTGGAGAAATGCATTTCTGCTGGAATGTTAGTTCAGGGGAAAGCTGTTGTTTTCCAAATTGCTGTTGGGCTGCAAATGAAACATGGGCTGTGGATCAAGTTATTTTGCCTCACCCTGACCAGAACTGGCCAGAAGTTTGTAAAACGCTGCAGCGCTAACATTAGCTTTTGGGTGATAGGGTGCAAGACATCCACAATATAATTCACAGTCTCCTTGCAAAGTGAATTATTGCTGCTGAAAATGGGCTTGGTGACAGTGCTTAGGGTGAGCTATCACCCAGTTAAAATGCAAACTAGAAAACCAAAAAGTTGCTAAAAGATTCAGCAGAGCTCAGAGAAGTATCAGTGGTACTTTTCTGTAGGCAAATTCTGTAGATGATTTAAACAACTGCTGACAATTTACAGAAACCTTGCAGCTAATATAGGGATTAATGGGGATTAGACTGAAACCTTGAGGCCCGTTCATACAAACTGCATGTTATATTAGACTGATTTAAGTTGTAAGTCAGTGGGGTTTTTAGCTGACAGATAATCAATTATTGATTCCTGACTGTGATGATAAATGTAATGAATTAGACTGATTCAAAATATAAGGCCACATTTATACCGTAGACCTTTTCTTTAACATTCTGAAAGCGGTGACCAACTTAATTTGCTAGTTTACCAGTTTAGTTTCCACAACCTGCTGTGGACCTCTGATTGTTGCTGCTGAACACTTTCCCAGACAACTGAAAACTTTAACCAGGCTTGAAATGTTAAAGACCTGCGTGTCTAACCAAGTGTCTTCAGAAACAACCTTTTATCTGAATGGGACCAGCTGCTGCGACACCTCGTTGTTGCACGTAATTGACAAATTTGACATATTTGGGTAATTTCACTAGGTAAATCTTATAGGAGCAGCGAGACATCACTTGTGCTTTGTTGTCAGCAATTCTGGGGTGTTTTTTTTTTTTCTTTACCATAATACAAGTATAAGCACTTAATAGACTGACAGCATGTGAAGCCTCCCCATCCATCATGTCTTAATGCTGCAGCACAGACTCATTACCCGTGTTAGATTTAAACAAGGTACAAACTATGGATTTTTTATTTATTTATTTTTTTTTAATGGATAGGGAGGAAATTGAACTTGGCGATTATGCAAATGAGAGAGGGTCTGATAGTAAGTTTAGTTGCATGCGGAGAAAAAAGTGTTTGCACTGTCACAACTGTAACAGGACAGTCAGAAAGGGTGAATGGGCAACAATTTACTTTAACCTCCCTATTTAGCATTTACAAGCACTATATAAGCACTTAATACATTATTGTAAATCACTATAATGTTGCTGTAAGTGTATAAATGACTAATGAACGATTGATAACGCAGGATACAGAATAACATAGCTGTAATGTTATGTAATAAACCTGATTAAATATAATAAATATTATACAGGAGTTTAAACATCTAAATATCATTTATAGATGAGTTTAAAATCCTTTCTGAATATGTGTAAAACTCATGAAGACATGTTGAGCTTGAGTTGTAGTTTGAGAAACTCAAGAACCACTTACTTGATGTCTACCAGAGTTTTGAACTGCCTCTTGGGGCCTTCATCAGCAGGTGGAGTTTGGTTGGTTGCAGGGCTGGGCGATATGGTTAAAAAATGTAGTCTCGGTTTTTTTCCGTGTTCTGGACAATTCACGATTTTAAATCAATTTTGTTTTGTTTGAACTCAAGAGAAAACATTGCTTCCATTTCACCGGATGCTTTTGTCACAGGTGTTGGAATAGGTTTGTTGTGCTGCCACTTTTTGTTTTAAAAGCACATTTACAAACTCTGCACAGCACGGTGGTCTGCTCCAGGTCCGACCTTGCAAAACCAAACCATGCCCATATGACTGAAGTAACATGACTACCCTTTTTTGGTATTATTTCGTCATCTTTTGCAGATGCCATGGCTCATGTTTGGTGTTCGTTTACCCAGAAGAGCTCAGATGGTGTGTCTGGGAAATTGATTAATTGATTAATCTCGATTTTGCGATTTAAGCATTTTTCAAATAATTTATAAACAAAAACTCGAATTATTCAAATTAATTCAATTTATTGCCCAGCCCTAGTTGGTTGTATTGCAGAATTAAATATTTACTGATATTCATTTATAAATATAATTCTAATATGCAATTTATTCATAAATAAAACAAATACATGTAATTAAGCAGTTAATATTATTGATAAATAACTAATATTTCATATTTGCATAAACAAGAAGACAGATTACAGATTGCTAACAGGAGGAGTCATAGTTAACGCGACTTGAATTTTGTGGCCATCTTTGTCCTAATACAATTTCTAGCAGTTGTATAGTCTGGTGTGCTTGTGATTAGAAACTAACGTGTGTATGCTGGCACATACAATGATCATAGGTTTGATGCATTATGTGTTTGTGTCTTGCTACTTGTACAAATAAAAATAAAATCAACTAAAAGTAATTAAGACCTAAAATGTGTTAGAAACCATTTAAGAATTGTTTATAAACTAGTTATAAAACTATGGCAGTTAAGATAATGTGTTATCAGTTAGAATGCACTGTAGATGTGAGGAGGTGAACAGGGCACAACTACTCAGGTTACTGCAAAGGTTTGTAAAATAATAAAATAAAATAAAAAGCGTTTGACGCTTGAGTGAAGCTGTATTTTCGTTTACAGAAATGTGCTTCAGTCCTTCTGGTCTTTAGCAATCCTTTGAAACTACCACATTCAGTCCAGCACTTTGATGGAACTTTGATCACAGATATTACAGACTACATATGTGATTACTCAGATATTATATTTCAGCTGAATCCCAGCAGTGCTCTCATCTCTCCTTTCTTTTGGAGAATGGGGCTTTAATCGCTGAACAAAAACCAGGAAGCAGCTTGATGGGATGAATGCAGTCAGAGAAGGAGCAGGAGGAGGAATAATGTCGTATAGTTTTCAGCGACAAAGGCAAAACCTCCAAATCCTTTAATTCCCTTACAAGACCACGTTCTACCATTAGTCCTGTACCACGATTCACTGGAAATTAAGCATCTTTGTACAAACATATGGAGATAATTACCTGTATGCCACTGGGCCTGGCAGGGCCTGCTGTGTGCTGCTCCCTGCCCTCCTATTATAAAACACCCCTGGGTTTACAAAGCCAGATTGGCAGCTATATGGATCCATGATTCAACTTGTCTGTGTTGCAATAGTCATCAAACAGGAAATGGATGTCTGCTATGAGTAAGGGGACAGTGAATGTGGAAAATGATAAGGCCAAGAATGAACACTTAACATTGTTGACTTTCTTGATTAATCAAGATGAATCTCTTTTGGTTCAGATCACCCTTAATGTCATGAACTGGCTCAAAGTTCAGACAAAGAAGGAGGGAGAACACACATGCTTACAAAGCAAATAACACAATTTATTTATCAAAGTAACCTAGTTACATAACTAAACCAAGTGTTCAGTGCTAAAATTAACCAAACAAATGGAACAAAGAAGGGATGTCGCTGATGGGAGAGAGACAGACAGCCTGAGCAGGCGGCTTTTGAGGGGTTGCCCAGCCCACAGCCCAGGTGAACCACTTCTGGCTGAAGACCACTCAGCTTGGTTGCTTCCTGACACAGAGGAGGAGAGGAAGGGCAAGCAACAGGCCAGACAGAGCAAAAGAGGAGTTGTCGTCCGATTAAAGCCTGTCACAAGTGACCAAATTTGCATGTTTTGCAACTGAAATTAACACACAAGGATATTTAATTCAGATTTTTTTTAAAGAGGGAAGAGCAAGCTGATCTTATAAGAAACCCTAAACATCAAATCTCTGGCTTTAATTTCTCTACCATCAACTGACCACTCTACTAATGGTTAATATTTACATTAACTATAATACACTAAAGTCGAAAGTGGGTACTTAAATTGTTCTTATATATTTTGTCTCTTGTTCGCTAATGTGTGAAAAAAGCTGCAGATACTGCTCTATGTACCGGGAGCCATGGGGGTGGTGGTGAAATGTGATCCAGGAAGCTGGTGCTTAACATGTGGCTGCAGGTTGCTACCTAGAACTCACAGCAGGAGTGTGTGTGAGTGTGTGTGAGTGTGTGTGTGTGTGTGTGTGTGTGTGTGTGTGTGTGTGTGTGTGTGTGTGTGTGTGTGTGTGTGCGCGCATGTGGGTGTGATTGAGACAATGTGTATGCACATGTGAGAGCTGACCTCAGTAGCAGCAGTAATGGCCTGAGGTTTCTGCCCTGCAGCCCTGGATGTTTGGATGAAAACATGAACATTTTCTTTCAGTCTCAATTTCAGGTTCAGTCGAGTTTATTGACTCCAGACAATCTGAATGACAAGTGCATTTGCGGTCACAAAAAGCTTCCCACCAAGCAGCAGCAATCCACAGCAGTGTTAAATTATACAAAGATTTGCCAGCCGCAGTAGTTACTGACCTGGTATAAACTCAGCTTTTTTTTCAGTCACAGTTATTTTAGATGTAGCACAAGTCTAGCACAAAAGTGTACCTCCACAATAACTACCTGTGTGTGCAGCATATGAGTGTTAACGAGTGTGATGATGAGTCGGGTAATGCTGATTTGTGGGATTCATTACATGTCTGGCACAGCGTTGTTTACATTCAAAAGGAATTCATTATATTTCTGTGTTTTCAATCAGAGTGTAATCCATCCTCATCTCCCACTTAAATCAGCCTCCTCTGCACGCCCTCTCAAGACTTTAGCCACTGATTTACCTTTATTCCAGCCTCACGGGAAATGATACAAGAGTAAATATTTACAGAGTATTTCTTTGAGTTATGATGTTGTCAAATAGCGTTCAATGCTCTGTATCCCAAATTACAAAATGTTTTGGGTCAGTTGTGATTCCTTCCAACAACTCAAATTTTTCCAGGCTACTTATTTCAGTTTTTGGTGGCTGATCCACTTTTAACACATGACACATTTAAAGCTTGTTATCAATAATATGTTTGGCGTAGAAATGTGAGGTGACTGACAGTTGGAGCTCCTCAAGACTTGGACGGGGTGAGTGAGTCATCAGTAAAACAGATTAACAACTGAGCTGTAAAATATCTTTTTTTTTTTTATGTTTTTTTCAAAGGTACAAGTCTGTGCACATAAAAACAGAAGTTAAGAAATTACTTATGACTCCCAAGGTGCATTTCCCTAAGAAACACTTTTCTACAACTCTGCTCTTGTGCAAAAATTACAGCAAGAAACATTAAAAAAAAAAAAAGTTGAAATAAATTAGAAAAACTTATGATCTCATTATAAACCTACATACTTTTTTGCATTATTCTGGAGACTCCTGCATTTCAGTGTTGAAGATTGAGTTCATTTCACCCAAACCACAGACAGATTTCTGCACTGACAACACCAAAGGAAATGCAGATAGCTCTGTTTTGTTTGCTGATCTGCCAACAAAAAAACATGTGTTTTAATTTGGGTGAGCTGACCCTTTAAGAAAAACCTGGACTGCACTGCTAGAGACAGTTTTGTTCTGTCTACAGGGATGAGCATATTAAAGTGTCAGACAAAGCCAAAATCCCTCTTAAACCTGTAATTATTACCCCGGGGATTACTTCATACCTCTTTATGCCAGTCCTGTAGATGCATATCCTTGAGACTCAGATCAGTGTGAAATTTGATGGATTGTATATGCACATATTATAAAATAGGAGCCAGACACATTGCCAGAATGTTTAACCACTCCAGTGTTGCAAGCATTTATGCAGTGAGATCTGCAATGTATGGAGTATCCTCTTAATATTTTAGACAA
This sequence comes from Trachinotus anak, assembly GCF_046630095.1. NCBI lineage: Eukaryota > Metazoa > Chordata > Actinopteri > Carangiformes > Carangidae > Trachinotus > Trachinotus anak. Next base: position 12,246,848 of record NW_027273872.1, on the reverse strand, counting down.
ATAAAAAAATCCCTCAAACCCTTGAGCACTGCACGTGGAATGTCTTGGGCCTAAAATAGGTCCTAGCCCCCAGACAAAATCATGCTAACACCTATTTTAATCCGGCCGTGCCGATGTGGAAGATAGAAAAATGACACTGCAGAAAAATCAGGAAAGATCACGAGATGCCTTAAATCTCTTCCAGAACCCAAACAGCGAGTCTGCCTGTGGTAATCTGATTATCTGTCACCAAGTGAGTGGAGATAAAACCCCACATACCTGTCACCCTCCACTGAAACCTCCAGCGCCAGTCAACCTGGAGACAGCCACCTGAATGTTCAGTACAGTGTATACCCAGTGAGATCTGTTTCATAACCCCATATAAATTGTGAGAGAATATGACACTGGTATTCATAACTTAGTGGCATGAGGACATCTTTCGTCTTTCCTCTTTTGCACATATCTAGACACTAGGACTCTTAATGGACTAACAATAGGGTCAAATGGTTTAGATTTTCTTTCATAACACTATCTGACCAACCGTATTTTTGCAAAGCAGCGAAAAGGGGAAAAAAAGTGAAAGATCTTTTAAGCTCTGATCTCAGGGAACGGCATTCTACCCTGCAGATTGGTCTGTGCTGATTGCTTTTAGCTGTGGATGGGCTGTCAGAGAGGCAGTGAAGGGCAAAGTGTTCTGCCCTCCAGGACTCTCTGCTGTCAGTTGTGGGTGTTGCGAAATTCGAGCTGGCATGGTGTGGCCGTGCATCAGGTGGGCTGAGCGTTGCCTTATGTATTTCCATTTTTCTTGTGCACATTTGGGTTTGTGGTTTCCACTGGAGAGCGTGAAATACACATGCAAACAATCAAAACAAAATGAAAAAGGAAAATCCTAGAGTGTATTGAAACATATTAAAAATTTCATTTACAAAAGTCTTATTTATTTTCTTTTGCCTGCTTTTTTCCCTTGCTGTTGGTCCATCAGTCCAAAACAAAAAGCAGCAAATCTTTACAATTTGTAGCTAATACAAGCAAATGTTTAACAAATATTTTGGCTTAAAAATTACTGAAAGGAGTAATCAATTACCAAATAGTTTCCAATGAATTATCTTGCCACAGGCTGATTGATTATCTAACTGATCATTGCAGCTCTACAATGAATTATTTAATTGGTTAATCCATCCTTCCAATTTATGCTCCAGGTCCAGATTAAACTAACTATAACAATTGATTTTAATATACTGCTAGAAAGCACAATAAATATGGTAGTATGATAAACGATTGTAGTCCATATCATCCCTATTGGTTTTCCAATATACATACATTAATACACTATATGTGGTATTAAAATGGTCTCAAAAGTCTGCAGAAACCCTGTTTGTGCAATTTGTGTGCTCTGTTTTTTCTACTTCTCCACCTTTGTACCGCTGTATCAATCAAAAATAGGGTACCTTGCAAATTGCTTATGAATGGTCTCAATGTAGAGACAGTGATGACAGAATTTACTTACTTACTCCACTTAGTCACTTAATTTCTGAAAGGAGTTCAGAAGAGTGCCAAAAAGATTTTGTGTGTGTATTTTTTTTTAAACTTTGGGCCACCATGCGCTTTTTTCAAACAACTTTTTTCCAGTTCCAGAATCCAAATTCTGAGTGGAAATCACAGTAATGATTCTGGGAATTTCCACCATAGCTGCAACACTGAAGTATGACAAACATGGATTAGAATGTAGATTAGGTTCAAAGGTAGTTTGTGGGAGTATGACAAGACAGTTTTCTCACTTTTGAATCTTCTGTAAAGGAAATGAAAGTGAGACTAAATCAGAAAGATTTATTAAAATACCAAAAATCAAAACATATTTTGACATACAATGCAATTCCAACTGTGTTTGATACTGATCCTTTGTTGATCATGAAAGCAGCAATTTGATGGCTAATGCCTCCAGGGACATTTATGGCACATACAGCAAATACCAGCTCAGACATACAGTACACATGCAGCCGTTTACATTTGGATCAGCACTGAACCTCTCACTGTCATCTGCATGATACCAAGTCATCAAACTACAAATCCCTCCTTATAGCTACTCAATGACAAAGGCTTAGAAGTCAAAGTTTTGATGAGCACTTGTTGCTGGTATTTGGCCACCAAAGGAATAATTATGGGGAAAGGTTAGGCTGCCACCTGTCTGAAAAGGCTCAGAGGCAACTTTCTGGTGCTGAAACAATGTGTTGCTTAACTTTGCTTTTTTTCTGGTCAAGGCATGTTGGGACAAGAGTCAGATACCTTGCCACAGACTTCCCCTTTACTATTGTCATTGTGTATTCTGTGTCCATTTTGTATTCTTTGTAGAGCTGGAGCTTGAGGGAAATGATAGGTCTATTTACAAAATAGTGTAGGTACAAGAGTTATGTGTGTCTTGTATGTTTTTCTGTACATACACAAGACAATACAGCCAAGAATGTTTACTCAAGTTTTTTTTCCCCATAAAGGATTCTCTTATTCCTGATTGATAGTATATTGCATGACATTTTTATTTCTCTTTTTCTTTCCTTTTCACAGGAGGTATTAAAGATGGCAGCTTCAGGAGCAACCCTCCTCGCTTTAGCAGCAGTGCTCCTGCATGTGGTGAGATGTCAGGGAAGTATGGGAAAAGGAAAGGACAGCTCGCCACTGAGGTTCACACACCATCTCTACAACGCCACCATTAACGAGAACTCAGCCCCGCGGACATACATCGAGACACCAGTGAAGATGGGCATTGAAGTGACAGATTTGTTCTGGGAAATCACATTTAATGTGGTCTCAGGTGACGACGACAGCCTTTTCCAAGCAGAGTCAGTTAAAGTTGGGGATTTCTGTTTCCTCAGGATCAAGACACGCAGCAGTAACTCAGCTCTCCTCAACAGGGAGGTCAGAGACACTTACACTCTCACTGTGGAGGCAACCGAAAGCACTTTTGACTTCCAGGTGAAGACAAAGGTGTTGATTCAGGTGCTTGACACCAACGACTTAAAGCCTCTTTTCTATCCTGCCTCGTACAATGTGGGCATCAGAGAAGACGCACCACTTAAGTCAAGTGTGGTCAGAGTTAGTGCCACGGATGCCGACATTGGGAGCAATGCTGAATTTTATTACTCTTTCACTAGCAGAGCTCATCCTTTTGTTGTTGACCCTTTCACAGGCACAGTCAGCCTCGTCAAGAAGCTCAATCACACCAGGTCAGAGAGATATGACCTCACTGTTTTAGCTGAGGACAGGACAAAGAAGATATCTGGTGTGCAGAAATTTGGTAATGTTGCCAAAGTGACGGTAAACATACAAAAGATGTCAACTGGGTCTCCAGTTATCACAACTCCTCCCAAACCCACAGTCTCTACAGATGGCAAAATAACTATCAATGTCCATGTCAAGGCTGGAGTTAGGTCTGTGGAATCCCTTAAAATTGTTGAGGGGGATCCTCACAAGTGTTTTGAGATAATCCCCTTAGGTTTGCAGGGCAGTGACTTTCAAGTGATCTCTACAAAGAGGATTATCTGGTCTCAAACTCCTTTTGGGCTAAATCTGTCCCTTCAAGCTAAAGACAGCAGCTCCCCAAGTTTGCTCTCTCCAGTTTCTCAAATCCACATTCCGGCCTATCATTACAGCCCGTTGGCATTTTTGGAAGACACCTACATAGTCACACTAAGTGAGTTTGCCCCGCCTAAAACTCATGTACTGAAGGTTTCTGTCACATCAGTACCTTATAATGTTACCTTTAGTATTAAAAATAACCCAGAAAGCTCTAATTTCAAAATAAATCCGAAAACAGGGATTATCATAACAACAGATAGATTTGATTATGAGAGAAAGGATCGATATGAGTTTGATGTAGTGGCCAATCACGGTGAAGCAGAGACTCACATAGTGGTTGAGATAACAGATGAAAATGACAACAGCCCACAGTTCAGCCAGACCTCCTACCAGGCCACAGTGGATGAAAACACCCCTGTTGGCAGCATTGTTTTGAAAGTAGCAGCCACAGACAAAGATAAAGGCAAAAATGGCTTTGTGACTTATGCTATTGCCAACTCAGGCCCTTTACCTTTTACAGTAGACCCCTTTACAGGTGTCATCTCAACCTCTGAACACCTGGACTATGAGCTGATGAAACGTCGGTACCACCTGAGAATTTGGGCTTCAGACAGCGGCAGCCCTTTCAGTCAGGTCAGCGAATGTCCTGTGACGATAACTCTGAACAATATCAACGATAACACCCCTCTGTTTGAGAGGGTGGGCTGTAATGCCACTGTACCTCAAGATTTACCTGTGGGGCACACAATCTGCGAGCTGTCAGCCATTGATTTAGATGAGCTGCAGCAGCTGAGGTATATCATTGAGTCAGGGAATGAGCTCCAAGTGTTTGGTATTGACTCAGTGTCGGGAGTCGTCACCCTTAAGCAACCAATTCCCCTGCGAGTGGGTTCATTCACTCTGAGAGTTGTGGCCACGGATGGGAAGCATCACTCCGACGGCTCAGTTGTCAGGATAACTGTCACCAACAGAGGTGATGATGCAACGCTCCACTGCCAAGAGACAGGGGTTTTCAAACAGCTAACGGATAAACTGATTGAGTCAATCAAACCCATTTTAACAAATCAGGAGGAAGACACGTTCTCTGATATTCACATCACCAACCGACATTCTCCCAAGTTTGACCTGAACATTCCCAGTTCAATTGACCTCATTGAGGACCATCCGCTGAATTCCACCATTGTCAAGTTCAAGGCGACAGACAATGACACTGGGTTTAACAGTAAGCTGGTGTTTGCCATATCAAGCGGGAATGAAGATGGCTGTTTCTCCATTGACACTTTCTCTGGTAACCTTCAGTTAGTTTGCCCACTTGACAGAGAGAGCAAGGAGTTCTACATTTTGAACATCACAGTTTATGACTTAGGAACACCACAAACATCTGCATGGAAATTCATTGCAGTGAACGTCATGGATGTCAATGATAACCCTCCTGTTTTTGATCAGCCCAGATATGTGATACATGTGCCTGAAAACACAGAAGTTGACTCTATTATTTTTACAGCTCGCGCAATTGATCTGGATGCAGAGGCGAGTGGTAATGTCCAATATTCTCTGCTGACGTCTACCGACATGTTCAGAATTGATGAACTGTCTGGCGAAGTCACTGTGACGCGTCACTTGGATCGAGAAACGTCACCCAGGCATGACCTCAGGATTGAAGCCAGAGACCAGGCCAAAGTTGGCCCTCAGATGTACTCCATGATTGACCTTGTGGTTGTTTTGCAAGACATAAATGACAACCCACCCAAATTTGTACCCAAGGTTTACAAAATAAAAGTTCCAGAAGATGTGCCCCTGGGCACCCTTCTTGTCTGGGTGGAGAGTGTTGACTTAGACACGGGCAGCGGAGGCCTCGTGACCTACAACCTTAAGAACACAGAGAGTGGGATCTTTCACCTTGACTCCACCACGGGGGCACTGACCCTTGAGAGGGACCTGGACTTTGAGAGGCGGCCATCTTACAACCTCACAGTCCGGGCTGTCGACCACGGCCTCCCTCGCTCCCTCTCATCCTCCTGCTTTGTGGAGATTCAGGTTCTGGATGTCAACGAGAACCTCCACAGGCCAGTGTTTTCAGAGTTTGTGTATGAAGCCAGAGTGATGGAGGATGCAGCGGTGGGGACATCTGTGGTAACACTTACAGCTGGAGACAAGGATCTGGGCAGAGACGGAGTAGTCAGGTACCACATCCATGAAGGCTCAGGTCTTGGAGTTTTCACCATCGATGAGGAAACAGGTAATAAACAATGTAATATTAGTGGTTGAACTGCTTGTAATGGAAGCAAACAATCAAATTTTTAATTTCTCCAAATTAAATCAAAATCATACTGCTCAGCCTGTTACTAATAATATTATGGAACTGTGGGAATTTGACTTGTTTGTGCTGTCTCCTTCTGCCTGACTTGGGTGACTAATAGCGCTCGTAGATGGGTTACAAACTAAAATAGGAGACCCAGATTTGTTTTCATTTTGCTGTAATGATGTTGAATTTTAAAATATTGACAAACGGCCTGTAATTTGGCTATTTGTGGATGTGTGAATTTGTGAATTTTACAATATTAAAGACAACAGCAGTAGCCTAGTTTGCTTATGATCAGTAGGTCAGGGTGACCTATGAGCTTGCGTGTTATGAAAACACCTTGCTGGACTACTAGACAAACTAATTTAAACCAACTACCATCATATATGTCATTGACAAAACAATTTCCCCGTTGGGTCCATTGGTAGCTGTTCTTGAGCTTTTGATCATATCACACAAATTTAGATGTTTAGATTTCCATTTTTCTGAGAATGTAAAGACTTGATAACAGCAATTGATAAAACAATCTTAACACAATGTAGAATGTTAAATAGAATACAAAATACTTTTCATTTCAAGAGCTATAATTCCAGACAAGAAACAGCTTTTGAATGAACCTATGACCACAGCTGTTTCCAAGGTTAAGATCTCTACATCCCCACATGCATTGAATGTTTTCTCAAGTTTAAATATTAGCTCACATTTTAAATAAATGGCAGCACTATTTACTTCAAGGTAAGTCAAAAGTCAGACTTGTGCATATGAACACAATGACATGCCTACACCATGCTCTCACAGAAGATCTTCATAGCAATATACTTCCTCATGTAGCTTCCCTGAGGTGAGACATCTGCCTGGTTGTGCAACATGGTATTTTCCTCTGGTGTAGTTGAGGTGGTTTGTCTATTTTTCCATCAGCATATCCTTTGCGGAGGATACCCTGCGACCTCCCAGCATATCGGTTCACATTCCACTATCCTACTGCTGCACTAAAGGCAAAAGATATAATCAGGGCAAGTAAAGTTCTCTGTCATAATGGAGCCATGCTGAAATATATCCCTTTTTTCTGTGTTGCTGGTTTTTGAGCTCTGCCTCAGGGTATACATATTTAAACTGTTTCTGAAGATGTGCAGAAAAGTCGATGATTTTACTTGTTTTTACCATAATTACATTGTGGTATTCAGCTTTGTGTATACCATAAGAACCAGAGTAAGTTTTGGCAACAGAAATATCACCCATGTTGCGAAGCAGAGAATGTTAAAAATGTCTTAACCCACCTTTGGGCACCAATCCAGAATTTTTATAATGCAAACAGGCACGTAAAGCTTGATGAAAGCCAAAGTGATTGATATTTCCTCCAGGGTGGTTGCAGTTGTTAGGCATAAAGAATATGATAAGTGATTAATTCCTGAGCCACAGCAGCAGGTTTGAGACAAGTTAATACTGGTGTGCTGTTCACAAGTAAAAACAATGTTATAACCAAATGATTGATCGTGTTTCCTGTCATGTGTCTCAGGTGTGATTCGCACAACATCGATGTTGGACCGCGAGACAATGCCTCACTACTGGCTTTCTGTTTATGCCACTGACCTGGGGACTGAACCTCTGATCTCCTGGACTCATGTCTTCCTGGAGGTCCTGGATGTTAATGACAATGCTCCAGAACTTTCCCAACCAGTGTATTTCGCATCCGTCCAAGAGAACTTGGACACGGTCAAATCTGTCGTCCAGGTGTCAGCCAAAGACGTAGACACATCCTCTGAGGGGAAGCTTTCCTTCCAGATGCTGGAATCTCATCGGACGTATTTTGACGTTGATCCCAAAACAGGTAATTAAGAGTGAATGAGCATAAATGTTTGTATACTACAAAGCAATTAAGCAATTCACTCCACGTGTCTGTAAGTTCTAGCGTATTGTCTGGATCTGCACTACGCTGTACAAAGTCATAGATCTCAACACCATGATAGATAGATAGATAGATAGATAATACTTACGATCATCCTCTTAGGGAAATTCAAATGATGTAAGATGCCTTATCTCACGTTAAGGAAAGTGATAAAAAAAATTCCTGGATCTGCCCCTTTAATAGAATCCCCACAATTTAATGGGTTCTTCCCTGGACCATGCCCCATCCCTCCACCAAGTTTGGTGTAAATTGGTTTGGTTTAGTACTTTTTGCGTAATCCTGCTGACAAACAAACATACACATTCTACTAGGAATCAACATAATTTAACATGTTGCCATTACAGCACAAGGCTTTCATTGTAAAACAGCTCATTTCAAACCCTAACCTGTCTCATGAATAACAGAACCTTACTGACCCTCAATCCATAAAAATGCAGGTACTTTTACACTATAATCAAACTAGAACAAGGAAGTGAACAAAATGACACCTTTGGTGCAGGGCATTTTCACAGTTCATAGTTTCGTAGTTAGTTCTATGCATCTGTTTTTGCAGTATTTTTCTCATAGTGGTGGGATGTGCTGCTTTACAAACTTATCTGTACAGTCAGTGGAGCTCCGTTCAGATGGTGATGCGGAGACCCACAGAACAGAAATTTAAACTTTCAATCATTTTCAAGTTGAACCTAAAAGTCATATTTTTATGTAATATAATAATCGTTCATTTCCACTTTTTTTTTTTTTTTAATTCTCAAGATGACATGATCCTCAGGATTAAAAGTTATGTAAGGGCAGTGGTGTATAACACAAAAATTACTCTCGTTTTCTATTTTTGCCTGATACTCATCCCCTCATCAAACGCTCAACCTAAGCCTGCTCACCAATTAAATAAGATGAGTAATAAAGCTTGCGCTGCAAAAAAGTATTTGGACATTACATCATGATCATCAGGTAACTTCTCTATTTTTGGAAATGCTATATAACAGCAAAATAATTTAGATCACATTTTGATATTAAATCCTCTAAGCAGCTTCACCTTCAGCTTGGTGAATGTAAGTATTGACATAAGAATATTCAGCCCTGAATCATGTAATTGAAGATTTTACTGAGTCAACATATGGGCAGGGACATATACAATAACTCTGGGATACAGGGTGTAATTCAATCAGCCTGTGCGGTTCCATCCACCTATTTCACGAGCAGTTTGGGCAGAAATACAGGCAACAAGCTCCCTTCTGATTGATTTACATTTTGATTCAAACTCCCTTTGTGAATATAAGACATCTGGAGCAGCTCTTTGCTTTGTCTCTCACAAATAGCTTTGACATGTCTCTGTATGTTCCCATGTTCCTGTGGCAGATTTACATTTAGATTCAGGGTTATTACTGCAGCTGTAAAACCTTACAATGCTTTATTTCTCACAATGGGGGAGGTTGAAAAAATATCTTCTAATGCACTGTTGCAAGTCTGAGCAGAGCAAGTGATGCAGAAACTGGGGGGGGGGGGCAGAGCTGAAAATAAAACTTCACAATGAGAAACTTCTTAAGGGGTCACTCACAAACTCACTCATCTGTTTCCTGATGGATGTGGAGTAACTGAGGAAAATCTTAAATAGCAGGAAAAAGAGAGACATGCCTGCAACCCCCTCAGGTATTCTGCATGCTCATCTTTGACAGTTGCAACTGAGTCACCTCTTACAGACTTTGATGTTCAACGAAATGAGCATTGCAAGCTGCTACAAGCCCTGTCCTCTTCTCATAATCTCCAGGTTGGTCTCGTGTTTGTCCACGCCCTCAGGCCAGTATACTGAAGGATTACAGAGCGGGAGGGCAAGTTGTGTTAATGCTGAGGTGTCACACAAAGGCAGGCAGGACAGGAGGTGTTGAAACAGCTGGAGAGTGTCACATTAAAACAAGCTTTTTTGTACAAAAGCAGGTGTATTTGATACTCATTTACTCATGCATACAAGCATGGGATGAAAAGGGATATTGTGTCTCTGTGTACTTCTAAATCTGAGGATTTCCTAATGGCAAGTCTCAGCTGTACGTTGAGGTCTTTTGAATGTATATGACCTAAATGCTGGTAGAAAAACTCCCGAACTATACGCTTTATTGTTTACTTAAATGCCTCTGCGTGAGATAATGATAGGAATGAAAATTTAAAACAACACAGAACCGGTGGAACAAGGGGAGACTTAACTAACCACACATAAACATAAGGGAATAATTGATCTGCTTTCACAAAAGAAAGAGTGAACAGTACAAATTACACAATAAAAATGTCAAAACAATTGAGAGAAACTAAATGCTGATTAAAACAAGATTGTATCTTGTAAAAATAGGGTAAAATTACATGAACTGCTACTTAAACCACATGCAAGCTCCACAAAGACACTATATGACCAAAAGTATTTGGACACACACGTCTATATCTTTGTGTACTTTGCTTTGGAGCCGATTCTCATGGTTTGGCCCAGGCTGCTCAGTTCTAATGAAGGAAAATCTTAATGCTACAGGATAAAACAATATTTTAGACAACAGTGAAACTTCCAACTTTGTGGAAAAAGTTTCTGCGTGTCCCTTTTCCTATTTCAACATGACAACACCCGGAGCACAAAGCCAGGGTTTTAAAGTAATGGTTCTCCTAGTTTGGTGTGAAGAATTTGACTAACCTTTATAGAGCCCTGACCTCAGCCCCATCCAACACCTTTAAGATGAACTTGAACAAGCCCAGTATCATTATTGGACCTCACTGATGCTCTTGTGGCTGCTGTTATAACAGCAGATTAATGCCCTTGGTTTTAAAATGAGAGGCTAAAAGGTAACATTTGGGTGTAAAGTATCCACATACTTCAGGCCATGTAGTTTAAATCACAATATAATTTTCACAGAAGGCAGGTAAAGCACTAAGAGGACATGCTAATAAAACTATAGCAGCTATCAGAACAAAAGGAAAATCTGATATCAGCGTTCACTGGTGAAATTAATCAATATATGTTATTTCCAACAAATTTCCTGTTGAAACCAGATCTTTTGAACATGATCCACCTTGTTGTATTTACACAAATCTACCCACAATTACTAATGTACAGGGTAACTGGTGTAGAAACCTCTCATGCCTCAACAGGATGAAGATGACTCATGTCTGTATGAAGGTTTCTGTTGAAGTTTTTTATTCTCCTGAAGCGTATACTTCACACTGCAGCATCAGTCTGATTCAACCTAGAGGAATTACTTGAAAAGGTCTTAGGAGGAAAGGATGTGTGCTGAGTGATGGAAAAAAAACTGAATGAAATCCAGTCTGTTCTCTTTTTTTCTTTTTTCTTTTTTTTTTTTTTTAGAGCAGTTGTTGCCTTGAACAAGTTGTTTTCTGACTTTGACAACAGGTTTGTGCAGGGAACAAGGGTGTGCCAAATTACCAAAATGACCGAAAATTGGTGTGCCTTTGGTTATGTAAGTTCGGTGTAGGTTTCATTATGTGTTATGCTGATTGTTGGCAAGGCCAGACAAGCAAGGAATGTTCCCAATTCATTAGCATTTTCAACATCAAATTCCTTAAATCACTGCACAGCCTCTAAGATCCCCAGACTGATATGTTGTGAAGCAACACTCAACAAACTGAAAGCTGGTTATCATTGACAGTTAACTCTGGTGATGTTCTATATTTTTCCTTTTGTCAGCAATAACACTGAAAAGACTAAAACCAATCAAAAACAATATATTGATCCTAACAAGTGTTATGTGTGTATTCAAAGCCTGTTCCCTTCTTCCTCTGTGCCATAGAGCGCCGTTGTTGTCTAGAACTATTAAAAACACATCAACGAGCCCAACTATTGCACCATCTTTACCATGAATACGCACATTGTAGATTATTTTGACTCCATCTCACATACACCATCCTGCTGCTTTAAATACTCACTAGCAAATGTGTGTTAATTCGCAGCTGAAAATAGTCTCCAAAAATTGCATTTCCTCTTGAATGAATAACATTTGATAATAATGACTATATATTTACAAGCTGTTTTTAAAGATTTCACATCTTCAACAAGAATCAATGGGATCAGAGCCGAGGGCCACAGACAAGTTAGGGTAGTCATAGAGTGTCGAGAGATGAACTGATACATTGTTTTAATGGGATGTGTTGACAATATGAAAAACACTGAATAACACCAGCATCATCCTTTTAAATATTTTCAGCATCTACCATAAATTCCTTGATCTGTGCAGCAGTGAAGTGGAGTCAAAATGTTTCACTTTCTTTGACATTTTCAACTCAAGTTGATGTGTCATTTCAGTTCTTCTGAAGCAAATCTGTTTGTGTTGCTCGGTTTGCATCTTTCCATGGACTTCTAAAACATTACAAAAGCTTTTAAATGCTGCTTCTTGTACCTAAATGCACCTTGAGACAGGGTGTCTGTTCAGAATGGCTGCAGTGATCAGATATCATTGTGAGTAAGTCATACAAACGAGGCTGAGTGTTTTCCATCACTTAGAGATCCATCAGATCAGATATTCATGTGATAATGAAGGGCTGCTAAAGACCCAGTGCTGGCAGCTTGGGTGGATTAGTTTTAAACTGCTCCTGCAATTAGTAATGATCTGGGCTGTTTGCTACTCTTTTCAGGGGCTTGTTTACCCACTCGACTTCATTTGTATGCATTTGTAACTGACAAAGTACTTTTGCATTCTCAGTTCAAGGAAGGAATTTTCCTACCAAACCATGTCAACTGAATTAGGACTCTGTTATTGCAATCTTGATATCTTGATCTTTTCCTGGGAGTCTTAGTTTTCTCCCCTTCCCTAACCGATATAGTTGCTTGTGAATACCAATGTGTCCTTTAAAAATGAGTGCAACAAAGGCAGCAATACAAAAAATAAAAAAGCAAAGATGCGAAGGGATTCGAGAGAAAGAGAGAAAGACAAGGAAGCAAACAAACCAGGCCTCGACATTGCCAGATAACACTGTTTACCTTCACGTGGCTTTGACAGCCGTCCAGCATGGCTGAGTGAAAACATGCAACGAGGGAGAGACAGGGCTTTACCCCTGATTCCCATGTCTGCACTAATGACAAAAACACACTTTCTAATGTGTCCCACCTGTCCTAATGATGCCCTCCCAGCAGGGCTTGTTTGCACCGTTGTAAAAAGGACTCAACGACCCTCAGCAGGGTCTTTCACTCCACTTACGACCCCCAGCTCTGTCTACAGAGAACAACTCCCAAACCACCTCGTGCCTGCCTCCTAACACCAAAAGATTTTCTACCTAAATTGTTCAAAACTTAAGTGCTCAGAGTACCCTGTAAATAAAAAAAGAAGCTAAAGCGACAAGAAGCTTTAATTATGCTTTCACATCCACATAGCTACAAAAGTTCATTTTATAAAAACGTCATCAGTCCATTTTGAATTATATCAGGCCGTAACTCTGCAGGGGACATGGTTTTCTTTTGGAGGTTCTTAGCTCATCTTTGCTTATCCAAGTACATCCAGCTACTAACAGCACCTGAAACTCCCCTCCCCCCACACCTTTGAGGGCTGCTCCATTCTGTAGTTTTTTTCACTTTCCAAAGCCAATAATTAGACAGTCACACCCTCTTTACACAGCGATTCTCCAGGTGTACAGAGGTAGGAAAGTGAGCAGGAGTTGAAGTTTTCTGTCAAACAGTTTTTCATTTATTTCACATCTGCTTTTGTCACTCTTCGTGTGATCAGTTGAGTGCAACACCGTGAACGCCTTCATTTAGAAACTGAAAAATATGCACTATTTGCCTTATCATTACACTCTGCCCTTCTCTGTGACGGCAGGATGAAAAGCCTGCCGTCATAGAGAAGGGCAGAGTGGGGCAGCCGTTCAGAACAGCTGTAAACACTTCTGGCTTTGGACGTGGTCAGACGGACCTTTATTTTTCAAGCCTGTTCCAGCCGTAAATCCACCTATATCCACATGGATATATCTATATAATATCATCTCTCAATACCCCCCAACTACAATCCCAGCCTCTAGAGACCCTGGAATCCTTCGTGTCAATATCATTCACAGACAAAAAACTCTGGTCCCGTTCAGACCTGATATTAATGTGTCTTCAGTGATCCGATTACAAGTGAAGATTATATTTAAACATAGAAACACTTTTAGCCGACACTGCAGACGATTCTATATAATGACCTTTTGCAATTTTTAATAAAACTTGTGAATATGGACTTTAGTTCATTTTCTTCTGAGTTAACGGTCGATTAAAGCAGATTTTCATGTGTGAGAGGGCTTCTCGAAGGTCTCTGTAATCATCCCGTTGATCCTGTTGCAATAAAAACCCACCGTTCAGTCTCTCAACATCTGCAAAAGCTGAAAAGCCTCAGATTGTCATAAAAACAAGAGCAGGAGCAGGATCCATAATCATTTCACACATCATTTAAACACTGGGTTGTAAAAGGCACTCTCACACAGACACACACTCTCGTACTCTCTCTCTTATCCAAACAGTCCTCCACAGCCTGACCCTTATTATTATCCCACCAGCAATACTGGCAGCCCTCCCCTGCCAGCGTGTCTCTGCTGTCCCTATTAGAACTAATAGCAGCCCTAAAACACTTCACTTAATTTATTTAGATTGGGTGAGAGGAGGTCAAAAGATACTCTCATCAGCACAACGGAGAAACTGACTCACTGCTGCTGGAGGGAAAAAAAGAAAAAGGTCAAAGCAAAATTAAACAGAATACAGCAAAGTGGCATCTTTGAGTACAATGCTTCTGCAGCGGAAAATGTGTAATGAATTTAATATTTTTTGACTAATCAACCAGCTAAGTCGCATGAAAAATGGGTCAAATTCTGTCTCCAGTGTTTTTCAAGGCATATGAGTGGATATTATTGTGATGCCAGAGATCATTCCCTTCTAATTACTACAGCTCATTCTCCTATTAAAAAAAATCGAATCGAGTAAAAGCAAGAGCCTCGATTTGTCATCTAGACCTGCAATTCACAACATTTCATTAGATTTTTTCTTTGAGAAAAGTGCGCTGAGTGTCCTCAGCAGGTTCTGAGCTTAAAGTGAAGACAAAAGTTGAGATTTCCAAACAAACAGCTGTGCAGCAGCCAAATGTGTCTGAATAACCTGCTGAGCCGCATAGTTTATGTCTTATACCAGGAACAAACCAACTGTTAGAGATGCAGACACAAACGCTGAGTCAGCCACAGACTCATCCGCCTGTACTTATTTTGATGCGTTAGGCTCTGCAGTTTCTCATAAGCCCGTATCAGTGGCGGAGGTGGTCTGTGATTGGGTGTGTTAGTCATGATAACTTCACCTTATTTCCTCTCCAGGCTTCTTTCATCCTTTTCCGCCCTCGAGAAAACACCACAGGGACACTGAGAAGCAAAACTTTAAAATTGTAGTTTTTACTTCTGTCAGACACGTTCCTCATTTTTATTCTGTACAATGAACATTTCAAAAGATTGAATGTGGTGTCAGAATTGTAGTTTAGGTTTCGTTTTTTTTTTTTTTGTCCAATATGTTTTTAATTAGAGATTAGTATTTTATAAACAAGATTAAGTCTTTTGAATACTAGTTGTCTGCTGTATAATGATATTATTTGGTTGATAATATATACAGTCATTTGATGCTATTAAAATGTGTCCTTTATTATAAAAGAAAAACCTTAACTCAAGGTCTGTTTAGTGGCTTTCTCCACATATTTCATTTTAAACATATTTCATCTTTACAACATCTACTGAGGAAGACCATAAGATGTGGATAAAAGCTCCAGATAAAGCCGTATAATAAGGATTATTAAATATTAGGATATTTCCAAGGCAGGCCCACACAGTTTGGGACAAATTAAACAGGAAATTAATATTTGTTTGTATATCTCATTTATTTTATGTGAAGCAAAGACTGATGAGGACATTTGAGTAAAAGTGTAATGTTACAATTCAAAATCTGGATAAAATCATTTGCCAAGTTTGAGGGTTTTTTTCTTTTTTTGCAGCAGCAAACTCTGAACAGACTCATGAAAAGACTGATGTACACACACTCACACTGTACATACACAGGAGAATGTGCTTATAAAAGTTGGATACACACGAACACACACAAATACACCAATGATGACAACAACAATAACAACAGCAGAAACAACATCCCCAGACTAAATTGTATTTGCTTAGGTGCAGTCAGCACTGTTGTTGCACACACACACACACGCACACACACACACCCACACACACACACACACACACACACACACACACACACACACACACACCTACAATAACAGAAGCAGTAACACTTCTGTCTTTGTTTATTTGTTTAGGTTTAATTAGCACTCTCACTTCCCACCATTGAGACTCCCACACACTAACAGCATTGATTCTTTCTTTCTGTGTGTGTGTGTGTGTGTGTGTGTGTGTGTGTGTGTGTGTGTGTGTGTGTGTGTGTGTGTGTGTGTGTGTGTGTGTGTGTGTGTGTGCAGGTGTTATCAGCACTCTCTCAGCCTTGGATCGGGAGGATAAATCAGAGCACAGTATCGAGGTGAGATTCTTATAAACAACATTTCCACTTCCCTTTGGATTGAAGCTGAAACAAGAAAAAACAAAACGTGTTGTGCTGTAATGCACCAGAGGCTCAGAATATCACTAAATCCCCAACAATACATGTTCTACAGGCTACTAAACACAAACTCATATACTTTATATACCAACAATAGTGTGTTAGAACAAGTAGGTTTTTACAGGTACATAAAGCAAAGAAAATCGCCTTTTTGGGTAAACTGACCCTCTCTTTGTAATCTGTAGTTTTCCAACAGTCGTCTTCTACACATATAGTTGGAAACAATTTCTGGATAAATTTCAGGTGAAATTACTCAAAGGAACAAAGAAGTATTTAGTTTATATATAATTATTATATAGTTTTCCTATTAGTGCCATTGACAATCACAAGTAAAGGTTAGCGAGTGAATTTAAGGTTTTTATGAGACATTTAATATTTCAGTGATCCAGCTTTAACAAGCAATTTTATATATATAGTCATTCAGGGAGTTGACTGAGGATCTTGTCCTTTTCAGACAATTAACTCTGTTTGCATTATTAGCTGAAGCAAAATAAAGAGTCTCTGACAACCCTTCCCTTCCAACTTAAAGTTCAATTAACAGTGGAAGATCAGAGGCACTTTTAAATCTAGACAAGGTTTCATCTAGTTTTACAGATAATCTAATTATTCAGATATAAACTCTTTCTTCTGAATTCTCAGGTGATCGTTTCAGATAACGGCTCCCCGTCTTTGCGCTCCACCGCCACTGTTGTGATCCAAGTTCTGGACGCCAATGACAACCGACCGAAGTTCACAGACAAACTTTTCCACGTCAGGCTGCCGGAACAGCATCACCAGGCGGGTAAACAGGAGGTCTGCAGGATGGTCGCCCGTGACGATGATGAGGGCTCAAATGCTCTGGTAACCTACAAGCTCCAAGACAATGC
This sequence comes from Trachinotus anak, assembly GCF_046630095.1. Taxonomy (NCBI): domain Eukaryota; kingdom Metazoa; phylum Chordata; class Actinopteri; order Carangiformes; family Carangidae; genus Trachinotus; species Trachinotus anak. Next base: position 12,229,629 of record NW_027273872.1, on the reverse strand, counting down.
GGATAAGCGTTTTGAGATTGACCCAGTGACGGGCGTGGTGACATCGCACGGTGATTTCTGGCCTGGGAACTACAGTATTCTCACGGTAGGTGTCCAGAACCATTGTAAGGTGTTGTAGATCTGATACATCCACATGGAGTTGTGCGGCTCTGGAGCAAAAACATACCTTTTGTCTTTAATCAAGAGAGATAATGAGTTTGTATTTCAACACGCTTGAAGTAAATACTTTGTCTAAAGAGTTGTGCCTCATTTACTTATCTCTGTAGAAGGTGTGGAGACTTTAAAGCCTTGACCGAGCCCACCAGCTCTGCTAAAGAGGCTAAATTACCCGTGCTTAATACGCTGAAAGACACTTCCCTAACACCTGCTCTGGGACCAGTGACTGTTCTTAGTCCTTGTCATCACTCTGCATTGCTGAGGCCAGCAGGTTAATCAACTACTGAAAGGCTCTGTAGGATTTTGGAAACTTCAAAAAGCTTTTTTTTTTCTCCTCCACTGATGCACAGAGCAGCCATGACTCGTTTCTTTCTATTGATGACCTTTACAGATAATTAAAGGATGAGGCCAGTGTTATTCCATGTTTTCTTTATGAACAAATCCCATGAAAAGAACAGAACCAACAACGTGTTAGTTCATCTATCAATACTTTCACACTTCCTCAGCCTGTCTGCGGCACTCAGCCCCCCAGCTCACTGTTGGATACTGAAGTCGCAAATCAGGAGGAAATAGTGCATTTTGTTGGGGACTATTTTCAGCAGTGGATTAATCCACATTTGGTGTGCTAGTGAGTATTTTGGGCAGCAGGACAATGTACTAAGGTGGTGATGAAGGAACATGATCATTGATGTGTTTTTAATGGTTTTTGTCATTATTGGTTTTAGTTGGATTTGCTGACATATAAAATATAGATATATATTGCCAACCTCACCCTTTAATAATTAGCAGAAACATGAATGCCGTGCAATTATTTCAACATTTGTAAATAATATCTATAGCTCATTAGAATCATGACAACAAGACAAATTATTTTATCAATTTTGATTGTAACAATAAGGAAATGGGTAAAAATTTGTTCTTTAAGGCCCCTATATGTCTTTTTCTTACTTAATTGATTGATCACTTAGTCTTTGAAATCTTAAAACATATTTAAATACACCCATCCCAGTTTCCCAGAATCTTTACGTCTTCAGATGTCATGTTTTGTCCGACCGACACTTCTACACCTGAAGATATTTTATTTATTTCATCATATATGATGAAGAAGTTGAAGAACCACAACGGATCCATTATCAAAATAGTTTTCCAATGAATGCTCTTTTTGATCAGCTTATCATTTAATCCTCTCAGTTCCCTTTCCGAATATATCCTTGGTCCAAACAAGCATATTTCGAATCTGTGTGTTAGGCGGAGACTGACTGAGACCTCCAGTATCACCACAGATTCTCTTACAGTTGTTCTATTCTTAGCAAAACCCTTCTTAAAATGTTAATTTAATTTCCATTTTAATTCCAAGATTAAAGCCACAGACCAGGGCAGCCCATCACGATCATCCACAGCTCGACTTGACATTGAGTGGATGGGCCACCCACCCCCCTCCGCTGAGCCAATCACATTTGACGAGCCCCACTTCACCTTTGCCGTCATGGAAACGGAGCCTGTCACTCACATGGTGGGCATCATCATGACGGAGACGCATCGGCTGAGGTGGTTTGATATCATAGGTGAGAGGAAATGTACACACACACACACACACACACACACACACACCCACACAGACACAGTATTGATCAGAAGCTGTTTGCGAGAAAAACAGAATAAACTTCAAGCTCTGATGGAAAAACAAGCTGCACACAAATAAGGGTAATGATCTCTGAAAGAAGACAAACGATAGATAAAAAAACTATTAATATTTATCCCCATAATACCAACGATTTATCGATAAAGTGCAGAAAACAAAACAGAAAAACCAGCTGAAATCAGAACTCAGTTGTCACAGTGTAATAACTTCTTATAGATCAGAGAGAGTCTCTCCATCTCTGCCTCTGTCTGATATTAAACTCCTGCAGCTGAGGCAAACAGCACAACATATTAGTAAATGATATCTGACGTTCACCATATTGCCACTTACACCAAAGTGCTGACTTGTAAACCGCCGGCTCACACCGGAGAATACAAACAGGTTACAACCATCATCCATCCTTATGAGTCTCCATATAAACTGGAGACAAGTTATTTTCTGAAGGTCAGCAAACTCCTGCAACAGTGAGTGATATTAGAGACTGAGCAGGGCGGAGACAAACAATATGAGTGTGAGTTAAAGGAAGAAAATATACCCTATGATGTTTTTGCTGCTACATAGTATTAATGTGTAAATTTCATGGAGTCACTCATGATAAAGTGCTGCAATTTATTTCTTTGATCAACCCCACTTCTTCAAAATGAGTCTCTTAATGTTCACTTAGTTGTGTCCTAGAACTGTTTTAACCAGTTTGCTGAAACTTGTGAGTGTTGCTGTGTTCATGGTTATGTTTAGACCACCTCTCTTTCCTGTTAAACCAAACCTGCTGTTGCATCCCTGTGCTGCCTGAGAGAATCAGGTCAGGGCTCAAGAAGCCCAGTCCTCTGGGCTACATTGTCAGCTGGCCAGCAATTTATCTTTTCTGCCTTATTGTTAGAAACAACATGAGAAACCATTGGTCTAAGAGGAGGGAGAACACAAAATATCTTAGTGACCTGGCAGTTAAAACACTTTGTCTCACACAGCATTTGCTGTTGCTCTCTGGGCAACTTTCATATCCTGTCGCTGAGGCTGGAAAAAATAAATCAAAGAAGAAACAAGGTGACCATGATACAATGAGAAAGAATTTGGTCTAGAAAAGCTCTGCTGATGTATGAAGGGCTTTGAAGTGTTTTGTTTGAATGGTAATGGACTAGATCATTTACTCCATAGAAAACACATTTTGAAAGACAACTTTTTGACATAAAGGGGCAGTTTAAGGCTTAACAAAAGTGGGGTGTGGCTGTTTACTTTGACCCCATTCACCCTGCATATCCCTGTATACCCTCCCCTTCATGCACATACATGCACATGAATACAGAGTCAGAACTATGGACAAAACCATGAATTAACTGGTTCCTGATGATGATTTTCACAAAATTTTCACAATTTTGCTTGAGATTTTTTCAAAGCTCTCATTTTGTTTATGTGTATGATTTGTGGTTATGTATTCAGTTATGCATAAAGCTATGTGTTCAGTTTATAAATATATATAATAGGCAGTTCATTCTTTAACATTTGCTTAGTGGCCATGCAGCTTTCTGTTTTAGCAGAAAGTATTAGCGTGTCAGAGTATCAGAAATTATAGATTAAAATTATAGACTGATAGAAACAAACAAACAACAAACAAAAGCTAGATAAATAACACAATCTTACCATTGCAGAAGCTTAAGTGTTCCTAGAGTGATGGATGAATCGAGGGAAAAGGGGGGAGGAGGAGAGGAAAAAAAGGTCTTGGTGTCAGTGGTACCAGCAGGATGTTTTCTCTCTGTGAGGATAAATCAGCAGTGTTCCTCCTCTCATCACCTGCCAGATCACCGCGGGAGGAACGACTGGCCATTCCTCCCTCTTCCTCCTCTCCCCTCTCATCCTCCCCTTCATCTTTTTCCCTCCATTCTTACTTCTCTCAGCCCCGAACAGTATAAGAGGTACTGTCACTGTCAGAGTGCTCTCTGGAAAATAAAAGGCGCGAAAACATTTTTTTAGCTGAGGTGGGAATAGGCACTCCGACTCCAGAGGTGTCATTCCCTTTGAGCCTCGCAGGAAAACACGCTGGGGTTTGCCAGGCCCTTTCCTGCCAGGCGGGGCAGCATGTGCAGAGAAAGTCCGAGGTTCCTCCTGTTCGCTTTGCTGTGCCAAGCCCCATCCATGCCAGAACACAACAGACTCTCTCTGCATCCCTGAGGGGACATTCAGTTGTCTCATAGCTGCTGCCACCGGATGTATGATGACATTCATTATGTCACGAGGCAAAGGAGTCCTGATCGTCCTGAGTACTTGCTGTTTCGTTGCCGTGTCATCGTAAACACACGACTCATAAAAAGCATTTCCAAAGTGATTTTAACATAAAAACATGAGAAGAAAACAGACACGCTTTCCTCAAAATAGTTTTCAGAACCTTACTCTCACATTTTTCATTATGCTTGTCACTTAATGTGTCTTTCATGTTGGATTTATCAGCGCATCCCATTGCTACCTGACCACAATGATAACAAAAAGAAACAAAAGATAAGTGGTCCCTAGTTCTGTCATTAGTCTTTCTGAGAGTAGGTAGTACCATTGTTATGCAGTCCACATAGGGAGGAGGTCGTGGTAGACAGTTGGGTCAACAAAACACTGAATTTCAACTCGGGAGATTGCTCTTGCTTTGTTGTTTCAAACCAATAGGTAATGTTTGTTTGTTTTTAAGTGTCGCTATGATCGTTTTCCAATCCTAACTATCCATGTTTATTATTGCTTCCATTACAACAAAGTTCCCCTAATCTTAGGAAAGCAGTCAATTTAACCCAAAGTACAATGTTATCTATCTGTGATAAAGAACATATTTTAACCCAATATTTCCCCAAACTTAACCAAGTTGTTTTTGTGCCTAAACTTAATCAAACCTCAGTCACAGTCTGATCAGGAAAGGCTGTCGTTAACTTGTTGATAACAGCACTTTCTTTTAGAAGTTGAAACTTTCATGGTTTGAAAAAAGGTACAATGATAAATTTCAGATCCTCGTCTAAGGGTTTCAGCTTTGGCTAGTGACAGAAAGTTTGCGAGATTGCGGATAAGCGATCGAAAGAGTTTCCTCCACAGAGTTCTTCTTGTCAAAGGGAGCCAGTTGAGGTGGTTTGGGCATCTCATTAGGATGCCTCCTGTACACCGTCCAGCAGAGATCCTCTGGGTTCATCCAACTGGTGGAACATCCTAGGGTAGGCACTGAAGACACTGAAGGGATTATATTTCTCATCTGGCCCGGAAACACCAGAACAAAACTACAAAACAAAACCACAAGTACTCTCTTCTTATGTCCTCTTTTTTAGCTGTCATCTAAAATCGTGAACACCTTTTGTCCCGTCTGTTCTGCCATTTTTACCGACTTGTCTGAACTCCACAACTATTCAACTCGCTCATGGACTCACTCATTTTGTGGAACCGTGACATTTAGCCCCCAGAGATCAAGGGCTTATGGGAAATAGAGTTTGTTTGAAGAATTTAGTGAACTACACAATTGACTGTTGAGTCATTAGGTTCAGGACTGAATTTTACTCATTTACATTTTCTCAAATGGCAGGGTGGTTTTAAATAAAGTTTTCTTATTCAGGACACTTAGAGACACTTTATCAAAATACAAGTCGAAAAAAGTTGTTTGCATTCAAAAAGTACATTTACCTGTAAAACTACCAAAGTATCAAAACCAGGTCAGTCAAGGTGACAAATGGTCTTTGGTTAGATTTATTATCACTATAAAATACTGATGCATTAATATATAAGCTTTATCATAATGCGGTTGCTGGTCGAGGTAGTTTTCCAGGTAGAATTGCATAACATTTCATGATATTATCTCATGTTATGTACAAACAGATTTCATCTTTGGAACATTTAGCAGCTGCAGCCACAGGAGAAATGTAGCTCAGTAAAAAGGGCACGTTATGATTTATATTTACAACTACCTCCAAGCTGTTCGTAGTAAACCTATGTCATCTGTTTCCACCTCTGTGTTGTGTTATTTATTCTGTGGTCGCAGTCGCTTTGAAAGCTCTGTGTTCAATCAATCAGAGCTGAAGTGTTTGCTGTAGTGTCAGATAATTGTGCAACGTTTTTCTCCCTGTGTGGTCTGCAAACATAACTTGGTAATTATCACTGAGGGCTTGTCAACCGTCAGATCAACCCATCCTCTCACTCCATAAAACTGGAGACTGATGACCATATTTTTCTTCTCTTTTATTCTATTCTCTTCCACCTCGGTCTGCTTCACAGTTGTGTATCACTGAACCTGATCACAGCCTTGGCAGATGAGGGCTGCTGTGTCACAGGCCCCCTCCCCCATGCCGATATGATCAGATTTTAATCACCCCGCTTTACCCCCCTCCCCACACCAGCAGCAGAAACCAGATGCCTATCGACACTCTCTGTCCGTGAGATAACTCAGAGAGACAAATGAAGACTTCCCATGCTGTCAAAATAATTCAAACACCTCCTGTGAATCTGCACAAAAACAACACGCTGGGTTGAGAGTGGAAGCACTACATCAGCGACAGGATAGCAGGCGAGGGCTGCAACTTTGCTGTATGTGGATGGTGGCAGCGTCCCCCTGGACTGTGGTCTCAGATCCATGTGCTGGAGTGGGTCCCAGCTGGGTGTAATGCGGTCGGGATGAGGGTCAGCACCTGCAGGTCCGAGGCCGCAGCTCTCTGCTGGAGGATGAGATTTGTCCCCTGCAGGGGATGGTTAAGCATCTGCTCTGAGAGGACAAGTTCAGGCTCTGGGTCTGAATCCAGCAGGGTTTCCTGATAGCTTGTGATAGAAACACAGTGAGAATGAAAAGTGTGAGAAGTCCTTTCCTTTTGAGTAAAGGGTCAGATTGCAGTTTAAGGTCCAGTAAGGAGTGGACAGTATGTTGAATAATATCATGATATTGCTAGGTAAATTCAGAAAATTTTCCGTTTTAGCATGAAAGTTCAATCTTCACCTTAGAAATAATAGTCTGACTGAACTTGTTTTCCACCACCTCTCATGCCTTTCATCAGCAGAGAAAACTAAACTAAACTCAGTGATGAATAATTTGGTTTGGTTTTCTCTACCACTCAGTGGCTCCCAGCCTGGGGGTCAGAGACCCCTGAGGGGTAGCAAGATGAATCGTACAGGTTGTGAGATGTTTAAGATGATATCAAAGAAGAACAAAAACATATTTCTACTCCATTAAATAGTTAGTTTTTAGGTATTTTTCCTTCTCTTTCTTCTCTTTTTTTCATGTGAAATTCAGAATAGTTTACTTCTTCTTCAGGCATCCAAAAGTGCTTAAAATGAAAAAGCATGTGAAGGCAAAAATAAGTCTTTGCATAAAATGCTCACAACTAACGCAGATTTCTTTACTTTACTATGACCCAAAGCCATGAATCTTATCATTTGCAAATGTATTGCCCAATGTCTTCAAATTGCTTGTTTTGTCCAATCAACAAAATCAAATCAAATCAAATCAATCAAAAAAAATTAAAGATTAGGGGCGACCCGGTAGTCAAGTGGCTCGGGCACGTACCATGTTGAGCGCAAGACACTCAGGCAGTCACCGGTTCGACTCCCGACTAGTCCAACTCTTTCCTGCATGTTATTCCCCTCTCTCTACCCCCTTTCCTGTCAGTCACCACTAATCTATAATAAAGGCATAGAAAGCCCAAAAAATAAATTCATTCATTCATTCATTTATAATTAGCAGTCTACAACGATAAAAAACAGAGACTATCAGCAATTCTGCCGATTCAAGAAGCTGCAGCCTGAGAATATTTGTTACATGTTTCGATAACAGATAAAATTACACAATTAAATAAACTTTGTATTGATCTACTGATTAAATAATTGCCTTTCTGGCTGTCATAGGTGAGTTTTCAAAGCCTGTCGTACCCCTGTTGGTCTATGCGTGTTCCAAACATTATCTGGCACAGATAATTTGTCAGAAGTCCGGATTTCAGTCTGACCAAAGCTGACATAAAAACTATATTTGGCCAACTTGAGATGTCTGAGTAAACAATGTCTAGTGAAAGTCTTGCCTAACTTTTCCATTGATGAATAGTCGAAAAGTATTTCTATGGTCTAAAGTTTAACTGTTTGTTGCACTTTGGCAGAAGTTATAGCAGCTGCGTTGCACAGCAAGAGTGAAGAGAGTCAAAGGAAAGAATCAATCTTCATTCCTGACCCTCACCTTGTTGTCACAACTTCTGAGCAGTGACTCAAATAATATATCTGCAGATCAAATCACAGAAGATGATTCTCTCAGCAGGAAAGTTGACCTGCCTCTCTGTGAGCAGGGTGAGGACAACACCCAGCTGTTCCTCCTCTCCTCAGCAGAGCTTCTGAGGCAGGTCCGGTACCTGGAGGGGAGACCCCCGAGGCAGACACAGGACGAGTTGAGGAAATAAAGCTCCTTTTATTATGCCTGGGAGCATTTACTGGAGGAAGCTGCAGCGAAAAAAGACATCTGTTTTGTGGTCATTTCAACGTACCCTCCTGGACTTGCCCTGAAGGGGGAATGTTTGCTGCCCTCTTAGCTGATCAGTTATTCTGATAACTTAGTTGACCTGCCTAAGTTTGAGCCCTTGAGGATCAAGGGAGAACGCATTGTTTCAACCAGTTCCTGTACTGATCCTCCACAGTGGAAAAAGATAGAGAATGATTCATACAAGTCGAGTCATGTTTATTTCTTTTTTTAAAAGTAATTTTTCGGGAGAGAGAGGGGATGACATGCAGCAAAGGGCCATGGGTTGGATTTGAACCCTGGCACTGAGGCAGCCCAAGTCACGTTTATTTCTACCTCTCACTGGGTTTTACAGAAGCAGTTCGTCCCCAGCCTGAGCTCTCTAAGAAAGCACTGCAAACCTGTATTATACCCTGTGATACATAAGTGAGATAAAAAAAACAGCTCTTTATTCTTCTTGGGGCCAAAAATATACATTTTTTGTCCTGAGAGTAGCACTACAGGATGGGTCATATCATTATTCAAAACAAAAAAAAATAAATAAATGAAACACTGAAAATTTGATGCCCCATAGATTTTGGTATTTGGAAGGAATTTGGCTTGATGGTGGGTTTGAGGAAAGGTTAGGATTGCACTTAAATCATTGGGATTCATCCTCTGGGGACCATGAATATCCACAGTGAATTAGGTCACAGTCTGGGCAGTGATTTCAATCCAGTTTCTCCTTTTTCCTCTTGTCTCTGTACATTAATGAAACAGATTCATAAAGCCTCTGGAAGTATTTTTGCTTAAGCTCGAACATTCTCATATCAAAGTGAGCGTGGCTAGTTATTTCCACCCACTTTGTATACAGTCACACTGCCTCTAGTATTCACTTTGAAGTAAGACGGAATAAAACAGACGGACAGGACGGTGGTGCTTGTGTCCATCTGACAACCAACTCCTGTCTCTTTAGTTGCTAAATGCTCCACTTTCTTCACAAGGTGATCTTCAACTTTGTTCAGACCAAACCCAAACAACAAAAATGTGCTCTAAAAACCAAAACAATGACCTAAAAAGCCTTAAAAGCTCTGCACAGCTTCAGAATTCTCTCTCGCTTCATTGCAGTCTCTGTAACATCATAAATAGTCATTTGATTTTCTGTTTAAATATTGATCAGGGGCACTAATTTGTGGCTCTGTGCATTATCACTAATGTTACCCATTAGATCTTTGTCTAGATGTGTGTTTACTACTCTGCATCAACCTTCCTTTCTTCTGGTCTGCAAAATGACCATTTATGTGACATATTGTTCTACATATAAGCTTGTACTGTGCGAAAGTCAGGGATGGTCTGTTGAATGACTGATGGTCGTGAGGCCGCTCATCTGGCCTTGTTGCCACCGTAGCTCAGACCAGATTAACACCTAGAGGGTCAGTGGATGAATGGATGGATAAGTATGTCAGTGACATACCTTCATAAATCTGATTTAGTCATTTTTGTTCTGATGAAAGGCTTCCTGGGTGCTGATGTGTTTCTGACAGTTGGTCAATCCAGGGCTTTGGAAATCTAAATCGGTTAAATAGATTTGTCAATGTGGATGGTTAGTGTGCAGTGTTTCAGCTCAGTCATTACGGCATGACTGACAGAAATAGACCTCTATCTATCGATTGGGAGCAGAAAAGAGAGTGTGTGTTTGTGTTCATGTAAATGTAAGAAAACAAAAGGCAAAACATTCAGAGGTAGAAAATTAGATTTGAAATTTCTCATGCCTTATTGTTCTTTTCACATAAACGCTGCAGTGTAAACGAGCAGCCTCAACCCTCACATAATAGAAATATACGTGTGTGTGTGTGTGTGTGTGTGTGTGTATGTTTGTTTGGTCCTTTGCAAGATGGATATCTTAATAAACACCATCTGGCTGAGCAGGCATGAGGTTTACCTTTCTAGCTTACATACACGCAACCTGCAGAGAAATGGAGAGAGAGAAAAGGCAGAGAAGATAAAGGAAGCAAAGGAGAGATGAGGGGACCAGATGGACTTAAAGTACAGTATGACTCATTTAGATGATGATTCAATTAAATGATGTAAGAAAGGAAAGAAAAAAAAAAGAAAGTCTGCAGTCGGTCAATATTCAGATAAATCAGGATAAATAAAGTAAATAAATAAAGTGAGAACATTAAATCGTATAAACAAGACACCTACTGTTGGCAAGAACAAGAACAATTTCATGGCTTTTCCTACCAGAATACATAGTAACTACCCCTGAGATCTTCAGTATTTCTACCGTTTACCTTGTGATTGTTGTAAATACCACCTTGATAAGTCTCCAGAGTTTTAGAATCCAGCCTGTGAGTATTAAAAGCGACTGTGCCGTGCTTCAATGTCTGATGAGCATTTAAACACATAAATCTTAAAAACAAAATGTCAAAATGTTTTTTCTCCATTTTTGAATTTTACTCCGTTGTTGTAAATAGACTTAGGCTGATATTCAATAATATTTAATATTTCCCACCATATGTGATGTTTTTCGTTATATGCAAACTTGGATATTTTGGATATCTCCCAAGCCTAGTTGGCAATGTATATGTTACACTTTGGTCTTGTCCTTTCTCTTAACCCACTTTGGGCTGGTCATATCTGTATGCCAGAAACAATCATAAAAATAGCATTAATTTGCTCATTCATTCATTCATTCATTCGCTCATTCATTATATTACTAAAACCGGACTTCCTGGATTATATTTCAAGATTAAGACTGGATAATATTAATTGATTAACATTTATTAATTTCCTCACTCAGTCGTCCCGACACCATCCACCACTATTTTAGGCAGGAGGACAGGAAACAGAGACAAGGTTAAACAATTCAGATAGAGAGGTGAACAGTCAGAGTGTAGCGGCTGTTATAGAGGGTCTGAGTGTCTCAGTTGGTTTCTCAGCTTGGTCTGTAAACAAGAGGCCATCAAAATGTCCTGCTGTGATGGATGGATTCATGTGAAGCAAAGAAAATCTATTTCACTCTCCCTCTGTCTTTATTCTCCTCTACTTTTTTGTTCTATTTGAATTCAATAACTTTACAGCAGGAATTCATCAGAAACACTCTGCCCAAAATATTTTTACAAACACACATTTTCAAAAGTCCCATTTCTGTTTTTTATCTAAGCCAGGACGAGATTTGTTTTTTTGTTAATCCTTTAGAAGCTTTACAATTAGTATATCACAGCACATCCTCTGTCTTTAGACCCATAAGTTCAAACAGGAAAAACTTAGAGAGTTGAAAAAGCTGGAACATGCAGCCAGAGAAATAATTAAAAGTGTATCATCCATATACATTTCTTCCACCTGCAACTGATGCTGAAGAAGTTTTGACTTTTCAAAGTTAGAAAGTGGATCATTAATAATAGCGCCCCCCACAGGGAAATCACAGTGAGTCTTCAGACGCTGGAGGACGATGCCAAGATGCATCACTTCTGCAACCAGTCAAAATCAGACCGGCAGAGTCTGACATATCATCTAAGATATTATATCTGACAGCCGGACACGGGCTGATCTATAACCCCACATACTGTAGCCTCGGCAGCAGATGGAATAAACCTCTTTTTTATTTCTCTCAACCTGTCTATTCCCCTCATCCATCTGCCTTTCAGGTGGTGATGAGGAAAAGGACTTTGACATCCAGAGGAATACTGGAACCATCTTGATCGCCCGCCGGCTCGATGCAGCTCAGCGCTCCAACTACAACCTGACAGTGCGGGTCACCGACGGACACCACAGCGCCACCACGCAGGTGAGGAAAAATGAACAAAGTACTTGTTAAGGAAATAATGACTTTTTTTGATTAAAGCAAATGAGAATGGTAAATATATGCTAAATGTAACAAATGAAAATCTATATTTTTTTCATACTGATGCCAGATTGGATAATTAAACCCGACCCTGTTGACTTTTTGCAGACTTGTTTGTCCTTGCTTCCTGAGCTTGTGGGCTCTCACAATTTACAACTGGCTTATAGTCATATAACATGGTGGATGGTGTAACAACATAATACAACAAATCAACAAATTGACATTTTCCTCTCATGTTTAAGATAAAAGAAAAAAAAAAGGTGAATGAGTGATGACACTGTAAAGTCTCTGTGCTAATGAACCCACTGCGCTGAACCAGCTGCATTAAACAAAAACATCCAACAACTTTATTCATGTTCTCATTTGATTTCGAAAATCCCTGGTTTAAAATCTAATCTGAAGTCCTGCAGGCAGCAGTGGATCAGGTGCTGCATGTGAAGCGGCTTTGAAGCACCACCTTCCATATTTAATGTCATAAATGCCGAGCATCTATTTTCTCAAACCTTGTGTATTCCATTTCCAAACCGCAGGCCTACATCCGTGTGCTGGACATGAATGAGCACCGTCCGGTCTTCCTGAAGCCGCTGTACGAGGTGAGAATTGAGGAGAGAGCCAGTAGATCATGTCATTTGAATACAGAATTCTGAGTAGCAGAGTTCACGGGTGAGTTATTACAGCAAGATTACCCAAGAGGACATTCTTTACAGGTAATTGAGTGTATGTCAGAGATGCAGCCAGGTGTGAAAAGCAGTCAAGTACTGTTGTCCCTCTACAATCACAGGAGTGAAAGTCTTTAAGCAGACTGTTTGTAGGGGCCCTTTACCACAATTATATCTAAGCAAACCAACTTTTCATCACAGACTGTACCAGGATTTTTCAAACTTTTTCTGCTATGTCGCCCACTTGAAGCTGAAATATAGTATTAACAGTAAACAGTAAGATTCATCACATTCTAGATGTGACTTGCATGTTGGATTAATGAACATCACTTCTTTTTTCTTTTCTTCTTTTCTTTACTTTTCTTTGAAGGATAATCCAGCTCCAAATTTTGGAACTACAGTTCACATAATCTGGGGTCTTTGACGGATGTAGATAAGGAAGTATAATGTTGCTATGGAGTCAGTGTCATAGTTGTGAGCTACAACTTGAACTGTGGTTTTTATAGCCTATATTTGTTTACATTTTGGTAAACTGGCACCATTAAAGGTATGCTGAATTAGCTATCAGCAGTTCCCGGGGATGTGCTGATAGTCATTACTGGATTACTTTGATACTGAAGAAAACTTCAAAATGTGATGATTCTCAGGATGATGTTCACTGGCAATGGACACTGGAATTAAGGTGATCCTAAAACAGTTAAAATCACACTGAATCTGAAATTATGTGTACTGTATCTTTGTGTTCAGATTTATCTGAGTTTTGATTCTGAGTGCAAGTTTTGATGCAAATTGTGGATCCTTAAGATTTTCAAGTATCCTAACTGTCTTTTCTTCTCTGCCAAAAGTCTTTCCATTTCATACTACATCATACTACTACTGTCACATTGAGTGGTGTTGCTCAAAGTCTATCAACTTAAGTTGCCCCTCCTGCAATGGCTCTAAGCCCCCCCCCCAGTTTCAGAAACACTGGACTGTAAGAAAATACAAGAAACTGCTGAACCCAAAAAGACAAAGTCTGATGGTGAATATTTTTCTTAGCCTAGCCACTTCTTTATTTTTTAAATTTATATATCAAGTAGTTACACTTTAACTCCTAACCTTGATCCTGCTGGGCTATAATGATGATGCTCATTGATCCTTTGATCAGCCAGGCTTAAATAATTTCTGTTGTGGCCTTTGTGGTAACCAGGGAAGTAGTTATAGATTTATTTAAAAATGTAGCACCTTAAATTTAAATGTTGAGAAATATTAAAACCTCCTGCCACCATTCCTTACTATGATTATCGGGACATCCAACAGACTGTCTGTTGGATGAAGCTGCTGCATCACTGTTGTTTTCTTAATCACAGTAATCAACAGCCTCTCTGGTCCCGTCTCTGCTCTAACAGAACAATTTCTTTCTCAAAATCACCTTCTGTCCTCAGTCTGACCGCTGTTATGAATAAAAATAGTCTTCAAATTGAAATGTCAAAGTTAAAGAATTCAGTTTCACAGCCACTTCTCAAACTCTGCCTCAGTTTGGTATTTGTTTTTTATTATCCTGAAATAAAACACCCATTTCCTGGTCCGCTCTTGTGTAATTTAAGGTGAGGGTTCCTGAGGATACCTCCCCGTGGAAGGACATCCTGCAGATCAGCGCCCAGGACGCTGACACCAACAGTAAGCTGGTGTACTCCATCCACAGCAGCCTCCATCCAGACAGCACCAAGTTCTTCCACCTGGACCCAAAGAGTGGAGTCCTGGTGATGACAGAGGAGCTTGACTACGAGATGATCTCTATTCATACTCTGATCGTGATGGTAATGATACAGTTTTCTCAGCGCAACTTGAGTCTTGACCTGTAATGTACATAAGCAAGTTATTTTAGCTCTTCTGGAGCTTTCTATCATATCTCACGATCTTCCTCAGCAGAGGGAGTTTTTCCAGTTGTCACAGAATTGTAGATATCAAATTTTCATTCCTCTTAAAATTAACAGTCATTAAAATATATGAAGTTCAGATTAAACAGCTTCACAAAGATCTTTATTTGCCATTATTCTGTTGTTATTTACTTTCATTTCTTATCTATTTAATTGTATATGGTGTTTTAAACCTTTCTGTAAAAACACTTTGGTGAATATTACCATTGCTGTCCTTATACAAACTTATCTCTTATACGATACAGCTTTTTATGGTGAAACACAAATAGCTTCACTCTCAGCTAATTCATTGGTTTTGAAATGGTTTATTCAGCTGAAGAAAGATGAGGGTTTTCTCAACCTGTAAAGTAGCATGAAATTCAAAAAAAAAATTCCAACAGACCAAATTTACTTTTTCATGACACTGTTCCATTTAAACATGCTCTGTTAACAAATGCAACTTTATTTGACCTTAGATGAAATCAGTTTACAAGAAAAGCAGGACATTAAAACAAAAATGTTAGACATTCACAATGCAATGCAACAAAAAAGTGGACAGTAATTTGAGTTTTTATATTTGAAATATGCATGAACTATTATAAAGACATGGCACGCAAACTTAATATAAAGACAAAGAACAAGAAACTCCTAACTCATGAAAAACAGCAGCAAAAAATGCATGATTTTTACTTGTTTTATTACCAGTATATGTTTCATTATTTTTGTCCAGCAGTTGCTACTCTAACAGCCCTAATCGTCTCTTACCACCACAGACACAAACGCTTTTCTTTGCTGCTCCTCAGGTGCGTGATCAGGAGATCCCTGTGAAGAGGAACTTTGTGAAGGTGGTGGTTCATGTGGAGGACTGTAACGACCACTCACCAGCTTTCCTCAGCCCTCGGTACGAGGCCAGCATCTCCAACCTGGCCCCTACTGGCTCTGAGGTTATCCGGGTCAAAGCACTGGACAAAGACATGGGCAGCAATGCCGACATCAGCTACTCTCTGCACTCCGGTGAGCAGCAAAGGGGCTTAATTTTTCTCTTCTATTTATGCCTGCTCCCTTCCAGCTTCACTCTGCTTCACATTCATTCAGACACATATTCACAACTGGGAGCCGCCAGACATTTTCCAGCATTGACTGCTGCGATCCGCCACAGACAACTACAGCCTTTGAATGTCGACTTGGCTCCAGTGAAGGAGCGGGTTTAAGGGCACAATGATGATACCTGAGAGAGAGCAGAGTGTATCTCAATTACCTTCCCTGCCATGATTTCCATTTTGGGATTTGAATTTCAACCTTGCGGTCTCAGTCTTCCGTTAATCTCTATCACTTTATTGCCTCTCTTTGCTCTCCACACGGAGCTGAAGCATCTTGACCTTCTGAGAGAATGGCTGAGCCATACAACTTGCATTCTCCTGCAGTAGTGTAGGATTTATCCAGGGAATATTGCTGTTCATGTATGATCAAAGTGGTTGGGAAAATGTGTGGCAGAGCATGGTGCATAACCCAAACTGTGTGTTTTATACGGCAAAGAACATCCTTCTTAATAACTAATTCTGTTTCAGATTCAACCTTTAAGACTTTTCCTTCTTAAAACCAGAGAAAAAAATGGCAAATAGGGTGAGAGAAATATAACTGTTCACAGAGCCGTGTCTCTTGTTTAAATGCAGTAGACAGAATAAAGCTTATCAAAGATGTATGCTCAAAAAATGCACTGTTATTTCTACAAATCTTGACACAGATTGATATTGAAAAACACTGAGGTAAATACAATTCTCAGCTGGAGCCAGCAGCCAATTACCCTGCTTAGCACAAATGCTGGAAACAGTTGAGACAGTTAGCCTGGCTCTGCTCAAAGGTAACAAAGTCCAGCTACCTGCACGTAAAGCTCACTAATTAACACATTATTTCTAATATATAATATAACGGATAAATTACCTGGTAAAGTACATCTAATCTAAAGTACAGTAGAATGAAATCTATGAAAAAGTGGGGGAAAAGGTTTATGATTGAAACAGTGTATCAGGATTAAAATGACAAGACTGATAGCATTCTGAGTAGTTAATTTGTCTAACACAATATTTCCTCACCTGCAGGTAACATCGACAACATCTTCTCCATAGATCCTGAGATGGGCTCCATCAGTGTCTCTAAACCTTTGGACCTCCAGCCACAGGACCGGTTCCACCTGACAGTGAAAGCCACTGATCAGGGCTTCCCTCAGCGCAGTGACCTCTGCTCCATCCATGTCCACATCCGCATTTCCGACCAAACCCCACCCGCCTTCCCTTCAGATGAATACCTAACAGAGATTAGTGAATTAAGTGTGCTCAGAACACCAGTGGTCACCATCTCAGCTTCCAGCCCTGCTGCAGTTCATTATGGGATAGAAAGTGGCAATCCAAATGGGACATTCCATATCAACCCCTACACTGGGCTGATTTCAACGCAGAAGCACCTTGATTTTGAGAGCTGTGCCTCTTATGAGCTCAAAGTTACAGGTTCCACCACAGCTGGAGCCTTGTCCAAGACTGTCGTTTACATCTACGTGATTGACGAGAATGACAATGCTCCTGTTTTTCAACAGAAGGAGTACTTAGGGCAAATAAGTGAAGCCGCTCACATAAACAGCATGGTGATGGGAGAAAGAAACACCCCACTGGTCATCCAGGCTTCAGATGCAGACAGGGATGCTAATTCTCTGCTGGTGTATCAGATCCTTGAACCAGAGGCCCTGAAAGTCTTCAAGATAGACTCAAGTATGGGCACTATCTCTTTAATTTCACCAGTTGACTTTGAAGCCAGGGCTGAGTATCACTTCACGGTGCAAGTAAAGGACTCAGGGGAGCCATCACTGTATGCAGCAGAGCCTGCCAAGGTCACTGTTCACATCCTGGACCTGAATGACTGCCCACCACAATTCACCACCCCAGTGTACGAGCCATCCATCATTTTCCCAACTGTCAGAGATACAGAGGTTGTGCACGTCATGGCACATGACCCCGACTCGGCAGTCTCATACAGCATCACTGAGGGGAATCTTCACAATGCATTTTCCATTCATCCCACCACTGGAATCATTACTGTGAGCAATGTGTCTGAATTTAGGCAATTCTATCATCTAGTTGTCAAAGCCTCTGACGGCCTCTTCAAAGACTCAGCTACTATCATGGTAAATGTAACAAACCTAACAGTAAGTGATCTTGGATTTGAGCAGAAAGTGTATTCAGCAAGCGTTACAGAAAACCTGAAGACGGTGAAAACTTTGGCAGCACTAAAAGTTACAGGTTGTTATTTAAATGAGCCTCTTTTGTATTCTGTGCTAAACCCAATGGGGAGGTTTGCAATTTCCCAGACATCAGGCGTGCTTGAAACAACAGGTATCCCTTTTGACAGAGAGGAACAAGATGTGTATGATGTAGTGGTGAAGGTACAAGACATGAGAACACCACCCAGGACAGCTACAACTCAGGTCAAGGTTTTTATAGATGATGTCAATGACAATTCCCCACAGTTTCTAAACTTGCCATTTTCAATGATGATATCTGAAGACTCTGAACCAGGAGATGTTTTGTATCAAGTAACTGCCATCGATAGAGATTTGGGGGAAAATGGATCCATCATGTACTCACTAGAGGAGGAGTATGACCTCTTCAGAATAGATCCTGATGTAGGCGACGTGTCTCTTCAGAGGCCTCTTGACTTTGAAGCCCTGAATAAGTATGCATTGACAGTCTTGGCTGTAGACGAGGGGGAGCCCAGTCAGAGCACAGTGGCACAGCTTACTATTCAAGTGAGAAATCGAACCAACCCAGTTTTCCAGACTCTTCTTTACCCGCTGAAAGTCCCCGAAAACGTTCCTCCCTTCACCACCATCTTACATGTTCAGGCCAGAAATCCAGAAGGCTATCGGCTCATCTACAATCTTGAAGAGGAAAACGCCTCAAAGCACTTTCACATTGATTTCAAAACAGGTGTATTGACTGTCACCAACCCCCTCGACTACGAGAGTCAGACCATGCACGTTTTGACAGTTCGAGCTACTGACTCTGTGACTGGAGCTTTCTCTGAGGCCTCAATAGAAATAGAAGTGGAGGATGTGAATGATAATGCACCAGTTTTTTTCAAACCACTGTACAGTGTGAACATTGCTGAAGGGCTCCCAGTTGGCACTTCAGTGATACAGCTGTCTGCCTCTGACAGGGACTCTGGCAGAAATAAAGATTTGACCTTCAAGATGGTGAAAACAGAGGGGAATGAGACTGATTTCTTTGAGATTGACCCACAGAATGGGTTGATTTTCACAAAACAGGTGCTGGATCATGAAAACACAAAACACTTTAATTTGAAAATCAAAGCCACCGACAATGGCACTGTCCCTCTTAGCAGTGAAGCTAGTGTCTTTGTAAATGTCACAGATGTCAATGACAACCCACCAGATTTTGTCAGCTCTCAGTATGAAGCCACACTGGATGAAATGGCAAAATGTGGCCACATAGTCATCAAAATCCAAGCTTCAGATCCCGACACCGGTGACCTGAATAACCTCAAGTATAAAATCCTCTCAGGAAACGAAGGTCGTTACTTCAACATAAATGAATCCTCAGGAATCATCTCCTTTTCTAACGTCTGTAAGAGGAATTTGGATCCTTACTATAACCTGACAGTGGCAGTGTCTGACGGGGTGTTTCAGAAAACAGCACCAGTCAACATTGACATGATTAACAGCAACAGGCATAGTCCGTACTTTAAACAGAGCATCTACGAGGCAGAGCTAGCTGAAAATGCAGAAGCAGGAACTCGTGTGATCCGATTAGCTGCCATTGACCCTGATGATGGGCCGTATGGCAGTGTTGACTACACCATCATCAACAAACTTGCTGATGAGAAATTTGCCATCAATAATAATGGTCAGATTGTTACGACACAGCCATTGGACAGAGAAAACCCAGCCCAGAGAGTCATAGCTATTAAAGTGATGGCAAAAGATGGCGGTGGAAAAGTGGCCTTTTGCACAGTAAAGATTATTCTTACAGATGAGAATGACAACATACCTCAGTTCAAAGCATCAGAATACCAGGTTTCAATTCAGTCAACTGTAAATAAAGGCTCCCCTGTCATTCAGATCATGGCTTATGATGCAGATGATGGCAAAAATGCAGATGTCACCTACACTGTAGATGAAGCAGAAGAAGTGACAGAAGACATTATTGAGATCAACCCTTTCACCGGAATTGTGAGTGTCAAAGAGAGTCTTGTTGGTATGGAGAATAAGATCTTCAACTTCAAAGTCAAGGCTCGTGATGGTAGCTTCCCATTCTACAACTCAACAGTCCCTGTTCAAGTCAAAGTGGTTCCTCCCGAGGTTCCTCTTCCGAAGTTCTCTGAGCCTCTCTACACCTTTTCAGCTGCTGAAGACATCCCCATAGGGACGGATATAGGCTCTGTGAGGGCTGACTCCGACATGCCACTCATTTACAGCCTGGTGAATGGGAACACAGTTGAAAGCAACAAAGACAAAGTGTTCACCTTGGACAAAGAAAGTGGAACTTTGCTGTTGCAGAAGACCATTGACCATGAAAAGACCAAGTGGTACCAGATAGATGTGATTGCCCAGGGGAACCACAATGGGACTGATGTGGCATCACTGGTGTCTGTCAGCATCCAAGTCCAGGACGTGAATGATAACCAGCCAGTGTTTGATGCAAGCCCATACAGGGCCTTCCTTGCTGAGAACATGCCTGCTGGAACCACCGTTATTCAGGTATGAAAAAGGAAGTATTATTGATTTGGCTAGAGAGGGAGAAGCAAAATGCTTTTTAAAGTATGTTTTTCATCCACATTGTGAAGTACATTGATGTAGCCCTTGATTAGTTTCACAAAACCCAACTTTCAACTGCTTTTACATCAGTTGAATGTATTCTGCTGTGTTTAGATTAGCTTAACGCAAACACAAGGGGCATGGGAATAAGGCTACTCTATCTCTGTGGATTCATATCTCCAAATTTCATATTGATGTTCTGTATCTTATGTATTTAGTACATGTAAAAACAAAAAACTAAACTTTGTAGAAGAGCTTGTAATTGTGTCAGATGTCAAAGCCTTTCAAGCTAGAATATCTCCCATTTGACAGGTTTCAATTGTAAACTGCTACAAATCCACGTGTTATGTGCTATGTTTACTTTCCATGTCAGCTAACAACTTGTAATAATGAGTGAACGCTCAAAACTTGAAATGCAACCACCAACCATTGTTAATATTGACCCACAGGTGACCGCCAATGACCCAGACACAGACACCAATGGTCTTGTAACCTACAGCTTGGAGTCACTGCCTGATGACATCTCAACCAGGGTCACCGAGGTGTTTTCCATTGATGGCGAGAGCGGCTGGATCACAACTACACAGGAGACGGACTGTGAGGCAACCAGAGTCTACAGGTTCAACGTAGTCGCAACAGATCACGGCGGCGACAACAAGCTGTCGTCCAGTGTCCTGGTGGAGGTAACAGTGACGGACGAGAATGACAACCCACCAAAGTTCTCTGATGACATTTACCGCGGCTCAGTGGTGGAGAACAGCAGTCCGGGTGAAGTCATCATCTCCATGACGACCACAGATGCTGATGTGTCTCTGGAGAACCGCCTAGTGACATGTTACATCACAGGTGTGTTTGTCTGAATGTGTGTTTTTGAGTATGTGTGGGTCAGTGGATTTGGGGCTGTGTGTCTGTTTTTCTTTTGTATTTTTAGTCATTTGTGCTGGTCACTAAGGTTGTGAGTGTGTCTGTGTGCGCACAAGTGTAATTGTATGTCACGGATATACTCAACTGTGATCATATTTGCATGGTTTTCTCTAAGAGTGAGTGAAATCTCTGTTAATCGCTGAGTCACAGTATAATGTTACTCAGCCATAGATAAATCACAAAGAAAAACAGGTTGACAACCTGACAAGGCAGGAATACAAACTGGATATCCTGTGGCTAACAACAAAAACAAAGCCTTGAATTAATGCAAATCTTCTATTTTTCTCCAGACAGTTAAACCTGTACCATTCTAAAGGAGTTTGCTGTCACAACATTGTTTTTGGAAAATGTAACAGGGGAATATTTGCATTGGAATTATTTCTAAATGGTAATGTTTGGCTGATGCTAACATTGGCTTGTCAAAAAGAAACAAAAACAGAAGCAAACACTGGATGTTAAAGTTGCTCATAACCAGAATGATTGATGTGATTATTGTATTTATTCGGCAGTCTGTCTACAGCAGGGCGGTTTCACACAACAAAATTCAAAAGACATTGCTATGATTTCTCATCAGGACGGTAGCCACGATTTTTAAAACCACTGAGGTCTGCAGTCTAAATTTCTCTCCTGCAACTAAATCACCTGAGAAAATTTTGAGAAAGTATTGATTTTAATGATAAATAAATTTTTGTCCTTAATTCTTTTACCTTTTTGCTAAAAAGTGAGAAGTGCTTTGCTAAAAAGTCCATCTATGTGGACTTAATTGAATGAAGTGAGTTATACTCCTATTCCTCATAGTGCTGCAGGCTGTTTATGTACAGTAGCACTTCATAAGGTTTTGTCATTGCCAAGAAAACCCACACCACAGGTAAACACATCAGTCACAAGACTTGTACGACAACTTTTGACAGGTGCAAAGACTTCATACATTTCCCTTTTTGAGGTTGAAGCATTTGTTTGATGAGCAGGACAGATGCCTGTAGCGGCTCCATCTGCGCATGTCATCTGTCAAATAAGGTGGCTGACTGGCTGTGATGCAATCTGCTGTAACATACACACTGATGGGCGCCTTCACCAGGTGGTGTCGGCTGCCTAGTCAGAGTATAAAACAGTTGAAGTTTCTTTTCCAAAAAGTTTGCTAGAGGATGGAAAGAAAACAATAAATATAAAGTACGCAGGTGAGTCAGCCTAATGTCAAACTTCATCCACAACAGAAATTACTGAATTATTCAACAGGAACAACATGGCATCGGTACTCAGTATCAAAGACATTTCTGTATCACATAAGAAAACTGTTAATGTAAAGTAAACTTAATATTTCTCAGAATATGATGCACAGTAGGAGAGACACTATGATGAAAGCAAAAGCAGACAACAAAGAAGAACTCAGCCATTATACTTACAAACATATTTCTACCTAATCTCCATACAGTGGACCTGTAAAATATAGTCACAAATGGCACAATTTCTGTCTAATCAAAAATTAAGAATTTTTGTTTGTTTTTCTGGGAAACTCTGATGGATCTTGACGTCTGTGTATAAATGATTTTTCACTTCCCAACTGCATTATTTACTTTTTTTCCTTTAAAACTTGAATATGACACGTAGGCACTTCATTACTGTAGCAATTAGCTTCCTCAGTTTCTGTAACAATAAGTGCCAAGCCAGCAAATTCTTTAGAACATTTTTTGGGGGAATTGTCTGGAAAATATGGGACTGTTACCAAAGAAAGTGCCTAGTAACTCAGCTCTCCATTACTCCTCCAGACGGGGACCCGTTGGGCCAGTTTGCCATCATCCAGGAGGACGAGGGCGAATGGGGTTTGATCGTGAAAGAACGTCTGGACCGAGAGACCAAAGACAGATACACACTCAAAGTCACCGCCACTGATGGGAAGTTTGAGGCTCCAGTTACTGTGGACGTCCATGTGCTGGACATTAATGACAACAGTCCACTGTGCGAACAGGTCAGGAAGTTATTTCACCCTTTTGTTTACAGATAAGATTCATCACAGCATCAAATTACCTTCACTATCACTGTCCAACAACAGCTTGTCAGACACACTCCCATGCTCTGTACAATAGTCTAGCAACTCTTAAGGGAAATTAAATTTTATCCTATTTTCTTTTTTTTCTTTACACCTTTAATTGTAACTGTAAATAAAGCGCCCCACCTGTTTCTCAGTGCCTCCTAAAACCTTTACTGATAAAGAATCTCATTAGTCTTGTTTGATTGGAGGCTTTTAGTGAAGAAACAATGCATTAAAAATATGTGGTTTCTGCACAAAAATGGTTACTTTTTAAGACCAACAACAGCATCCTGTGTTGGAAAACTTTACTCTGCAGCCCACACAGAACAAAAACATGTAATAAATATAGCACTGTAGTAAATTTGTCAAGTAAAAATAGAATTAGTTCTTTCCTAAAAACTAAATGTTTGGAGCTGGCACCTGTTGCTGTTAATGGAAAATAAAATATTGATACTGCAACACATAAAAATACCATAAACTAGTAAAGGGAATATTTACTAATCATTATTAAATTATATATTTTAATGGCCCATCTAGGAGGCAAATGCAAATTAGCTTAGGCTATAAATGCTATGGAATCTGGTATTGGTTTATGCCATAGACAGTACCAGTCCCTATACAAATAAACATTTAAAATAAAATTAATTTACCAGCAGAGAATATATAGCAGATGTGATGTGATTAATTTCAGTTATCTTGGAAAGTGATCTTAAATTTTATTGTGGCATTTTTGCAAAACATGAAAATACCTGAAAAATATTATTATTTTTCAGTGTGATTTATTTTTCAGATTTGCTTCTCCAGCTCTTAATATCATAAAAAAAATGTGTAAACTTTTTCTGTCTATATCATTTTATGTATCCAGAAATCAGTAGCTTCACTGAGAAAAGTGCTATGCAAATGGGGCCTGATTATTGTTATTATCCTCCTGTTCCAGCTGGTCTACACAGAGGTGGTGATGGAAAACTCACCCTCCAGCATGTTTGTGCTGAAGGTTTCAGCTTCAGATCCGGACGTGGGAGCTAATGGCCAGATCTCCTACACCCTCCACGGTCCTGATGCAGACAAGTTCCATCTCAACCACAGGACAGGTATGATGGTGTCTGTTTGGGGTCAAAACACAAGCGCTCCCCCTAAGTGGGGTGTTTGAACTGGCGATACCATCAGCGCTCTGCAGAAGGTACTCACACAGGCTCTGTACTGTGTGAGAGCGAAAAGCATTTCTCTTGTCATTAGTTATTTCCCCTGTTTTCAGAGGCGCCTCATTGACATCCATCACACTTTATTTCTGTCATAACATCTTTGTCTCCTGTCTTCAATGCCAGCTGATTGCCTGGAGGATATCAGACAGTTTGTAGCCATGCTAACAGAGAGGATGTAGAGACAGGAATGTCACACAGTCGGTGGGCTGACACTTTGCTACAAATATCATGACAGTTATTTCATCCCAAAAGTTGAAGTGAGCCAGTGACTTTTCAGTCAGAGCCACCAGCAGGTCAAAATGTCCACATTCCTCACACTGAATTTATAACAGGCTCAGCTTTACTTTGACATTCATGCTTATAAAGCAAGGGAGCATGGTGAATATGCTAAACAGGAGCAGTTTACACATCAGGAAGAGGCTCAGTAAACAGCACTGTTGGTACTGTAGCACGAGGCTAGTTTGCTAACTGGTGAGCTGGCCAGCAACAAGGCAGCAGAGTTTTAAGAGTTTCTTCAGGAAACGTTTCTGTGCCACCAACTCTCATACCTTTACACAAAACATTCATCTTTTGAAGGGCTATTCTCTGGAAGAGTAGGGTTACGTGTTTATGATACAACAGAACCAACAGGCTACGATAGCTTCAACAGGGCAGATTTAACAATATAACGAAGCCAGTCCACTAAACATTTCATAGTAAAGATTGGAAACCAGGTGAATTTCTACTGATACCAGGTGATAAATAAAAGGTCGCAGTAGGAAGTACTAACAGAATAAATTAAGATAAGTAATTTACAATAAAAAAAATATTCAGTTCTTTTGTAAGTAAAATGTATTTCGTTGTATGCCATGGAAAACTTTAGACTAGGTGAAAAACTGATTTTGAATTTGTGACTTCACTACTCTCCCCACTTTTCTCCAGGTGAGCTGTTCACTCTGGCTGTGTTGGACCGTGAGAGGGAGGTCGAATACAACCTGGTGGCGAAGGCGACGGATGGCGGCGGGAGGTCCTGTCAGGCAGACATCCTGCTGATGATTCAGGACATGAACGACAACCCGCCTCGCTTCTCCTCCAGCCACTACGAGGTCACTGTGTTTGACAACACGACCGTCCGGACACCCATCGCTGTCATATACGCCAAAGACCCAGACACTGGTAGGCTGCTGCTGAGTTTTTCTAATGTCATTTTGGCTGCTGTGTCAATTCAAATGAGACTTAGAATACAATAAGACCATAGAGAAGATTATGTAGTTTTCTCAGGTCAGAACATGTTGTGACATCCTTATAGTCCTGGTATCAGCGATCCATTTTACACTATTAAAGCCTAATACACAGGCTTACCTTTGTGTGTGTACAGTACGTGTGTGTACGACGGTGGTATTACTGATCCTAAACATAATAAAAGACTCAGCTGTTCCTGACAGAGTTTGCTTTCTGAAACGCCCGCCTGAAACTGTTCCTCCGTTTCATTCCAGCTGTCGTAGTTATTCACTGCCCACGCATTAACCCTGGGAGCATTACAGTCTACTACCTGCTCATTAGGCCGCAGTAATTTCAAAGTTTTGTAGCTTCTGTTGGTTGTGTTTATAATCAGTATTCAGCTCCAGTTTCTAGTAAATCGTTCAGTTGTTTCTTACGATGTTAACTATGTCCAGGGGATGGCATCAAAGGAAAAGGCCATAAGTGTTACGTTGAGTTAAGTTGTGATACCAAGAAAAGTCATATAGGGCTTCAGTATTTTTCAAACAACATGTTTGTCAAACAACATATCAAGATTCAACCAGAGATCTTATGTTGTTATATTTTTTTTATTTTTGGTTTTTGCATGTCTGTGTTTTACGTTGGTTTGAATACGTGTGCTTTCATTTGTTTTCTTGGTGAATAAGTGAAAAAAAGTGTTTGTGTAGGTTGTTTGATAAACAAAATCAAACAAAGCAGACAATAATAATATTTATTATAATCTTTATTTGTAGAGCACTTTTCAAAACTCAAACTGTGCTTCACACGGGGCAGCAAATTAAGAACAAAATCAAATTACAGCAGGGAAGCAAAATAAATTCAAAAATCATATGATAAAAGAGAATCAGAAAAAAAACAACTTCAGTGATGTAACATAAAAGAAATTATTAAAAGGGGATTATAACAGAATAATAAGACAAGCAAAAGGTAGCTTTTTTTTATTTCTTCAGTTGAGATCGTCCTCAACTTCCTCTTCTTTGTCTTTTATGACTTGCACACTCCATAGGGGTCCTATAAAGTTTGTTTGGGTAATTTAGAAAGGGGCCAAAATGGAAAGGGTTTATCCTCATGGAATCTTGAATGTAATCTGTAAATTTCATGGAAAACCAACAATCACTGCGAAGTGTTTGTTGTGTACAAGTTGAGGTTTTGGCCCATTTCCCCCAAGAAAATTAGATTTTTGATATGCAAAAGGATCCGTTAATTGTGAATTTAATCATACATTTAATGTTGCTGCCTTTATTAAGCATAATCAGTTTGTGGTTAATAGTGCAATTAGGAGTTTAGGTTTAGGATGACTCTGGTGAAATGTCTTGGATTAGTTGCTCTTTATACTACAAGTGTTTTTGGGGTTTAGATCTCTCTGGGTCTCTGGCACACACTAAATTCCAAGTATGGGTGCCACGATAAAAACGATGCCCTGCTCTGGTGGAAAGGTGAGGAGAACGCTGAAAACGAATATTAATTAATATACCTTTAAAGGACCTATGTGTCAGTTTTGCTATTGTTACATAGCTAACGTTAGCGCTAACAGCTGTTTACTTACCAGACTAGAAGAAACGCTTTGAGTTAAGCCTTGAACTTAGCTACGCCAGTGTTAACTCTTGTTACTATCACTTCTTTGTCTCTGCTAAAGTTAGCAGAAGCCTTAGTCCACTGTTTTAAAGACAACAATGGCCGAAGCCCTCAGCACCACCACCCACTCACTATTCACATCACTATTACTTGTATAAAGTTTGCTCAAGTGTATTAAGATGCATGTTTTAAATCCTCTTCTCACATAAACTGACCAAACTAACAAAAACTCCTCGTTTAGTGCTGATGTAGTTTCTTTCTTACTTCCTTGTTTATCTTGAGCTCATTTCCTTTGCATCACTCCCTCATGACCTGTCTTTCTCTTTACTTTGATTTATATAAACCTCTTGTTCTGTAGCCCAACCTCACAATGTGTGATTCTGAATCATTTTAGCAGACAATATGATCACACTGTGTTTTTTAATGTCTTAACTGTTTTATCACTCAACGAATACCAAACAAATCTAAACCAATCTCTCCTGACTGAAGGGAGCCGACATGGTGTGGTGCAAATTTCCACTGGTTTTATTAATTTGTTGCCTTTGATGGTTGGTTGGTTAGAGTCAGATGAAAGTAAAGTAAAGCAGACACTTTCCTCATTTGAGACCAGTTGAACAGCTCAGTCTGTGTAGGCGCGTGTGGTGTTTAATGTGCCATAGGATGGTTTTCTCACACCCACACATACACACTTAGATTTCCTCATTATTTCACACAAACACACATGTTCACACTTGAATAGTCACAGTTCACATAAAGCGGGATTGATAAAAATGTACAAAGACATCCACAAATACAAATATACCAAAACAAAGACTGGTTCACGGATACACACGCAAAGATAGACACACACACACACACACACACACACACAGAGTTGGGTAGGGAAACAGGAGCAGACAGAACAGGTAAGCCACTCCTTCAGATGTGCAGCAGCTTGTCTTCTGTCTCTGCAACTGCAGCTTTCTCACAGACAATGACTAATGGCTAACTTCTTTCTTTTTTTTCCCTTGGATGTTTTGTTTTGCTAAAGAAATGTATCTAAAACACTTTGACACATTGAGAAAAAGAGAGAAGTGCAGGTTTGTTTTGGCAGATGGTGAAGAGAAACCAAGATGCTGTTGATTCAGATTATGTTTAAATCTGAAATTTCGTACGTAACACTGAGAAATGTGTGGATAGTTCTGTGATAAGATAAATGTATATCATTATCTTCTTTCCTCGTTCATTCAGAGTGAAACTTGTCTGAGCTGTTATTATTTTTCATTATTAGATTTCTTTTTTTTTTTGGCGTTTTGCCTCTCAAGCATCAGGAAACATGAGGAAAGAGAGAAACTATCAATAACATGAAGCATGAAGTTAAAGCACAGCTTAAAGCACACTTCATGATTTGAAGTTTTGCCCTTTTACTGTAGCGCCATCTGTAGGCCAGTGAGGTTGTTAAACTCTAGATACTCTCCCAAAGTAAAGATCATTGGTCTCGCGTTACCAGTTGAATTAACCGGCCCCATGTCGTGGTATTTAGATCTTTTCTGCAGCGCCATTATTTAATGGGTCCATCTGTCTCTCTTTCCATCTGTGCAACACTTCAGTCGAGAATAAGACATCTAATCATCTAATGACCAGATTGTCATTAAGTTTGCTCTGAATATTCATGGTCACAGTTGCATGACTCCTCTCAGTTTTAGCGACCCCCTGCCCTTTCATCTAGCACCACGGTCCAATTCAGTGGACAGATTGCTGTGAAATTTTCTGGAGCGCTTTTATGCTCCAAAAGTAATAAACTACTTAAATTTTATTGACCTTTGCACTTTATGATTCATTTTTTTCCCAGCTTTTAAAAGAGCATTCTAGTCAATCCATCCAAAAACATCTCAGGACTAGTCCTTAATTACTCTACGATAGCTGCATCATACAAATGGACGTAGATGAGAACACAGGAGACCACATGATGAACCATCCAGCACCTTCAAGTTATGTGAAATTCACATCTGACATATGGACACTTTTGTGTTTTTTTTTCATATGCTCAGTAGCTGTGTGTTTACTAGACATGCATGAATTTGTTTGTTAAATACTCATGATTATTTTATTTGAAGTGTATCCAGTATTTTTTGTCACTTATTTTGGCAATTGCATGAAAGTTTCTTCAACATCAAGATCTTTTGATTTCTTTTGCAGTGTTGAAAGTTAGGTTATTCTTGTTTTTTTTTTTTTCCTGTGTTTTCACATCATGTCCTGATTTTTAATCATAAACACACCTTGTGGAAATCCAGATTTGGTTTTGATGACAACAGCATTTTCTTGCCTAATTTGTTTTCTCTCTCAGAGAAAAGACTCCTGGCGTCAGTATCCGCATCATAATCACATCACATGACTGAACAAAACAAAATGACATATTAGAAGTGTTATATTGGTCCTTTTTTAGGCAAATATACTGAATATTAAAACAGAATAAATCTGTTGTTTCTGCTGCTGCTGAATATCTAGTTTTAGTCCATTTAGTTATTGATCGGTTATCTCTGTCTGTATTTGTTCTCTCCAGGTATAAACTCTGAGGTGAAGTACTCCCTCCTGGCAGGCGATGGCGGTTACTTCTCTCTGGATGAGTTTTCGGGGGTCCTGCGGCTGGAGCGACCTCTGACCTCCGACACCCCGCCCACCTTTGAGCTGAAGGTAAAAGCTACTGATCGTGGCCTGCCTCGTCACCTCTACTCCATCGCCACCGTGACGGTGGATGTGGTCTCTCTGGATGACTACCAGCCTGTCTTCCTGAGCTCCGAGTACACCGCTCAGCTCCCAGAATCCTTAGCAGTTGGCTCGGAGGTGCTTAGTGTCTCTGCCCTCACCAGAGATGGTGGAGGGCCAGATCCTGTTGCGTATCGCATCGTCTCTGGCAATGAGGACGGACGGTTCCGGCTGGACTCACAAACAGGTTAGAATAGTTTTTATCCTCTCACTCTTTATTTACAGATGTGCATATCTGGTGAAGGTGAGGCATGGTACGAATTAAGTTTAAATATTCAGTGGTGACTCATGGTTGTATTGGACCTAAAAATGTGGGACCAAGGCACCAGTGTTATTCTTAAAATGTAAAATAATCTTCCAGTTATCTCCTGCCCTCCTTCTCTGGTTGTTCCAACTGTCTTTTATAATGTTTACAAGCCCAGTTTCACCTCATAGAGTAGTAAACAGTAAAGACGGGAAAGACTTCTATGTTAATACCTTTCAAGCATTCATGTCATCAGACCCTTGTAAGAGGTACAAAACAATACAAAAATAGGTTGGTTGGTTTAATTACACCGAACGACCAACTTTAGCTGGTGGATGTGTCCATATCAGTGTGGTTGAGTATTTATTAAATATTATTAAACTGCTGGTTAGATATATTGGATGTTTGTTAGCAGAGTTACATCTTGGATGTCGAAGTTAGAAATACATAACTATGATAACTGTGACATGGAATGAACATGGCGTGAGTATTTCCTGGTGAACAGTCAGGTGCATTGGCTTCCCGGAGGTTTTTTATCATGGTGAAGTTGCCATGCTGCACATTAGAGCTGAGCAGATGAATACATGTTCATTTGTCAGGGAATATTTACAGTGAATCCCTCTATAATCACAAGTTGTTGCTTTTTGTGTGCTGATCAAACAAACAAGACTCAGTGAGTTTGTGACATAGCCAGACTAGCTGCTTCAAGTCTTTGCTAAGCTAAGCTAACTGCCTCATGACTCCAGCTGC
This sequence comes from Trachinotus anak, assembly GCF_046630095.1. Lineage (NCBI taxonomy): Eukaryota > Metazoa > Chordata > Actinopteri > Carangiformes > Carangidae > Trachinotus > Trachinotus anak. Next base: position 12,198,480 of record NW_027273872.1, on the reverse strand, counting down.
TGTACAAACCACACACACACACACACACACACACACACACACACACACACACAAGACGAGTGGTATTAATCTTTTAATCTCATTCTAAAAAGAAAGTTAATGAATGTTTCCCAAATACAGAACAATTTCTGTAACACAATCTCTGTAACAGTAAAAATAAAAAACAAAAAACAGAAGATTCAAAAGTAGAAATTCATATTTAAAAACTCACATTTTGAACCTCTTCAGTAAAATGTTGTTTCTAGACAATCACAGCTGTGGTTGTCTAGAAACTGCTGAATTTTTCCAGCAGGTTTTTGTGCTGGAAATCCATTTACATTGATCTATAGCATAAAACTAGTTATAATAGCAAAGATGATTTAATGTAATTTCCCTCCAGTGTAGCCACAAGCGGATAGTCGGACGTTATATGTGTGTAATGTCTTTAAATTAATAATTGTAATATTTTGTGCCTATTAATATGCAACTTATTAGATGAAGGCCACAGTGTGAAACACTTCGAATTAGCCACATACTTAGAGGATGTTCTCTTCTTATCTGTTTCTGTTTATAAAAAGTCCTTTATCATAGTTCAGTGTTATGATTGTCATCCTCTGCTTCTGTCGAAATGAAGCAAACACCCAACCTCGTTTTGTTTTTGAAAATAAAAGTTTCATTATTTTTGCTAAAAGTTGAAGTTAGAGAAGTGAGCATCTGACCTTAAGTTTGTGCTCCATCCCCTGCTGGATTTCAAACTTGCAGAGTTTGGGAGTCTGCCCTTTGGACTGTGAGGGACCGTTTCACGGCTTGCTGCCAATAAATCATTAAAGACCGGCCGGTCAGAAGAACCACTCTCATTGATCACTGTCCACTGCATTTGGTCTCATTATTTGGGGAGAGCAGAGGGTTTAAAAGTTCGAACAGCTGGGGTATAGCGATCAGAATCTCTGTCTGAGCCCAGCAGCGAAAGAAAAACTAAGCTGGACGAATAAATAGACTAGTTTGTAGGAATACATTAGATTGAGCGAGGTTCTTGATATTCTTGGTACATGTTTATTAATGAGACACATTGCCAAAAGTGTCAAAAAGTGGTGTGAAAAAGTCTGACTGCACAAACGACCAGAGAAGTGAAGTGTCTGTTGGGATAAAAACCTCTGACGTTGGTACTCAGAAGTGGCTCCACTTGGAAACTAACCCCCAACTAAAAGTAATCACAGCTGGCTCAGTTTGTTGTTAAGGAGGTTAAAGTTTTGGTGTAAAGGGGATTAATTAAATGTGACACTGATTTGCTTTGGAAAGCTGCCCTGACACCTTTAATGTGAGACTCAGGACAGGAGGAGGACAGTCAGCTTTACAATTTAAGACATCTCCTGCTGTTCACATGTTTCTGTTCTCTCTCTCTCTGTGTGCATAACTTGCACCCAAGATTTCCCCAGATCAGTGTACACACATTGCAATTTTATGCCTCTGCTGGCGACAGCTAGAGCCAGAGGCATCATGTTTTCAGGTTGACTGTCTGTCCCATTCTCGTGAACGTGATATCTCAGGAACTCGTTGAGGGAACTTCTTCAGATTTTGCACAAATGTCCACCTGGACTCAAGTATATGAACTGATTAGATTTTGGTGGTCAAAGGTCAAAGGTCACTGTGACCTCACAAAGCAGGTTTCTGCATTAACTCACAAATTAATTAATTGATTGTGACACGATTTGACTCAAATGGATAAAATTAAGTGATGGCATTTTATATCCAAAAGGTCAAAGGTCAACTTTACTGTGACATCAAAATGTTCTGCAAAAACACTTCTGGCCATTATTCAACACTTAAGGGCAGATTGTGACAATATTTCTTGCAACTTGGCTGGTTGGTGGAGGCAACAACTGTGAGGTGGTAATGTTTTTCTTTTCTTTTTTTTCTTTTCTTTTTTTTTTTTTTTTTATTCACAGGCATTACAACCAAAATAACTTGATTTAATGACCTGATTTATGTCACTGTCAATGTGCAGTACATGCATACATTTACAGCAGTTGTGTATGTGTCGAGTGGTCTTCGTATTAGGCTTCCAAAGGCCTGAACTGCAAAGTCTACATTTGTGTAAAGACATATCAGTGATGGTAATAAAAATTCGTGCAAAACCCAGTATAAACCGTTCACACTAATGACCTGTAGTGAAATGGATCCAAGGTGATGAATCTGGTTCCAGAGGTGGTCAGTCTCGGTTCTGTGGTTTTGTTCTCCTGTTTAAACTTCATAAAACTTTTCCTTAACCTAAATGGATTAAGTGTTTATCAATACACCAATTAATATATATAATTATTGAAATGGCAGCTGCTTCATTGAAAAATTATGATGCACTTTACTGCAATGTTAAGCTTTAATATACGATATAATATATTTTAATGAGCAGTAAAAGCAGAAATTAAGTTATATTCTACATTTACTCATTATATTTTGGTGGGTAAACCTAATTAGATGATGGTTAGATGATTATTTAGTCATGAACAGTGGGGAGTTTACATAAAGGAACAGTTCAACGTTTTTGGGAAATTTCTCACACGTACAACACAGAGATATTGATCCTCATCTGACTCTTAGCAGGAAAGTAAATAACCATATTTCCAAAAATGTCAAACTATCACTATCCCAGATGGAGAAGTTAAGGTTAAATTTGCTGACATTTATATTGGTGGAGTCAGTTGAGGTGAAAGGCGAGGTGAGAGGTGAGAATTAAAGGGGATTCATTTATTTATTGAGGCTTGATGCTGTTTGATCTTGGCTCCTAACACTGAAATGAGTGATCTGTGACATTTTGAACCACTCTGCAGAAATTAAATGCTGCAAGGCTTTGACAGAAAAGACCAAAAAAAAAAAAAAAATACTGTTAAGATTGGCTGAATTTGTGTTCATTCTTCTGTAATCACCAGACTGATAATGTGCAAATTCTTGAAGGACCCACATGAAGCACTGCAGTTATAAGACCAAAACATTAAAAACTTGTTTCTGTTGACATGAAAGCTCACTCTGTCCCATCTGTATCACCGCTGCTCTCTCTCTTTACCACAGGCCAAGAGGAATTTGATTTATCACAAAGTTGATTAAACCACAGACAGAACAAAGTTTTCTTTGTTTTCTTTGTTTTTGTTAAAGTTCCTTTTATAATTAGTTTTTTTTTCATCCTCCTCATGATGAAAAGAGGATGACTCACTGGCTTGCTGAGACCACTGCTGGTACTTCATGAGTTTTGTTTTTCGATGTCCACAGAATGATTAAATATTATATAAATAAATTATGGATGCACTGTGTCATCTGGAAACCTCTCCAAGGAAGCTGTTCAAGGTGCAGTTGTAAACAGTATATCTGACACCAGCCCTACATCAGAAGGTGTTTTTCCAAACACTCAACACACTGTAGTTGGTGCTGCAGGCACCGGTTTACCCAACAGGACAGTGTACATGTGTCGGTGAATGAAGTGTTTGTCAGTCCATGTCTCTCTGTGTGGCTCAAGAACCTTGAGCCACACACCGAACCAGTGTCAACCCCACACATTTGAGACACTGAGTCACAGTGAAAAGTGGAATGTGTGGCACAGAAAATGTAAAACTTCTCAGTACTATTGTCACTGTGTGTGGAGGAATATTGAAATTAGCTTGGAAGGGAAAACTTGTTACCCACCAGTCATATTTACAGTGGTGTGCACTTGTTTCTTGGTGCTGTGAGCTAAATTTTGTGGAGATGAACATTTTCTGAAAGGCAAGCTGCATTTCCAGTTGTGTGGTAAGGGTTCACGGCACATGCATGTAACTGCTGTCCAGTATCTTAGGTTACACCGGAACAAAAATCAGCTCTCTGGCAAATTTAGCTGCTTCAGAGTTTTGAGAGTTTTTGAAAGTTTCTGATGCTTGTGGAAACTGTAATTGGTAGAAAGTTGAAGAAAGTTTCAGTTGTTTGCTGCTCTCCAACAGAACGCTGCCACATCCTCTAGAAATGAAATATGTTTAGTTTTGATAAGTCCATTAAATTTGCTAATCTTAAATTTATGTATAAATAGCAAGCTGCCTCCTCCTCCTCCTCCTCAGGTGCTCGGCGACCTGCTGGTTGCTCTCATTGTTTGAGGCTCAGGTGCATCCACAGGGAACAGTGAGATACCCTGAGGTAAATCCTAATTTGGATACTGGCTATTTGGCTATTTGTATCAACCAACAGAACTGAACATGGATCATGACTGAGAACATTTTACATTCGAACTGAAACTATTTTTAGTTCACTCACATGCTCATGAATGAGCTGGTTCTTTTTTTATTGTTTGTTTGGTGCTGTCTTTTTTAAATGAATGTTCTTGTTAAGTTTTATGTATTTTAAAGGCCCATCTTGAGGCGGATATCGCAAACTAGCTCAGGCTATTAATGCTGAGCTATGTGGCAGTGGTTAATGCTTTATACTTGTCCTTGATAAATAAACAGTGGATTAAAGAATGTAGCTACAGCGGAGGTATTGCAGTCATTTCCTGAGCAGTACTGAAGCGAGGTGCTGGATAAAGAAATTACCCCTCTGTCTTATATGAATGTGAATTATCTCAGCTAAGAGAGAAGAATCATACAACGTAACTAATAGGTATCATCTACAAAGAAACATTACACTAGTAGACTTCAGTAAACAAGGCACACCTCAGTGTAAAGAGGAACCGCCTGCTGACTCTTCATAATGGATCTGGACACAAAAGACACACAAAAACTCATGTTGCATTGGAGTGAGGTTTAAGGTCAGGGTTGGGCTTAAGTTCAGGTTAGGGCTGGAGCCGGACTTGGACATGTAGCTGTGATGGTGAAGGTAAAATTGAAATGATACTTTCTGCATCCATATAGCTGCAAGCTATGTTTTATCACCTGCTAACCGTATGTTATACACATCCATGTTTGTTTTGAACAATAAAGGCAGACATTAAGGAGGGACTTGAGGTGTTAAGAGCAAGGGAATACATTATGGTAATGAGTGCCCTTGCACATGTAAATGTTTTGTGTGTGTGTGTTGGTACCGTGGCCCAGTTACAGTCCATGAAAGGTTTATGTTGTTTATGTTATTTTACTTTTAAACTGATGTCAGATTGAATCACCTTAAGCATTTAAACATCTTCTGTCTGAGTTTCTAAAGCTTGCACACTGTGTGTGTGTGTGTGTATTTGTGTGTGTACACAATAAGACATGTGGGAAAGAGAGTCATTTAAGTTGACAGTGACAAATCACCTTCACCCAGTTTCTTCTTTCTGAGAAGTTGCTTCAAGCTGTGCAGAATGAGCTCAGAGTGCTTTGAGCAAAACACAAAACACAGATAGGAGCCCGTATTGACAGAAAGCTGGCAGAGAGGAGCACGAGCTGCAGTGCACAAACCACATCTCCGTTTATATTAAAGACACAACATGCAGTTATAAGCCACTGCCACAGTAAATCTCATACATTAGCATAATTACCTGCACAATCAGGACTGACAAAGAAGAATGTCAGCCTCTGGTGGTCTCTGCAGTTCAGTCTCTGCAGTGTGAACGTGTAGGGAAATGTTTAATGCAAATTATGCCCAGTTATAGTACATAAGGGCACAGTCTTGTCTTATAGAACAAAAGGAGGTCTTGAACGTGCAGCAGTGATAAGTGTTTGAGGAGACAGTTTCACCTCTTTGTCAAAGAGGCGTTTGAAGGCATTTTGAATTTTTTCTCCGCACATTTTTTTCTACACACACATATATAAATATATATATGTTTGTGTGTGTGTGTGCGTGTGTAAAAATAAAAGAAACAACATGACTATAAAAAAATGTATATACTACCAACCTCATCTTCAAAGTCTCTAACCGACCACACACACAGCCAGAGTAGACACACACCAATAAAACTCAAAAACCACAAAAAAGCACAAGAAAATTCTGATAGATGAACAAAGAAATAGATTAATTAAAATAAAAAATGATGTGGTTGTGGCCTCGCGACCAGATTTCGCGACTGTTTGCATCAGTCAGGACACTTTTATTGTTTATTTTATCAGTTATCTTCAGGTATGGGATAAGATTTATGGTTTAGACGTGCTGTGGATACACACCTTTAACTCATGTGACTTTGGATCAGAGCCCCATGAGTGATACGAATTTAGAAACAGTTTATTCATTCTGTCTGCTGGAAGTGTGTGCTCTTAATCAAGCCACTCAAACTTTAATTAGTGCCTAAATATGTCAAATATTAGTAGAAGAGCTGCTCCATGATAAAAAAAAAAAAAGAGTAAGAGCGAACAGAGGAGTACAAATGAGATTAAAAAGAAAAACTGGAGCTCATCCAGCTGTCTCTCAGCAGAAGAAGGTAAAAAACATAAACAAATGAATAAATAACGGCTTGGATCATTCTGACTCAGACTGGCTGTGCAAATCTCCTTGATCTCAGAAAAATCAATAAAGTGAGATGTGTGCTGTGCGCACGAGGTACAAATAATTTACTTGTTGAAACCTGGAGGTGTTTAGTTTGAGGGGAATGTTGGGAAGATGAGATTGGGGAGATGGTTGTTTTTGTTGGATCCCATTTTGTTTTGTCTTAATGAAGTATGGTTCAAGAGACTGGCTGGCAGCCCAGGAAAATAGGCTGTGGGTGTTTCACCCACACACACTGCTGGATGTGACGGGCTGCGGCCGACAGATACACTCTGTCGGCGGCTTTGTGTGGTACAGTAAGCTCAGTAGCAGAGGCATCCAGGCTCTTCAGAATTTGTTCAGCATAACAAAGATAAAAAAGTTATTACTCCGAGCAATAATATCTGTAAACGATAGTAATGTCAGTTCACCACAGCAGCAACTAGATATTAGATATTTTGTTTAATCCTCTGCTTTAATCCTTAGCTCTTTCTGATTCACTCAGCTGACCTGTGGCTGTGGCGGAATACAGAGCATGCTGCGGGTGCGCTTGTGCGTATGAATATGGTAGTTCAACGGTTGAGAAAATTATAGCACCAAAGGAAAGGGCTGTTTTGATGGGAAGGTAAAGTGCTGAAAATATTCTAAATGACACTTACATTTAAACAGATATTGGATTGTTTTGGTGGGCGTCTCTTAAAAGTGTCTAAAACACATTTTTTTCTGCTGGGCCCGTGCACAGCAGCTCATCACTCTGCTAGTGTGCCGTGCTCCCTGCTGCCTCTCCTAACTGGCAATGCGCTGATCTGAATCTGCTCTACGTAACACACTGACTATACATGACTACCTCACCCGATCACATGTCAAATAACCTGAACTATCTGGCTGAGGTGACAGTTCTGCTGTTAAATATAAACTCTGTCATTTTCGTCTTGGCTGATATGCTTGATGGTTTTAATCTAACAAAGACACTTCTTTCATAAAGGATAATGCTTCAGTTATTATTGTCAGCAAATCCCAAAAGACTATAACCAACAATGTGATAGTCTGTCAACACTTTTTGACCCTCCCACTCTGTCTTAAAGTCCATTGGTTCCTTCTGCGGATCTAACTCTTTACAAGTGATTCACAAATATGTGGTTTAATTTGATTAAACTATCAATAATTTCCAAAAACAGCTGCTCATTGGTTTTAGCAAACATTACACAAACAGGAGGAAATAGTGCATTTGATGGGGACTATTTTCAGTGGCGGATTAATCCACATTTGGTGCTCTCCTGAGTATTTGGGGCAGCAGATCAGTGCTGTTGTATTGAGTCAAAATAAACTACAGTGTGTTAGTGTGGTAATAAAACATCATGTCAGTGCAGCAGTGTGGCTCACTGACGTGTTTTTAATCTGTTTTTTCAAACAATGGAGCTCTGTGGCTCAGGAATGAGATATATCAGGCTTTGACATACACAGACGACTCGTATTAGTGGGATACATTCTTTTTTGGTTTTGGTCTTTTCATGGGATTTGTTGACTATGAGAAAAATATAGAATATTGCTAGGATTATCCTCAAAAAAACACCCCAGAAGAAGCTTTTCAACAGAAGACAGCCTTATCTACACAAAGCTGCTATTTTTAACTTCTGTCTTTGGTTCTTTTAATGTGAAATCTGTCGGGTAGATGTGACGTGTGACCTGTTGTATCAAAAAATTGTATGGTTTCTATAGGTGAAATAAAACATGCAACATAGCCTGATGAAGGTGATGCCATAAAAGGTAAAATGATATGCTAAATTTTGAAAGAACATTTTCACATTATCTGCCAATTACATTTTAACAATTCATCATTTGGTCTGTAAAATTTAAATTAAAAAATGATTAAAAACTGCCCAGGGTAACCTTTCACTTGAAAGTTGAATTAAGAGCTCAATCAATTATCAAAGTCAATAATTTAATCTGGAATGTTTTAAAGGATTAGTTCATCGACAAATATTTTCAGATCTAGTAACTAGCAAATTGGCCCATTCCTCCCCCGAACATTTCCACTCTTTAATAATAGTATTAAAGATAAGTGTATTTTGTCTTTGTCACTCCTTCACTGCAGAGATGTGTGATTTCTAACCAACAGAACAAACATTCAATAACAAAGCTGTTGAAATGACCAGAGGAGGATGAGTGCAGGAGGGGAAGAGATCTTTCAGTTGAAGTTCAGCAGGTTTACATCAGGTCAGATAATTGACGACCTCAGCCCATCTGGACTGAGAGGAGTGACTCGATAACAAACAGAAAGAGCGGCCGTGACACAGTATATCCCTTTAAGAGCTCTGATGCCTCTTTTATCGCTGCCATAAACTGAGGTTAGACTTCACATGTGGATGACAGATAACACATGGAGACGGCAGCCAGCTGTGGAGAGATTTATAGTTCCTAAAAGGTTATACTCACAGCTCCACTGAGCTGACAAAAGTGAGAGTTCACTAGATATGTCACGTGATACCACACGCACACACTGTGTGTTTGAATTATGGTGTATATTATCATTCATAGCAGCTTGCTTCTACCGTAAGAACATCCATTTTAAACAGTATATTACATCTGTCACTACATAATATACAGTCTGCATTCCAGTATGATGGGCATTCAAGCTGAGCAGCACAACAGTAGTTTCCACAGAGGGGGGTGATGACAGTTGAAGCAGCAGCAGTGAGGAATAAGGACTGAATAAGGAATAAGGTCATTTTGAATCACTGATTTGACGCAGAATTCCTTCATCTTAAATCTGGTCCTGTACAGACGTGTAAATTCAGATTTTTTTTCATTGTGAATTGAGTTTTTGGACCTCAGCAAATCAGAAAGATAACAAGCAATTTCAAAACATTATCTTCAGCTGTGGGAAATCTTTTGTGACAATATTTAGACTAAATGATAAAACAATAAGTGACTGATTAATCAAAATCAACTCAGTTGCAGCCACTATGGTAAATTACTACGTTAACATGCTTAATTTGAAGCATGATTACATAAACTACAGCCCAGGATGATGGAAGTTGAGCCAATGCAGAGCTGGTGATAATTTCAGAACCTCCCTGTCTACACCTACACCTACAAGCAAACATTAAAATTCTTCACCACACAGCTGGTATAGATCTAAAAATCATGCTATATATCATACTAGACTATATCACACATAGTTCTGTGTCTTCTTGTTCAAAAGTCATGGAAGCTCTTGGAATCAGCCTGAAATATCTGGTAGCTTGGAAAAACTTGAATTAGAAATAAAGTCCTGTGACTCTGGAGCGTGTTCAGCCCAGCAGCATGAATTTGTAATGAAGGACCCACCGGTGAATCTGATGGGGGTGAAGAGGTTGTAGAACTACTCGGAACAAAACCAAGTCCTTGCACGTGTTTTAAGAATTCCTCTGTGTTTCTACTTATAAGCTGCTCTGGGCAGCTTAGTGAACTTTGTATGTCTTGTATCAGAGGTGAGTGTTGAAAATGCAAGGATTCCATCACCTGTAACAAATCCTATAACATTAAATCAGAACACCAACGCACTTGTGTTCAGCCACCCGATCAATAATGCAAAATAAAACATAATGTACAAACAGGCCTGTGAGTCAAGCTTTCTCTGATTTACACTCTTCTTATGCAGAGTCCATTTCCCATTTCAGATTTTTTTTTTCTTTGTACAAAAACTGCATCAACTGAAACTTTTCAGTAAGAATAATTCAGTTTTTACTCTGTGGACTGCAGGTCTTCTGATCCTCATCGCACCGCTGGATTTTGAAGTTTCCCGGGAGTACTACCTGTCTGTGGAGGGAAGTCGTGGCAAGTCGTCCCTCAGTGACATCACAACAGTGATCATCAACGTGACAGATGTGAATGATAACACGCCGGTGTTCGGACGGGGCGACTATAGCGCTGAGATATCAGAGGACCTGACTCCTGGGAGCCTGGTGATGAAGGTAAAGATCAAGGCACATACATATGTAGTAACACAAAACAACACGTGCAGAAATGGAGAAACACATACAAAAATACTTTATTTATTGATGGCATGGTACACTAAATTCATAACTCGGCGTGTACCTTGGCTCTGGGGTCACGGTTTTGGGGTACAAAATGTATTTATTTTGAAAAGTGTAGATTCATTGGCCATAATTAGTACTTTAATATTTAAAGGAGCCATTTGTAACTTACCAGTCAACATTGTGAGTTCAGCATCAAACTTTGTTCCTTTACTCACCAGGAGCTGTCTCCAGAGGTGGAAAGTAACCTCCTCCTTTTTGTTTTTAGTTCTATCACTTCTTTTCTTCTACTGAAAACGATATGTCACATATATGTACTCTTCTCTTGTAAATGCAACGGTAGCTGAAGCTCTTGGCGAGGCAGCTGTTAATGCTAACATTATCTGTGTTGCAATAGCAAAACTTACAAATAGCTCCTTCAAAGCACTCATACTGTTAGTAAGAAAAAAATAAATAAAAAATATAAATAACACAGGTGTAGTAATACTCCATCATAAGACTTTGACTTGTAGTTTGAAATAAGTAAGCTTAAAAAATGTACATCAAGACATGTGCAACTTATTCATATATGAATCATTAAAGCCAGCACTGTACACAGCAAGACAGCTTTTTTCTCATTTTGTCAACTTTGCTGGAATCGACACAAACGTCTGGGAGCTTCATGTTTACATTCACTGTGAGCTGATTAAAACGTGGAGTGGGAATTAACTAAGCTATACAAACAGTTCGGGAAGAATACATGTGCCATTACACAAGATGTGTACGAGATGTTTTAGGATAAAAGCATAGCGTATCATTGAGAAAAGTTTACTTTAACTCCTGCAACTGAGCAGGTGACTGACAGTAACTGTCCTCTTCACAGCTCTACACTCTTGCAAGCAGGGATGGAAAATAATGAAGTGAAGCTTACATAACATAAATTAATGTGCGTTATCATGAATTCTTCAAGCACACAGAGCACATGGGGCCACATTCATACATCATAGACACAGACACATGAGTAATCTTTAATTGAATCACTGAACTGAATTTTACTTTAAATTAAATATATTTCCGAGGTTCAATTTAAATGAAGGATATTTCTCTGTTATCTGTCACTTCAGAACATAATTTTTTGTGTTGGGCTTTCAAGAAACACACACACAGACACACACACACACACACACACCAACACACACAAACACACACTTGTACTTCTGTCTTTGTGAGGACACTCATTGACATAATGCATTCCCTAGCCTCTAACACTAAGCTTTACCATCATAACTGAATACTTAACCTGGATCTTAAACCAAGTCTTAACCCTTAACTGGGCCTTGACAGGACATGCCAAAATGTCCTTATTCTGTACACACACACACAAACACACACACACACACACACACATACACACAACAACAAAACGCATCAGAATTCACTAATCAAAGGTTTAACAGTACACCATACAAATATTTGTTGGTTATGCACTCAGATAACCTAATTTCAAACTCACATCCCGACAGAAACACACTGCTTACCCACACGTAAATAACAAAGGCAATGAAACAAAAAACAAAGAACGCTGTGGCACTGAATTCAGCTCAACCTCAACACAGGAAAAATCACACATGTTGAGAATTCCATACACACAGTAACAGTAAGCCAGAATGAGATGATCTGGCAACCTGTCAATGACATGCATGCGTGAAAAAACAGGTAAAACGCACACACGCAACACACACACACGCACACAGTTATCCGACAACATGTCAGCCATCATCTGTCAGGCCTGCAGCAGAGATAACACAGCAATAACACAGCTCAGTGGCTCGCTGATGGTCAGACCACGGCTGGATGATGAGTCTGTAATCACATGGTTTCATATTTGACATTTTTCTTCTCCCAATGCCCTGTTTCCATTTCTCTGTTTTCACCATTAAGGTGCACCATGTCACTGTTTGAAATTTTTTAACTATTTTCACAAAATTGTCGGAGAGGGGCCTCTATCAGTGGAGAGAAATGTAGGATTCCTGTTATAATGTGATTAAGAATGAAGAGGAAAACAAGGACAGGATGAGCTCAGAACATAGTCTTATTGTGAGAGATCTGCTGTTTTTTTGTTGGTTTGTTGGTTCATTTGTTTGTTTGTTTTAGTTGTTGTTCATTTAAATGATGAAAATGACTGCAAAATGTCAGTTTTGTGTGTCATTTGTTTGACATATCACTTTTATTAATCGTCACTTATTCAAAGAGGATCACATGTCTGCTTGTTCAAATATGTTGAAAAAGCATGAACAACAAAGCAATGCAACAACAACGCAACGGCATCATCAATGTGTAATGATTGTAGAGTAAGGGTCAGAGGTCATAATTAGTGACAGAATAGCACGTTTTCATTTTCACATAACTGTGTCCCTCTGAAATCGCTCAGAAGGAGGAAAAGCAAAAGAGAATTTCTTTATCTGGATCCAAATGTTATTCTCCTGCTCCCTGTCTTTTCCTCCAGGTAACAGCCACTGATGAGGATGGTCCAATCAACAATCTCCTGCGTTACTCCATAGTGAGCGGTGACCCTCTGCAGCAGTTCAATATTCACCCACGCAGCGGAGAAATCACTGTCCGGACTTCAGTGGACAGAGAGGAGGTCAGTGTGTATCTGTGTGTGTCAAATTGACAAAAATGAACCAAGAAAACTGACAGGTATCAAGATTAATTTTATATTGTTTTTTGTTTTTTTTTCACAAACATGAGAAATAAAGCAGTTGAAACTGAAAGAAACCTCAATAAAATTGAAAAATGTACAATAAAAGCATAATAACAACTGAGTTTTCCCCCCTCTCTCCTCTCCAGATCCCTCATTACTCTCTGACAGTGCAAGCAGCCGATGAAGGAGATCCTCCTCTGTCATCCGCTGTCCTCATCACCATCACCATCGTCGATGTCAATGACAACCCACCGGTCTTCTCCCAGGTCAACCACAGTCTGCTGCTGCAGGTATGTCACCCTGAACATCTCCACCATGTTTATCTGCAGGTCATAGTTGACCATCAAGCTCAGGTACTGAAAGGTGGACCTGCAAACTTGTAACCGCAAACTGTGGTGATCCTTTTTGTTTTCATTTACCTTACAAGTTACCTTGTTCAAATCAGCTGAACATTGAAGTGAGCTATCTTTAGCTCAGCATTTGAAGATGGTGCTGTGAGAGTTTTATTTGTTTTTTGAGGGATAGGAGCAATTCATGACTGAAGACATTGTGGCTGGTGGCATATTATGAGCATCAAAACACCCCCACGTTTTGTTTTTCACTGTAAAATTCCACACACTGATGAGCTTTCGTTAAATAAAAAGCAGCAGGACAACAGGTACATCAACAAGCAGCAACAAGCAAGTGAAGTCCTGGTTCAGGTCTAAAGACTATAAAATATCTAGAGCTGAATTACTCTCAACAGGATGTGAGAGTCTGCTTATGTCTGCTGATCAGGATGGGTGTGTAGCCACGGAGCTACAGCCTTTAAAAACTTTGATTTATAAAATCAAAATGTATTTCTTTTCCATCTATTTTCATCTCAAGAGTGCATCAGAATGCTTCATTTACAAGTCATAAAAATGTTTCATCCCACTTGACTTCACATTTGTGCCCCCTGGTGATTAGAAGTACGCTTTTGCCTTTAATTCAGTTGTATTAATGTATTTGACACCTGTGGGACACCATAGGCGAGTCGGATTCTTTTCAGTGTGTTGTGGTTGAGAAAAACAGCTTTGTTTTGTGTTCAGAAACCAACCACATTCACAGCCTTGAGCAGTTAAAAAAATTTGTTGGCACCCCACTGCCTCCAGTAGAGGAAAACACCAACCTCACACAAAACACTGCATCAACAAAAAGTCAACAAGCAATATGTAAAGTAACAAATTCACCCAGAACCGCCTGTTCATCAGCTCCCGCAAATAACCCCGGGTGTCCAGAGGGGGGACGCAGCAGTCGCATTCATGTGTGAAATTTGACAACTCTGTGAAAAAATATGAGCAGGGGGGGACTCGCTCTGAAATGCTATGTGAATATGAGAAGAAAGACAGTTTAGTTTGTTCACCTCAACCGACAGAACATCCGTTATGCTACATCATCTTCAAGCAAGGCCGCAAACCTCCACCTGCTCTGCTCCTGACTACATCATGAGTCAGGGTTGGGTCAGGTCAGATGAACTAATGACTAGAGATGATTAAAGAGGAATCACTGAAGATCAGTCATCCTATATCAATCTGTCTTTCTCTCTGTATCATTATGACTCTCTTTCTCCTCCTCCAATACAGTCGGGTGAAAATATGCTGATCTGAAAGTGCAGCTCAATCATAACTGCGGCGCCCGAAGCTCATTAAAACTGTGTGCTAAGAGTTCAAGAGTGAAATTCTTCAGAGGCGAAACCAGAGTAGGGTTTCTGAGCTTTGTGGGATCAAAGCGGCAGCTGTCATGATTTGTTGCTCTCTGTGTGTGTGTGTGTGTGTGTGTGTGTGTGTGTGTGTGTGTGTGTGTGTGTGTGTGTGTGTGTGTGTGAGTGTGTGTGAGTGTGTTGCTTGCAGGACATCAGTGGCACCTTTTCACCTAAAACCTCTAATTACAGGGCCAAGTCTGCTGGTGTGGAAAAAACTTTTAACAGGCAATTTAACCCTAGAACACTAACGTTAAAATTAGTAACACCATCGCTACCGTTGGGTGAAAATCACCTGAACGCATGTCTCTTGAAAAAACCATAGATGGGAGGAGGGAAACAAACATACCATTAATGACATCAATGAGCAGCCTGAAGCTACCCAAGGACCCATGCAACTCAGACAGCAGCAACACAATGAAAAACACATGACAAGAATCGTCGTTAGTGTTCTAGGGTTAACCTCCACTTTTGTGTGTGTGTGTGTGTGTATTAGAGAGTGTATATTGCTGCATGCTTCAGTGTGACGTAATTGTCTGCAGGCCCGCGCATACATATGTGTGTCTGTGTACGTGTCACCGCGCTGCCATGCCAGATAATGCTCACTGACAATTAAGGCTGACTCTGCCAGATCGCCATCACTCAACCTGCTGCTGCTCTTCCAGCTCAGAGACTCGCATCCACTCACAGAGAAGGCTCGTTCAGGAGCCACAGCGTTGGCCGTGTGTGCCGGTGAATCCAGACTCTGCGATATCGTCCCATCTGCTGATTTCTCCACAGCCAGCTTGGCGTGATGAAGAAAGGTGCATTAAGCAGATGGATGTAACTCAAACAGGGGAAAGGAGCTGTCACCAAATTTTTTTCAGACGCTGCTCATCGTTGGCAGTGTCCTCTCTTTGACTATTTGTCACTGTTGGATGCCCACCTTTATGACTAGCACAACTGTTGCAGAGGCTCTGTATTATTAGGCTGCGGCCAAATTTCAGTATTTGACTAAAAGCAGCAGATGGACAGGTAATTCGTTTTGTTTGAGAAAGTCCTCACAGGATGCAACGATAAATCATGCTGCATCTGTGCTGATACTTGACTGACGTTTGTCTTCACTCCAGCTTGCCAAACTGACACATGAATAATCAATGTGAACGCGTTTCACTTCCAAATTTACTGTCAGATGTCTCTACAGAGGAACGTGAATCAGAAAGTAATGTATCAGACGTATCACAAGGCTTTGTTTAACAGAGCTGTACTGGAGAGTGTAGGGAACTCTGAGCACCGGTGGTCCACAGCAGCGATGCTCTTTGCTGTAATGGTATCAGCTCATATTCACTACAGAGAGGATGTGATACGTGACTCTGCCCTTTGCTCAGCACTCGGTATCACAAAGCAGCGTCACGCGGTGCTGTCGTTGTCCTGCAATATAAGTAGGCATGTTCACGATTTTATAAAATTTGCTCTTGTTTACTATGGACAGTGATAAATACCAAGCATTAAAACAGAAAGTTAGATTGCTCTCAATAAATGACAGTATGTGCCCCAGACTTTTAAATTTTGGCCTATTTTTTTTATTTTAAGTGAAAACTCTCTGCTTAGACATCCTGTCTGATTCTTAATTTACTTTCACTGGACAACATTTGTTCTCCCCATGTGGTCACCCTGCTGAACGATTTCCTGTCGGTGCTCACAATTACCCACTAGCGCCCATTTAAGTCCCATACTGGATCCAGGAACACCTGTGTGGGGAAGGTGAATCCCCTCCATCATTAATGCCTTGCTCAAGCCGCTAACCTGTACAAAGAATCAAACTCCTAACCCTGACACACACACTTTCAATAAAGCTGAACCAGTGTTTTCATTGCTCTCCGATCAATGTATTTTCTCAACAAAACAGGACTGTGTTTTATCCACACTGCATGTACTTTATTGCTGCCTACCTGAAATGGATTTCAGTGTTTTTATGCCTCCATGCTAGCGACAGCCAGGGCTGGAGGCATTACGTATGTTTTCAGGTTGAAAACATAATGCTTCCAGCTGTACCATTCCTGTAAAAGTGATATCTCAGTAACGGCTTGAGGGAACTTCCTCAAATTTGGCACAAATGTCCACTTGGACTCAAGGACGAACTGATTAGATTTTGGTCGTCAAAAGTCACTGTGACCTC
The DNA here is from genome assembly GCF_046630095.1 of Trachinotus anak. Classification (NCBI taxonomy): domain Eukaryota; kingdom Metazoa; phylum Chordata; class Actinopteri; order Carangiformes; family Carangidae; genus Trachinotus; species Trachinotus anak. The sequence goes on along the minus strand of NW_027273872.1, from coordinate 12,181,537 downwards.
ACAAAACACAGTTTTGGCCATATTTTGTGTGACCTGGATGAACAGGGATGTAACCTGAGAATTCGTCTGAGTGTTTTTGTTGTTGCTTTTGTGCAGTAGATCATTCTCAAATCTCTTTGGTTCATTGAATGCACCATGTTTCCTGTCAATCTCAGCTTTCAATAAATGGGTAAAAATCGCCCACTTCAAAAAGAAAATAATGGTAATACAACTGATTTGTACTTGATGGCTTAACTAAGCCAAACAACAATTGTTAAATGTTGTATCTGGACCAAACTACACAAGATTTTTATTTATGTTTAAAATAAATAAAAACAAAAGTTATTGAACTTTAAAAAGATGTATTAATAAACCTCGTCATGTCCCCCGCAGGAGGGAGAGTCAGTCGGCAGCAGCATCCTCCAGCTGGTGGTGACAGACAAGGACACACCGAAGAACGGCCCGCCTTTCTCCTTCCACATCGTCAGTGGCAACGAGGAACGCCGCTTCCACGTCGACCAGGGTGGCCTGCTGTCACTTTCTGCTCCACTCAGGAAGAGGGTCAAACCCTACCATCAGCTCAAGATACAGGTGAGGGGGCTGTTAAAACAGTGTATGATTCATACACATAAACTCCTGAATCCCTGCTCTCTTACCTGTTTTCCACCTTGACGTTGTAGTCGTTTGTCTGTCATTGTCTTTCCTACACTGTGTTCACCCAGTGAGAGAAAAAACAATCCATCGCCATATCTGTCAAATCTCAGTGTTTCATCCCTGAGGTTCTTTGTGTCTTTGTTGGAACCCTTTAACTAGAAAGTGAAAAAAATTTATTATAATCCTGCTTCAGTGATAAAATGCTGATGCACTGCAGAGTGTCCCCTGTGGCCTTGGTTGTTGTGTTACTGACAGTGCTGAAAGGAGTGATGGCCAAACACTGGCCACCAGAGAGAGTGGCTAAGTGATTTTCATTGCCTGCTGTGGCCGTCTGGCTGACCTGAATAATTATTTAGTGCTGAAGGTTCAACAATGTGCTTATTAGTTACTAATTTGACTGCTGATAACTTTGACTTTGATTGGATGTGGAGTCACACCTTCTCAAGATTAACATCGCACATATCAGACAGGTATCCTTCATATGTCCTTCAGGGTTCAGGAAAATTTATAAGATGGGTTTGAATGTCCAGAATTAATTTCATGTGATAATATTATAAGAAACAGTTCAACTAGAATTCTTAAGTAGCGTTGTAAAGTTCACTGTTTCCTTTAGAAATATAAAAAAAAAACAGGTTATCGTGAGGTAAGAGAGTTCAAGGCTTTTCAAGAAGTCCTTTTTGAGTACAGCTGAATATGCATATCAGTGGATTGCATTCCATGGACTTCTTTAGGCTGGTGAAAATGTTTTTTTGGGGTTCAAAACCGCTGAGTTATGATATTTTGATACAAATAGCTGCATTTTTCACCACTTCAGTGCTTAAAGAAACTGTTTTTATCCAGGGATTCTCCCTCTGGTCAGTGTCGGAAAGAAATCCAACTACACAACATTTTGAGAATCACTGAACACAAACAGTTAAAAAGGAAAGAAGAAATGTAATCAGCACACTCAGTATGGCAATTAAGTAATCAATCTGTTTTATATTCATTATCTCTTCAGTGTCAGTGTAGAGTTGTGACTCAGTCCCAACACAGAATTATGCCACTTTTTCAGACTTTTTTTTAAATCTTTGCTTTTTTTCTGGTTAAATAATAATTAAAAATGTATGTAAAGAAAAAAAAAAAACACTTGTTGAACTGGTCACATTTGTAGATGTGAATCCGCTGACATCATCACCCCTTCATTTTAAAGGCCTCACCTGCCCAAAAAAAACAAAAAAAAACAAAACAACCACTGATCTAGTGGTCCCTTAGATTCACCATGAAACCCCTAGAGGTGGGCCTGACCCTCATGTTGAGATTCTGTAAATTACAGTTACAAAATCAAATGTGATTTTTCAAATAAGATAAATATCTGTATGATATCAGTCCATTCGGTCCTTGTGATATGTTCTAATGCTGATCTTTGCTCCATTCAGGTGACAGACAGTGGTCATCCCCCCCTATCTTCTATCTGTGTGGTCAACATCAATGTGACTGAGCAGAGCAAGTATCCTCCCTCTGTGGTGCCTTTGGAGGTCTTCATCACCACCTCCGGTGGGCTGTTTGCCAACCGGGTCATTGGAAGACTCCACGCTTCAGACCAGGACCTGCAGGACATCCTGAACTACAAGCTGGTGTCAGAAAACCCGGATGGAGGAAGGTTCTCAGTCGACCTTGCTGATGGTAAGATCTGGGCAGATGACAACCTGGAGGAGGGCTCGTATTCGCTCAACATCAGCGTGACCGATGGGAAGTTCAGCGTATGGACCGGGGTCAAAGTTCACGTTTGGGCAGCTGATCAGAGGGCGCTGGACTCTGGCCTGACGCTGCAGGTGGCGGGGATGTCACCGGAGGAGTTCCTGGGCGATCACTGGAGAGGCCTCCAGCGCAGCCTGGGTCAATTTCTTGGTTTGCCTAGGCAAGAGCTTCACCTGGCCAGCCTGCAGCAGCAACAAGACACCCAGGTCCTGGAGGCCCTGCTGATCTGGAAGCCTCAGAGTGGACCTGTCCAGTCTCTGCCAACCAACAGACTCGCAGGTGATCAATCACTATTTCAACATGGGTCTTGTAAAATATTTTACTGATCCCAATGTGAAACTGGGATTAATGAATTAGCACTATGATGCATGAAAAATTTAAATTCTAAAAAAACAGACCAGAAAGTACAAATCTAGATCAAAAGAAAATTAGGTTTTAGTGGCTGAAGCTGCACCACAATAAAAATCAGTGCAACCAGTGTCGTGCTGTCGTTAAACTCCTGGAGGATGGAAGGAAGTGAAGCAGCTGCATCACATGACACTCCGACTTTCACAAAGTTTGGGATTTTTCCACACATTAAAGATATTCACATGTGGTAAAAACCTTGTGCTAGAATTAGTAATTTCACACCAATGACAAATCTGTATTAAATCTGTGTCCATTTCATTACCTTAGAAAGTCGATATACCGTATATACAATATGATGTGCAATAAACTTCCAGATTTATTTAATTTGCAGTTAGACATCTTCACCAGCTGAGCCCCAGAACACACCAGTAATTAGTTTTTAATGGGAAAATAATAAAAATTTGTACTGAAGACATAAACAAGGGTGACATACAGGCAATCAGGTCAGTTTCTCGTTGAAAAAAAATTTGGCAGCCATTAATAAGGACACAAAGGAAATCCCAGTGTGATGAAGAGTCTATTTGAAGGTGAAATCTGAGATGTTCCCTTTGATGTAGGTATTATGTCAGACATTGAGGACTCTCTGGGCCTGAGCATCCTCAGGGTGAGCCACAACGGGTGTCTGGGTACCAGCTGTCCGCCACGAGGCTGCAGGAATGCTGTCCGGCTGACGGGAGAGAGACTGGGCCATTTCACCACCGCCAGAGCTGGTTACATCACCCCTCAACACACCTGGGAGAGCGTCTGTCCCTGTAATGGTACGTGTCTGACTGTGTGTGTGTGTGTACGCGTGTGTGTGTGTGTGTGTGTGTGTGTGTGTGTGTGTGTGTGTGTGTACGCATGTGTGTGTGTGTGTGAGCGTGCCTGACAGCTCATCCAACTTATAACTATGAAGTTAAACAACAGAAAACCACTTGAAAGCATAACTGGAAAACTGAGGTGAAGCCAGTTTTACTTCCGCATCCATTTTCACCTTTTCTTTGTTCCATCATAATGGAAAAACTTTTCTTATATGTGCACGGAAGCACAAGAATTGCATAAGAAGATACAGCTAGTGAGAGGAAAAAGCATATGTATTATCAATAATAATAGACGGAACAGCAATAAGGGGAAAAAACAGTGAAAGAAAACAGGTGAAAAATGCAATAAATGCAAACAAACCAGGATTTACATTGTTAATACTGAAGCTCTACAAAATAACTTATCTTTTATTTCACTTGTCACTGTAATCCAGATTTTAATCTCTTCTTCCATCCCTCTTTTTATCCATCAGTGCTCTTCTGCTGTAAGATCACATCTTTATGAAGTCTCTGTCTCAATCCCACATTATATACTTGTATACAGTATGTACTCAGAACTATTTGTTATGGTATAATTCTCTTTGATTCTATTATACAAAATATTCTAAACTAAATTTGCAGTTGGTGATGGGACAACACACGATATCTTTTGAAAAACATTTTGCCATCTTTATTTCCTTTGGGAATTTTGGTATTGCCAGTTAAACTTAAAAAGAAAGATGTCAAAATGTTTTTCAAAAGATTAAATCGTTTTTTTCTAAGATATCGTGTGTTGTCCCATCACCAACTGCAAATTCAGTTTAGTCTTCTGCAGCTGCTGGGAGTAGAATCAGAATCAGAATCAGAATCAGAATCAGTTTTATTGCCAAGTATGTTTTCACATACAAGGAATTTTTTCTGGTGATTGGTGCAATTGATCAGCAACAGTGGGGCTCTCTAGCCTTGTTGATGAGGCTAATAGCAGATGGGAAGAAGCTATTTTTGTGGCGAGAGGTTTTGGTCCTGAAGGACCGCAGCCTCCTGCCAGAGGGGAGTGTCTCAAAGAGTTTGTGTCCAGGGTGGGAGGAGTCAGCTACAATCTTCCCTGCACGCCTCAGAGTCCTTGAGGCGTACAGGTCCTGGAGGGACGGAAGATTGCAGCCAATCACCTTCTCAGCAGAGTGGATGATACGCTGCAGTCTGTTATTGTCCCTCTCCGTGGCAGCAGCGTACCAGATGGTGATGGAGGAGGTGAGGATGGACTCAATGATGGAGGTGTAGAAGTTCACCATCATAGTCCTTGGCAGGTTGAACTTCTTCAATTGCCTCAGGAAATACATCCTCTGCTGAGCTTTTTTGATGAGGGAGCTGATGTTTAGCTCCCATTTGAGATCCTGTGTGATGGTGGTTCCCAAGAAGCGAAAATGCTCCACGGTAGCCACGGGGGAGTCACACAGGGTGATGGGGGTGGGTGGGGCTGGGCTCTTCCTGAAGTCCACTATCATTTCCACTGTCTTCAGAGCGTTTAGCTCTAGGTTGTTCTGCCATTACAATAGTGTGTCTGTCAACAGCACACTGAAAAATCAACCTGTTTAAGTATGCACAACTATTTGTTAAAGTATACTTAGTATTATACAGTTTTCACTCGGCAGTTTAGAATTAGTATGTAATATGGATTTGTGACACTGAGTTTGAGCCAAAAATAACATGAAATTTTGCAAGACAGTCTCAACACATAGAGTTTTGGGTCTGTGATGGTTTATCTCATGTTCTGATTTGTACTTCTTTTTAAATAAGATCTATATTTAAGAGTAGAAATGACCTTGCTACTGATACAAGCTGTCAATTGATCAAAAAACATAACATCAAAGGATCAGTGACCACTGGAGCAAGTGGAAACTGTGTAGTTCCAGTGCACAGAGTGACTAACAGTCAGTCTTTTCTTTTGGTAAAGAGATGAGCGGATAAGGTGAGTAAATGTCATCAAGTAATGTACCCGTCAGGAACAGAAGAGGAAACAGCTAAATACTGAATATGAGCGTCAGCCGAGATTGTGGTTTCCCCTCAGTTCTGCAGGACTTTCCCGGCATAAAGAACCATATTGCATCAGGTGTTTTAGATTCAACCCTCGCTTTTTAAGAGAGGACAGACATTTTCCAGGCTACTCTAAGGCGATATCTGTCGCTGCTGAGATCAAAGAGCCTTCTTCTTCTTACCAGTTGAAACTGATAGAGTAAATCCCAGATTTAAAGGTAAGACGGAGAACATCTTAGGTGTAAATGTGGGCCCAGCATTAGCTTCGATTACAGCCGACAGCACCACCTCGTCAGATCGTCTTCAGTGATTTGAGTTGGCATTCCTGTGAGGATTTGTGCAGCAAGAATGAATGAAAGTCAGCTAGGTTTTCTCCAGGAGATACACCAAGTATCAGCTTGTTTAGAGTCCCTTTCCTCTGGAACATCTTCTGAACATGTTATCGACACTATATTTTGACTATATTAGATACAGTCCGTCTTTGGTCTTAACAGTTTTGAGGTTTGGGCTTAAGATGGTGCTGTGTGAGATACACAGCAGGCAAATCAGACAGTGTCTTGAAAGCAACAGTACAGAATGTGCAAGATGCTAGGTTGGGCGGTGAAAGAGCAGTGCATTATCAGGATGGTTAGCAGAGGAAACCTCAGAGAGACTCCGCCACACATCTGAGCCTCAGTCAGACCCAGACTCAAATGAGGAGTCTGTTGTGCACTAAAATCGGTGACTAGGAGACATATCAGAATGGTAAGCATAGTTAGCATCTTTTAATTATTCATATTGTTTGTTAGCTTGTTAGTTTTTAACTGGCAATGGTTGACACAGTGTTCGTGGTTAATGTGATGCAAACTCAGGCTCTCTGTACTGACAAGGTTCTGTTAAGGTTTCTTCACAGTAACAAGTTGACAGGGTTGGTTCCTTAGATTTGTGGTGGCTCTGATTCGTTTACTGCAGTTCCAAGAAAGAAATCTGCAGTCATGGCGATGACTGCTGTGTTTGGCTTGTGATATGTCTTGTTCAATATAAAAAACACTGTATGGACATGTTAACAAGGTTAAAAACTTTATTTTCATTGGAGAGGGTCTTAAAATAATCCTGTCATTGCAAAAGAGATTAATAGATTATTGATCTGTATAGCTGAATACATTCACTGAATAAATCACAAGTTAAGATTTTCTCAGAACAATCAATATACAGTAAATATTCAAGTCACTTTTTTTAAAAAATGGTCTAAGTGTATCTACTAACTTTGGCAGAGCTTTTCACATATTGGTGTAAATTACCAACTGTTCTGTTATTCATGAGGTCAAAACAGGAAGGATGCAATGAGTATTTGTCTTTGAGGCTGATAGTCAAGTAAAGGTTTTTCAGTTTTTCAGAGTGGTATTCTACTCTAAGGAAAGTTGTTTTTCATCAGCAGACTCTAGGAACATGTTGTTAGTGAACCCTCCCACAGGCATCATTAAAGTTTCATCTTAGAACCAGTAAAAAAAACACTGATGAAGGTTTGTCTGAAGACAAAATTGGAATCGTTATTGATCCATCCATTCATGAATTTACTCATCCTTCATTCAGTCTTTCCTCGTCCTGTTTCTACGCTTGATGCTTAAACTTGTATCAAACCTTCTCTGATTACTCCTTGTTTTTATTTTCATCTTTTTGGCATTGTAAATGTATTTTTCAGCTTTTGGTGATTTTCCTGTTAAAACGATCAAGCAACAACATTTAGAACAACATGTTTTTATTTTTCTTTCTTTGCAGTCTTTTCTGTCAGCGGCATGTTCTTCTGCATACTCAGCTGTCATATGTGGTCTGAGGTGAAGGTGGAAAAACAGAGCTGCCTGCTCTGATAGAAATTAGTGTTTGTTATTCTTTAAAGTTTAGTGCCCTTGAGTTGGAATGTGAAAAAGGAATTTGGTGCCTTCAAAAACTCAAGAACAAGAATTTCTGATTTGTAAAAGTCTACTGGATGGAGATTAACAATTAAATCAGATCCAGGATAAGATACTTTAGCCAAGACGATGAAGAAAGATGTTTTGTCACTCAAAGCCTTCAAAAACTACGATACTAGGCCTAAAGGATTTTAATAAAACTATGGGTGTGGAAAGACGAGGACAGTGAAAAGAAAACTAGGAATATTTTAGCCAACTCTGCTGACAAAGTTTTCTTTTTTCATAATTGAAGAAGGACAATTATTTTCATTATGAATTAATCTGTCAGTTGGGTTTTTTTGATTAGAGTATTTTAATGTCTTGTTTTGACTGAACAACAATCCCAAACCCAAAGATATTTAATTTTTAATAATACAAAAGAGAGCAAAACAACAAATCTTCAAGAGGCTGGACCCATTAAATATTAGCAGAGAGCTGAAACTATTCAATGATCATCAAAATGGTTCACTGAGTAATTTTCTGTCAGTTGATTAATCCATTCATTATTTAGCTCTGGATAAAACAGATTGAGACAAAACAACAACAGACCAGACATATGAATATGAATGTGTCTGTGTGTGTCTGTGTATTCATCAACATACATATAGATGTGTAGGTGCACTGTATGTGTGAGTATGTAAATGCACATTTATATGTATGTATGTGAATATTGGATCCGTATATGTGTTAGGGTGTTGTTACCTCTGTATCCTCCTCTGCCTCAGCTCGGGCAGCTCTCAGCTATGCTCCTCTAAGAGGTTATTTTTGAATGTACTGCATGCTTTCACAGATCTGGGGAAAATTGTGTTTTTTTTTTATCATACACCTTGGACAAGATCTAGAATTAGATACATTTATATCCATTGAAAATTCATAAAAACTGGTAAATGAGACTTGTACTTGTTTTTCACGAGAGGCCATTGAGCTCAAATTGCTGTCATGCCACATATTTGGTATTTTAGGTTTTATATAATATGTGCTGCTGTCTTGGTCAGTTCTCTCTTGTAAAAGAGATGTTTTTTTTAATCTCAATGGGACTTCTTGGTAAAATAAAGTAAATAATAATAATCATTTGAGCTCTCCAGTTACAGTTTGTTGCTCTTGTGGTCACAGCTTCTTTATTCTGGCTTTTTTCTTTAGTTGGCAGACTATGTCTGGAGCAATGAAAAATAAAATAAATAAAAATAAATTTGTTAAAAGGTTCACACCAGCAGAGACAATACTCATCAGATAAGACAAGCAACAGTTTAGGAGTCTGACTTTTGAAAACTGGAAACTTTTTGTCTGAAACTTCACCTGCACGTCTCATAGTTGTTTTTACGTTTCTGTGTTTCAGAGTCGGCGGTGAGGTTCGACGGGAAGTCCTACCTGAAGTACCTTCACAGGATGGACGAGGACAACCAGGATTTCAAACTGTCACTGAGGTTCAAGACTTTCCAGACACAGGGCCTCATCGTGTCCACCAACAGCACCAATGACTGGGGCGTCTTACAGGTATTCCTCTCCCTGAGGCTGCGTGTCAGAAGTACAGAAAACACGATTTCTCTTTAACCATTTGTATCATTTCTACTGTTCTAGTGTCATTAGTGTTCTTCCATCCAACAGATGTTCTGCTGTAGTTTGTCCAGAGAACACACTCGGTATACAACAGCATTTAGCTTCTTTAAGAAGTAAATAAACATTTAATAAACAGTTTAGAACACACTGTAATATACTTTCAGTGTTAATTAATGTAGTTGTCAACAACTTTAACTGTTCCTGAAACATCCATAACCAGCAATAATGAATGACAATATAACACAGTTGTACAACTATAATTGTTTAGAAATGCTGCATGTTATACACAATTAAAATGTTTCTGTGCTAATTATAAATGCTAAACAGCGGAGGTTAAAGTAACGGATTAAGGCTCGGCCACATTATGTCTACATTTAACCAAATCTGCCTGCAGCAGAGAACAGCTGCCACATTTCAGAGAATTAGACTTTTGTTTTTTTGACTACAATATTACACAAAGATAAAACACCATTACTGAAATGTTTTAGAAGTCATCAGGTCCCAGTGGTGAAAGGCAGACAAAGCTAGAGGATATCAAGTTAGCAGTGAAGCATAAAACTCAAATGAAATTTGCAGACTTTGAGCTCACATCTTCAGCTCATTCAGTAGTGTTTTTTCTGGTGATTTGTTTGCAGCTGTATGTGTCGGCTCTCAGCAGCACTGCATTATTCCAAGGACAAACCAGTAAAGAAAACATGTATGTTAGTGTTTTGTTGTGTTCCAATGAGACAAAAAGCTCTTGTCATTGTGTGTTAGTTGGAAATGTCGGCAACAGCTCAGGAAGATGAAATGAAAAGAAACTTCAGCACGCAGAGAGTAATTCAATTACAACTACAGGAACACGACAATGATTATTTTCATTCATTTACACGAAGTGTAAATATTCGCTGTGTTCTCCTCTGAGCTGCCAGTTGATTATTTTGCTCTTTAAGTATTGCTGCTGTGGGGAGATTAAATCTCTTCCTACCTTTCAGATAGTGTTAGTGTAATGGTGTTTGACACTAATTTACCATCAGAGTAATAAAATCTTAGAGCTGCTGATTAAATCTATGGGAGTTCTCAGTGGGGAGCAGCAACCACAAGTTAAGCTTTTCAATATAAAATGTTTGTACCATCTCAAATATCAATATTTTAATTACTCCTTGGTGGCAGCTGTCATGTTATCGGCACAGGTGTCATGCTTTTTGAAATATTTGATATGGTCTTACATTGTGTCTAATCTCTGTTTGTGCTTTTCTGTGTTTACTGCAAACACAGGTCCCAGAATAGCAGGACACTCTTTTGTGTGTATGGTCAACACTGTCAGCATCACGCAGCACCTGCTGACTCCCTCAAAAGTTGGCAAATAGAATCAACTCCATTTAAATTTGTTCTATTGTGGCAACGCTGACATTTGAGACAATGTGCCCTTCTTCACCGTGAAATACCAGCCAGGCCTTTTCACGCTCTCTGTGCTGACAAGAGAAGCCAACGCAAGAGTTGGTTTGTTTGTTTTTTTTAACCGTCCAAGCCCTGTCTCCTGTATCTCTGCGTGGCAGAATGTTTCACGTTTCTGGGCTAAATGCCCATATCAGAGTTGCTGGTAAACTATTACCTGCTTTTCCAGTGTAATCACCTCATTAATGCCTTTTTAACTCAAACTGTGATGACTGCTGCTGGCTCTGAACATGGCATGTTGCACTTTTCTTTTAAAATGCACACAAAGGGAACCAGCGAGACTTCTGCAGGAGCTCTAATGAAAAACTTTCTGTCTTCCGAGATTTATTGACATGCTTTTTTGGAATTGTCAAGGGAAAGAAAGATTCATCTCGGTGCTACAATACAAGGTCTGCTGTGCCATATTAAAGGGAAATGTTAAAAGAGAATAATGAATTGTTGTATTCTTTGAGAGACATGAATAATTCTCTAAACAGATAACAAAAAAAAGGCATGATATGACCTTTAATGCTGCATGATGCTTCCCCTCGTGGGCTCTGCTCATTTGTGTGACATCCGTGTGCACTCAGGCAGAATATTCAATCATCTTGATTCTCGGAAAACTTCAAAAGCAGCATTCAGTCTTACCCAAGGTTCTTCCTCCTGGGTTTTGGATCTCAGCTCGCGCATGCAAGAATGGGTCCCTGCCTGATTCATTGTGAGGAGAAATGGCTTCAAAAAGAATTTCTATACGTGGTCATCTGAGAAGTCCCCCGACTGGTTTTTGTGATGACTTCAGAGAAACTTCCTGGTGATACAAGACACTATTTGCGCACTTCATTCCCCTTGGGACAGGCGCTACCCTGCATCTCTGTGACGTCTCATATAACCACAAGATCACATTAGTATTCTCCATCAAGAGCCACATCATTGAGAACAAAAAAAAAAAAAATACAACCATAAGTTCAAGCCTATTTACTGCTGCTGATTCTCTTTTATTTCTGCATGCATCTCACTCTAAGTCGTCACCTTTGAAAAAAAGATGGCGGCCGTTTGAATGAAAAGCTGCTGTGGCAGGCTGAGCAGAAGAAGTAAAGGTGACTTGTCATTGGAAGGAAAATGACAGCTCAGACCTGACAGCAGAACAGTTTGCAAACTTGACAATGAACAAAGACTTAGATACATGCTGGTGTGGAACCAGTGGACCATCACTTAGCTTGCTTGCTGCAGTAACACAAAGTGATTGCTTTCATGTCAATTCAGGCTTTTGTCTTCACACGGTAGTGAACAGGAGGGACTTTCTTGTCTTGCTCCAGGACACGTTTTAGCCAAAATAACAAATCACAAATTTACCAAAAGGGGTTTAACAATCTGTACAAGAAATGACACCAAATACTCCAAAATAAGTCTTTATTGGGAGGAAAAATGGAAGAAATTATACCTGCTTAGCATCAGCATCACTGAAAATCACTCTTTTCATACCACTCTGCCTGTTTTTGCAGGCAGAGTGGTCCATTCACATTCCCGTTTTGGGTGCAGTAGGCATGGATGATTTTAAAATGATAAATACCGAGGCTATAAGGATTTGTGAACCAGTGGATATGTGGTTACGCTGCTTCTACATCTAATTTCTCATATTAGACGGCCGGTGCAATGTTGCACATTAACGATCCGGAAAGCTCAATTGCAACTTTGAATTTACAGGATTTTTTTTTTTTTTTATCAGTGTGATTAAGTAGCTCGATTCTCAGGTATTCAGATCACTGGATTAGACAAATTTTTGTGGAAGTTAAAACTGACTTTCATCCTAGAAAAATCATCCCCTCAATTAATTCTGAGACAATGTGATACTGCCCCATAACCACCACTAATCCCAGGTCAATTTTTGTACGATTAGACGGAATTTTATTCTCAACTTTAGAACTGTTTTCAATTCAGTTCAATGTTTTTGGATTTAAATGCAACATGGAAATTACTTCTGAAGTGGACTACAGCTGAGACCTGAACATCAGATGGTGTAGGTGTTTTAATTTTTCAATTGTCAATTGTAAATCTGTCGTTCTTACATAAGCAGCAGTTGAGACCCTCATTACTTTGTGATCACAGATTTATATAATTTGAAGGGGTCTGTTACCCTCTACTGGACTGAATGGCTCCCCATCTCCATTAATGAAACAGTGCATGCAGATATGCACTCAGCCTTATTTCAATTTTATAATAGTCTGTATGTAAATGTAGCCACAGACAGCGATGCTATTCCCATGTTACTCAGTTTTATTACGTGTAACCACAAACCAAGTGAGCACACTCAGTGAAGCTTTAATCACTGCAGAGATTCTGTGCTGGCTCCTGCATTGTAATGCCTTTGTTTGTGTGAGTGAACAATACATCACATGCAAGCAGAGTACATGAGTGTGGCAGCCGTTGTTGCATGCTGAACTTCGTCCAGCACCATTAAAGCTCCCTGCAGGAAGCTAGCAGCATTTGTGTCAGCACTCGGAGTCTGTGATTTATGGAATCATGAAGCACCGATGCTGCGGCGCTTCAGTCCCCGTGGAGTTCGACTTGACACGGTACTCGTGCTACATCAGCTGTGCTGATACTGTAAAATCCTCCATTCGCCAAACTGTGCTATCTCTCGTCAAATATCCACCATAAATCACACCAGGAGTCACACTAAGTCATGTAAAATAGATGAAAAGACAAGCGACCGGCACCTCGGATGCCTCTGTGTTTTCACTTGTTCTTCTGCCAGCGCTTCGGCATCTTCTCATGATAAGCCAGGGCCAGAGCAGCCCTCATCTCCCGCCCCTTTCCCTGTGCACTGTCATTGATCCATGGGAAGAATTTTGCAGGTCTGTCTCTATAAAATGAATCATTCCTGTTCATTTTTTTTTTTCTTTTTATCACCCTAGCCTCTGGAAATCAAACAGAAACCTCTGTGCAATGCTGGTTTGCTTCCCTTCCCTGCAAGAGAACGGCCTGAATGCTGAGGAACTGGATCATGTGTAACATCAGAAAAGCGGAAAAATTAAATCTATAATGAAGAAAATAAAACAAAGAGACAAAAACTCATCGTCCTGCAGCAATTAAAGAAGCAAGGCAAAGCAAATCGCGATCAATAATGCATCACGGCCTTCGATGTCCAATGGGGAGACGCTCAGCAATTTGCAAAATACACACTCCATCTGTATATTAAAAGGGGGCAGATACAAGGAGCCTTCAGTTGCATAAAGAAAACATGAATAGATAAAAGGTGCAGGAAAAAGCTGCTGCCTTGTTAGTTTGTGAGAACGCTGAGCGGGCAGAAACATTAAGAGGCTTCCGCTGACGTTGATGAAATGCTGAATAAATGTGTGACTCACTGTGCGCACTGCTTGGTGTTGTGCATGGGGAACATCAGCAACACAGGGAGCTGACAACAGATTTTATTTCTATTACAAAAGACTTGTCAACAAAAACACAGCCATGTTTGTCTTGTTAATGCCTGCAGTCTCCACAGGCTGAATGTAGAAAAATACTTCTAAGTTGTACAAGTTACCGTAGTTTCTGGAACTGATTATATTTGGTGTGCATTTGTACTGAGTGTATTTAAATGTATTGTTTAACTTTTACTTAAAAGGTTATGTATTTCTTGTTTTGGTCCATAAAAAACTGAATCAGAGTGCAAACCACATTTTGTTATCTCTCAATAATATTTTGTATCTCTCAATACTAAGGAGATTTTATCCATTTAAAAAATAATACTTTGTAACTCAAACGTCTAAAATCGCTTTCATTTTCAATCCATTTTAGCCCCATTTTAACCAGACGTCTAGACATCTTCTGACATGCAAACCACCAAATCAATGCCTCTGGGGGAGTAGTCACACCGGAGAAAATGCTGCGATTAAACAAACAAATCAATATAATTAGCCCCACAACATTAATTCAGAACCATAAAATAACAAAGTTTAAAATGCACGTTAAATGTCAACTGATTGCAAACAGATGACGACACATACAGTTGCGTTTATCGCCCCGGAAAATGTCAAATGTTTACATGAATAGTTTTGGTCTTTGAAAACAAAGCTTTTTGACTCGATTGTTTGGAAATAAAAAAGTGTTAAAAAGTGTTTTTTGGTCTATTTAATTAACTCAACTGTAAAGGAAAGAATAAACCTGAGTGCATTAGAATTACCCTGAAGGCAGACATCCACACACAAGTGCGACGTCACTGTGAACATATACATGAAAACAACATCAGTGGTTAGCTCAACAATACTACCTGAGAGTTTCCTCTGCATTTATTTCAAAAAATGGACTGAATACAAAGTCTACTAAATTAAAATGACAGTTATGGTTTTCTAATAAGCAAGAAAAGTGGCACAGATTACTGAAAGTACTTAAAGGTGAACAACGCATCTCCCTTTCTTCCCGCTGTGCCAAAAGTGATCAGGGGCGGAGCCCCAATATTGAGGTCCCACCCACATCCCCCAGATTCAATCACAAGTCAATCACAGCTGTCAAATATTGATGTCACACCCCCTTTGTATAGCATCAAATAACTTAATTAAAATCAAACCTATCAGGAAAATGAACACTTGAACATCACCAACGTGAGAAGAACTACCTAAAATAACAAACCATCTTTGGGAAAAATGTATTTGATGTCTGCTTTGATTTTCTATTTCACCCATGTCACAGCTGCTATCACGGAGGGGGCGGGGTTTATGATCTATGCTGCAACCAGCCACCACAAGATGTTTTGGCTTTACTTGTGGGGAGTTGTCATGTCATCCATCTTTATATTTAGTCACTGCTGTTATGGTATAGGGTTGAATTCATTCATTAAGCCTTAATCTGAATGAGGAATTGTACAAAAACCTTTGGTTCTTATCTTGTTGCATTAAAGAATATATTCACTATTAATCTTTTGCTGACTGACTGACATTTTCCGTCCTCAGCTGACCAATGGAGAACTGCACTTCAGATACAGCTGTGGAAGAACCCCTGGTTCATTAGTCATCAGATCTGATCCAGTATCGGACGGCCGGTGGCACAGCGCCCTGCTGGAGGTCAACTCCACCACCCTGAGGCTGACCCTGGATCAGCAGCATCCAGCCTCCACCATTCTGACCGAGCCATGCCGGATGATGCGCTCCCATGGTGCTTTGCTCTTCGCTTCGCTTGCTCAGGACTCTGCTCCAGAGGTCCACGGGCAGCCACGTAATTTCATTGGCTGCCTGGAGGGCCTGGAGCTCAGTGGGGAGCGAATCAGAGTGGGTGACACAGCAGAATGGACGGGGTCGGGGAACAGAAGGGTGTTTGGGGTGTACCAGTGCTGCAGCAGGGCAGGAGCCTGTGACAACAACCCATGTCTGAACGAAGGGGTCTGCGAGGAGGATGCTACTGGAGGTGAGTGAATGAATGACGAAATGTAAAAAACATTTGCTACTGATACTTACAACACTATATATTTGTGAGCTCGTTTTAATGATTTATGTCTTCAGTAGAAAGAAATGGGCTTGGGGCTGACAGCCACAGATAGTAGGAATAAGGAAGTCTGAAAGTGTTGAGAGACAAACTAATACATTGTTATGTTTTGTCATTTCATGAGATTTATTTACAATAAAAACAAATACTAGTATAACTCCTGCCTTACCCTTTAAAATACCCTTTCAGCTACACCCCAAAAAACAAAAAGAAAAATAAGAAATAATAGCAAGTACTGCAGCTTCCTATCACAACATATTTTAATTTTACACAGAACAAGCACAGTGAAAAGTTCTTCAGGCTGCATTCAGACACGACCACAACTCTACCATGAGAGATATGTTTGTCCAGAAAATCTAATCCTACTCTTGGCCCTTCATGTCACATTAAGGGCTTCCTTATTGCCCTTTTGGGTTATCACTTATTGGCCAAATGCATGAGTTAGTTATGTTAAAAGATTGATATCTGGAAGGCTTGCAATGTCTTGCAGAGGATGTCTGGCGGCTTGACTTGGTATTTACTTGGAATGGCAGCTGATATGCACACCTGGAATTTTACAGATAAAAGAACAGGAGCTTTGATATAATATTCTCTTGAGTCTCTGTCAGACTGTGGAACCGAGTCTTTTTCAAGGAAGGTGGATATGACACCAAACATAAAGCTGGAGGAGATACAGATCTGTGCTTTGGAAGAACAGTGTAAACAAACAAACTAATTTCGTATTCTCCTGTAGTACAATAAGAAAATGTCCACTGTTGCTCTGTGGATAGAAGGTTTCTGCTGGGTTGCCACGTATAACTTTTCTCAGGATTTTATTCATCAATCACATTTCAGTCATGCTTCAGGCACAAATTCAGGGGTGTGATGCCAAACAACAAATGCATTTTATTTCCCAAAAGATCCTTCCAGGTCAAGGAAACTTAAGCAGACATACAGCAGTGTAAAGTTGTTCCTGTTCTTTTTTACTGAGCCTTTAATAGAGTTTGTTCCCTAAGAGAGTATGGATGTGAAGTAAAAGGTAGATGAGAACAGCGAGATTTCACTGTCTTCTTCTTCCAGTTATGCAGTGTCAGGTAAACAAAGAAATGGCAGAAAGAGATATGAAAAGATCGGCTCAAAAGTCAATTCAGTGGCTTTTTGGAACCTTCAACCAGCAAACGGAAATGACTCAGTTGCCCTTATGTGACATTAACATGAGACTTTTGTAACATATGTTGTATATCTGTGTACAAGTGGAAAACAGGAGTGAAGTCTGACATCACATGCAACAAATGTGTCAAGATTTTGAGAACCTTGGAGCCCAGACAACATCAGCTGTCTGTAAACCCCAAACCGAAACCTGTCACAGCATCACAGAAGAAATATAGGTCCACCAGATATCATGAGATCCAAGACACCTGGGAAAATGACTAAGTAGTTGTTTACCATCCCTTAAGTTTGGTTGTTAAAGAAATATCTTTGACCTTTTTGTAATTCAGTTTCTTCTCACACCTCATATCTGTGATCAGCAAATATAGGCCACTATGGCCTGTTTCTTCCTCTTCGATGGTTTTCTCCTTTTGATTGTTGAATGAATGAAAAGTAGCAAAGATCAGTGAAACTATGTCTATCTACTTTGTAGCTTCTGGACTTGATGTCATGTTTTTGTGTTTGACCAATTATCAGGAAGAAAAAGGAAAAACAGAAACTTTGCTGTTAAACAGTGTTGAAATTTTAGTTTTTTTTCTCTTTAAATATCAAGCACACGCTCGTGTTCTCTGGTTAGATCAGCTTGACCTTTGCTTTGATTTCTCTCACTGCCTGTAGGGGAGACTTGACGTGGCTTTGATCAGTGGCTCTTGTCTCAGACATTTGGGTGTGTTTTATTTACTCTGCAGAGCCGCGCTGCAGGTGTGCAGGACTGTTTCATGGCACCCGCTGTGAGCTGGCTGACAACCCGTGCGCCTCCCAGCCATGTCTCCACGGCAGGGTGTGTGTACCCAAGGCTCATGGTTACATGTGCAACTGCTCGCTGGACAATTCTGAAGCACGGTAAACACACTCATACACAAACTTTGTTTACAAAGTCTACAAGAGTTACATGTGTAACTACGTTTTTATAAATTCTGACGGTCTGGAGGAATGCAACAGTAACATCCGTGGTCTCCAATTTGCATGTTTATGTGATTGGACACACATACTCTTAACCATAACACATGCACACAAACACACAACCTGCAACTGGTTTTATTCCACTCACACCACCAACATCCACCAAAGGGAAGAGTCACGTTCAAATGAAATTACAGCTGCATTTGCATATTCCTCCTTTCATTAAGGCCGCCTGTGGAATTGCATTGCTCCTCGCGGGTATTAACTGTGGACCATGTTCCAGGTGGGGTTTTGATTAACTCAGTGAATAAAAAATGACCGTTGGTGGATCCTAATTGCAGGAAGTGGGAGTTTGCTGTGTGAGTTGTAAAGCACAGAGATAGATGTTTATGTTTAATGTGGTCTGATAATTATCTTTACATGTGCGCCACATTTAATCAGCGTCTGCAGCGGACAGCAGCACATAGGAAGAAAATGTATTTATAATGTAGGCAGTGTATTTTCATCTGCAGGCACAGTCATCCATCCAAACAGTGCTCAAATACAAAGATACAGGACTTGACAACTTTTTCTAAAATCCAAACTCCTTGTCCAAGAAAAAAAAAAAAAAAGACAGTTGTATTTTGCTCTGCAACTGCTGGAAGATACAGCATGGGAATTCCACACCTGGGAAATGAGTGGGTAAAGCTGAACATCAGGCAGTGTTATGTAAAATAAAATGATAGGTTTTTGTTAGTATTGCAGCAGCAGCACTTAACAGTCAGAGTTCTGGCAGTTGCTCCTCCGGGTAGTGTTTCGTGCCTGGATGATGGAGGGCCGCAGTGAAGCTCTCAGTATCATCTGCCAAATTTAACCTTCACTGCTGGGCCAAGGAGACAGCCTCTGAGCTCCATATTCACAGATTCAGCAGCAGTTTGGTCATAAACACTAACAGAGAGAAAAAGCTTGATTTTTGGGGGGAAGAGTGCCAAAGCGATGAGTCAGTTAATAATGAATTATTTGTTTATTCTTCATTTTTCTGAAAAAAATGGATGGTTCCAAGGTTCAGGATTTGCTGCTTCTTCATTTTACTAAACTAAATATTTTTGCGTTTTGGTCAAATATAATAGCTCCATGAGGGCATCACCATGTTCATTTTTCATATAAAATTTTAGAAGCTACTGAAAAACAATTATAAATTTTAATATAAAAACATATCAAACGAAACATAAAATACAGTCAGAAGTACATAAAAATGAAATGAAAAAGTAGATATGTATTACTCAGTTAAAACATCTGTCCATCCATCCCACATTGTGTACAAGCATCACTAGCATGTTAGCGTTAGCACATTACCACATTAACATTATACAGCTCAAATCACTGCTGAACATATTAAAATAACAATCCTTACTGTCATATCTCCTAAATCCAACTTCCTTTACTCCTGTAGGTGCCACAATCAGATAGACGTCTGCTCACCCAATCCCTGCCCTGGAGGCTTTGATTGTAAAGTCACTGACGGCTCCATCCACTGCGACCCCCTGCCTCAGGTCAGTTAGCACTTCAAGTAATCAGTTAATATGCTGTTGTTTGTTTGCTTTCAGAAATGACACCTAACATCTTTGCCTTACATTATACTCAATCCATCTACTATCCCGTCTCTCCAGAGGGTAACTCCAATGATTGGTTATGTGGAAATCATGGAGATCAGTGCCAGCGTGCTTGGATTGCTCTTCTTGGTTGGCATCTTCATTTGTGTCAGGAAACGATACGTTCAGCAGAAGAAGAAAAAACCTGTCTGTGTCCAGGACTCCAATGGGTAAGAGTGAATTTTTGTTTCTAGAATTAAGAAGAAGATCAAAAGTTAACATATAACATCAGACCAGGTTATAGTCTCTGAGTCAGCTAATTGAAAGTAGCCAACCAGAAAGAGAGAGCGAACAGGAGGAGATTCTGATTCCAGCAGAAACAGAATTCCACTAATTATACAAGTGTGGAGTTGTACAGGGATGTCAGTAATAACACTCTCTCCAACTTTTCTCTCTCATTTTTCTACAACTTCTCACACATCTACTGAATTTCAGATAAATAAGAATTTCAGTATCTGTAATCACTCCACAAAGATTAATATCATACTCGTTGTCACCCACAGCTATTTCCAGCCCAGTCTGGCCAAGAGCCTTAAAGCCGACAACCAAGAAGCGAACCCCATCGAGATGAGCTCACTAGTTGGTCCCACCAACGACCTTGACCACACACCATTCAGGTCGCTTCGCCCACACAGCCAGATCGGTTCGTCAGGAGGCGGGGTTTCCTCTGCAAAGACACAGGGGCCAGTGGTGTGCAGTGTGGCCCCCAACCTCCCTGCCAGGCCGCCGTCCAGTTCTGACAACGACTCGATCAGGAAGAACCACTGGGACATGGACTATGAAGGTGGGTTTATGTTTGTTTCATCTCATCTCGGGATGTGGGAAATTACAACAGTGTTTCATTATTTACTGTCATTTTCTAAACAAAAAGATGAATCAGTTGGTTGAAAAAAATAATTGGCACACTGATAAAGAAAATAGTTGTAGCCCTAGTTTGTATCAGTGTACTGATATTTTAAAGGAGACTTAATTGTATAATTTATCAAGTGTGAACATACAACGCTCTGAAATTAGCATTTTTTATTGTTAAATGTACATATTTACATTTAGGGTATATTTTTTAGTAAATAAGTTAGTAATGCAGTTTATTTTAAAGTAAATCTAACACTAATTTCAAAATCCTTTAAGGAAATGTCAGTGAAGAAAAAAAAAAGTCAGTGAACAAAGAGCGTTCTCTATTATGTTATGAAACGGCACATTGATCCAAAAGGTCAGAACAGACTGAACGATTCCGTCACTCAAGGTCACCGCAAACAAGTATTTAATGGTCATGCAGAGTGGGGCATCATGGGAAACAGCAGAATGCCTGTCAACATACGACGCTGATTAAACTGTGAAAGATGAAACATTCATAGACGAGGCCGATTAGATGAGATAACATCAGCAAATAAAGTGATTTCTCTGTTTCATCTCTCAGCATCTTTAATTTCCACTTTCTTTTGTGATTGCTTCTCTCTGTTCTTTCATATCTCGCTCCTTTCTTACTGTGTGATTTTGTCCATATTCTATTCTCATTCTATATTCTGTAACACGCTCACTTATTCACCCATCTTTTGCTCTATTCTCCTGTCTACCTCTCCAAATCTCTCTCTTTTGTTTCTCTCTCACCCCTTTTCTAAGCCCCTTTCATGCAAGAACCCAACTGTATCATATTAATCTGTAGGGATGCACAATATTATTGCCGACATTTGATATGTTGATTGTGTGTGTGAGAAGAATGCTTATTAATTAATTAATTAATTAATATTTATTTTACCCTGATGGCATACCTGTAGATACAGACATAAACCAAGAGAAACAACATTCGATTCTACTCATGAAAAATAAAGAATGAAATAATTTCAGTGTGGACAAGCTGTAAATTATATGCCGCATTTATTTTTGGCTTAAAAGGGCCTTTTCTGTTAGTCACAAACATCACTGTCAAAATCCAGTCACATAGAGTCAAAATAAAAGATATGTCATATGTTTATCCATTACTTTTAATTTTATGCTCATCTGTGACAGAGCCTACTTTGTCTGAAAAAGTCTGTTTCAATATGAGCACTATAAATGAATCATGGATCATCTTAAATAATGACCGTGATATTACAGTGACGATGGTTTATCGATACGTGTGATAAATAAGTGGTATGGGTGCCATAAATGACCCCAGCTCTGTAACAGTCATGCTGAACAGCAGCTGCTTGGTGCCGTTGGAGAACCTCGCTGATGCAACAGTATCTTTGATTTATTTAACAGCAGCAGGCATGAATGTGTAAGCATGTTTCTGTCTCGGTGTGAACACAGTCTTAGTCACGAATCGACACAGAGGCTTATGCACCACGGTCCAGGACTTCAACCACCTCAACATTAAAGTCAGGGAAGAAGAAAAAAATTATAAAAGGCATAACATTAAAATACAAAAATGTTCTTCCAAGAGGGCTGTTGTCTTCTTTTTTCTTCTCTTTTCTTTTCTCTTCATTCTTTCTCACTTTCCCCTGCTCTCATCACAGCCTCTTTCTCCTCCTCGCTCTAAACACTTGTATTTCCTTTTTTCTCTGTTGTCCTCTCTCCCTTGTTCTCCACCTTTCTTTCTTCATTCATCCCTCCCTTTGTCTCTCTGCTATGATTTGTCTGTTTCTCTGTCCTCCTCTTGTGTTCCTCTGTCGTACTCTCTCTCTTTCCTCCTTGAATTTCTCTCTCCCTCTCTCGCTCTCTCCTTTTGTGTGCAGCATTTTTTTTTCTTCTGTCATGTAACAGATCAATACAGCCATGAGTCATATATTCACTGCTATGTTCACGAGACAGATGATGAGAGGCAGATCTGGTGTTCGTCATGCCATCGTTCCCCAGGCAACGCCAGCCTGGCAGGTCATTCATCTGCTTGACCTTATCGCAGAGAATAAAGGACACATTCCTGTAGTTCTTCACTTGTTATCTGACTCGTTAAAGGGGACAGTGGATAAATCCTCTACATCCTTTGCTTTCGGTTTGCCCTGTGACCCCAAGACTAAATCTGTTGACCAGACCCCACCTGTCGTATGAGCACATGAGGTGATTCTGCTGACATGCCCACATTTAAAAAAAAAAACTCCCAAATCGTGAGTGGTCATAACTCCTTTGTTTGGCTAAGTATATCTAGGAAGATGACTATTGACACCGAATGTTTTTACCAATTTTCTATATTTTTTGAATTAATTAGTGGATAAAAAAGAAAGTGTGCAGCTGTAAGGATCTGTAGTTGAAACATGCAGGAATTTACGGCTGTCTGCCTTAAAATCAAATGCAGGTAAATTTCTCAATATGAAGCCTTCATGTTTAGCAAAGGGAAGTTTCATTAACAAGTCCTCATTTGTTATATGTTAAAGTCCTTTTCAAGGCTTCTTAAAAACCAAATCTTGGGAAACAACCATGTTGATCAAGGGAAATGCTGGTGAATTTCAAAGCACTGTCGTTAAACTACATGTCCCAAGTTCTCAGATCTTTCCATCTCAGCAGCCAAATGAAACCGAAGTGAACCCCCTCCCTCCCTCTGCTGCTGTGCTGTAAATACACACTGTGGTGAATTCTGACACTAGTTATGGTTTTAATTTTTCCTTTCATGCACTGTTTCACTGATTAATTGTAGGAAAAGGCCCAAAAGCTACAAATATTCATCACTTCACTGGTAAAATGCAAACCTGAATAATTAAATATATTTGCATAGTAGACTATTGAAAAGTAGCTTTAGGTGGAAAGTTACCTCAGTTTGGTGTTAAAAAAAATCTTCGAGAGAACAAAGTAATTCTACCATTTATTAACAAAGTTGCAGACTTGGCAGTGATCTGAGACTCAGTGCTCTGTTTCTGCACCTCTTGTTCATCACTTATGTGCAGAAATGCAAGTGTAGAAATACCAGCTGGAAGTTGGAATCTGAGCTGAATGAATACTTAAGTCTGCAAAAGGCAGATTTAAAGGATAGGTTTGGTTATTTTACTCTGAGTCTGTCTCTTGCAGATAGACACATTATTAATATTTTCCAACTAGGAAGATGCATTCATTTAGAAGGTTTTCTCAGTATGTTAATAAGAAACCTCAGAATCATATTTGCTGTTGTAAAGTAGGAGTATATAAATGTAACAGTAAGACTACAGGCTTGCAGAGTGACAGTGAACGACGGGGGATTACAGCCAACAGTAACTTTCTCAATGTACATTTGGGAATGTGACTAGTGCATCAAGATAGATTAGAAAAAGTACACAGTACTGTTGCAGCCTGTGGCACTTTTTGTTTGTGCAGCATCACAATAAAAAATAATTAGGTTATTGAGCTGTGCAAAGTGTGGAAATAATACCAGCAAATATACTGAGTCTGAGCTGAACATCCATGTTTGATGTCTATTAAGTCGACAGAGAGAGTGAAAATACTATTATTTATTTCACTTTGTCTGCTTCCTTTTCCTCTCATCTATTCTGTCTCTCTTCCTTCCCCTCTTGTTATCTCCCTTTGACCTCTATAACTCTTTCACGCCCTCTTTGACTCACTCCATCTTTATCTCTACTCTTGAATTCTTTCCCTGCTTCTTTCTCTCCCAAATCTGTTGTCACTTTTCACCTGTTTGTCCGTCATCCCTTCATTCTTTCCCTCCATCCTTTACTCTTGATTTTGCTCTCTTCCCCCACCATCTGTCTCTCAGCCCCATTTTCTATCTCTCTCTCTAAGTAGCTCTGTTTCTTGTTTTCTCTTGTCTCATGTTTTCTCTTGTACTTGGTTTCCAGACTCTCCTTGTAACTTCCAGTGTCACTTTGTCTCATTTTCTCTGTGCCTCAAAATACAAGCAGCGTGTAGTCTGCTCAGTATTCTCAGTGACTCAAGTGACAGCAGGAGGCTTTTTTTTAATGTTGTTTTGTTTGAACAAACTGTATAATGTGTCTGCCTTGTTAGTTGAGGGTTTTGGGGAAGAAGGGCAGGACTCTGAAGTGATAAACCTAAACCTTTGCTGCTAAGCGCTGATGGCTGCAGGGTGCTTCCTGTCAGTCAGACCATGTGAGCTGAGCTGCAACGCATTCCTACTTTGAATTTTGTAGTAGTAAAAGGGGTAGTAGTTGTTGTACTTTATTGGTATTGTGTTTATACACTTTCCTAGGTTGAATCTGGGGTTAAGTATCGTTCACAATTTGTCAGTGCTCATGCCATTACCATACCCGAGTCTCAGTCCCACCACAGTTTTTCCAAAATCTTACAGTACTTCAAAGATTACCAGAACCATACCAGAACTTTACCTAAATTAAATGCAGTTTAAAACTGGCAAACTGTGTCTGAAATGGAGATGCTATAAACACATTTCGGTGGGTGCCAAGAAGGGATTAAGATTTGAAGCCCAGCTGTGGCTGAATTACATTAGATAAGATCAACTGGGTATTTATTTTTAACTGTTGACTCGTACTGAAGGCTCCACAGTTACCTCGTTAAATAGATTTCGGCTACTTTTTAAAAAACTCTAAAATTATCAATGAACATTGTTGAAATAACAGCATCAACTGTGTATCCGCGCCACCAACAATGGATTTGAAGTGACACATAAATATTTAGTGATATTTGTCCATTTATTTATCACAAACATTTTTAATGAGGACAGCTTCAATTTACTTATTAACTGACTGGGACATTTTGAAAATAAACAGAGACAAACAATGTCATGGAGACAATATGTCTAAATGACCACAGATGTCTCTGGTTTTTCTATACGGCTGTTTCTTTGAGGTTAACATCTAACACACCTGCTGATACAACATTTCTGTGGCATTGATTGAGGTTCATCCGAGGGACACATGATTAAGCATGATCTGACTGCCACTTGTTTTTTTTGTGACGACACCGGAATTACTGTTGAATCGAATTGCTTCAAAAAATTACTACCATAAATCACTGTTAATTGATTATCGACTAATTGATTAATCTTTTCAGCTCTGAATAATATATCACTATATTGTCAAAAGACTTTATGACTATGTGCGACACACCCCAATGTTCATGCTCGTGAATTACAGGCAGGTGTGTCTGTCAACATGTTCAAGGGCAGATGCCAGCACCATGTTTTCTGTTTTCCTCACTTAAGCGTTGAACAATGCTGAGTTAGACCATTTTCCCTAAGAACAAATGATACAATAGACAGGCAATAGACAATGTCACAGAGAGAAAATGCTCTGAAAGGGAAAATAACTGGAGTATGAACCACTGCAAGGTCATCAACAACTATTCACCTGCCTCCTTCTCTTCCTGTTGTTAAATCTGCAGAAGAGGCTTTAAAATTTGTGTAACTTTTTACTTAGGATTAGCACACTGAAATTTATCATCAAATAAGTATTTCAAGGTTGGGGATTTTAGCTTGAGATTAGTATCGGAAGAATATTTAAATGATAAAGAACACACACAGGGACACACGAAAAGCTAGAGGAGGTTATCATCAAGGTTGCCCTTGAATTGTCTTAATGTCAGTTTAGAGGATTATTCTACTTTGGCCGTCATTAGAAGTGGTTCTGCCTTCCAGTAAAATGTGGTGACTTTAGGACATTTAGCTTTCTTCACTCCTCATCCTAATCATACCCACACCATTTCAAATCTACACTTGAGGATTGAATATGCAAATTGTCTTTTAAGCTTTTTTAAACCCTTGCTCAAATCCATCCGGCACACCAACAGCTGTCCCAGTGTTTATTAGCATTAATCTTATACTGACAACAAGAGGCGATTAGAGTTGTCTGTTTAATCTGAGAGGTGATCCGACTCTGTGGGTAACTTATTAGTCTGATGGGTAGTGGACTTACAGTGGTGTCAGTTTTTGGACAGTATTGTAAACTACTGTTTGTCTATTTTTAAACAGGGGAAAATATTTGTCCTCAAATGCATGCCGATGCTTTAAAAGGAGATTATGGGTCAAGGGGTCACTGAATGATTCAATGAGTATAAAAATTATGTGAATCATATGCTGTGGCCCTCGTGGTGAGGAGGTCTCTGAACACCTATGGGAGATTTTGGACCGATGTGTTAGACAGCGCTCTCCACCACCACCATCAAAACACAAAATGAGGGAACACCTTTAGGAAGACTGGTGTTCATCCCTCCAGTGAGTTCAGAGACTTGGAGAATCAATGCCTAGGAGCATTGAAACTGTTCTGGCTGCACATGGTGATCCAACACATTACTAAGACACTATGCTGGTTTTCCTTTCATTTCTCACCCATCTGTACATTGTATTATGCAGTCAAATATTATTGGCCTCAATAATGTAGTATCGCTCAGCTCTAATTCAAATTTGAGAAAAATACAACCTATTTCTTTCTGTTCTTTATATAATTTGATGATCAACAGATAAAACAATAAATCTCTGTAATATATCAAAACTAAAAGAAAATTCTGACGTTTCTTTGTTTCCTCTATCCTCAGTCTACCCTGCGGACCCTGACTACTATGGCCGCCCAACAGTCCAGGAGTT
The DNA here is from genome assembly GCF_046630095.1 of Trachinotus anak. Taxonomy (NCBI): domain Eukaryota; kingdom Metazoa; phylum Chordata; class Actinopteri; order Carangiformes; family Carangidae; genus Trachinotus; species Trachinotus anak. The sequence goes on along the minus strand of NW_027273872.1, from coordinate 12,154,392 downwards.
CCCCCAGTTTGACATCGTGGAGGACACTTATTCCACCTCCACCATGGATTCGCGGAGGAACTCTCGATTTGGAGGCTTCCCATTCCCGCTGGACCGCTGCGACCGCCGCGCACCCCTGCCACCATGCTACAGCAACCAGAACCTGGACGACTTCCTGGGTCCCGACGGGCTTCCTCTTCCTAGCTCCCAGTGCCCAAACGAGTACACCGCCATCAGCTACTACCCCACCCAACACACCCGCAGCCTTGACAACGTCTCGGGAGGTTACAAGAGACTCAGCATGCGCCTGAGCGTGGCTATGCCATCATATGCAGAGCAGGCCAGCCCGCCACCGGTGCCAAACCCCGCCCAGCCTCAAACACGGCCCACTGGGCAGAACCCGCGAAGCTACGATGGGTCAAGCATGGTGGGGAGCGATTACGGGAGCTGTGAGGAGGTGATGTTTTAAAACCATCTGCATCCTCTCCAGTGATTATTCACTTTTAGTTCCATATGGAAACCTAAACAGAACAAGCACATGCCACCTATCTACTGTTCCTCCACTCTAAGGCAGCTGTGTGCACACTTCTACACTTCTTCTTTGAAACTGCTGAACAGCAGCCCAGCGGTCTCTCGCTGTGAGACCTGAGTCATTTTTTCCACATTCATGGAGATGAAAGCACCATGTGAAACAATGGTTCAGATGTCTTTCAATTGTCTGACTTTTTAAAATAACGTAGTCTTGCTGTGCCAGACTAGACGGGGGTAATTCGGGACTCCTCAGTTACCTCAGTGGAAGAAGTTGGGCAGAAGTTCATGTTTTTGTCTGAGATACGCCACTGAGAGAACTCGTTAACAAGGGTTGTGAAATCATGAACAGTATTACTGACTTGACTGCGGACTGTTTTAAAGTCAAAAGAAGGTGAGACTCAAGACTTTTTTTTTTTTTTTTAGCTTCAACAGGGGTGAACACCTCAGAGGAGGGGTCTGCTTTCGAAACATGTCCTGTGTAGCAAACTGCATCTCCTGCATTTCAACAAGCCAGTCGCTCTAAAAAGACATCATCTTAAGCTCTGCCAAACATTGATGATGGTATGTGTACTGTGCATTGAACGATCTGATTGAACATAAGACAGCAGGCCTGATGAAAACACTGTTACCATGACAGTGGCCGGTGTGACATTCAGCCAGCGAGGCTCGTTCAGAAATGTCTTTGTGATGAAATCCTGATAAAGAGCTTTGATTGCATTGTATGAAAAGTGGAAACCAGCAAGGTTTATCATGTCCGCATTCTTATGCTGCGTGCTTGTGTTCACATGAAATTTACTGGGTCAGAAAAACACACAGATTTCAAGTGAGCCGAACATCAGCCCACTATTTCAAATTAAGCACATTTCATGCATTAACATTTCACTGTATTCATTAATCAGCTTGATGTTGTTCATGGTTGCTGTCAATGTTATAATGAAAGAGGCTGGATCCTCAAAAAAAGAAAAAAATGAAAGCCACAGACACGTGGTGATGTTAGTCGTGAAGTAGATGTATTTGAACTTAAACTGTTTCCATGACTGTTAATTCTGTAGCTTCTGAATCTGTAAGCAACTCTTTGTGGATTTTAATGAGTGTGAACCAGATCACAGTATTTTCTTTCGAGGAGATGTCAGTGTTTGTGATCAAGTTCTGCTCTGCAGTGTTCCTGCCATCAGTGATAAAAGAAACACTTAATGTGGAGAGGTAAAAAAATGTCTATGCAGCCATTTTAAATGGTGTAAATATGCAAGCTTCAGATAAAAGACATGCTTGTTTTGGTCTGGAGCTGGTTGTGCAGTACACAGTGTATTAAAAAGTGAATGTATTATACTGAATAGTAAAGTCTATGTTTAGCCTGAACAGCATTTTCCAAAGTAACTGTTTAACAGTTAAGAGCCACAATTTTCACAATTAAATATCACTTCAAACAAAATCAATTCATCAACATTTCTCTTATAAATATTTTAGGACAACAGCTATTGATAATCTTTATTAATCTGCTGTCTTGATAAATCACCTAAAGGCTTTGGTTTAAGAATCATCAAAAACTATTTAAAAAAGCCGCCGCATGTGTCTTTAAATAGCTTTTTTGTCTAATCCAGAGTTAATTATTTTACTGAACAAACAAATCGGAACACTTATTAAAAATGAACAGGTGTTTCATTTATGATATAAAATGGACAATAACAAGACAAACAAGCTTTCACATCTGAGGAGTTGTTATCTGCATGTTGATATTGACTTTAAAATTTTATTGTCGATCCACAATCGATTCAGCCAACCAAAATCAACTGAACGGTCCTTTCAGGTCTAAAAGTATTGGTTTCTCTTTGTTTTGTAATTAACTAAACGCCCTAAAACAAACCTACAGCGGTAGCCATGTAAATTACAGTACATGGGCTGACTGTGCACTTTGTTTAGGTACAACATAACACTGAATGTTAGCATGGCTACAGGGAGCCACATGGCACAGTGAGTGTGATGAATACAGCATGACAGCAAAACAGCAGATGTTTCGATTTTGCCACTCAGCAGTTACAGCCCTCTTCAGTCTACGTTCAAACACGAAGCTCAAACTGATTTTGTTCTGTCACTATGACAACCAATGTCAGCAAGTGACTGTACTGTGCAAACAACACACAACCTTGATCAGGTTGCTTCTGAATTCCAGTGCAGATAGACGCCTCAGAAATCAGATTTGAAAGACAGATTACATTTTCCACCTGTTTGGACAGTTTGTGTTTTGGTAAATAGATGGAGCACATTGCGTGTGTGCGTGTGTGTGTGTGTACACGGTGTTTACTGCTGCTGCCTCCATGTAAACATGTTGAGGTTGCAGATGATGCTTGTAAAAATCGACACCCGCATCCCCTAGATTTTTACACAGCTCTCGCACGTCGGGCAGAGACACAAGACGTGAGGGCACTGATTGTACTATGAAAGACATTTGTTGTAACGTGTTAACAGACTGGGTGATTTAGACAGCCGTTTAGACTACAGCTCTCTCATTTGTTCTTAATGTCCTGACTGCCGCGTCTCTCCCCATCTGCCACCATAATAGGCTAAATCAGAGCGCACACACTGCAAATATTAATACATATTCAGTCACTGCTGGTTTAACTGAGCTGCTGCTGAGCTCTGGCACAATCTCAGAGGACAGAAGACGGACAGGAATAAGACTTTGTAAGAAGTTGCAGTACAAAACTCAGGATGCAAGAGAGACTCGTGTGGCTACCACTGCTGTATCTGCAACCAGGCTGTATCTGCAAGTCTTTCTTGTCTTAAGGGGAAATCTGATTTGCAGCAAAGGTTAAAGCTCATTTTTCAATCACAGCAAACACAACAAAATAAACACTTTAAGTCTATCCTTACCATTACTGGAAAATATTCTCATTTGCTGTCTTCCCACGAGTTTGAAAAGATCCAAGATATTGGTTTCATCTCTGCAAGGTCAATGAAGAACTGTAGCTTTGTGGCGGCGTAAACTAGCTCAGCACAAATACTGGGAGCAGAAAAAATGCTAGAACCCATAATGATTTAAAAGAAAACTGTCCTTCAGAAACATATTTTTAAGTGTAAAGTCTTTCCCCCTGGATCTAACTATTCTCGTTCAGCTTCAATTCATATGTTAACTGCATTTTAACCTAGAATATCTGACTTTATTTCTACCCATACAACATGTAATATGTGTACTTGACTGAGCTGGGCTAGCTGTTTACCCCTGCTTACACTCTTTGTGCTAAGCGAACAGGTCACACAGCTACTTCTGTATTGAACGGCAGAGACAGAACTGATCTTGATCTTCTCATCAAACGTTCACTGCAGATTTAGCTAAAAATCTGATTATTCCCTTAAATGACATCGTCTTAAAGTTCAAAATGTATCGTCAAAATTTAAGACAAGTTCATTTTCTCACAATTAAAGGATCACTTGGATCTTGTTTTTGCTTAGCCAGAGACAATTTTTAGACAACACTGAGGCCATGGCAACTATTTTTCCTTTATTCAGGTTTTGAAGTTGTTTTGCTAAATCTGAGAATGTGTCACTAAATCCTCCTGATTAATGTCCACTGTTGTTAATGTAGAACATCTGTCAGTCATTAGTTGTGATTGTGACACCTGTTTTAATTAAAACATATTTTCTAGTCCTTTGTAAAGAAAAAAAAAAGATTTTATTATCTACAGGTAATGTGTTGTATATAAAGTCTGTACCTGTGTGTGGCTGTTTTTGTGCCGAATATGACGTCATTTGAATGTACGTTACATTTGTTTTCATTCATAAAGTTTATTTTTGTATCAATGTGGGCCTCCCCATGTTTTGCTTTGTTGTTTCTCTGTGAGAGATTTTATTAGGATGCCATCTTTCTGTTTTTGTTTTTCAATATTGTAAAGAGAATATGAATAAAGATATTATCTTCTATGAACACTGATCGGCGTTATCAGACTTCTTGTTGCTTTGTGTTCTTAGCTTCTGTCATAACAGAAAAGGTAAAAAAAAAATGAGAATAAAAAGCTGTGGGCTTCATCGCTGTCTCGAGAGAAAAGTGAAAAAAACTTTAAGCCCTCTCCAGACAGGCTTAGTGTTATCAGAGGAAATCATGGGTAATTTGAATCTGCCCATGCACATTGGTGATGTAAGTCACCCAGAAAGTAAAAGTTAATCTGAAACACATCTACTGAGAAATGTCCCAGCTCAGACATTTAATCAGCAATCAGCATTTCACGGGGAGCCGGTTTAGATAATCACAATACTGATAAGATCAACAACTTGTAATATATTGAGCCATATTTTATTTCACACAGCTGAGAGGACTTAACAGTTTTTCCTGCCATGAAAATATGTCACTAGTTCACAAATAATCTTATTTTTATTCCTGAATCCATTGTTTGATTTATGAAATTTCAGAAGATTTTCTCAAATAGCAGGTTTTGTTCCACAGACAGTCCAAAACCCTGAGATAGTTAAAGCTGCAGCTAGATAATATCTGGCAGAAAAACGACACCTTTTCTGATAATTGATTAATCTTTTATATTTTTTTCATGCAAAATGCCAGTGAGTTAATCAGTTCAGTTCTACTCATCACATTTAAAAACAGGGAGAGATGTCCTGAACTTTTTTTTTTTTTAACTTAATTATATGTATCTGGCACATTTAAATAGCAGCTGTAGTTTCCTAAATCTGACACATTTTATTTTCCACAAGCTTCTTCATCCAAATAAGGAAGGTCCCAGTTCAAAACTGTTAAGCTTATGTGCTTAAATTATTCATATGAATAAAGGTTTAAATGGGAGAAAGCAACATGATGCAATCCATGATTAAGACGTCTCACCCTGTCGGATTTGCTGGAACTACAGAAACACTGTGGTGTTACAGAGTGAGGGTTCTTCACTGACAGGAGATCTTTGGATGAGTGCAGACACCAGCTTGCAGAGAGATGAGATTTAGTTTGGCCTGCCATCATGATACCGACAAGGCCATTTGTCATTTTTAGAAGGTATATGATAAACAGAAAGGGGCCTGAGACAGAGCCCTGGGGAGCACCACTAAGGAGTGCCCTGGACTGTGATCTGAAATTCTGTAACTGAACAAAGAGAGTGGGACTAGACAGATATGATTTAAACCAGGTAAGAGAGGTGCTTATTGGACGATTACCTCTCATGGAGAATATTATGAGAAATTGTGTCAAAGGCTGAGCTCAAATCAAGGAGTACAAATGTGGTTAACAGCCCAGAATCAGCTGCCATCAGCAGGTCGTTGGTGATTTTGACCATTAAAATGTGTCAGATTTAGGAAACTACAGCTGCTATTTAAATGTGCCAGATACATATAAGTAAAAAAAAAAAAGATCAGGACATCTCTCCCTGTTTTTAAATGTGATGAGTAGAACTGAACTGATTAACTTACTGGCATTTTGAATGAAAAAATATAAAAGATTAATCAATTATCAGAAAAGGTATAATTTTTCTGCCCAATATTCTCTGGCTGCAGCTTTAACTATCTGCTTTTCTTTGTCTGGCTTAGCAGTTAACTGGATATCTCAGGGTTTTGGACTGTTGGAACCTGACCAATGACAGTCTTTCAAGTATTTTTGAGAGGAAAGGCAGGTTTGAGATGGGACGATAGTTATTCAGATTGTTGGGGTCTGCAACGGTTTTTTCAGAATTAAACTAAGGCAGCAGGCACATGACTTTATGGTTTTATGAGAGTATTTAGCAGCTGCAAGGACATAAGATATTAAAAAGCACTCCCTACTAATGAAACACTTCTGTGGGTGATCGCACTGTGCACCATCAAAAATAATCACAAAATGAAATTGGTTAAACAAGACCTATAGTGAAAGTATTTGAACTGTGATCTGCTCATCCTCCCATAAATGATAAAATAGAAAATAATATATGGCAAATAAATCAATGAATGGGGAACAATGTGTCGACTTAAAACATGGGTGTTGATGCAATCACGGCAGCCCTAAAAAGTACTTTTTGATGGTGTTCAAGCCAGTTCCTCTAATCTTTAACAGAGCGAAGCAAAATATGTTGGGGTGTGATACTACATTTGCACAAAGTCAATGAACTGGGTGGAATGATTCAGAGGATTATTCAAGTGTGTCTGAGTTCGAGTTGATATCTCATTTCCTAATTTTCTTCTGCAAAGTGTCTCATAAAGGATTGCAATGACTTAAAGTTGTGAGGAAATGAGCAGGAGCTGTAGTCATTTAATTCCCCAATAACGCACACATTTATAAATAATGGGTGCTTGTGTGTGTATGTGTGTGTGTGTGTGTGTGTGTGTTATGGAGAGAAAATGAGATAAGGGCTGCATGACACAGTGAACGTCTGACAGTCTGAGACTTTGTGCATACTTAAGTGTGACGGGATGAAAGACGTGTGTTTGTGTGAAACAGAGAAACAAAAGAGAGAGATGGAGGCGCTGAGATAAAGGTGTGACAGTTGGTGTCTGTGTTTCAGACTCATTACAACAGAAGCAGCTCTTATCTGACCCAGTCAGCTACTTTCTGCCACATCTTGACATTACCTGATAAGGCGTGTGTGTGTCTTACCGTTGTGTGGACACGTCTTTGTTCAGAACCATCTAAATGTGAGGACATTTTGGTTTTAGGGTTAAAGAGATAAATGACTAGACCCATCTTTTTTGTTGAGTTGTGTACTTACATTATCCCAAAAGTTTCCAGCGGTTTTCAAACCAAGCAATCAAGGTAATGGTCTGTTTCATTTGGTCGTCTGTAAATGGTGTCATATCTTTAATCTTTTTTAAAACCACATTTCTACGACACGCTTCTTAGATCTTGGTCATTTTTAACTGCATATTTTAACGAGGCTCCCTGACGTCATGTGTCCGCTGAGTTTCTACCAGATTTAATCACCAGGTCTGTTTGAGGAGAGGAGTAGGAGACCTCTTTAGATAACAGATAACTCCCAATGAAAACCTTCTGGACAACTGACACTGAAGGCATCCTAACCAGGAGGAGCTGACTACAGTCACAGCAGCGTTGGTGAAGACAACGACTCCCATGATCCCATGCTACATCAGGGAGTCACCGAAATCCATCTTTTGTTGTTGTTTTGACTGAGAGATCCCGAACAGCAAAACATTACATACTGTGCATTAAAGGGTAGAACTAGGTCAAGATTAGTGTGTGTGTTTGGAGGTAGCTATAACACACTGCATATCAAAGACTACACACACTTTCCACTGCTTTAATTCCCGTTGCCCGGAGGCCTGATATATTTTATCAGTCTGTGACCATATACTTATTTTTACGTCTTCAACTTCACATTAGTAATACTCATATTTTCCTAAATTCCTTTGAACAGCCAACACCTGCTTTCAAACTCTTTTATAGCTGCTGCAAATATATGGATCCAACTTTCATGTCATCCCCATTTGCAGCATCTTCTGACAGAAACAAAAGTACAAGTACGTCAGGTTTTAACAGCATTTCTCTGTTACATGCAAACATTTAAGAGGCCACAATCAGAACCCAATGCTACTGTGCAAGAGGCACAGGCTTAACAATTAGTCAATTCATCTATTAAATAACTAAATAATAAAAAAAATAACTGGCAACTGTTTTGATGATCAATTAGTAATTTAATTCATTTTTCAAGCATAAATGCCAAAATCATCAGTTTTTAGCTTCTCAAATATCAAGATTTTCAGTTATTGTGTTTTATTTCACAGTACAGTTTTTGGATTGTTGGTCAAATAAAACAAGACATTTGAAGACGTCACCTTAGACTCTGGGGAAGTGGGATGGATATGTTTTACTTTTTTTCCTAATATTTAATAGACTAAACAATCAAGAAAATAACCAACAATAAAAATTATCTTTAGTTGCAGCCCTAATAGAAACAACTATACTGATACAGAATGCTAGCATTATGGTTGATGACAAAAGAAATGTATACCAAAAACTATCTGAGTATAGCCTTACACCTCCTCTCTCAGGCTCTGAGCCTCTTTTCTTTCTGAGTGATCCAATAAAGATTTAGAAGATTTCAGGTAAACACTCAAATCCTGCAAGGTTGGACAGTGGGTCCAGGTGGGCTGGGCTTGGGGCATGGCTGAGAGTGGTGACTGCTTTGTTGTGACATCACAAAGTTACAGAAGTCCTGACAGCTCATTTTAGGGCTTAGTTTCTGAATACAGGCTGTGTGCATTTCTCTGTTGGCTGAAACTTTCACAGTATTAATATAGAACCTAGACCTGCTTTATAATCAAAAGCATCTCAATTTATACAATATGGGACATTTAATCTTTTTTCTAAGAAATATCAGAAAATAGTGAAAGATGCCTGTTATACTTTCACAAAGCCCAGAGGGGCATCTTAAAATGCCATTTTGTCTTACTGACAGACAAAACCCAAAGATATTCAGTTCACAGTGAAACAAAACAGAAGAAGTCTCAGTTCCTCACATTCAGAAGCTGGAATGAACTTTTTTGTTTATTTATTCATTATTCATTATCAAACAATTGATAATTGCACCTCTGGACAGATGGGGTGAAAATGGTGAGGAAAATAATTTTCAATGTGCACATTTTTTAGTCCCTGCATTGTGTGTTTGTGTTTACATCTTCACTTTTTCTTGTCACTGATGAATATGATACATCCCTTGTTTATTTTCACACACACACACACACACACACAGCAAGTGTGTAATGCCAGTTCCTGTCATTAGACCCCAGCTGTGAGGCTGCCTGTCCTCTCCAACCAGCTGTCAATCACTCTTTCCATCCCTGTCATTCTCTCTCTCACACACACACACACACACACACACACACACACACACACACACACGGAGTGAAAACTCCTCAAATCCCTGGTGTCAGACAGTGGTATGTTAGTGTCAGGTGATGAGTTCACAAAGGAGGACGAAGAGGACAGACACCATGTTTTTGCCTCTTGTGTTTGTTCCCTGACAGGCATGTAGTCTGGAATACGAGGCCAATAATTTAAGATTTTCATGCTAGACTCAGCCGCAACACAGACATGCAATCAATCTTACATTTCCCAGCGGGTCAAGACCCGTGGCACACAAAAAAAAGAACATCCTTAGTAGCAGGTTAGGACAGGGTAGTCAGCTAGTCTACAATCTGGTAATTATATTCAATTCAATTCAATTTTATTTGTATAGCGCCAAATCATAATATACATTATCGCAAGGCAATTTACAGGGTAAGGTCGAGACCTTACTTTGCTATAGAGAAAAACCCAACAATTCCCACAAAGAGCAAGCACTTGGCAACAGGGGGGAGGAAAAAAAAAAAGTGTTGTATTATATACAGCACAAACATTTAACCATCTCCATAACACAGCATAAACATCAGGCTGTAAATAGATTTATAGTGCTGCATTTGCTGTGTGTCCCTCTGAATAAATCAGGGGATATTCAGAGGTTTTATTTTTTAATCCCCTAAAAAAGGCTTAAACCCAGAGTTAAGTCCTGACAGCTTGAAATGAGGATTAGAAAAGAAATAAATATGTCACATTTGTCATAACAGTGAGGCGCCTCTGTGTCTCTGTTGCTATTATTATCACCAACATTTCCTGTTTTCAGCTCTCTTTGTCCACAAGTTAAAATATTTTTGTAATGACTGGAGGACCTCGGTAGTCAGGATGAATGGACTGAAATAAAATTGTTCATGTTAAACTAACAAAGAATTGCAAAATAACTGGAAGTATCAAGAGAAAGCGTCAGGTGTCCTTCCTGACACAGCTGCTATCTGCCTAGATCTTTCATCAAGCTCAGCAGTCAGCAAAAACCAGTGAATCAGTGTTGAAATCCGACCATAACTTTGTCAAGTGAGCATCATCAGCTGGAAACTGAAGCTGAACGACCCGATCGCTTATAAATAAATGCTGCTGACTGAAAATTACACCTGATGAGAGAACCCCCACTATCTCACTGTTGAAACCTCAACTTAAGCCACCAGAAACGTGGGAGAACCCAGAATTCACACTCAGCATGAGAACATTTGGCTTGTTAGATGGAGCCTGGATACCTGGGCCATTGTGTGAATTTGATGTAACAGTGAGGTCAGCTGGTTAGATTGTAGAGGAGGACATAAGAACTGTATAGGCACACTTCAGTATTTGTTTCAACTCGTTATTGCAATATTGACCAATGTTATCGCACATTGCACATTTTCCTCATACCGTGCAGGCCTAATGATGATATTTATATATAAACAGTACTGTACAAAAGGCACTTTAGGTGGTTATTTACTTATCCATCACACAGCACCATCAGGGACGAACTGTCTTCATAGACAAGACCGGCAAGGAGTCCTGCAACAGGTGGTCTCACCCCCACAGAGCCCACATCTAAACAACATAGAGTCAGTCTGGAATCTAACGAAGAGACACAAGAACTGTGGGAAGTTTACCTGGCAGGTACTCGGCAGCACCTACCTTCTGAGGTATCAGATTACTTCATAACTTAGATACAAAAAAGCATAGATCCAATGTTAAAAAACAGCCCTGGTCATTCTTCATTTGTACCAGCACAAAACTAACAGAGGAGAGAAAAGGAGAAAAAAAAACAATCTGAACTGTGTCTGATGACAGACAAGTCTATGTTATCTCATTTTGTATACTAAACCCCAGATAAAATCACAAAAGCTATAGAGCGTGTCAACAGATCCATCTCTATGACAATTAAGCAAACTGATGATGATGACCCTGTGATATGGCTGAAAGTTAATAACTGGACCTTGAGTTAGGAATGTCATGTTTTTTTGGGGGGTTCAGCTGTTTAATAAAAGCAGCTGATGGTGTGGACCTGCTGTCCTTTACAAAAAAAACCTCTAAAAACGTACAGGATATACTCTGAGCAAATGCTATAATTTTAATCGAAACCTCACTTATCACCTGTCAACACAATCAACCAGCAACCACTGTCAGTTTTCTTCCATAAGTGACCATTTGAGCAATAGTTTGTCTTTTTGTCACATGGACATGATTTGAGCGTAAAAAGTCTTTTCACGTATAATTCAAAAGTGTGTTTTTTTGTTTTGTTTTTTTTTACCTTTTTGCAGTTTCTTACAGGCTTAATTTAAAAAAAAAACTGCAAAAAGGTTCTAAATAAAAGCAGAAAAATAATTAAATATGAGTAAGGACCTTTTACTTGTCCAGTATATAAGTACCTCCACTAAGGAGGTTGTGTTTTCACACATCTGTGTAATCCTGCTGTTTGTATGCCAAAAGTGCTGAAGCGATTTGCTCTGAACTTGGTGGAGGGATGGGGCTAAGACCAGGGATGAACCCACTAAATGATGGGATAGTTCCGGATAATTTACTATTAATTAGAATTTTTTTCTATTAAGACTATGTGAATTTGGCCTCAGCAGAACTGTCTGCTATCTGAATGCTCTTCTAGTTCAAAATGTAATAAGAAATAGCCCTTTGCAGGTGGCCATTTAACATAAACTATTTTTTCATTGAATTTACAGAAAATGTGCTATATAGTGATGTACATCATTGTCTGGATATGAAATGACCAACATCAAAATATGAGATTTTGGTCATATTGCACAGTCCCACATAAGGATACACTTAGAGGAGGAAGGAGGTGGATACAAGTCTTCTCTTAGATAAAATGTTGGCTCTTTGTGCGCCATTGCTTCAATGCCTCTCTGTCTGTCTGCACTCTCAGCATGTTCACTGTAAACAACAGACAACATGTGACTGTTATAATAGAGATGACAAGAATCCAATGGTACTGCAAATGTGTTGACTTGTAATCACACATGACGTACAAAAAAAAAAATCTCACACGCACAAGCTCAGTAATTTATTGTACTGTCTTTAATCAGTGTCATACACAGATGGCCACAGTAGAGGCTGAAGGAGTTAAGAGTCTGTTTGGAAAGGCATTGGTGTTTTGTGAAAGCTTGGATTATTGCCACTGACCCCGTTGTGTGAGAAAGTGATCGAGGACGGCTGGCAGGTGATGCCCTGAAGGCAGAGGCAAACACCTGATGCACTCATGAAGATTATCATGTCTTCAGGCACTTTGTTTTCACCAGCTTAGAGAAAAGCAGTGAGGAACACTGATGAATATTTTGGGATTTAAGATGAGATTTAATAAGATTTCTGCAGCTGTACCGACAACTAAAATCTAATCTGACAGACGTGATTCTGTTTGACACAATGTTCTGCAAATGTAAAGGTTAGAGGTCACTCAATATAAAACTTCTTCCTTCTTTTATTTTTAACTATATGCTACTGATTCCTGCTGCTTATCACATATGGTTACAATTTAGTTTTTTAAGAATTTTGAAAAACATTACAGATCTCTTTTAATTCATACACTGTAACAAGGGCTGCACAATTAAATCACAATATGGCCAAGTGCAATATCCAGATCCCAGTAGCTGTATTTTTCTGATAAAGGTAAAATGTGTCACAACCTTGTTGTGCATTGTTAGCACTATAAGTGTTGTAGTGCTACAGAGGTGATGCAGCCTACAATCATATTCTCCAGATGTAAGGAAACATGCTTGTTTGGTACAAGCCCCAACAAAAATCACATCATTTTAAAAAATTGTCAGTGTATGGGAAACGCAAAAACAATCATTCTATCTGAAATTGTGACTCACATTGCAATTAAGATATCTGCCAAAATAACCGCAATGATTTTTTTTCATATTGTGCAGACCTACACTACAATTATGAGAAATAATTATTTATAGCCTTTACAGTCCAGTACATAGCGACAGAGCAGCTGTCCCAGACCAAAACTAAATGATAGCAAGGCTATCGGGTTACACCTTTAAAACTCCTTTTAGTGCTTTTACTGGAACGTCATATTATGAAGATCTGTGGTCTGACAAATATTAAGGAGTCAACCCAAAATTTCCAACCGAAATTTAACAGTAGTGCGATGTTAGAGTCCAACGTCTTTCTGATATTATTTAATGACTTTACCTTGTCCTATGAAAAATTTGTTTGTACATTTTCCAACATTTTCAGACATTTTATAGACAAAACGACTAGTCAAATAATCGCAAAAATAATCGGCAGAATAATCAATAATGACCAACTTGCAACCCTAAATGTCGAGGTTGTTTAAGAGGTTGCTTTTAAAACGGCACCGCTTCACCTCAAGATCAAGATCAAAGTCAAGATATACTTTATTTGTCCCTGTGGAGAAACTCTCCATGACACTGCCACAATAAATGAACGGACAAACAGCAAAGAATAACAACACCGACAATGCCCTAAATACTAAGTAAGTGAAGTGAAATAAGTGAATCATTTTTGGACACAACCAATGAGAGTACTTATTGTAGCAATTGTCTAAAACTGTCACTCTTAGTGGCAGTTAACCAGATTATTTAATTATTTGAGGAAAGTCTGTGAACAGAGCTCCATACTTTCCTTCTTCAAGTCAATAGGATATGGACAAAAGCTCCGGAAAAAGCTAGTAAGTGAACCTTGAGTTTAAAATATCTAATCACAAATATATATATTTTTCCCCTAAGCTCAAAAATGAATCACCACACTCACATTAATTAAAAACAGCATATTTTTTAGTTAAAAACAAGTTTTAAAAAAGCATTGTGATGGTTTTCTGTAAAAAGTTGCAGGATAAAGCAGGAGGAAAAAAGGATTCTAGGCGAACAAAGCACCGATCTACATACTTATCTTTACATCCTGAGTGCTGACATTATTACCAAGGTGAATAATTTCCTTTGTATTTCCATAGCTAGTCTCTGCTGTTGTCATGGCAGGATTAATCTGCTGGAAAACCTAGGGCAAAAGTGACGAGTGTTCCTACCACTGTCTGTACATTGTGTTAGTTTCAAGTACCCATAAGTTGAATGTACAAAGCTGAATGCACGTGACAGCTTCAATTTATTCTGACATTAGCATCAGAAACACTCAGTGCTCTAACTGTGTCAGTTACTGTGGTTTGTGAGAATTTGATTTAACAAAAACATGTTTAGGAATATGCACCTGGTAAGCACAAAGAGGTCTCAAATCTAGATTTCGACATATGGTAGCACTACTGCTCAGAACTGCAAGTTTACCACTTTACAGCGATTGTGTGCTTTGGAGGTTAGATTTAGTGATGGTGAGATGAAGCTTCACGAGGCACTGAGCTAGCATAATTGTATCTTTATTCTAAGCATATCGTTATGGTAATTACTGTAAAAGCAATCAACATATATCCTTGAAAAAAATTTATTAAACTACTAGTGTACCATCTATCATAATGTCACACTACTATGCTCGCATTTGTACATACATTAACAGGCTGCAAAATCAACGGACACAGGATAGAAATGAGAAGCTGCTTTAGTCTATCCCTGTGCGACCTATTTTTTCAGAAATCACTGTGAATTTCAGAGGCAAATCTGCCACCATTATTTTAAACTGATGTCCAGATGAACAGAAAGTGGCAACAGTAACTAAGGCTCAATTTACCATTGAACATTTGTTACATTTGCTAATTGGTGCAAATTTCTGAACTAAACAGGAGTACCAATATAAATACATACATGTCTTCTTTCTTTTTTTTTTAAAGGAACCTAACCACCCTTACCCGAACACACACACACACATATACACACTCCTGTCAGTCCTTATTAGATGCCTGTCCATTCAGCCTACCTGAGCAGCATCACAGATCGGTCATCTATCAAGCATGGTTAAGCTGTGTGTGTGTTCGTGTGTGTGTAGTCCTGCTGGTATGTGTGTATTTCAGTGTGTTTTTGATACGTATGAGGAAAGGTTAACATGTGTGTAGGAGTGAGAGCGTGTTTCAGGGATGTGTGCATGTGTGTGAATAATATTTCATGAGACATCAAACAGCTTCAATTATTTCAGCACCCCGGGTGTCATCCTCAGTATCCACTTAGGACGATCAGTGTACCCAAGTGTGTGTGTGTGTGTGTGTGTGTCTGTGTGAAAGAGAGAGAGTGTTTGTTTTATGAAAGATGAGTTAACAGTAAGAGAGTGAGCCAGATCAGCTTTAAATGAAAGTAATAACTTGAGAGGAGATTTACTGTATTTATAAACCTCGGTTTGGTTGTGACTGGATTCAGATGATATTTATTTATTTTGTCACCAATCTGATAATTGTAGGGGACTCATTTGAGGATTTTGAACAAATTAATTTTCAGTCAAAAAAAGCATTAACAGAATTTGCTGGTTAAATGATAAGTTCGGCATTACTCATAAACAGACACAAACACGTGGTTTAATTTCTGAAAATGTGAACTAATTTCCTCTGTAGATTTAATCAAACTTTACTCAAACAGGAGGAAATAGTGCATTGTTCCACACTCCAGCCCAGTTTGTGCTGGTAATGCACGGCAAGGGTTTGCCGACTGCATTTACACAAACAGCCACAAATTTTGGCCTGCACATGGACGGTTGATCACATTTATGTCAAAGCAGACCCTCACAGGTTGAATCACCCTTTAGAGACCAGCTGGTGAACATAGTGGAGCATTTAGCAGCTGAAGAGCCAGACATGTTCCTGAGAAGTTGGTAGGGACTAAAAACAGAGATAAAAGAGAGGAGTAATTTAATTATCATGTGTTCATCAAATGGACACAAGCACCACTCCACTCCACATGAATTACCGTGTTGCTCCGTAACACCTGGATGCAGAAATAGTGTTTGCTAACAATTTCACCATAGCAACTTAAGAGGTGATGATATGTTGATGTTTTGATCACAGCTTGTTTCTGCTGGCACCAAGTGGCTGAAAAAATTATTATTGCAGGTTCAAATATGTAGTTCTACTAGAAAATTATACACTGTAGAAGTAAAATTGCAAGCATCTTGTTCTAACATATGAATGAGAACAATATCAGGAATAATATTTATACGTATAGGTGATAAATAAAAGGAAAAGGCCACCACATGTCTGACACATTACTAAAGAATCAGCCATAAGTGTTGAGTTGGGTTGAGAGCTGGTGAGTGTGAAGGCCAGAGGACATGATTCATGTCATTTTCACACTCATCAAACCATTCACAAACCCGCTGTGACCTGTACATTCATTATGTTTTTCCGCTTATTTATTCAGGTTTTTCCCTGGTGTTTTCCACGTGTTTAAAATATGGCACACACCCTATTAGGTGCGTTCAGTTCATAGATTATGAATAGTTCATCGGTTAAAGAACGTCCATAAATATGCAGATTACAACATGTGCATTAATATCTGCTTATGTTAAGCAAAAGGTAAGAGTGTGTGTGCCTTTTTGTGTGTGTTGATGCTTTGTCATGAACCACCTCCCTCGCCCTCTCTCTCTCACACACGTGCACACACATGCATCGCACTGATTCTAGACAGATAGACAGAGCACTTCATTAATTCCACAGGGAAATTGCAGGAATTCCTGGAAATCAACAAAATAAAACACCCCCAATGTGACCCAAGAGAGCACTAATGTTGTCCAAATGGCTCTGTGGTGGCATTTATGTTTGTTTATGTACGTCCTCGTCTCTGTGGGAATGTGTGTGTGTGTGTATCTGCACACGCATGTCTAGATGTGTCTGTGTGTGTTTTTCCACGTCTGCTTGTTACATGTGGCCAAGCCCCACTTTGCTACTTTTATAAATCTGCTTTGTTGAAACAGTGCAATTTTGTTGCGACTGTGGGCAGCAAGGAGTCGAGAGGACAAAAGGAGGCGTCGAAGGTCAGAAAAAACCTATTTCACAGCCCCACTACACTTATGTGTGGCTGCAGGGATTTCTGGGAAATATGTTCTAAAAATGCACCTCATTGTTCTGCACATACAGGACTGAATACAGAGAAAACAACAGGTGATTTACTGCAGCAAAATGGCCCTGAATTACATGACACACATGGACTTAATAAGAGAGGTTACTAAAAGTGTCACAGCACATTAAAAATGTATTCATAAGAAACTAGATTTTTTGTTGAAACCTACAATGTTAGATATTAGTTAATTTATTTATGTTTTGTGCAGCAGATACAATGGCTACATATGTTTGAAGTTGCACATGATACATAATCGTTCTATATAAAGAAACATGCTATCATTATTAATTTTATCTGTATTTTTTATTTTACATTTTGTGTCTGTTGGCAGCACTAAAATTAAATTAGTTTTAATGGATTCCAAAATCTGACAGCTTCCCATATTGATGCAATTTATAAAGTTTAAGTAGAATATTATAGATATAGGTATTATAGAAGTTGATACAAAAATAAAATACATAACAAAGTATAACGATTCTATTTGCTCCTATTCTGAGAACACATTTCTACACCTGCATTGACCAGACATAGACCATGATGCAAATTATTATTACGTTTATCACTTCAGCAAACAATATTGTTTACATGTAATGTTCATTAGTTGGTTGATGATCTTTTTACTGCAGACTAAAAAACCACTAAAAATTGTATGTAATGATGGACATAGCCTCTGTGGCCCACAGGCTTCCGAGGAGTGGCTTTAAAGCTGAGAGTGGGTTGCTCTGACATTGCCATGTTGGCAGTGCTTGACGCGACCCAACTCCCAGCTAATCCGAAAATAGGCAAATAGGTGGGCCGTGTGGAGCCGAGACTTTGGTTTGTCACAAGCATACACTAAACCATCTGTCATTCAAAGTGGCCATGCCCTCAATTGTGCAGAAATGTAAGCCTCAATAAAGTGTGAACAGCTGAGTTATATAAATATTCACTCCCTGCTATAGAGGCCAAAACCGTTTTTTGTGCCAGGCTGTAAGCATGTTTATTTCTGCTGTAAAGTTGGACATTTTAACATGGGAGCCTCGGGGGATTGACTCACTGTTGGAGCCAGACTCTAGTGGTCATTCGAGGAACTGCCGTTTTTGGCACCCAAGTGTTGGCTTCATTCTTCAGCCCCAGAAGTTTCTGCTTTTTGCCTCCACCAACCAGCCAAGTTACAGGAAATATGGTCACAATCCGAGTTACAGCATTGAATAACGGCAAAGTGTTTTTGCGGAACATTATGATGTCACTGTGAAGTTGACCTTTGACCATTCAGATATAAAATATCATTACTTAACCATTTTATCCTTTTAACATTTGTGTTATATTGTGTCATAATTTGCATATGAATTTTTGAGTTATGGCCAAAAATGTCTTCCTGAGGTTACAGTCAACTTGACCTCCAAAATCTAATTAGTTCATCCTTGAGTCCAAGTGACTGTTGGTGCCAGACGTAATGGCATTCCCTCTGGGCATTTCTGAGTGGGACGTCCTTGTGTTTCGCTGCTTTTTGACTTGAAGTTAAAAGCACTGGACAACAAGTCCATCCCAGCCAGGGTCATCACTTTTTAGTGTCCCCTGGAAACACTTCCGTTGTCATCTGTGCTACTTGTAGTACGTTGTGTATTTGGTTTTGTGAGTATTTATGTCACATGTGTTGTCAAATTGTCTTCTGAATTTGTTTCTGCTTGGTCTGTTTGCATGCAGGAAATTCCCTCAAGCCGTTACTGAGATACCGTGTTCACGAGAATGGGACAGACGAACAACCTGAAAACATAACCCCTCCAGGTCTGTCTGTCCCCGGCGGAGAGGAATAAACTAAAAGCGAAAGATAACTTTTGGAATACTTGGATTTGAAAATGAACTTTTAATCAGCTTCAGCTTTTGTGTTTCATTATGTTTTCGGACCTTTTCCAAGCACTAACTATTGGTCAACACACATCAGTTTCTCATTTCCAGGTGTGTGTCTGTGCTGCTTTTTGACTGAAGTCAGGGAGTAAATACCTCAGGGTATAAATCAACCTCAGAGAACAGACTGAGTGTGAACGTGCCTTGAAATTACTGATATAGTTCTTTATGCATGATGCATAAAGAGACGGGAAATGTTAATAAAATAACAACGAGTGTGTGTTTACATCTCTTTGCATGTGTTTTCCTTTACACTTGAGGCTTTCTGCGCCTTTGTGCAAGAGAGTATGTATACACGTCTCGCTTTGTGTATTCACATCACATCAGCAATCATATATAAAGCATGCGTCTCAGTGTCCAGTCAAACATCCCAAAGAAGCGCAGGTGTATTTGCATATGTTCTGTGAGTAATGTGTTTGCACAACCAATACACACTGCGTCACATTATTCACAGCGGAGACTCGGGTGTTTCAAGCACCAACAAAGTGCATGTCAGATGAGGGAGAGGAGAGAGTATTTGCCCTGTTTGGATGAAAACCCAAAGACTTGGCGAACGTTGCGTTTGATGTGGAAATGAATGATTCAAATTCTCTGGGCATCAACTTGTCTTTTTATACACCAGCCCCCACCTTCTTCTTCCTCTAGTGGTTTGGACCAGCGCCGATGAACACCTTGTTCACTCCACCACGCGCACTCCTGTTTAAATCTGAGCTGCTGTGAGGTTATTTTTAGGTCTATTCCTGTGCCATGTGGTCCAGTTCAGGGAAAAAGTAGGTGATGTTTTTATTTTTTTGGAACATACAATACATAGCATAATAATATATCAACAAGCTGGTATTCATCATTGTAGAAGTTTCCTCACTTGTTCCTACATATACCAAGCTCATGAAAGCATTTACATTGCTTATTCCAGCTGTTTGCTCCGTAGATGGGAAATGATTCTGTAGGTTCTGCGTACAACCCCGTTTCCAAAAAAGTTGGGACACTTTGCAAAATGTAAATGAAAACAGAATGCGATGATTTGCAAATCGTGTAAACCCATATTTAATTGGAAATAGAACAAAGACAACATATCAAATGTTGAAATGCTGAAATTATATTGTTTTATGAAAAATATATGCTCAATTTGAATTTAATGCCAACAACATTTTTCAGGGGCAACAAAAGACTGGAAAAGTTGCGTAATGCTAAAAAAAACACCTGGTTGAATATTTCACAACTAATTAGGTTAATTGCCAACAGGTCAGTAGATGATTGGGTAGAAAAAGAGCCTCTCAGAGAGGCAGAGTCTCTGTGCAGTGAAGATGGGGAGAGGTTCACCACTCTGTGAAAGACTGTGTGGGCAAATAGAATAATGTTCCTCAATGTAAAATTGCAAAGAATTTGGGAATATCAGCATCTACGGTTCATAACTTCTTTAAAAGATTCAGAGAAGCTGGAGAAATCTCTGTAGGCAAGGGAGAAAGCCAAAAAGCCACTGCATTAAAAACAGATACGATTCTATAGTGGAAATCACTGCATGGGCTCAGGAACACTTCTGAAAATCATTGTCTGTGAACACAGTTTGTTGCCACATCCACAAATGAAGTTTGAAACTCTATCACGCAAAGAAAAACCATATCTAAACATGATCCAGAAATGTTACTGACTTCTCTGGGCCTGAGCTCATTTAAGATGGTCTGAGGTGAAAAGGAAAACTGTCCTGTGGCCTGATGAATCAAAATTTCAAATTCTTTTTGGAAATCTTGGACGCCACGTCCGGCTAAAGAGGAGAGGGACCATCCAGCTTGTTGTCAGCACACAGTTCAAATGCCAGCATCCATGATGGCGTGGGGGGGCATAAATGTCCATGGCTTGGGTACCTTGCACTTCCTTAAAGGCATCATTAATGCTGAACGATATATATACAGGTTTGGGAGCTTCTTTAAGCTTCTTTTCCAGAGAAGGCCTTTCATATTTCAGCAAGACAATGCCAAACCACATTATGCAAGTATTACAACAGTGTGGCTCTGAAGTAGTAGAGTCCGGATGCTAAACTGGCCTGCCTGCAGTCCAGACCTGTCACCCACTGAAAACATCATAAAACGAAAAATACAACAGAGGAGACCCCAAACTGTTGAGCAGTTGAAATCTTATATCAGCCAAGAATGGGACAACGTTTCACTTTCAAAACTCCAGCAACTGATCTCCTCAGCTCCCAAACGTTTACAGAGTGTTGTTCAAAGAAGAGGTGATGCAAAACAGTGGTAAACATGCCCCTGTCCCAACTTTTTTGAAACCATCAACATTTGATATGTTGTCTTTGTTCTATTTTCAGTTAAATATGGGTTTACATGATTTGCAAATCATTTTACACAAAGTCCCTACTTTTTTGGAAACGGGGTTGTTTCAGCTTTGTTTGGAATGAACAGAAGAAGAATGAGGTCAGTATGAGCAGTGTGAATGCCACCAAGGCTAAACAGAGAGAAAAAAAGAAGCACCACCTTCAAAAAACTCAAACTGCATCAAACTGTAGTTTGCATTCTTTTCTCTTTTCTGATTTCTTAAGAACTGGGCTTCCTCGTGTGTTGACAGGTCATGAATCCGATTTTAAAAGCCAATTACATTGAAAAGTATTTTAAAATAATAACCTCGATATTTATATCTGCCATTAGCCAGCTGGCTGTCATCCAGCAGCCAATATCATCAACCTACTCTGCTGCATAATGTGTCTGAGGCATGCAACAATAAGCAACCAATTTTAAAAAATATTTTAAAGTGCCCATATTTTACACTTTTCCAATGTTTATATTCATAATATATATATATATATATATATATATATATATATATATATATATATATATATATATATTTGTGGTTATAAGTAGCAAAAAACATCTCAGTGTAGTTCACCTCAAGCTTCACTCTGGAGCTCTAGTAACAGCAGGTCAGTGAGCCAATCTGAAGAGAGACTCCAAGCCTCTCCTCTGATTGGCTGACTGTTTTCTCCAATAAAAATATAGCAGATTTAAGGTAAACACTGAGAGAAACTAAATCCTGCAAGGTTGGATGGTGGACCCGGGTGGACTGGCCTTGGGGGACTGGGTGACTGCTATGTTGTGACATCACAAAGTTACAGAAGTCCTGACGGCTTGTTTTAAGGCTCAGTTTATGAATTTTACAGTATTATTAGCTATTGTACCTAGACCTGCTTTATAATCAAAAGACAT
This sequence comes from Trachinotus anak, assembly GCF_046630095.1. NCBI lineage: Eukaryota > Metazoa > Chordata > Actinopteri > Carangiformes > Carangidae > Trachinotus > Trachinotus anak. The sequence continues at coordinate 12,132,019 of NW_027273872.1, read as the reverse complement.
GGACGTCTCACTTTATTAAAATAAGGCTAATAGAGCCCACACAAACATTACAACAGTTCCCTCAATGTGCCTGTTTTAAGAAATAAAACATGGGGGACACAAAGAGCAAAATGTAAGTTCACTGTCGAGAATCACGTGTGTCACATGTCAGAGGAATGTGAACCGTGAAGGGACCGTGAAGCGCGCACCCGGGGACACGAAGGCCCGTCAACATCATCTGGAAGACCCGATAAGAGGCTCAGCGAGGGAGAGCCTCACCGGTCAATCAGACGAAACCGCCTTGCGCACAGGTGAAAAAACCTGTACAGATGAAACCAAACCTTGAAGGGATGGAAAAAGAAGAGAGAAATATTTAAAAAATACAAAGGAAGGGGGGAAAAAAAAGAAAAGAGAGAAAAAGAGAGAAAAGAGAGGGGGAGCGCATCACTGGTGGATCGTGAAGGTAATTTGTAACAGAGAAGCACGGCGGCAGCTAAAAGAGGAAGAGAGAGAGAGAGAGAGAGAGAGAGCAAAGGAGAGAAATGGATGGGGGGGGGGGGGGGGGGGGGGGGGGGCGTCACTGTTGGATGCTATAAGGCGCGTAAACCTCCTCGAAAAGGGCTCAGACGCTCAGAGTTGAGTGTGAATGGCCGTGAAACCGGCAGCCTGAGACACAGACTGAGTGAAGCTGGAATCATTAGTTGCGGCGCGGATTTGTGAATGAAACCTCAGCGTGGAAACATCACTTCAGCTGCGCCAAGAGAACACGGTTCACAAAGTGAAGCCGGTGACCAGAGAAGCTGCAATTTTGTTTCATTTCCTCCAGTTTAAATGGGAACAGTCCGGAAACAGCGTGGCACCTGTTTGCATTTCAAATACTTTTGGTGCGTTCTCTGTCCCTAAATATTGGCCAGTGAAAATTCCGAATTAATCTGTCGCTTTTGTATTCTCGTCTGCACCAGTGACCGGTGAACACAGGTAGACAGCGGCACTGATCTAAGATCGAACCGCACTAGATTCATAGAAATGTCCTGCGATGCCCCGTTTGGAGACTTTGGCACATAAAGGACGCGTCGCTCCGGTGCCATTGCGCGCAGCAATGTGCACAGCTCCTCGACGCGCGTAGTCTGGCTGCCAGGCGTTATGCTGAATGGACCGACCTTCCGCGGCCACGACCCGATGCGACTCGTCGACCCCAGGCACCTTCCGCAACTGATGTCCCTCGAGGACTATGAGCCCACCATGGTGGGAGGGACCCTGGGGCCCCGCAACTCCACGCCGGCAGGAGAGGAAGGGGCTCCGGGTCAGCAGCACCAGTCCTTCCCCTGGGTGGCGACCCTGCTGGCCGGCGTCCTGATCACGACCATCGTGGTGGATGTTATTGGGAATCTGTTGGTCATCGTGTCCGTGTTCAGGAACAGGAAACTCAGGAAAGCAGGTAGAGGTGCTGCTTCCATTCACTTTAGTCAGTTTACGAGGAGATTGATAATGAAAATCTCAGCACAGAGGTGAAAAGTTTTAAAATGACCTCTCTGTGTTTGATTGATTGATTCCATTTCTTAACAATGAGTTTATTTGTACTGACATTTTTCCCGGAGTTGTCACTATAAACTTAGGTTGTATTGTGTGTTTGCAGTGGTTTTTCTAATACTTAGCATTTCCTTATGGTATTCCAATAATAGACCAATAGTTTAACAGTTACTGTGTGATATTTGTGCATGTATTTCTATTTACTTATCACATTAACTCAATTTTAATTTCCTGCAGGGATATTACAAGAAATTTAGACTATTTCTAAACAGAAATATTAAAATGTCACATTATGTTAAACAGAAGGGATTATTATTGGAACATACTGTATATACTATCACAAAACTTGTATTATATGAAGCAAATACAAGTTGGTGTGCCCTGCTGCACCCGTCCTCTGATTATTTTGTAAAGGTGAACTGCAGTTTTTGTCACTTTCTGCTTATGAAGAGTTTATTATCAGTTCAGATCTGGTCTGAGATGTTGTTTCACGCCTCCAGGACTCAGTCCTCTGTTACTGTCTCCATACTTGCATTTTGTCTGTCACTGTCATGCTGAGTAAATTGAACAGATTACTGCTCGATGGGTTACTCTGGGACACTTTGACAAGATGTTTGGATGTTTGACATGTAATAGTTTTATAAAATTGCAGCACTGACAAAAAATGTGTCACTGTTAGTGTCTGACACGAGTGACAGTCCAGGCGTGTGCAGCTGCAAACTGGGACATTTGCCATTTTGGCTTTCGGTCAAGGACTTTTGGAAACTAAAAGAAGTGGAGCTGTAGCTGGTGATTCACTGTAATTGATGCGTAAATCTGATAGAAGCCTCAGATTCATGTGGACTGCAAGCTATGAGCACCGCTGTGCATAAATAACCCAGGCACTTAGGAACCCTCAAATATACAGAAGAGAGAAAATCAATCCAGGCTCCTAATTGTTATCTCTCACTCAACAGCATGCTCCCATAGAGCCATCTCTGGCAGTAGATATCACGTTAAAAGCACTCAGTGAGGACGTGCACTTTCTTTGCACTCATATGACAATATATGAATATTGATGAGTTGTTTTGCCTTTTACAATCATCACATTATTGAGCAGTGACGCCCAACTTCCTGTGGTGCTTCAATACTAATAGTATTGACAGGAAAATCTGTTCACTGCATCCCAGCTCCTTTACATAAAAAAAAACAGTTGGTGTAAGAGAAGGTTGAGTGTGAAAGGTGAAAAGGTTGCCAGGTCAAACCCAAATCAGCTGAGAGATTATAGAAGGGGAAGGCTACCGTCTCCTCTTTGAAAGCCCAAATCAGCTGCGATTAAGTGAAAGCACTTACTCCACTTTCTGTATTAATGGACTCAACAGGAGGTTGTTCTGAGAAGCTCCTGCACAGAGAAACTAATCCTGCCAAATTTTATGGAAAGCTGTGAATCTGTCGGGGTCGACAGTCACTGTCTTGGCAAGCTTTGGCCTGAAAGTCTAAATATAACGGCACTTTTAGTTTTCTAACGGGCACAGTGACAGTGATGATGTTCTCTGTCTGCGATGTGGTTGTAGAGCTGAATGTGTGGATTGGTGTGAAAGGTGTGCTGCTGTCGAGTGTACAGAGCTGGTCTCCACAACAGTGTTAGTGGGTGAATCACAGCAAAAGTGATAGCCTTCAGTAGAGCTTGGGAAATCAGAATATCAACCATTGGGCTGATGTGCTGATAGCTATCATGGTAAAGTGGTCTCAGACTTTTGGACCCCACTGTATGTGAAAATCTGAATTAGACACTAAGGGAATGCGTTGTCTGACGATCGTGGATATCAAAAGTGTTTATAGCTGTTCTGAACAGCCACACTGGATGTTTGCCGTCATAGAGACGGGGGAGACGCGATATCGTTTAAATGTGGGGATAATAACGCACATTCATGGGGCCGCACTTATTTGTAAGCAAAAAAAAGTAACAGAAATAGTTGTGTAACAAATGAAAAACAGAGAAGTTTAAACTGTGACTCCTGTCTCACCTCTGTGTAGCTGGCCAATCATGGTTTGTCAGTTGTCAATGTTGGTTTGTCAGTTTTAGAAAATGAATCCCGTATAATCTGCGAGGGCTGTTTGACTGTCTGCCAAGCAGCTCTGATGAAGTATACCGGCAGCGGAAGAGTGGAAAGAGTGTAGAAAAACATGTTATTGATGGCTACAGGAAAACTCTAGTTAATGCCAAGTTGTTCATCTTTTTGTTTCTGCAGCTTTTCCAGAAACTTTTTCTATATTTCAGATAAACACTACTTGCAGACCAGACTGAACTTTAACATCTAGTAAGAAGAAAGTAAAGGTTGCTCCCTTGTGTTCATCTTTGACTTCGCAAAAAGAAGGGGAAAAAAGGCTGCACATCGGTGTTCCCATTACTTATTTCAATTTTCTTTTAAGGGCATTATGAAAGAAGGACATGAGGGCTGCTTGTATAGTTGATTATTCAAGCAGTCAGTTCAAATTAACTATTTTGATACATGAATGATAATTATTGCCAAAGATGCCAAATATTTCCAGTTTCCTGCTTCTCAGTTGTGAAGATTTGCTGCTTTTCTTTGTCATAAATCATATTAAAGCAAACATCTTTGGTTTTTGGACTGTTGGCCTGGTAGTACACACCATTTGACGATATAATCTTGGTCTGTGGGAAAATATAACACTATCACCAAATGACAAAACAATTGACTACTTCCTGACATCTTACAGACAAAACAATGAATCAAAAAAACAGGTAGTTGCAGCCTTGAAGGACCTGATGAGACTTTTTGGAAAAAAAAAAAAACAGAACAGACAGACTGCGTTTTATGCAGATAATTGTTACCCAGAATCTGCCAAGAATTAATGGATGTGCTTTAGCTCCATCTTTAATTTTCTGCACTTACTACATTAGACGTCTGGACTAAATTGGACTGAGAAGTGAACATTATTATACATCAAGGTTCCATATTGTTTCAGCACCATTAGTTAGGACCTGCATCACACTGAATCATTGTCGGAGAGATGGATTTTCATTGAAACTATCCTTCAACTAGTTTCACTTCTGCAACATAACATGAACGTATTGACTGCAGAGTGGAAGAAAACATACACAGGTCCATGTAAATTGGATGTAAGCGTTCACAAAGACAGTGACTTTAAAGAAAAAGTGGTAAACACCAATGGGAGGGTGGGCTTGACAGGGTTTGTAAGTTAATAGTTATAATATATAAATAATATAATAAGTGACAAATAATCTAGAATCCTGAATCTGGAGCTCCCAGTCATCTGGTCACAGTAATGCTCCAGAGCGTCAGACTTGTCATGGTGACAAATTAGCATTACCGTGAATCAATACATAAACAACCACATTCTGTCTTTCCCTGTGATCATTTATTTCCTGCTTTTCCATCAGTCCGAGGCAGATCCCTGGAATCCCTGAGTGAGAATATAACGATTGGAGGTGGAAAACTGGATGAATTGTTCACCTTTTTTCATTTATTCTTCTCACCAACTCCTCATTCATTCTGATCTCCCTTCCTGTTCTCTCTTATCTACCCCCCATCCCCCAACCCCACCCCCTTATCTACAGTTACCCCATCTTCTCAACTTTTGTCTCAATTCATCTCCTGCCTTTCCAATTCTTTTCCTCTCTCCTATCCTGCCTTTCTTGATGCATTCCTTCAGACTCCTTTCCCTCACCTTGCTTCTACTCTCCTCAGTGTCCTCTCTTTTCAGTCACTCTCCTCTATTCTTAATTACTCCTCTCTTTCCTCCTCCTCGGCCCCCGTCAGGGTCTCTTATCTCTCCGGTTTTCTCCTCTCAATTCCTACCCTTTCTTCTCTCTACCTTTTCTCTTCTCCCACTGCTGAATTATTCTCCTCTTTCCCCTGTTTTCCTGTCCACCCACTCCATCCATCCATCACCTCTCTCCATCTGCTGTGTCAGAAACACATTACCTGATCATCAGTAAAGTCCCGTCACAGTTCATCATGTCAGTGTCACCAGATCAACCTAACCGACAGATTATTCATTTTATGATCTACACAGACACACTACTCCTGCTCAGGCTACAAAAACACCAAAAACACTGTTTTTACTGCTCCACTCTTCTTTTTGCTTCTGTCCTCTAACATTAAAGAAAACTATTGCAGTCCCCTTAAGCTTTAGGGTTAAAGTCTCTCGTGGCTCATCCAAAATTCTTCATGAAGTATTTGTTTTTGCCTTATCTTTCTTTCTTTTTTTCTGCTTACTACATTTATTGTAACGCATCAAAACACCAAAACAAATTCCTTGTATATTAAAGCCTACATGGCAATAAACCTGATTCTGATTCAGATTCACTGTTTACACTGCGCTTCCTCAGGTCCTCAACAATACACATGCAAAGGTCGGCTAATCAAAGGACAGACAGACCGAGACTCCTCCATTTATCAATAGGATGAGTTAAACACACACTCCGATGAAAGTTTGTAACCTTGTTAACATGTCCATATAGGTTTTTATGTAATAATCAGTCAACACCATGACTGAGGATTTCCACCTTTAACTGCAGAGAACCAATGTCTCATAAAATAAATAAACCTGAAACCTCAACAGTACAGACAGCCAGGGTTAGCATTAGCACAACCACTAACATTATGTCAGCCACTGCTAGTTGCAAGCTAACAAACAACATAAACAAATAAACGATGCTAACTGTTATGATACATTATGCTAGTCCTCATCTGAGTCTGGGTAAAACAGTTTCTGATGGACATGGTTTTTGTGCCTTTTCATTGCTTTTTAGTGCACTGCTGCCACTTCTAAATCTAGGGACACCCCGGAGAATTTTCACTTTTTTAGAAACATTTTCAAACCTGTATTGTTTACATCCATTTTTGCAAAGTTGTAGTTTTCTTCTTCCTTTCCATTGAAGGTGAATTGCTATGTTTCTTGGCACATTACTGCCACCAACTGACAGTCAGTAGAATAATGTGAAACTGTTTGCAGGGATGTGTATGTCTTTGCACATTCAAGCTTCTCATGCACAATGTGAGCCAAGCATTTTCGTGTGATGTGACATATCGGACACAACAGACCAGTGTTAAGTGTTCAGTTTTACTACTACTGTAGTCACCGGACTGAGACCCTTACTGCATCTGATGACATCTAGCCAGTGTTCACACGTGTGGTAATTTAGCTAAATAACAAAACTTGTTGCGCAGTGTGTGAGGCGCAGGGGTTTGGTAAATGGTAAATGTGGTACTTTGGACCTTACACAGAAGTAGTGCCTGACCTGTGTAAGTAACTGTAAGATGACCCTTACTGGAAGAAGACCGCCCATTTTTAAACCTCTGCTTTTGACAAAACACTCGTCCTGTTGGGAAAGTTTCCCTGCTACCATAGGGAAAAGCTTCCCTGCTTTTCCCTGATACCATAAATCCAAGGATGTGGGTATGTTTAGCTATGTTGTAGGGAAACTATGTGTCTGGAACCAATGGTGGAAAGTTATTGCGACAAAGTACATTTACTCTTAAGTACAGTTTTACATTACACATTACATAGACTACATTTAATTGACAGCTATAGTTTCTACTTTGCAGACTCAGATTAATAATAACAAAACATAATCGACAAATAAATGAAGCTAAGACTTGATGATGTAATCATAATCGAATATGAATATGGTGGCTTTTGGTATTCAAACATATTTTGATGTTGATATATTTGAACTTTTCTGTGGATGTCCTGATGTTTGTTTTTTTTTTTAGTCTGGTTCAGTGTTTGAATCAATTGCACCTGCTGCTCATGTAAGATGACTACTGCTGCTGCCTGTCACTGCAGAGCGAGCTTTAAACTTTTAAAGGCGTCGTTTCAAACCAACAAAGGTGGGCGTATTTAAAGCTCAAAAGTTAGTGAATACCTCCTCTTTGTCCACAGGATCTTTGACAGTTGATAGACATTGGCTTGCAGAGAGTAAATTCACCAGAAAAAAGTGAAAGGTTTCATTTTGTCCTTTATGTCACAACACTTTTTAAGTTAAATCAGCCAAAGTCTTGTTTGGGCTGCTAAATTATAGCAAAAATTGGTTGACAATGGTAGGCAAATTGATGGTGTTACAAGAGGCTGCAGCATTTTAATCGTATTATTATTCGTCTTCATGGATTGATTTCATACATAACAGGATAGCTGAGGTCATTTTCCTTTTTCATCTTACTCAATGAATCTTGTCTGTTAATTATAGATTTTAAGGGAATATGAGGAGTGAAATGTAATCATTAAACCTTCACAGCTTCAGTATTGGGTGACTGCTCCGCCTGAGCAAGGTCACAGCTGGTCAGCATTAAAAAGGAATATTTATGGAAACTCCCCTGTGGGTTTTCAGATAAAAAACCTTTTGAAAATGGTGCACGCTATTTGCCCTGGCAAAAGCATTTTCAACAGCTTTTAAAGCAGGATTATGTTATGGTGGGATGACAGTGTTACTGTCACAACCAATCACTGCACAACATGATTTCAGTGAGATTAGGAGTGAATTATCTGCCTGGCCTTATTCATGACTGAATATTGTGCTACACTCAAAAGCTGGAATTTGACTGAAACTTGGAGTCACAGTCTGCAGCTTGGGCCCTTGGGCACTGTTCCAATAAGAATCTAAGAGTGTATGTCAGGTACCTTAGCTCCAGGGAGACGGACAGTGGCTGCCTTTGGGACAGAGACGTGAAGAGGAAGCACTATAGGAAACACAGACGTACCCACATTGAGGCAGGATGGTGGAGGATGCTGAGTGTGCTTTCTCTCCTGATGCAGGTGGTATGTGTTAGATGCTTCCAGTTGCTGGTGAGTGGTTTTGGGTGCAGGTCAGAGCAGGTGGTTGGGAAACCGGGTTAGATTGGTGGTGCAAGTTATGTGTGAGAAGGAAGAGAAACTATTGCTCCTCCAATGTGTGTTACAGCTGGAGAGGAGGACTAATTTCTTTTTCACCTTATCTCATTACAGAAGAGGAGACTGCTCTTGTTCAATCAGTGTTTAAAGGACAGGTTCACACATTTTTAAATCCTCCTTAAAACAATAGTCAGGTGCTTCGAAGAACACAATAGAAACAGGTTTTTAATCATTCCTCCTGTTCATAATGAGCATTAAAAGACAACCCACAGTTCTTGTTTTCTATCTGAAGCTAATTTGAGGGTTCAAGCATCTGAGTGAGTCTCTCATTGTAACAGAGTGGTGGTCGCAGTGAGCAGGAGCTCTGCAGCGTCTTTACAAACCTTTACTGTTACTGAAAAGATTCAGCTTCTTTAATGTTGTTTCTACTATCAGCTGAAACTTACAGGAGAAATCAAAATCAGCCCAAGTTGACCAATCACAGTTGTACTACCTCAATAGCCTCTGTAGCCCCAAAGTGTATTTGTAGCAGCTATGTATAGCTCTAACTATAGATCTCAAACTCATCTAGAGGCTAATGGTGCATCTACACAGGAAGCGCTCCAGCTGTGTTTTTCAAAATGTGCGTCCGATGGATCAGACACTCTTTTGATTTGATCAACACAGCTGTACACAGAGGCTGAATGACAGCTCACATTTGCAAGTGGAACCTGAAATGTAGTTTACCCTTCAAGTCTGTTTTCTTCTGTTTCACATGAATAACTACAGTGATTGTGTGTTGTGCTCTGAGCGTTGCGGGTGGCCACATTCAGTGCAGAGCATCGTGTGTAGACTATGGCGCGCGACTGAAGCTTTCATAATGTCTACACACCATAGTGAAAGCTGCTACCCCCTTTTTTCTTGTACCCTGCACCCATCAGTGGTAGTAGGCTATAAAATATTAATTCCAATCAAAATGACATGATATGATACTGATACTGTGTATGATTCTGATGGGACTCATAATAGTTCCTAGTTTGTGCGGTAATTCCACATGTGATCATTCAGCCAGTAAATGAAAATTACTTTTTAGGTAGATGCTCAACGTTTTATGACTGGGATTGTTTCAGGGTTCTCTTTGGATTTGAGGATTCACAGAGACCAAGACCAAGTAGAGACAGGCACAGTCTGTGTGCAGCTACTGATCACAGGTGGTGTCCAGGGGAACTGGAAACAGGTCAGACATGTTTCTGTCCCCTGAGTTTCTTCAGAATTTGGTGAAATGAAAAAAAAAAAAAAGAAGCAGGACAAATAGCAAGCGTATCATGTGTTTAATGTATGCCTGGTCCTGTTTTGTTGTATCATGTGTTTAATGTATGCCTGGTCCTGTTTTGTTGAGCTGTATATTAAAGCTGTTCACATGTTCGGGAAAGATGTTAATGAGCTCTTCAAATATAAGTTTTCAATTTTTGGGGATATAATGAATGAGATTCCTTGGATTGGAGTGATTGAAGTTGCTTTTTACCGCAGAAAACTTAATAGACAAAGTAAGGGCATAGTAAAATGCTCTGATCCATGGAGGGCAGAGGTGAGATGTCCTGACAACTGCCACAGGTGGCAGGACACTTAACAACGCAGCAAACATTTGCTGTAGTGGCGAAAGCACGTCCTCTGATGCAGCATATGACATGAAGCCACAGCCTCTCTTCTCCCTCTGACATCGTGTCTGATGAGCCTGACCTGATCCCAGGCGCCTGCCTGACCTCATCCTGCTGCAGCACACCTGCCCGAGGAGGCAGACACTCTGGTGAGCTGCCACAGCACCATGATTTATTTTGTCTAATTTCCTTTAGCTTCCCAGATACTTTATCATTCATTGAAATTCTGTCTGTTTGTGTTTCCAGTGTTGGTGCGGACGCGGCCGCTGCTGGACATGTCTGAGACGCAACAACCCAGCTCATCTTTAACCTCACACCCTGAGATCCTGACTCTAAAATAAATTGTCTGTAAACATTTCCCTGTAGTGCTTGCTTTTTATCAGGGGAGTGAAATGTGCAATGTGTTGTTTATTGCACTGAAACCTTGCAGCCATTAACGTGACACACAAGTCCAACCCTATCTCTGAGTATCAACTCTAACGTCCTGCAGGCTTGAACAGCGGCGGCACTAAGTTTGCAGTGTTGTGGAGCCTCCATGCTCCATTTGATTGTCACTGTGGAAAGACAAACGTATGTGCCAAAGGCTTTCACCTGACTGCCTTCAGTCTGGTGTTTCTTTTTTTAATTAGAAGAATTAACTGTTGGAGTGACATGCCCATGAGCCAAAGTTGTATGATTGCAGAGTTGGTTGTGTGAGGGCTAGAAATACTGGGCATTGACAATACACTTAACACTCCATCCATATCCATTCAATCTGGAAATAAAATAACAGACACTTTTCCTAGTGTGGATATCAGTGAGAAGATATACTTGTGGTTTTAACCAAACCCCATCTCAGTGTAGTTTTACGTCTCCTGTCTCGGGCTTCTCTCTGGAGCTCTAGTAACAACAGGTTGACCGTCTTTCGAGTGATCCAGTAAAAATACAGCAGATTTCAGGTAAAGACTCAAACAAAACAACTCCTCTAAGGTTGGATGGTGGGTCTAATCTTTGAAAAGATTGTGGTTTACGCAGGTTCTTCTATCTACTGCTGTTATTCAGTATGAAGCCTCACACCTGCGTGATGTGTGAGGTTGGACTGAGGACTTGAAGACTCTGTGAAAGTTTGCTCATTCTGGTTTTAAAGAAATAGTTCCCAAACCAACTGAGTCTTTAAACAGATATTTTCTGATTTAAGTCAGGAAACTTTTCTAACTGGTAGTTGCATTTTTATTTAAAATTGGCGCAGTGAGAAGTTTGATAAAAATAGATGATAGCTTGAGAAAAGTCTCAAAATATGTTTATATCCACCAAAGCAAGATATTCTAAAGTTAGCTGTACTGATACCCAGCCCTCGCTCCATTCGTTGGACTAAAAGGATCATGGATCAGGCAGTAAAAGAGCCCACATGTAAGTTTGGATTTGTGATTTCAGTGCCTCTAAAATCCTGGCTACAGCCCTGAATATGACCCTCTAGATCCTCGCCAAAGTCATTTCTATAACCTTTTTCTCTTGTTACTTTCCAATACTTAAGTATGATCCAGAAATGTCAGTTGACAGTTGAGTCAGACAGAAAATGTGTCTATGTGTCTTTTTTCCTCCAACCGGAAACCTGATATCTGTATCTGTCTGTGGGTGACAGCGGTGTTTGCTGTTGTACTTAAGCAGAGTACAAGCAGCGGCAGTGAGAGCTGCAGCGTCAGGATCAGACACTCTGGCGGCTGCTGTGGAACCGACACTGCTGAGAGACACAAATAAAACACAGGCGGAGTGAAGGCACGGAGGCGAGAGACTTCAAAACTGAATGTGGTTATGAGATGCTCCGCCATGCCGTCGTCTCTCGGTCTGTGGGGGGACATGCTGATACAAACGCAGTAACTTGAGAACACCAGACGACAGGAACTTTAAAAAGTTCACAGCGCTGCTCCTACAAAAAAGCAGATGATCTGATTAGATTTCGGAGAGCGATTCACTGCATACATTTGCATTTCACCGTGGAAAAACCAATGTCTTTGAAAGAACTGTAACTTCTCAGTGGGTTCAAGAGGAAAAGATCACACCACTGTGATAGAAATCTTTGCTAATTAGCTCATCATTTGTCTTAATGAACAGTCTGATTAGCATAGCTGGCTGGGTTCAATTAATCATTAGGGACCTCAGTAAGGTGCAGCCTCTTGTTGTGTGACTGTTGGTTGGATCTGTAAATTGATACAGTGTCTGCTATGATGCACTATTCACTCTATGTTCAGGAATGAAGGTGCCACTACCAATTTATCATAAGGCATCATTTATAAAGGCTTGTAATTAATGAATTCATTAATGTATGAAATGATATGCAGTCTTATAACATCAACACTATGAAAGTTCCTTAATAATAAAAAATATTGAGACACCATTCTGCACTATGCGTACATTTACTTTTCAAATTTAGATAATTTCTTTCTGCAAATATTGACATTACATGACAACATCTTTTACCAGAAGCACCTTTAAGCAGCATGAATCTATACATTTACAGAATGAATGACTCTAATGAGACCCACTCTGCCCAACTACACAGGGAATTCATCCTCTAATCCCAGCAGAATTTCTCCTCTCCGCCTCAGTTTACGCAAGAGGAGGGATATTGTTGGGAACAGTTGCAAAGGCCAAATGCAGTAATAAAGACAGAACCACAGACTAATACACATTGACTGGCGGTTAACAAGTCCCCCATCTCTGTGCTCCGAGCCACAGCTCTTCCCTAACTAGCCTTCTGTGATGTGCCAGAGACAAAGAGTTGTCGTCCAGAATATTAACAATGTAGCTTCTTCATAATAAAGACAGAGTGAGGGGGTGATACACAGTGAATGGTGGCGCATAATTTAGCAGGTAGAACAAGGTGTTATTAACGCTGCCATAGTTAACGACCACACTCTGCTCTGGGTGTGAAGAAGTACGCACTTTGATAAACGCTCCCACCAAACAAATCAATTGCAGCAGCTGCAGTGGTGAGACACACCTCTCGCCACTCATGGGTTTCAACCTGACCACAGCCACGTTTCAGACACACTTAGTCCTGATGGGAGTGTCCGCTGAAGGCCTACATTGTCAAATATAGATGCATTTAGATCACAGCTAAGGTGAAGGTCAGATAAGGTGCATTTTTAGTGTGGCTATCTGTAAGGGTGGGGCAAGAAGATGGATGTTATAGTGGCAGGGAAATGATGAAGAGTATTTGCTGCTGGTAAAAGTAATGGTTAAATAGGTGTCAGAAAAACATTAGCATTTACATTTATTCTAATGGCCTCTAATATATGCAGATAGTTCTGGTTTTATGATTTGGTACATTAAAAACAGAACTGAAATAGTAATTTATTACAAATGGGACATTAGTATGGATTTATGAGCACAACAATGAGGATTTACAAAAGAATTTATCAACAAGGGATATAATTAAGCTTATTTCTGTAGATGCTTCATGTATTTTCAGACATTTAAACGTCCCATATTGTAGGGAGTAAGATTTCCAAGTCTTTTTGCTATATAGATACTTTGAGAGTATGAAAACGTTCAATCCATGAAGAAATGCACTCAGCCCTTATTCAGAAACTCTGCCTTAAAACGAGGTGTCAGGATTTTTTAAACGTTGTGATGTCACAACTATACAGTCTCCGCCCTAAGCCATGGCCCAAGCACGGCCCAACCAGACCCATCATCCAACCTTTTTTTTGTTTGTTTGGAAGCTACAAGACAGAAAAATGTTGAGGAAACGCTGCATGTCAGAAAACCAATGCACAATTCACCAGTCAAGTGAATAGTTTTACCAAGCTACAGTAGTAGGCTACTGTCCATAACCTGTGGTTGGCCTAGTTGTGCATCACTCAGAAAACAGTCAGCCAATCAGAAGAGAGGTTCAGAGATTGACACAAAACACCGCGTTGTTTCTAAATGTCCTGAGAGAAGTGTGAGAGAGAGATGTAAAACTATATTGAGATGGTTTTTGGTACTTTAAACCACAAAAATATCTTCTTATGGATATCAACACTTCAAATAAAAGACAGGAAAAGTGTAAAATATGGGACTTTTATCTATTCAGGTACATTTCACTGAGAACAAATCTCTACTTTGCAATAATGCCCTGTTTACGCTCTATCTCGTACCAGGTGCAAAGTGGCGCAAAGCACAGCACAAGTATCTCTGCTAGTTTCAGACTGACGCAGTTGTCATTTTCCCGTCCAGCGCCCACGTCGTTCAAAGAGCAAATACGCTTGCGCCCATGAGCATGTTGATCTTAAAATGAGTTGTGGTCAGATGCATTGTTGGCGCATTAGGCAGCGGTAAGCGATTGCACATCTGACCAAGAAAAACCTGGTCTTGGTTATTTTAACTAATATGTGACTACATAGGGGGTTGCACAGGGTTCATACACTCTGCAGTAGAGTGTGCTGAAAAACGTGCTTCAGATGTTTGGTGTGCACAGTGTATTGATTTGCTCTGATTTCACACAGAGCTGCTGCGTGTGTCAGGACCACACTCTAGGAGTATATTCTAATTCTGTGTGAAACACTGCGCTATTACAATAGCTATCTGCGAAGGTGCAGGCGTGCCTGGCTTTTAAAGGGAATGGGAGATGGAACTCTGGTTTATTGCATGTTACGCCCAAAACAAAGCCATGAATAATTAAGTGTAACCCTTTCAAACAATGTGCCTAGTGCAGTGACCGTTTTTCCATTGTTAACACCACAAAAGTGATATGGACATGCCCTAAATGCGCTTGACCAATTCAGAACATGCACTTTGGACTGTTAAAACAGAGCCCTTAGACACATCCACAATATCATTTCCTTTGGTATACACCCAGGAATATATCAAGTATTTTGAGTATTTCATGTAATTTGAGTATTGTACAGGACACACTAATATGATGTAACGAGTGAAAATTAAACAATATACTTCAATATCCTCCCAAAACATTAAGCTGCAGGCTGCGTAAAGCTGATTACTTATGAAATCAGTACGTTTTTGTTTTTTGTTTTTTTTACTTAACTTACTGTGATAATTGTGTTGATGCCACGTGAAATGATTTTTACAGTAAATAAACAAAACTCTACCAACAATATATATTGGTATAATGGCAGTGAAGAAGTAAGAAATAAACTGTAGATGATAAAAGTCTGATGGACTAAATAGGAAGGATCAGCTTTTCCTTAAGTTGGTTGTTTATGTCAGCTGGAACTTTTTAACTTTAAATGATGTCAGCTGGCACGGGAAGAAAAGGTGAGAATACAAAGAATTAAAAGTGGCAACAAAAAAAAGAAAACTTTACTGAAAAGAATGTGCCTGACACTGAATTGATTTCATTACACTGGAGAGTGAGTTTTCTATATGTGAGAAAGATAACTGTCTCCCCTACAAATGCAGCACAGACACAGGAGAGTTTCATAAAGGGAGCTTTGTGCGATGTCTACAACAGTGAGAAAACATTATTGAAATGCAGTGCTGTTTACTCAGGTAAATTTTGAAACTCCTAAATCAGGCCCTCAGACTTTTTTAACTTTCATAGAGAACAGTATTTTGGTGAGCAAACACCTAAAATAACTGGATTATAGTCCAATCCACCTGCTGCTGTGGCTCTAAGTCACACCAGTGTTCACTGCTCTCCTGGGAAACAACAGTGGTCCATCATTATCAACTTTCTTTGGACGGGGTATGTGGTTGAGTGTGTGTGTGAGGTGTCAGATGTGGTTAGAGTGCCGATTGTTGGACTGAATGTGTACAGGAGAAGATTTGGACAGTAATCTTCATTAGCCTGTAATGATGCTGGTGGCATTAAAGCACGAGTGGTGACGTTTGGAGAGCTTAATGATCCAGATGCTATTAAAGTGAAGTTGGAAGGGAATGTGATCTGACTGGGAGTTTGACTTTATGGTCTACTGCTTTACTTTGCTTTCTTTAGTTTGTGTTTTGCTGTTTTTTTCCTGAAGGAACTCTTCTGAGACCCAGAGACATCTTTACATGTACTGTTTGGCCCACACAAGAGGATAACCATTGTCTAAAGTGCATGATAATCAAAATTTAATTGATAAAGCATTTTCTAAGATGGAAGCACACAGTGTTTTTCAAAGGTCTCTTAAGCCTTTTTGTTGCAAAATTTATTTCACAGACACATAAAGGGTCCTATCTTACACCTGGTGCAAAGCGGTACAAAGTGAAACCAAAGTGTCCTTGCAAGTATCAGACCAACACAGTTGTAATTTTATTGCTGAGCACCTACGTTGTTAGCAAATACAACCCTGTGAGCTCCCATGGGCATGTTGGTCTTAAAATGAGGTATGGTCATTGCTATCTTGATGCAGCAGAAACTGTTATCACTGTTATTTTAAGGGCGTATTATAACCTGCCGTGTACATTTGCTGGGACTATGTTCACTGGTCAGTAGAAATATTCATCAACTCATCAGGAGTATACTCTAAGTCTGTGTGAAACACTGCACCATTATAAAAGCAATCTGCCCAGGTGCAAGGGCACCTGGCTTTCAATGGGAATGGGGGATGACACTCTGATTGGCTTATTGCCATGTTATGCCCTAAACAACAAAATAGCAAAAGTGGATACGGACACACCCTAAATGCATTTGCACCATGCGCTTTAGACCATTTGCTTTGGACTGTAAAAATAGAGCCCAATATCTTTTTGACTTGCTGCATTGGTGCACTGAAGGACAATCCCACATCTAGAATCTGCAAGTCATCTCCCAAAAAACCCTGCTTTGACAATTTTGTGTAGCTATATGGTTAGAAATTCAAGCCCAGGAGAGGGACAATAACCAAAAATGCAAAAAGAATCATCAGTTTTGTTACTTCTTCCATTACAAATATTGATATTTTCCATATCACACAGCATCTACACTAAAATGTTTTCAACTCGTTTTTCAGTCACCCACCAGATGTCCACTTGACTTTTCCACTTAGGTATACGCACTCCATTTAAATCCTCTGGACATAGCCTCTCTGCTTGAAAAGCAGCATTTAAAACATATAATTGGTTGACCTCAGTCTTCCATTACTGTCCTGGAATACATTTTATTTTCCACACATGCCATTAACTTCCAAGAAAGAGCGAAAAGCTGCTGACCAAGAGACCTTTTTCTTTCCAACCCCCTTTACACCCGTCTCAAAATATACATTTTGATCAGTTGAGGCTTGGTGCTAAATAGTTGTACTTTGTTGAGCCTGCTGCCTATCAATATGTACTCAGGGATCACGAATGAGGAGGAGGTTTGTAGAAGGCTTTGTACACTTGTGAAAACAAAATCCATCTGAATGTGCAGATAAACTTTCATATCTAGTGTAGAAACTTTACACTCAACAACACAGCAATTTCAAAACAATAATCAGAAACAATGTTAAATACGATGGGATTATCTCCCTTTATCAAGTTTCATGTTTTGACAAGTTGATTTAAGTAGAATATGAGGAGAAACGGCTGCCTGGAAGGCAGAAGGTCATTTGAAAATGTTCACAGTTATTATGTTTGTCAGTACTGTGAAATAAATGCAACCATAGCAAACCAAAGTAATTTGTTCTCATACACCTCTCATGCAGTCATGTCTGACAGCTCATGTCATGTTGTCCTCTTGCTCTGCAGGAAATGCCTTCGTGGTGAGCCTGGCCCTTGCTGACTTGGTGGTCGCCATTTATCCCTACCCGCTGGTCCTGACCGCTATCTTCCACGATGGCTGGATCGCCGGCTACATCCACTGTCAGATCAGCGGCTTCCTGATGGGCCTCAGCGTCATTGGCTCCATCTTCAACATCACAGGCATCGCCATCAACCGCTACTGCTACATATGCCACAGCCTCAAATACGACAAACTCTTCTCCAACAGCAACACCATGTGCTACGTCGTGCTCGTGTGGGCACTCACCATCCTCGCCATCGTGCCAAACTGGTTCGTGGAGTCACTGCAGTATGACCCTCGAGTGTACTCATGCACCTTCGCCCAGTCAGTCAGCTCGCTGTACACCATCACAGTGGTTGTGGTGCATTTCATCCTGCCAATCGGCATCGTCACCTACTGCTACCTGCGAATCTGGATCCTCGTCATCCAGGTGAGGCGGAGGGTCAAGCCGGACTCGCGACCCAAAATCAAGCCGCATGACCTCCGCAACTTCCTCACCATGTTCGTGGTGTTCGTGCTCTTCGCTGTGTGTTGGGCTCCGCTGAACCTGATCGGCCTGGCGGTGGCACTGGACTCCAGGCTGAGCCGGGCCATACCGGAATGGTTGTTCACTGCCAGCTACTTCATGGCGTACTTCAACAGCTGCCTCAACGCCGTCGTTTATGGTGTCCTGAACCACAACTTCAGGAAGGAATACAAGAGGATCGTCCTGATCATCTTCAAATTTCACTGCTGAGACAATTCACCTAGGGGAGAGGCAACGAGCGGGGGCTATTTTTAACTTTTATGACAAGGCTATTAAAAAGCCATGAAAGAAAGAAAAAGAACTTGACCTTGAAAGAGAGAGGAAAACAGTAGTGATGAAAGGGAAACAAATGAAGGTAGGAAGAAGTAAGAAAAACACTTTGTATAAGAGAGAGAAACAGAAGAACTTTAATAGCTGGAGGAGGAGGGGTCGAGACAAAGTGAAATAAATGATCTGAGAGTTATCAGAGATGCCCTCAGGGAAAAGGAGAGACTTATAAAATACAGAGAGAGGGAAGCAGAGACCAGAGTTTGGGAGTATCTCTCAACTTAGTAATGTGTTTTCTCATGACTTTCATTGTTAATGAAGTCATGAATGACCATTTGAATTAAAATATGAGTTCTTAGTCATGTTTTTCTAACTTTAGTTTGATGTTGGATTATCCAAACACTTCTTCCCCCGATTAATTCTGATGCATGAAACACCTCTATAGTTTCATAATAGAAACTCTCCAATGCTGTAATTTGAAGGACAGAAGATTTAACACTGTTGCTGTCTCATGATTGGTCACAGAAAAGAAAGCTGGACTCATTTCAGAATGAGGAGAGGGGTTTTTACAAAAGTTATTTGTTGTTTAGAATACCAAACTGGTGCTCTTTTGGAATATTAAGTAGTGTAATGAACTTTTGAGCAGCACATGAATATTTAACATGAGCTCTGATAGAGGCTAATTAAGTAATTATTGTGGTATTTTAAATTTCACATTAATGGTGTTTGGAGGAATGAGCAAAACTCTTAATAGAGCAAAGGAAGAGAAAGAGCAAAGGATGGATGAATGGCAAGACATAGAGAGTCTTTGACTTGACTTTGACTTGACTTAGACTTAAGCCCTTTGTACTTGAAATGACTTGAGCCCAAGCCCCTGCCCGGTGATCTGAGAGGTTTTTGTTGACAATTTAATACTTTTTTTTCCCATTGAAAACTTGTCTTTCAATCCAAAAACTGATCTTAAAGAGTAACTTAACATCAGGCTGAAATGCATTGGTTTGCTGTTCCCTCTGGTTAAAAGCTTCAAGCCTGTTTCATTAAAGCTGGGGGTGGCTGGGTGTGGTCAGAAAATGTGCTCTGGTGCACCTGTAGCCACACCCTACAGTGATGTCATGAAGTCCTGTACTACACCTGTACATCACTACAGACAGGTGAGAAGTTAAAGCACTGGAGGTCAGTAAAGAGAAGATTTTCAGGGGGTGTTAAATTGGTCTTTAAAGGTGAAATAAATGAGCTCTCCATACACTACAAGATTTGGCAGCCTAGGCCTCTTGCCACTATAGCTAAATGCACTAATCCCTGCACTAAGGCTGCATTCAGACCAGCATTAGAACTGTCTCAGACAAATGCAGCCTTTTCTCAACGTCTCTTTATGATAGCAGTGTGTGGAAAGTCCCTTTTGGACCACAGGGGATTTTTTTTGTTGCAGCGCCTCCTCAAGGGCACATTGGCAGCAAAGTTGAGCCACCATGCCACATTCATATCTATTAGTAATTGATGCAGAAGCTTGGGCAAAAAAAAACAAACAAACAAACAAAAACAACAACATTGTAAATATGTGCAAATGCATATTTTCAGTAAATTACCTCTAATATGAATGATGCAGCATCTACCTTATAATCATCAAGACTGTGTAAACTTGTGTCTTACAGTCTGCTGCACCTCTTTGGTGTCTGTTACGGAGTCACCATTTTCTCAAGAAACATGGTAAAAGTAAAAGAAAAGAAGACAGACACATTTGACAGCTGGACAGTTGAAGAATTAAAAAGCTGGTGAAGAAAACAGCATCTGTTAGACTGTGATATTCCCATCACAGACCCATCATATCACACTGTCAAGCAGATGTACAGTACATCCTGAGAGCATAAGCACCAACAAAAAAATCTAAACTCAAAATGAACTACTTTCCACACAAAAGTCTATGATCTCAGTGTGCACCTCGTACACCTAAGCTGTACTGTAGAACCTGTCTAAATATAATACTATGAAGTGGTTAATTAATTATATTATTGGAATTACTTTATATTTATATTCATTTATAATATATTTACTGTATGATGAATCATTTTAAATTCTATTCTTGTAATTTAGAATTATTAATAACGAATAAATGAATTAATTAATACCTGTACAGATGGTCCTGGACACTCTTTTTGGTTGTAAGGTGATAAAAAATAGTTTTAATCTATTTTAGAAAACAGAAATAAACAATGGGATTTGGTAAGTTGTATGTCAGATCATGTCAACCTTATGTTTCAAACATGATACACTGTTGCAGCTGATCTCATCTCAAGTTTCGCGTTATTTCTCTTTAATACATCCATGGTTATGATGTGACCAAGTCGTCTGATGTGATGTGAAAATCACGGTCTGCTAGTCATTGTTTTCTTCACCACTTTTTTAATTTCTTAACCGTCCAACTGTCCTTGTCCTTGTCTCTCCGTTAGTCTCACTGTATCAGACGGCCAACTTTTGCTGTAATGTTCCTAAGTATCCTACAAATCATCCTGCAACCTACATAAAAATTGATGATGGCGACATTTGTGAAACACTTCACGGATACTACCGTATTGGCCTGACTACAAGACAATTTATTCTGGGAATAAGGTTTAAAAAAGTGTAGGGAATCTTCTATTAGAGGACTAGACTAATTACATCTTCACAACTTCAGAGTCCGTCAGTCCTAAAATTGTTATGTTAGCAGTCTTATCATCAAGGTCAACCTAAATTCGGGCCAATATGGTAATTATTTGTTTCCTGAAGACAATTCACTACTAAAGTCCCAGTGTCGGTTTCTCAGAGTCTGATGTGATACATTACTCTAACAGTTATAGTCTCTTCCTTTCAGGGAGGATAGAAGAGGATATGACTTGTTGACTTGCTAAGGACTAGAGAGTCACAAATAAGTTTAGGACTTGGATTCGACTTTTAATGTTAATATTTTGAGACTGAGACTTGTGGCTCGCAAAGCCTTTGTCTCGCCTCTGGGGCTTTTCCTCTGATGAAAGCTGTATTGGTGGTGTTGCTTTTCCCTGCTGACTGACTGTCTCACCTATTGACATTATCAGTTTCTACTACCAGGGACAGGAACTGTACAGGTGGGAGGCAATCTGCTCCTCCTGTGATAATCCACTCAGACAATATGAAGGTGTTTCCTCACACTCATGGGCCAAACATATTAAGACTAAAATGAACAAAACCAGAAGAAAAAACAAGACAAAAACACGGTGTCTCTGCGACTCAGAAGCAATACTGTGTGCACTTTTATGTCGAACTTGTCTAACTTATGTTGCACTTCTATTCCCTTGGACTGGAGCGTAACAGTCACTCATTAAAACTGTTCATTTCAGTTCACAAAACACACAAAAACACATTGGTGTTTCCACATCACACACCCTCCCATCAGTGAGTCAAAAAAAAAACAAAAACAAAAAAAAAGACGTAGAAATTAGTAATGAAGTTGTGGTTGTAATGAACAGTTCTGACCACATCACTGTGTTTCACACTCCTGGAAAGTGGAAGATGAATGTTGCATATGTATGAAGAAGCAGTTTGCTGCTGTGATAATCCATCTCTGCACCAGTCCCATTTTAAAGACCTCGATGTGTGTGTGTGCATGTGTGTTTGGATCACACTGTTCTGGGACCAGTTTTTTTCACAATTCAAAGGTCAAACAAGGACATTTAAATTGTGTCCAGCATGGGCCTTTAAATTGGCAACAGGGCCAGCTGTTGGAGGGAGAGTGTGTGTATGTGTGTATGTCTTTGTTTCATTTTTGTGCCAAAATGTTCTGGTTGCAAACACAGGGAAGGTCTTTAAGGGTAAATTCATAGCGAAATGCTTTTTTTAATTCCTCTGTACCAGTAGACTTGAACTGGATAATTTGCAGGGCAAGCAACTTCTCAACAACCAGTTACTTTTGGACATAACCAGGCCAGCTGTTTCCCCCTGTTTCCAGTCTTTATGCTAAACTGAGCTAACCAAACCAGCTGCTGGCTCCAGCTTCATGTACAACCATGAGAGTGGCATCAACTTTCCCATTTAATGCTTGATAGGAAAGTGAATAAGTACATTTCCCAAAATGTCAGACTGTTCCTTTATCTGATGGAGTAAGTGACTAATTAACATGGAAATTCAAACAAACTGGCAGGTGTGACATTACTTTAAATTAAAAGAATAGTTTTAAATTTTGAGAAAAAGTTTTTTTTCCATGGATCAAGACCACTTTCATGTCAGTACAGTATATATGAAATTACAGCCAGCATCAGGTTAGCTTAGCTTAGCATGCAGACTGAAAACAGAGATTAAAGAAAAAAAAAAAAAAAAAACACACATTCACAAACAGAAATGTAAAAATGTCAATTCGTGATTTGAGGAGGAGGTTTAGGAGTCAGGTGCAGCGGGGACGCTTGCTATCACAATAAAGCTGCTGGACAACCACTGGTTACAGCGCTGGTTTTTACATAGCTGACTGTACACGTTTGTTTACATGATATATAAAGTGATAATTGATGAGCTTTAGAGGTGCTGTTGAGTAACTCTGGACAGAGCCAGGCTAGCACATTTGCTTGCTTACATCTGCTTCCACTCTTTATGCAAAGCTTGGCTAACGGAGGTAGGCTAATGGACCTAGAATAACGAAGTCATGGCTCTAACTGAAAATAGAACTAAACTTTAAAAAAAGGAAACAAGTAAATATATTTCCCAAGTTTGTTTTTTTTTTGCTTTCTTTCGTTAAGTCATCTATTTCCTTATTTTTACATTAACCTTTCAATCTTTTTTGGGTAATAGTTCAATATACACAGTAGAGTTTGCTTTGCTTTTAACATATTCTGTATGTGATGATTTCAAATGCTTTCTATTTAAATAAGAGCACTCTACAGCACTCTTTGTCTGTAATGTATGCAACCTAGATGTCAAAAACATCCAAAACCTGCCCAGTTTTCACCTAGAAGAATTCCACCTGCAAATTACCCAAACCATGCCTACTGTGTAATGACAGTGCGATTCCACAGTTCCCAGAAGAAAATGGTGATACGGGTGGAAAATATGTTGAGGTTTTTTTTTTTTCAAACCAATTTTCCAGCTCAGTTTGCCCCAGTCCCAGTGCAGATAGATGTGAATTCACATTCATAGAAGGTTCAGTTAGTGAATAGACGCCAGGTGTGGGCTGGTTACAACAGCCTGGTGAGGACAGTAACAAATATAAGGCCCACTGAGAATTTAAAAAAAAAAACAAAAAAAAGAAACAGAACCTGACTTTTACCTGGAGTAGTGTAAACTGAAACATCTTTTCCTTTATTCTTCTTTTTAGCGCTAAAAAAAAATCAATGCAACTAACTGAGCTTGTTGTTGTTAGTGTTTTTGGAACAGTTAAAAAAAAAAAAAAAGAAAATATAAAAACAAAGCCATCCAGTCACATTGGAAGCCAACAGTAAATGAGAATGTACCTGCTTTCCTTTCATACACTGTTTTGCACATCGCCGTGGAGAATGTTTCCTCTGAATGTCTGTAATATTGATGAGGCAAAAGAAACCAACCGAGCCCTGGTAAACATGTCTTAATAAAGGAACGTACACTGTGAGCCGCCGCTCCTGTCTGTCACTTTATTTCACACACAATCACACTTTAATGGCGAGGCGTGACAGGAGAAAAACATGCTTTTACATGATCAATATTTAATGTGATATGGTGGAAAAGGGCAGAAACACATTTTTTTTCAGGCTCATTGTCAACATAGTGCAGACACTTTTCCTTGTAGTTGTTAAAGATACACTCACACATCTGGGTTTGCAAATCCCAGAAGACCTCTTCCTCACGGTGGGTGTTATTAAAGTCAACTCCAGTGAGTTTTATAACACCAACAGTCAGGTGGGAGACAATTTTGGGATTGTGTGGCAAATCGGATGCTACAGAGCTAAATCTGCAAATGCATGTGCACTCAGTTGGCAGTTCATGAGGTACACCTGGATAAAACTAATGCAGTCCTGCAGTCGGTCGTCCTTCATGAAGATTATAATATTCAGATTGTGTTGAAATTGTTTTGGAGCGGTGCTGATTCAACTTTATGATTACTGTTTTTACAAGATCCTTTTCACACTAAGATAAGATCATTTTCACGTTATTATGACATATGGAGATATTTGGACTCAAGCATGAACCGATTAGATTTTGGTGGTCAAAGTTCAAACGTCAGGGTGATCTCACACAACATGTTTTTGACCATAACTCACAAATTCATACGCTTATTATGACACAATTTAACTCAAATGTTTATAAGGATTCTCTTAAAAGTATGTAAGTCCAGATCATTGTGTTATGTATTTATCAATTGTGTTATATTATTGCTTTAGGCTACAGTGTTTCTTCAGGCAGTGATGGACCGTGTTCTTGTTATTACAACATACTAACTTATCATGTTAGAGTGAGAAAAGTTCGTTTTAATGATATAAACTGTGATCTAACCTATTCTAAGCTCACCTCATATGAAACTCATCTCCAAGCTCTTTCTCTGTCTCATTCCGTCTCAAATACACAAATCACTTCACTGTCCATCCACTGACAGAAACTCGAGTAAATCATCATATTTGATCCAATCAAAGCACCAGAGAAGGGCTCCATGAAAGCCGCCTCTCTCAGCACCACAAAGACGACAAGGAGCCAGAGAAAGACGCTGTTAATTTCAGTAATAACAGTCACTACACTTCATTGCTGATAGAGACGGAGAGAGGCCACATCAAATTTGCATAGGTATCAACACCAAACACTACAGTATACGGCCAACTAAAGCAGGGTATAGTATACTACATCCTAAGCTTTCACTCCAATCTTATCTAACAGCCATGTGTTTGGGGTCTGCCATTCTCTCCACTGCTGCCTGGTCCAGTTAGCCAGGAGGTGTGTGTGTGTGTGTGTGTGTGTGTGTGTGTGTGTGTGTGATGGGGGGCTGGGTTTGGGGGTTAGCAGCATCATCATCTGCCTCTTTCTCTGTTGAGCTGTTACCCCCATCCCCAACTTCCTCTGCTGGCTTGTCCTGTGTTGTCACGCCAGGCACTGGCACATTCATGGTAGAAGATGCCTCTGGGTCCAGAAACAACAATAATAATAATAATAATATAACTTTATTTATATAGCCCTTTTCTTAACAAACAAACAGAGTCAATGTGGGGCTGGAGCCAGTCCCAGCCGACACTGGGCAACGTCGGCTGGGTTTGGCCCCACAGAGTCAAGGAGAATCTCCTGAGGACAATCTCCTCAGAGATTTCTCCTCAGAGGCAATTGTCTTAGATTTTTTTGGTAATTCCAAAATTTCTGAATAAGCTTTCCGTTTAGTCATATCTGTATGCTCACTACAAAACAGAGAAACGAATGATGGCAATTCAGCGCGCAGGCTGAGTGGAAAAGTTTGTTGTTGTTCTTTTTTTTTTTTTCTTCTGATCTTTGAATTAAAGTCAGAGAAGTTTATCATATTGCCCCGCCACGCTTCGATGGTGATGGCAAGATAGTATGCATGTATCTGTGAAGTGAAGTTAGTTATGAATCACCCTCATTCATGAATCTTACATCAGTAATAGCCTCCTGGTAATTTTCCACATGATATAAGATGATGAAGATTCAGAAAAATAGAAATGCATGGCAAACTAAAAGAGAATTCAGAAAGAGCAGACCCCTGCCAAGGCTAATGCGTAACAACATAAAAGTCAGATTTCTGTTCACTGCCACAGTCTTAAACAAAGCTTAGTGCCACCGAAAAGCCTTTTTAAGGCAAATAAAGGACTTTGCTGCTGCAGCCAGCAGTGTGAGATGAAACACACAGCAGTGAAGACGTGAAAGCACAGAAGAAATGCAACCAAAACAGAAAACAAATACGAGCCGAGAGGAGTGATGAGGAGAGAGAAGATGGGCTGAGGAAATGAAAGAGGCAACTCCAACAGGAGAGAAGGCAGCAAGAGATACTGGGTGAGTAGAAAGGGAGGATGAAGTGTGTGAGACTGGAGGAGGAGAGGAGAAGAAGATGAATGAAATAAGAGAAGAGGAAAGAAACAGTGAGGTGTGGACTAATGTTGGGAAGTTCCAGTGTTATGCTGCTTTGGTATAAACTGGGTCTGGACTTAAGATGTTGTCTTCATTTTAGGTAACAAGAGCACCAGGGACACACATTAATATTGAGTCAACACTTTCTTCCTCGTTATCCTACCAAAATACATAGTTGCAGGCTACATTAATGTAACCTTACTAAGGGCTAAATGTAGTACAGGAACGTATATGGACTACAGTGTAATAGTTGATATCAATTAAGACTAATCTAAATGTATGAGCAGTATCTATTGGTAATGATGATGTTAGGTACACTCAGGGGGGATCAAAAAAACAAGGGAGAGGTTTATAACGACTCACCTTTCTTCGGAATCAATGCCTTCCATTCAATATAAATTGAATTTTACTCAACAGGAACGGTAAATATGTACACTTTAAAATCAAGAGTACTTGTATAGATGTGTCTGTGTTCAGTCAGTGTCGACCCGGGTAGTGTGATTTTGTTTTGCAAAGATCTTAGCTGAGTAGAAGAAGAGATGAGTGTCCACCTTTACCTGGACACAGGAAAGAGCAAAAGCTGCGACCTCACAACCGCCACACCTGCTGGCCTGCGCTCTACTGCTGGAGGCTCATAGGTTTTGGTTCTGGGTGGCCATATTGGAAAAACCAACCTGCATACAGCAGTAGTTGTGGCTGAATTAATATTTAAACCTCACTGTACAGTATGATAGCCTACTATTTATCTCTGCTTATGAAAATATGAATTCAATGACACCATAACAGAATGCATAAAGCTGGATAGATAGACACAGTAACTTTAGGCTCCATCTTATGGCTTTCAAGTACAACATTGCAACAATAGTTACTATATTTTCAAGAATAAATCATGAACTCACATATAATCACATACATTCAACCTGTCTCCAATTGTTTTTTAGAGTCTCTAACATACATACAAGGATGCATAATTCTGCAAAGATCCACAGAATATAAGTGTACTACAGAGTGACGTTAGCTAGTATCTAAGCTAGCATGAACAACATTTTATGAATGTAGGTATGAAACTCAGCGGAGATCTGCTCGATAAAATACAATGGAAGGGACGACGCTCGCAGGTCAAACTTCAGCCTTCAAGGGTAGGAGTGTTCTTAGTGCAAAATCCCAAAAATACTATTTGTTCATGAAGCACAGAGAAAGTTATAAACGCAGTAAAATCCCACAACGGATTATCTTTGCTCTTGTGTCCAGCATACATTAAGAGAGCGACCTGCAGCGCATATGCACACTCTGCTGGTGAGAACAGGGAACTACATGGAGTTTACACTAAGCTGGTATTCACTTAGCGCAACTAATGAGGGTCACATTAAGATGGTAAGTTAATGGAATAATGGAGTAGTTTTAACATTTTGAGTTTTTCCAGTTTTGGGTGCTGTACACATTTTCTGGCTGCAAGAGGAGCACACCAACATGAATTAAAACAACATGTCTCCGAAGCATTAAGCTGTAGACTGATGAAATCAAGAATTACTTTTACTTCATTTAATTTCTGTATACATAGAAAGAAATAAGGGAAGACCTGGGGACAATAAACATTTTTAAATCAAAATATAAAACCACTATTTACAGGAACAGAAACTAAAAGTTGTGTAATGTGGCTGAACTGCAGCAGTGAGTCTCCCCAAGGTGAACCTGCAGCAGCAACCAGGAGTAATATCCGCAGGTTAATGAGGACTGTCCACTGTGACTCTGATAAATGAATGAATCCGACAAGCCCTGAGGCTCCCGGGCGGTCTCTTTGGCATTCCTCTGCAGTGTCAGTGTAAACTGGATATGTATCAAACTCAAAAAATGCCAGTAGAAAATATTTCTTTGTTCATTTTTTTTTTTTTTTTTTTTTTTTAATTTAAACTGTAAAAAGTAAAGATTTGGTTGTGTAGTTTTTTCCAGCACTAATGTGGACAGAGGAGGACTATAAAAAAGAATTATTACTGTAAGAGTGGAGGTTTATGTGGAGGGGAGAGGGCAGGAGGGAAGAAGATGGGAAAGAAGATGGCAGTAATGAAAAGAAGAGGTTATGATGGAAAAAAGAGAAGAGACAAAGGATAAGAAATGAAAGAAAGAAAGGTAGAAAAGGGAAAGCAGAGTAGGTGATAGAAGATTAAAGGGGAAGAGGTGAGGCGTTATGGAGTGACAGGAAGGACGCAAAAATTCTCTGCCATTGAACAGAAGTTGAAATTCATTCATTTATTAAATTGAAAATAGATGGAACACGAGATACAGAAGATTACATCTGGCTTCTCTCCCTCTTTTTCTATGAATTCATCTCCTCAGTTTTCCTCCCACTTTCATCTCCTTTATGTCACTTCTCTCTCCCTCTGTATAAACAAGTATAAATCATCCAAGCTGCACTTTGCAAAGCAGTTGCTTTTTATACGTCAAAACAAGTTCAAAAATGCATGAAAAAAAATCCATTTCACTGCAATAAAATGAAAACAGCCTCTGTGCATGTTACATCTTTCAGGTGAACTTCTGCTCATATTATGATTATGCTGTCAGCCATGAGCTTCAATTTCAGTGTGGTCAAGGGTGAGAGATGACCCCTGGATGAAGAAAGCCCTGTTTAGGTCAGATCATTAATGGACTCATGTGAGACATCCATTGATTATTCCACACACGTGCAGCTTGAGAACCCTCCAACAAGAACTGAAGGGCCCTCAGATGATGTAAACGCTTACAAGAAAGTATGGATGCAATTATGGATGCCCAATTCCTAATAGCTATGCACCATTAGATGAACTGACAACTACCAATGAATTATGGTTTTCTGAGGAAAGTTCTGGAGTTTTTGATACAAATCGCAACTGATCATGCAGGGTTTCAAAGTTGCCTTAATTGCTTCAAGTGAACTCAGATATAATGCATTATTCTCAACTCACCATCTCTTCGACAGAAATTATTTCAGTTGGAACAATTACGTGTTAGCAAGGTGTTTATTAGTAAAAATAGTTTTAGGGGTTGAAGGTGGGTGAGGGTGGAGGTGAGATGGCTTCCAGCTGAAGACTGAGGTCTTAGGAAATGAGGAGGCAGCGTGGGCTAGAGTTGTGGTCTGGCATAAGAAATAACTGAGACACAGGAGAGAATCGGGTTAGCAAACAGCTGGAGGGAAAACTGAAGAGATATTCTCAAGTAAACACTGTTGTCTCAGTACATTCAATATAATGTCCATTTCCAAAGCAGGAATTCATCGGTACAGCAAGCAAACTATGCCATGGCTTTCGAGGGCTCTTTTTCTTTCTTTCCTTTTTTTTTTTCTGTCTTTTTCATGGTCAAAAACAACATACAACATTTATGAAGCACTTGATGTAGTCTTTATTCCTATGACTGAGAATATGACTAATAACAGACAAAAAGTAGCTGCTGCTGCTGCCTGCTCTGCGTCTTTCAGCAGCACAGAGGTGTGGCGAGGGAGACGCTGTTTATTTCAGTAACAGTTGTACACGTAATTGCTGATATATACAGAGCATTTTGCTAATGGCCGACACACTTCAATGGTGATGGCAAAAGAATATGCATGCTGGTATCTTTATTACAGTGAATCAGTGATGAATCACAATCATGCATGAATCATACATCAATAACAGCCTAATTTTCCACATGATCCATGATCATGGAGATAAAGAAAATAGAAATGCAAGGCAAATTTAAGATTTCGTCAATATTTGAGAGACATCCAAATATTTCACCAATCATGTTTTCAGGGGAGCTCAGGCTTGAAGTTTGTTGATGGTAGCTTCAGTATTTGCAATTATTTCACAGTTTGGAGTCTTCACATTCCCCCAAACAACTGCAGAAAGGTTCCCAGCTCTGGATTCAAGTGTTTTGGTCAGGCGTGAGAACAGCTTTAGTCACGGTTCAGAGTCAGAGCTATGTTCCAGCTCGGCTGAGAGGTCAAAGCTCACAATGCTGACAGGCAGGATTTCAGAGTAACTGTAAAAATATGGGTGATGAAAAAAAAAGTAGTGTGAAAAATGATGAGTCCATGTTCAGACTTTTGTATCTATCAAGGTCCCGAGTCAGGTCTGATTTAGATTGCAGGTCACTGGTCTGTGCCAAAATATTGACTGGACCCAACAGGACTTTTGGATTTGGACAAGGTCTGACTTGAACAAGTCTTGTTCATTTATTATTGCCTTTCCTACACAGATCTGATCAGCCATGCAAAGAATAAATATTGGATAAGTTCGGGTGACTAAAACTACTTGTGAAAGGCCCAGGATTGAGCCTCCAGGCCTTCAGCTTAAGGCCTCATTTCAAGTGTCCTATATTTGGATAAACTCTAGATGAGATTTAAGACACTTTTGTCTACATTTGCCACATTCATGTGTCTCTGTTGACAAGATCACAAATCTGATTGCAGTTCGTCTTTGTTTTCCAGGCTACATGTAAATCAAGGTCAGTCTTTAGTTCAGAAGGCGGTGGTGATACACCTGAAGCTGTAGCAGTTTAGTTACAACAATAACAGTTTCACTAATCAATAACCAGACATAAACACATAAATTCATCATATGGACGAACTACAAAGGAGACAAAATTTGTAAAGTGTATTTATTGTATTTGATGTTACACTATGGGAGGAGAAAATATTATCTACTTAAGTTTCTTGGAGACACAGATGCATTTATATTTTTTCAACATCTGGATGGAGAGTGTCTAAATGTCATCCAGTGGCGGTTTGAAAAATCAGATCTCAGTCCACCTTGAATGCTTCTCAGATACATTCACACTTGGATGTCTAACTGATTTGTCCACGATGCATGAAGTGACCAAGTGTGAAAAGTGTCTAAATGGCAAATCAGTCTCTCATTGCCATCCAAAACAACCAATAACAGTGTTTTCTGATGTGATGCTCCTATGAGTATTTTTCTGATCCACCACCTCTGTGATAAAACTGCCAAGAGCTGAATGCTTTGTACGCTTTGATGACATGAGCAATGCCTGCTGCATCTTTAGCCAACCAATCAAAAGAAATATTTGAATTTTGCTTTATTGTGCTAGTGTTAATCCCTTTTGCTTCATGGGTGCTGTATTTGAACCAGCAGGAAACCATCCAGGCAAATCTTTCTCCATTGAGTCAGTTTCACCATGGGCCTTTTAGATATTTGAGTTCAGTTTATGTGTGCCAGTACAACCAAAGGACACTAATATAGCACAGCACCAAAACAGAAATTCTGTACACTGAAGTTAAATGGGTAATGGATGTTTTTTCTGTTTTTCAAGAGTCCATTAAGTCCTGGGTCCAGCTGCTAATGGTTGTGTTCAGGTTCATAAGGGTCCATTTCAGGGTTCATACAAATTTAGGATTTGGACCCACGGAGCCAAAATGTCCAGTAGCAACTCAGTAGAAAAGAGACTAGTTCCACTGGGTAGTTTCAAGTATAGATATGTAGAATTTCATAAAGTATTTCTTGTAGTTTTACAAAATTAAAGGATTCAAGTAATCATTCAACCAGCAATTCATTATGGAAGCCATCACATTAAGAAATGCATTTTTTACATTAATCATCTTGCAACAGCAGTGAAATCATCAGCGCGTGGCTGCTGCTTTTCAATTAGAGCCATTTGCCATACTGCTCACAGCAAGACCTGATCATGTTCTTAAACAGAAAATACACATTATTCTCCTCTCAGCTCGCTCAGTTTTAAAATGGAAAACAGCTTTCCAATGATGTGAAGTAAGAGCAGAGTGTCCTTTAAGATGAGTCTCTACAGGGAAGCTTTTCCTTATCTCCCAGTTCTCATCGAAAGGTGGTGCAGCTGCATGTTCCTGACAGAGCTGAGAGAGTCGCCCAACCCCAAAACAAGACTTTAACAACAGTCTAAAGGAAACCGCAGGATCCACAATAAGCCCTTCACGCAAGCATCTGCTCAAATTTCTAAAAGCTTGAGGTACAGTGTCTGGTGAAACACCATGGCTTTGGTTGGACACGTCAGCGTTGCAGGATGATATTTTACATTTATTACAATTTCTGTCATTTCATAAAATATTCCTTGAAAACTATTTCTATAAATTAAGGTGAGTCAGTGAGCGAGTCAAGGAGTCATGGTTAGTTCAGACATGTTGGCTTGGCATCAGTGGGCAGAAATTCCATAATTGTCTGCACTTCCTTTCAGGCTTTAGAAAATCTGGCTGATGACGAGAGACTTTGGCCAATCACCGGTCTTCTCAGAGAGAGAGAGAGTTCCTATTGGCTGTTCTACAAATGCAGACACACGTGCACGTCCTTTCAGATGGATGTGTGTCAATATCAGTGACGTGTTTCAGAGATGGAGAGAACTTGCTGTTGTTCTCCTGGACAGGTAACAGGCTGCTATGCATTTTCCTGTGTTGTAGGGGTTGGTTGTGTAGGTAGATTTACCATGAAAGCAGGTGAAGCGTGGCTGTGTTGAATGTTGCCAATAGTTTAGCCTTCTGCTAACTGTAGCCAAAGGCTCACACCTGCAGCTGTGTTGCCTGCGTCCATAAATGGCATGCGTCCATGCCCATGCTCGTCAGGTTGGAGGGGTGGGAAGAGCTGCAGTTTTTTTCTGATTTACACCTACACCACCTTTAACTTTGTTGAACTATGGAAAGTAAACTCCAAAAAAGATATTTTAAATGACCTATTATTGACTATTATTCCTCACCTCTGACCTTATGTAAAATGACTTTGTAAACTTTATATGATTTGGTTCTATATTTTTAAATTTGTTAGCCCAGCCATCTATTTATTTTTTGCTGCTTATGTCTTGAAAAGTATTGAATTGAACTGGCAGAAACCCTGGTATTGTGCATTCTGTTAATTCACTCACCTGCAGATAAATCCACTGATGGTCTGTTTTGAGTGTGAAATACTCGCCTCATGTAGTCTTAGAAGTTTTTTATTTTGTTCCTTCCTTAAAAATAAAAGCTGTTATTAGTCTTGATAAGTACATGCTGTCTTTCTGACAT
Organism: Trachinotus anak; assembly: GCF_046630095.1. Lineage (NCBI taxonomy): Eukaryota > Metazoa > Chordata > Actinopteri > Carangiformes > Carangidae > Trachinotus > Trachinotus anak. The sequence goes on along the minus strand of NW_027273872.1, from coordinate 12,098,555 downwards.
GGGTCAAGCAAAACCCTTGACACAGATGAGAGGACAGTAAGAGGTGTGCACAAAAACATCAACTGACAGGTCAGGGTAAAAGCAAAGAAGTCCCCATCACTAATCACCTGCTGCACAAGGTAAGAGCAAACCAACGCTCTCATGCTGGTTACTATGTTCATAACATTAACATGTATGAAAATCCTGCTCTTTCCTCACAATATACTCTAATACCCTAATGCCAACACTCTCATTAGAGATGACTGCAGTGTAAACAGACAGAGCGTCCATCATGGCAAATTGTCAATACAGGATATAATCAGTGTTATTGATCAGCCACATAGGATCATGAAAACAGACTCGCCTTTATGCCTGTTTCATTTTTCCTCATAACAACAAGAGACAGTCTGCTCCTCCACTGTGGTGAAGACCCAGTTCCACCCCATTCATTTTCTCTGGGACGTGAGACATTGTTCACGTGGTGGAGGAATAGACGTTTGCCAAAAAACCCCACAACAACAAAGTACTGCAGCAGGGAGTCAGTAGGTTTACTGTGTACCAGCTGTGAATACATGTCTGTGGAGGAGAGGATCTTTGTACTTTCTGGGATCCCTCTTTTACTGTGCAAGTATGTTGTGCTCCTGAGGCCTTTGCGGTAGCTTAATGCTTAACATATGCCTCCATGATTTCAAGGAAAAAACAAAAACAAAGTGCCGCTCAGCACAGCGTCACATGAATTGTTGGAGAATGTGCGGGTTGCTCATTTACACTCATAGCTTCAGGAATATTCATTCAACAGTCTTGAACACACAGTAATAATGTTAGCGGCACCTCAAAACTGTCTCTTCCTGCAGTTAGTGTTGGTCTTTTTCTGCCTCCTCCCTTCGCTGCGTCTCACCGATGACGTCGTTCAGCCCCTGTCTATGGTGAGACACATTTCACTGCAGGGAAAAAAAGAGTAAAGGTAAATAAATGAATAATTAAATGAACACTTTCATAAAAACCGTTAAACCACCACTGCAGAACTGCCCTCAGTTTGTCCAGTTTGTGCAGTTTTATGGCCTCTGTGGTCCCAGATGGAGCGACAGGACATAGCTTTGCTATATCCACCATCGATGGAAAGCAAGTACATTTAATCAAATGCTGCACTTGAGCTCAATTTTAAATACTTTTTCATTTTTCACTCTACCCTACATCCTGCTTCTACTACACTACATTTATTTAATAGCTCATTGCTAATTTCTTTTCAGATTAACATTTTTTGACCAAATTCAAAAATAACTAAAAATATCTAATAATACAATTTACTATTAATGACTGTAAGATGGACCACAATTAGGGTTGGACAATACAGCGATAAAATGACTCACAGGCAGGTTTGGCATGTGTAACGGATGAGGCCTTTTATTCATCCATCTTCAGGAGCAAGCATCACCCAGCATCAGACCAGCAACACACAAGTTGTTAAAATGGTGCCTTTTGATACTGTGTATCAGCTAATGACCTCAGGAGACTCCACTCACAGGGATCCACTGCCTGCTCACCTTTTTTTCTTATAACTATACACACACACACACACACATCCTCACACCCTTATATACATATTCATTTCTTCACTACCAAATGAAACAAAACCTCACTAAACCACATTACATTTACCACAATAAAATACACATCTCTCAACCACCCCACACCAATTTACACTTGGTTACCCCCGGAACTATAAAACATGGGGTCCGTTGTCTGGGGAAGACTTTTGCCCAAACACCCTGAAGACAAAGAGACTGGTGAGTAGTTAACACACTTTATGCTCTCCCTCATTGCACCTTCATACACTTATCGAACACACACACATAACATCAACCATTACATCCTTTTGGCTTAACTCTAAGCTCATTGTTTTATCCCTTAAAACATGGCTGCACATTTACTCCCATGTCCCTCTCTTTCAGGTGGAGCTGCGTGGCCTACACAGCACCTGCCAGCCAATCAAAATTAAAAGGACAATAACTATGGAGACAAATATTTCATCCATCAATAGTGCAAAGTCTAACCATACAAATGTGCAAAATGGAATGTAATCAAATGGATTGTGCCAATCTTCAATAAAGTGCTGTTGCTCCTATTAAAGTGCTTGTGCAATTATTGAAGTGCATGTGTTTCCCTACCCTTACAGTCAAAAGTGCATGGTGCCATATTTACGAAGCGCTCTTCGTCACAATGACATAACACATAAAAATGACTGTTTCTGCATAATGATTCATTTTATTTTAAATTACATTTTGCACTTTTACTTGGAGGAGCTATTTGTAAGTTTTGCTATTGCTACATAGCTAATGTTAGCATTAACAGGTGTTTACTTACCCGTCCTAAAGAAACATTCAACATCAAACATCATTCCTTTACTCACCAAGTATCCAGTGGTAGAAAGAAATCTTGCTTCTGTTTCTGTCACCTCTTTTCTTTGACTTAAGTTAGCATGCTAACCAGGTAGCCCTGGCCCAGTTAGACTATCTCATCACTTTACAATACAGAGTCACTGTGGGGTTCCGGCTGCTCTGAAGACGTACCGCTGCTCAGAGGACATATTATAACCTCTCGTATTGTAAAGGCAACAATGGCTGAAGCTTTTGACAAGATTGATAAGTAAACAGAGGCCTGTGGTTTTTGCTGTGTAGCAATAGCAAAACTTACAAAAAGCTCCTTTAAATTTCTGCAAATACATCTTCCAAGACTGACATCCATTGTGGCAAAGCTGAAGGGATGGATGGATTAATTACCTTATAATACTACAGCTAACATGGTTCTACTACTACTGTAACTACCAATACTAGAATTATTAATATTAATATTAGAACAATAAATTGCTGCTGCTGCTGGATAAATGGGATCAAAATGTGACCTTTTTGATTCAACACAGGAACACAATTACACAAACTGAGTCTTTCAATGTCACGTGTCAGGTCTGTGTGTTTTTCACAGTGAATTGGGCTTAGTTTACAGCGATTTTGGAAGTGCTGAATAGGTGTAATCAAAGAGCGTTCTCTGTCCTCTTCAGGCAGACGGTAATAAGCGAAAAAGAGAAGTCATTTCAGCAGGAAGAAGAGGAGGAGAGCCGAGGAACTATTTGTCCTCACAGCAGGGGGCGACAGATGAAGAAAGGGGGGGGTCCAGAAGAAAGTGAGATTTAACGCTGACAAATGTAAAACTGTCAGTTATAAACTGAAAAACTCATGCAGCAAGAACTCAGAATTCAGCAAGAACGCAGGCATGTGTACAGTCTATAATGACCAGCTCATCTAAAATGTATGGTGCTGTTGTCTGAATACATCGGCCTACATTAAAGACTCCCCTGCTCCCACACGGGTTAATGAAATTCCATCTCTGGCTGACCGTAAGTGCAGCTTTGCGAAGGAAAATTAACCCCAACAGACATTTTTCTGTCCTTCCCAATCCAATCGACCTCACTCTCATTTGTATCATTTAGGCGGTGAGCGAGATTACCCCGACTGCTTATGCGGCGAATGTCGAAAAGCGTTTATACTTCAGGGATCGGGAGAAGAAGAACACAAACCAAGGAGACATGGTCAAAAAAACAGCACTCAGCCCTCAGAGCTCCAAGGTCCTTTATCTTTTGCTTGGATTTACATTTTGCAGAGCGCTGACACAAAGATTACATCCACATTTTCATTTAAAATGCATCCCCTGTGCTACTCCAGAGTTTTCGAGCCCCTAAAACAAAGACTTTTGAAAATGCTGGCCCCGTTTTAATTTGAAAACTCTGAGACTGTGTTTTAGTCTGGACAGGGAGAAATGCAGACTTTTGTAAAGTCTCATTTCGGTTTGGCCGTCTTTGTCTACAATGGCTACGTGGGGGCAATACTTCCGTAGACTGCGTTCTCCGAAGGATGCGGCCCCTGAATTGGACCACAGTTTATATCAGGAGTAGTAACTGATTTCAGTCACAGCCTGGAAGTATCCTTCCCTGATTTGAATGCTCCTATCACGTGACCCTGCCCAAATGAAAGCAACAATCCCCAGTCTATGTTTTCCGCCACCATGACCACCTTGTACTCCACCTCATTGTCAGTCTGAGCAAGGAAAACTCTGCTCTTACATCTCAGCCATTGCTGGTCCTCATTTGTAGTATTTTCTGTAACTGCAGAGTAGAGAACCTGCTTCCTGTTTACACTGGGATGCACAAGCCCAATGTACGTGAATGGTCATGTGAAATGTTTACAGGAATGTTAATATGTACAGAGATTATTTCTGATACTTTTTCATTTTAAAACGCCGTTTAAAAATGAAAATGTAGTAGTGTGAACGTACCCAAAGACTAAAAACACTGACAGCAAGGGCTGATAATAGTTTGCCCTTTTGTGGTCACAGCAATACAAATATATAAGTACACAACAAAACTGAGCACACCCCTGTTAAATGTACGGCTGTGTGTACAACCTCAATGCAACAAGCGACTATAGTGCGCTGTGAGTGGAAGCTCAAGGCTGAAATCATATAGTGTGAACTTAACATGGAGACACGGAATGAGATGTGGAGGGAGTGTCAGGTTGCTGTGGCAGTTGTGACAGACTATACACCGCTGATACAGGGCTGCATTGGAGCAAAAGGTGTGTGTGTGTGTGTGTGTGTGTGTGTGTGTGTGTGTGTGTGTGTGTGTGTGTGTGGGGGGGGGGGGGGGGGGGGGGGGGGGGGGGGGTGATTATAGACGGCACGACAAATGCAAGTGTGTACCCAACACTGAATGAAAAGATGTCTCCCAGTCTCAAGACGCCCAAACACACTGTCAAAACCACACAAAAGAGTAAGTGAAGAAACAAAAAGTGAAAACTGTCCCCTGACTTGAAGCCAATAGAACGACTTCAGAGTATTTTAAAGTAGAAGGTAGAGCAACAGGCCCCCCTCTAGCAAAGAGCAGCTGAAAAGAATCATCTCTGAAGACTGACACAACATCTCTGCACAGGTTTGTGTAAGACTGACATCATCCCTGCCCGGGAGGATCCAATCTGTCACCTGAAATAAAAGCAGACATATAAAATATTACAAAAATAAAAGAATGAAAGAATAGAAAGGAGAACTGACAATAGCCGCAGTTCTTTAAATATGGATCATTTTAGATGAATCAAACATTTCTGTTTTTGAAATGTCTTCATTCTTCTCAGATATATTTGTATCACATGAATCACCATTTTTAACATTGATACACTGACCAGGAGTGTACACAGTTGTGTTGTATACCGTACATACACATGTCTGATATTTATACAAGTAATTAAATAACAATCAAACCACCAAAGTTGCATTTACAGATTTACAAATTTCATCAACATGTGAAAGTTTGGTAACATTTTATAATACAGCCTGTGCTTGTTTTCCTATTTCTTGTAAAACTCGGGCTGCATTATAAACTCTTACCTTGAAGTTTTGTCAATAACATTCATAACACACACTTGTGAGCATGTTCTGTAAACAAAGACATCAAGTCTGGAATGATCAGTGGTTTTCTGAAAGAAAATCAATTACATGTCTGCGACTGGTTAAAATGATTAGAAAAAAAAATGAAGTCAGCAACAACCATTTAAGTCACAGTGGCCTTCCTCCAGTCTATTAACAAGTGTATTAACCTCTGAGATATGATTGTGCGGCCACTGCCATGAGAGTGTCCTCATGCATTTATGCTGCTGCATTAGGACTGGAAACATCTCAGTGAATGACAGGGTGTTTATTAAAACATGAATCTAGTTTTCAACAAACTGTCTGACAGACGGTTGTTTCACTTTCACCAGGTATAAAACAACTCATACTGCGTGTGTTTGTGTCCATTTTTCACTCAAGTCAAGGAGGAGTGTTTTTTTTTTTCTTTTTCACCTTCGAATTACCGTCATTTCTGGAAAATCCTTTAATTACCAAAATAAAGGGATAATAAGTCAATACAAAACCGGGTAAGATGCATGTAAAATCTGGTGTTGTAAACTGATTTCAGGAGCACATCAGTGCTGTTTTTAATATTTAAATGCTGCTACATCAGAGTTCAGAGAATTTGTAGGAATAAAAAGTTTGATTTGATTTGAAAATGCGTAAAATACCTACAGCTGTGGGAAATTTCAATCACCATTTTCCACTATTTAATGGACAAAACAATGAATTAATCGAGAAAATATTTGGCAGAATAAATGAAAATGAAAATAATCATTAATCTGCAGTATGTTTCAAGGTAATCATACCACCATGTTAATGAAATCTAATTCAGGTCAGTGACCTTAAGATGTGAAATTTTCATTCTTTTATTTATTCATTTTTTTGTCAAACTTTGTGAAAGGGTAGCTGTTTTATAATTAGCATTTTATTATGGAAGAGACATCGTTCTGCTCTTCCAAAGTTTTCTTGAATGACTCGATCGTAAAATACAATCTGTTTTATATTTCCTGCCATTGTTACCATCAAACCAAACTGAAGGCATGAACAACTGCGAGAGGAGTAAGCTCAGCTGTTGAGCTGTAACGATGAACAACTGTCTGTTTTGTCTGTTTTGAACTCCCTTTAAATTGAATTTGTGGACAGTTTCAACTCTGGTCTTCTGTTTCATCGGTACAATCAAAATCACAGTTACAATAAAGAAAAAATACAAAAGAAGTCTTTGGATGATGTTACTCTCACAAGATCAGATATAAGCTGTTTGCACATCTTTTATCCTAAAGCTGACAAAGTGGAATACTTTCATCTCAGGTATAATAAACTCAAATGACATTTGGTTTTGATGGTGATCAGTTATCAGCCTTTGTATGTTAAGCCGAGCTACTGGACTCAGTGCTCTGTTGATCTCAATCATATAAAGAGAGGAGGTATATGTTTATTGGAATACAGCTGAACGATTTGTTGGTGGCACCTGAAAAGTGGTGCAAATTAAAAGAGCTGGCCCAAAACAATAAAGACTGTCCAGTATGGCTACACTGTTTCTGGGTATATTTCTGTTGATAGTTGTGACCTCTGATGTGTAAAAAAAGAAATAAAAGAATTTGTTATTGCTGAGTGTGGAGAAAAAGCTCTGCACAGTCCAGTGACTTGAAGGAAATTGTGCAGCCAGCGCTGAGATGAATGAATGTTTCTTGTGTTTCACTTTAACCCTCAGAGGAACCAATAATAATTGTTTTGGTATATGCCTGAAAAAGACAGTAAAACACATGAGGACACTTTGAATGTTATTTATTCTGAGCAGGGAATAAAGAAAGCAAAGAGTGCTTAGTTCTTAGTTTTTTGTTTTTTTTGATGAACTAAATGGTTGTTTAATTGGAATAATGAACTAAATTAGTCTTCTTTGGGCAGCTGCACATCATCATCATCAATATCATCACCATCATCATCATCATCATCATCATCAACTTAAAAGTGTCCAGTTACAAATTTTGAGAAAATCTCATTAAAACAGTTTTAGCACATGAATCCACCCACAGGTGACGGAGAATAATTATTTAAAATAAGATGAAACATTTTGAGGCTGTTTCCATGTGCAACACAAAAACAAGTTCGGCTGTGGTGATGCAAAGCAACAGCTGTTACAAATCCTTTACACATAAGGCTCCGACTGTCACATCAACACTGGAGACATTGAACAGTACAGAAGCTTCATGATGAACTTACAGTACATGTGTTAACCTGTGTCTGGGTTTATCGTACAAATCTCATAATACCTACAGCTTAGTACTTCAATCATGTTTTATTTTACATACATATTACATGCAGAGTCTCTCTGTAATTAAACTGAAATAAAAGTTAGTGAGAGTTAGTTGTAACTCTTCAAATGCATGCTGTCTTAATTAAAAAAAAAAAATATTCAAAAAATACAGAATCATTAATTTAGTAAATACATTAAAACATAAAAACACATAAAAAAAAAAAAGTTTTAAAGACAGGAACAAACAGAAGAGGTCCCACATAAACACTGAAGAACTAAGTTTGTAAAAATCTTGTGTATGTTTGTTTTGCTCAGAAAATGGTTTGGGTATCAGTTAAGATTTGATTGATTCTCATTGTGCCTCTCAATTTGGGTTTTTTATCAAAGCCAGTTTCTTGTTTGAAACCAAAACGTGCAACAGTAAAAAAAAAGAACACTTTTATAACTTAATAATATCAAAATAAAATGTTCTTCATCGTGTCATGAATAAGTTAAATGTTGTTTATTTTCCTTTTGATTTTACTTGAGTTGTTTGAGAAATAGATAAGACAACAAAAACTCCTCCCTTTTGTTTTGTTATTTCGTTGCTTAGTTTGTACGAGTTCACGAGTAAAATTTAATTAATCAGAATGATCTCGCTGAGTATCTCATAATTACAAGGTCCATCGCTCATAATTATGAGAAATCTGGATCTCAAAAAGAAAAGGAACAGCTCTGGTTTGTGAGTCAGTGTTAGACTAATAAGGTAAAAATGAAGTGACAGGCCAGTCTGATTATCAGGCTGCTCAGGCTTCCTAAACTGTTGGTAATGTTCAGGCACAAACAAACATACGAAGCACATCTGATCTACTTTATGTCTGATGTTTTTAGTCCACCTGTCCAGAACTGATCAAGTTTGTTAAACAGACGCCTTAACTTTATAAATTGTTGTTTCCACGTTTTCTGGCAGCAAGAAATGTTGGACTCAAGCTGTTTCCATAGTAATCCAATCCAAGAAAACTGCAGTATTATGATTGGTCACTTCATGTTAATAAAGATAAAGACGCTGTGTTCCCTTTTTTCATATAAGCTGCTAATTCTGCAGCTAAAGTGACAGTAATGTAACGATAAAGTAATAAGATTTGTGTATTTGTGATTCTAAGATGAAGCTCTCGTTGTTGTGAAATACATGATAGAGGCTCTTCTGTATTAGATGCTCCGACACATGTAACTGCTGATGTAGACAGGGGGGCAGCAGGTGCTGACCTCACTGTCGGGATTTGATAAAGCGAAATCGAAAAGCACAAAGTGGCTCTCATTCGTTTGGAACTGGTTCCAAGGCTGAACCAATGTGATACCCAACCCTGTTTAAAAAAAAAAAAAAATCTCTGTTGTCTTTTGCAACATTGATTTTTAAGTTACTGTTACTTGATATAACGTTAATAAGTTGTCTAAAACTACTGTCAAAGTAGTGTGCTGTCTCACGGAATAAGGCATAAATCAAAGTGCAACAAAATATGTATATTTTTTTTCTTTTTTTTTTTTAAATGAGGTGATGAAGAAGTCTAAAAGAACTGTTGTTTGGGCTGAGGGTTAGAAGTCTGCACAATTTCTGAATCAGTGTCTAATCTGGATGTTAGAAAAGTTTTAAAAGACCAAATTGATACCAGGTTGTGAGGTAGTTTGATTTCTTCGACAGAAACATTAAAATCATTAATATATTCAGGCTGTCAATATGAATACAGACCTCTGAAAACCCTTGATTCTGAAAATCATTTAAAGGCGTCTCCTACTTGAAAGAATTATTCAGCTTTTACCATAACTATGTTATCGTTCGATTGCAAGTGGCTGGATTTGATCAGATGTGAGTACTACAGGACGTAGTGACATAATGAAACACAACATCAAGCACCACCAATCCTTACACCCTCATACTGCTTCAGCAATTTTATAGATTATCCCTAAAATGGCTGCCATGTCCAACAGCAGCGAATCAAAGAAGACAAAATTCAAATGTGCCCTAAAATGGTTTCTAGATGTCCTGGGTGGGTTACCTCCACCTGCCAAGAGTCACTTCACTCCCTCACTGGACCATGTAAGAGGAGAACGTCTCTTCGTGTTTCTGTGCGTTACGCCCGATGATTTCCTCAATGGCGATGTAAGTTCCTGTGAGGAAGCCGACCAGCCCCACCAGGCTGATGACGACGTTCTTGACGGCCACCAGTGGCGACAGGCCCTCCGTGTGAAAAGCTATGATCTGGAGGATGGGAGGGAAGATCAGAGCCAGGAAGCTGCTGCTGACCGAGCCGACCAGCGAGATGACGAGGTCCAGCTCTGGGATCAGGATGGCAAGAGCACCTGGAGGAGGACAGACAGAGGGACAGGATGAGGAGGAGCTTCTTCCAGACCTCAGCTGAGAGGCAAAGAATGAGAGGTTGGCAAAAGCACAGAATAAAATTAATATATCATACATTAATATATATTATATGTAACCTTGTTGTATTTATTATTATGGGTTCATTATGAGATAGTGCAAATGATTGGCATAAAGGAAATGAATATTAGTTTCAGATCTGAACAACCATAAACTGCAGAAATGTCTTTTATTTTGGAGGGAACACAAACAGTCCAAAGTCCAAAGGTACCATATGCCTGACTATGATTAGTGCAATTTTAATATTATACACACCTTGTAAAGCCCTTTATAGACTTAGACTTTAGAATTAAAATGAAGAACAACACTTGTATTTGGTCTATTAAACGTAAATACCAAGTCCCTAAACGTTGTTCGTCATAAATGATTTTCAGATTTTGTATCACATTGCCAACTGCTCTTGAGGATTTACTGCACTGTAAATTGTCCAGTTCTTTTTGATATGAGCTTCCAGCATAAGGAGGCACATCGTGGTAAGTAAGTCTGAATCAGCTTGTGAGACTCCACTGGCTCTTCACATTTTGTTTTCTTATGAGGAGTGAAAGAATCGTTACTTAAAATCTAAGGCATTTTATTTTGTAGGGGAAGACTTCCGCCAAAAATAAACAAAAAAAAAAAACGCAATCTCACAGGAAACATTACAGTCTCAGTGTTAAGTGTGTACCAAGCAGACTTTGTTCCTTAACACAGTGAGCTTTGGCCTCTTTATGTTGGCGAAGTAGGAATTCAATCATATTCTACCATTTCTCCATATCCCTGTTATACAAGAATCATCATGTGTCATAGAAGAGCCTAGTGAGGAAATGAGTCCACTGTAAAAGAGACAGAAAGGACAATTTCTTCATTTTCATCTTCTCTGCTGTGCAAGTGTGGTAGATAACAGGGCAGAGAAGGTTTAAAAGACAGGAAAGAAAAAAAGGGCTGGATGAGAAATGAGGTGTAGCATACTTGGGAATAGAGAGAAGATGAGAGAAGAGGGGTCAAAATGATGGATGAAGCCGGAAAGACGACAACACGATGGGAAGAGGGGCGAGAAAACGAGAAATTGTGACAGAGAGGGTAGAGAGTCCGGCTGTGAGGAAACAAAGCTACGATTGTTTTTCACGTGTTGGATTGTGGTGACCATGCTGCTATAGTGACAGGGGACCCGAGTCACCTTCGCCCGTTGTCGTGGAGACAGGCATAAACAGTGCCGGGCAGGCATGATCCAACAAAACAAGTGCCCGCTCTAATGCCGCGACGCATTGTCGCAACCGAGGTGTGTGTTTTCCTTCCTGCTGACACACAAGCTTACATCTTGAAATGCCTGCACGTGGGCAATTGTTACACGCATGGACACACCTGAAATGAAAGCGGCTTGCTTTGCTGCACACACACAAACACACACCCTTCATCTCTCGCTCTGTCCGTTACCATCTTCTCCCACAGTGAATGGAGAGGACGAGTCAGGTGCTGTTGTTCTCCCTGTACGTTGGATGCCCATTACCAGCGGCTGATAAAAGACTCTTTGAACCATAATCAATGGCTTGCTGCTGCGTGTTCACAAAGTCTGTCAAATTAACCTACGGGGCGACGGCAAGGTCGAGCTTTCATGTGACAAGTAGGGCGAAAGCACCTCGCCGCCACATGCTCCCGGGGAGTAAACCTGTCACTTCCAGGGAGAGGCCGTTGCCGTTGAAGGGTGCTCTTCAAACCACATTTGAAGCTTTCCGAGCCATCAAACGAGGCAGGCGAGGCCGTGAAGGAGGATGGAGATGGAGGAAGAGCAGGGCCTTCAGAGCAAATAAAGGCTATAGCTAAAAAGCCTGGCTGCTGTCCTCTGAGAGAGAGAGGCAGAATGTGGATCATCAGGCAGCTTCAAAGGGCTGAAGAGGGAACGCTTCAAGCACACTAATTTGGCCTAACAATCTCTGATATTACAGAAACAAAGAAAATACTCCACTTTCTTCCCTTCAGCCTGCGGGGCTTTGGCATGCCAGAGAGCACTCCACACAGTGAGAACCTCCTTCAGAGAATGACAAAGGCGTCGCAGAGGGACAAAACGTGATGGTGATGTTGATGGTTTTATGTTCTTGGGTAATGTTTAAAGTGTTTGATGAATGAACGCTGTGCTGTAAAGGTCGGGCGTCACATCTGCCGAGTTTAAAGAGTTTGTGAGGTGACAAACGCCATGAAAACAAACTCATTTAAATCAAATTATCAGCGACTGGTCTTTTTAATAACTGCTTGACTGCAGATGAACAATAATTAAAGAAGTAAATTGAATCAAAATGAAAAGTTGCACAAACTACACACTTAAACCAGATAGAAATTACAACATCTCCTCTCTCAGCTTCTCTCTGGAGCTCTAGTAACAACTGGTTGACTGTCTTCCGAGTGATCGAATAAAAACAGCACAGATTTCAGGAAAACACTCAAACAAACCAAATTCTCCAAAGATGGATGGTGTGTTCAGATGGGCTTTGAATATTTGTGCCAAAGACAACCTGAAAACATAATGCCTCCAGCCCTGGTTGTCGCTGGAGTGGAGGCATAAAAATGGAGCATTTTCTTCTTCTCCATTGGCACATTTTCAAATTCAGAGAACACAATGGACTACACAATATCAAGGCTTAACACAATCCCAGTTCAGCAATGATGATTGATTCAAGAGTAGTGCAGCTTCTGAATGAATGCATAATTGAAATAATTCAGTAAACACTTGAATATGTGCTCTACACTGACTGAGCCATTAGTAACTTGGATCAATAAAAAAAAAAGAAAAGAAAAAGTGCATCTGAGCTCCTGCAGGCTACAACCAATGTGGCAGGTGTTGTTCATTTGTGACAGAGGGAGTAATACAAATCTGCAGGGCATCAGACACAATGTCCTGTCACCCAAAGAAGTCTGAGTTAGGAATACAACTCATTAGCGCTGATATGGAAATTTACAAGCCACAAGACATCATAAACCTCTACGTCTTTTAAAGACTAGAGGTCCCTTTCATCCAAAATGGATCTGTGAAAAACCAACCCAAACCCGATGAGTTTTCTAATCAAAAGAGACCCGATCCAAAGAGACCCCTGAAAAATCAGACCCGATTCAAAATGCATCCCCAGACCTGATCTGTCTTGCATCAAAACATCTTTCTCTTAAGATGATTATAATACAATACATAATCAGAGCTCGTACAGAGTCAGTAAAACCAAGATCAACAGCAATATAACAGGACCCTATCTGACTCAGTTAGACTGGCTTGGGTCTTGGATACTCTAGTCTACACATCTAGGATAAAGTTTTAAGTCTTAAGTTAAGCCATTTCCATATAACTATCTTCAACAGCATGTTAATGACATTTCTGTATTGAGTAGCAGTTACCTACATTCTGATATACAGTAATTGAAATGCAGCTGAAGCAATGGTTATGTCCAAAAAAAGCTTCCATTTTTAGGTAGAAAAAGCCATGAGCCAGTCGTGGAGTGCTCAACAGGAACTAAAATGCTTGGAGCCTCACTGAGTCAAAACAGCCAGAGTCCCAGACAGAATGCAGGGTTTGGTATAAATACAATATCTAGTATGTATATGTATTTAAACTGCAATTTAGTCATTTTAATTTTATTTCCCGGGTCACAAACAGCGACCAAATGCGAATCAGTGCAGAAATATGTTAATTAAAATCCAGAACGTCTGCACTATGCAGGAGTTGTTGTTATCATTTAGGATAACATGCCATCGAACAACTACAAACTCTTTTATCTTTGCACCAACCAACATCAGCAGAGAGAGCAGGGGGGTGGGCAGGCCAGTTCAAATAAGCAGCCGAAAGAAAAAAATAAAGGATGGACTCAGAGGGTATGAGGAAAGTGGGGGTCTGGCTGCCATCAAACTGTCAGCAGGCAGTTTCTCACCCGAGCCCACAACTCTCAAATCCACTAGAAGAAACAGCTCCTCAGCCAGGTGGAGTCAATTACCTCCAGAGCTATGACATGCAGTAGGGGATGCTCCAAAGTGAGATCAAAGATTGGTAGGGAGGGTCTTACTTTCCCTTTCTCCACAGTCAACCAAGATGTACGAGATGACGTCCTACTGTCTCATTTATTCACCTTGCCAGCAGCAAACACCACACAGGAAGGCTGCCTCCAGCTCAGGCAGCCAGGAGCCCACTTTCATCTGCTACACCCAGAGCTGGCTGATGTGCTGCTCAGTGGACTGTAGCTCATTAAAGATGGAGGGGAGCTCAGTCTCCCCAGCAGCCTCACAGGGCATTTTCACTGAGACCAACAGCAAGGGAACAGTCAAGGCCTACAAATATGCTGAAGTTAATGAGCTAGGAGTGGATCTGCTCAGCATGGAGCCACGAGCAGCAGCGGACGGACTAAACTTCTTTGACACTCCGGAAAAAAAACAAATCTCAAATCAAATCAAAGTAAAAACAGCAGCCAGTAATGAATTAATATCTAATTTCTCCTCAATTCTCCAGTCACAGTGGAGCAAGTGCTCGAACAACTCCAGACACCTTCCCTTAAGGAGATGGAGCCTCAATGCCTCAACATGGAGGTGGTCAGCCTCCTGGAGCCCAATGTAACATGTCTCATTTAATAAATAAGGGTTTTAATTTCAGCAGATGCTAGACTGATGTGATCTCAAGCTCAACACAGGGACTAACTGTCCGTTTTAGAGGTTGGTTGACTATGACATAATACAAGAAGGTATCATGATACGATACAAGAAGGTTGTTGTGAGCAATGGTTAATGGTTTTAGGGCCTAAATACATTCATGATCTGCTGCTCCAATACGGACCATCCAGACTTCTGAGTTGGTCTGGGACAGGTCTGCTTACTGTCCCAAGTCAGCATTCAGTTTTCATGCTTCATATATCTGAACAAACTCACAGAAAAACTTAAAATGTGTTCCGTCTTTGTTCTTTTAAATCAGAGCTTTAGACTTTTCTTCTTGCCACTGCCATTTATGAAATTTAATTTGTTGACAGTCATTTATTCTTATCTTGCACTGCAGCTGCACTATAAGGACAGGAACACACTGGATGCATGGTGTGTGCATGGCAGCTGTAATTGTTGATCCAGCGTTGAACCTATTGTATTTGGTTATTCTTATCTTCTGTTATGTCTTTTTATGTTGCTTTGTGCTTCTTTTATATCTCGTCTTAATGCTTTTTATGTCTTACATAAAGCACTTTTTATTGCTTTGTTGTTGAAACCTGCTGCACCTTACAGCTTTTAATAGCTGTGATGGAAGATGGCAATAACTAACTAAAAGCAACGTTAATCTATGTTATCATCCTCTGACTGAATGCATACAGAGCTGCTTCCTGTTTTTTTATACAGCAGCATTACTTTACCTTAAGATAACTTTCTACAGCGTTGCAAATTGCAAGATGCTCTGCAGAATGGTTGGTGACATGTTACTTTAACTAGGTGGGAGGGAGCTTAGGAATGGTCAACTGGAGCCTGCGATTTTCTCACCCCTGGACAGTTTATTTGTCAGACTGACCCAGTCAATGACAAATCTATAAAGCATGATGCCGTAAAGCAGAAGACAAAGTAATAAACCTCTTAAATAAGCTGATTTGCATTTTAACTGACAGTGTCATCATTGCCAGCAAAGTATATCATTTAGCTAAACAGCCCTGAACCCTAATGATCATTAAGTTGGCATCAAACACATCTCCTCTGCCAGTTTGTCTGAGTAATTCCTCTCCCTCCATCCCTCCTTATTGCCCTCCATTTCTCTATCAACATAACCTCTGGCTCACTTCCCTTTCTCCCACCACTTCATCACCACGTCGAGTCAGCAATCAGGGTTTCTCTACGCCCTGATGAGCCGACAGAGGTAGAAAAACTCAACTCACTTCAAGCAGACACTGCTCTGGATTCATCACTTTCTGTAATGTTGTTGCTTTAAATAGCGATGTTTCAGATGCACTCTGCCATCTTCTGTCCCACGAAATGACAATAAGGATGAAACTCTACTTATTCTGTTGACTGATGGGAAATTAACTGCCAATTTAGATTAAATGTTTAATTATCGTGATTTATCAAAAGATCAGCTTCTGTCTGCAGTATGCCCATGGATGTACAGACAGCCGTCACGGGATTACTGTGATACTGAGGAAAACTTAAAACCCTGATGATTCTCAATCAAATTCTGAAGTGACTTTTTTTAGAACTTCTAAGTGGATTTGTGTACAGCGGCCCTGAGAGCCAGGTTCATCACTTTTTTGTGTCCTTGTGAACACTTCTGTTGTCGGCTGTGTTACTTGCAGTGCATGTGTGTATTTGGTTGAGTTGTAAGCAATTGCAGCACATGTGTTGTACAACTGATGGCGTTTTGCTTATTTGCATTTTGCGTGTTTTGCTTATTTGCATGTGTTTTCTTAGGTTGTAGTGCATTGAGCTCTCAGGGCCACCGTATTTAAAAATATGTATCCCTGATGAACATCACAGATAATGACATCCTCAGAGTTATGACTAAATTTCACCTTTGCCTCAAATCTCTCCCTCTGATAAATGGAGTATAACATATTGTGATGTAGTTATTAGCAGATATTAGGATGCTTTAAGTGTTCATTAATATACAGTATTTTTTCTAACTTCTCCTATGAAGGTGAATGTTTAAAGGTTTGATTACAATGCATAAAACTGGTCATACATAATTTGCATGTTTCCAATAATAAGAAAGGCAGAAAAATGTGCTTGAAAATAATACAAGCTAGAACTGACAAACTCTTGTCCAATATTCCCAAGTATGATAAGGAAGGAGGACAACTATGGAGGCAGTTCGACAAAGTGTATTTGTATTTAGCTGTTACAGAGGAAAGTGGTGCTGTGGAATGTGCCTTAATTTTTAGACCAGTCCTTTGTATGTACCTCCAGCCAATATGAGTCACTGTGGCACAAAATAAAAAGTATTTTCACTTGACTAAGAAACATTATATATGGGCCAGAGGAAGGGGTCTATCTGCTAGGGGCTTGTAAAAAAAAGTACAAACATATCCCTGCTATGCAATTACAAACTTTTGTTGGAGGGGGTGTCTGTCCTCACTACACTCATCCTTCTAGATCCTTTACAAATGGCCAGAATTTCTTGGAAAATTAAATTGATTATTCCAGCCCCTGGGATACATTGTGAGAGTAATCAAAACCTTTGGCCAAGTGGAAACAAGATGTACACTAATCAAAGTTGCCAATTCAATTTATAGTGGCTCGTGGTTGTTTAAAATTACAAAAAAGTGCGAGGTAGCAGAAGCTGTCATTATAACACTTCCCTACAAGTGTGCATGAGGATTCATTTAATCAGGAGGTGACAGTATGCTGGAGGGGATGTAATCAATTTAGACTGTGATGATTAGCTTTTTAATTTTCATGTGACCTTTATTTAACCAGGAAAGACTCAATGAGATCTAAAATCTGTTGTTAAGCAGCAACATCACTGAGTTACAAAAAATACACACAGATAATACACTTCTGTGTATTAATATATATTTGTGATTAGTTATTGTAGTATTGTAGTAATTGTAGTATTGTAGTGATTTTGATTCAAAATCGATTCTTGATTCAAAAACAATGGTAATAGGTCATATAGTATATGATGCTATATATTTCATCTGTATATACAGTTGAAACCAGAAGTTTACATACACTATATAAAAAGGCACATAACCTTTCTTTTCTCACCGTCTAACATTAAATCAGATTAAACTTTTCCTGTTTTTGGTCAATTAGGATTACCAAAATTATTTCTATTTGCTAAATGCCAGAATAATGACAGAGATAATTTTTTAGACAATTTTCTATTACTTTCTTGAGAGTCAGAAGTTTACATACATTTCATTAGTATTTGGTAGCATTGCCTTTAAACTGTATGACTTGGGTCAAACGTTTTGGATATGCTTCCACAAGCTTCTCACAATAGTTTGCAGGAATTTTGGCCCATTCCTCCTGACAGAACTGGTGTAACTGAGCCAAGTTTGTAGGCCGCCTTGCTCGCACATGCCTTTTCAGCTCTGCCCATAAATTTTCAATAGGATTGAGATCAGGGCTTTGTGATGGCCACTCCAAAACATTGACTTTGTTATACTTAAGCCACTTTGTAACCAGTTTGGCAGTATGCTAAGGGTCATGGTCCATTTGGAAAACCCATTTGCGCCCAAGCTTTAACTTCCTGGCTGATGTCTTGAGATGTCGCTTCAGTATTTCCACATAATGTTCTTTCCTCATGATGCCATCTATTTTGTGAAGTGCACCAGTCCCTCCTGCAGCGAAACAACCCCACAACATGACGCTGCCACCCCCATATTTCACAGTTGGGATGGTGTTCTCAGGCTTGCAAGCTTCCCCCTTTTTCCTCCAAATGTAACAATGGTCATTATGGCCAAAAAGTTCAATTTTAGTTTAGTTTCGTCAGACCACAGGACATGTCTCCAAAAATTAAGGTCTTTGTCCCTGTGTGCATTTGCAAACTGTAATCTGGCTTTTTTATGTTTCTTTTGGAGTAATGGCTTCTTCCTGGGAGAGTGGCCTTTCAGCCCGTGTCGGTACAGGACTCGTTTCACTGTTGATAATGACACACTCTTACCAGCTTCAGCCAGCATCTTCACAATGTCTTTTGCTTTTGTTCTTGGGTTGATACGCACATTTCAGACCAAAGCACGTTCATCTCTGGGACACAGAACCTGTCTCCTTCCTGAGCGGTATGATGGCTGGACATTCCCATGGTGTTTATACTTGCGTATAATTGTTTGAACAGATGAACGTGGCACCTTCAGGCATCTGGAAATTGCACCCAAGGATGAACCAGACTTCTGCAAGTCCACAATTCTCTTCCTGATATCTTGGCTGATTTCTTTTGATTTTCCCATGATGTTACACAAAGAAGCAGTGTGTTTCAGGTGTGCCTTAAAATAGACCCACAGGTGTGCCTCTAATTAACTCAAATGTTGTCAATAAACCTATCAGAGGCTTCCAAAGACATGACATCATCATCTGGGCTTTCCCAAATTGTTTGTGTAAACTTCTGACTTTGAAGAAAGTAATAAAAATTGTCTAAAAAAATCATTTTCTCATTATTCTGGCATTTAGCAAATAGAAATAATTTTGGTAATCCTAATTGACCAAAAACAGGAAAAGTTTAATCTGATTTAATGTTAGACAGTGACAGTGTAATTTATGAATCAATTCTGAATCGGTAGAGACAGAATAGCGATTCTAATGTTGCACCTCACAACTTTTAAAACAAAACATAAAACTCATCATTTCAAAACTGCTTTGACCTACAAACTATTACTATTCTATCCTCTGTATTAATTATCATTTCATTTACTATTCATTTCATTCATGTTCAAATCTCTTTGTTTTCTTTTATAAAATATCCTCTCTGCTATGTTTTAATGTTCCTGCTTCTTGCATCTGCCTTTATGTGTTATGTGTTTAAGAGCACATTGTGCTGTAGCTTTTATTTATTTTATATGTACTGTCACACTTCTGTTTCTTTTCATACTTTCAGATATAAATCCTTTCACTGTTCATTGCCTTCCAGGCAAGTGCTCCACAGTGACTCCAGGAAAAGTGATTACTTGCCTTTGGCAAACAACAATTGCCTTTGTCCTTTCTTTATCCTTTGTTGCGTCACTGTATATGATTTTGCTCCTTTATGTATTTGATTATTTGTGCCCTTTCTACCTTGATTTTCATTTATGTGTCAGCAGAGGGACACCTTTTATGATGTGTGTGATTTTAATAAATTTTTCTATCCCTTCCTTACGGGATGATTGAGAGCCATGTTCGTTTTCAGCGTCACTTTACAAGACGCTGCTGATTCAATAGACACCGAGTGACAGGAGAATGTCCCTTCTTCTTTACCTTTCTCAGCCTTTCTCTTTCTACAACTTTCAGTTTACTCTTATCCTCAAGTCCACTATTGCCCACTCATGCATGTGACCAGTTTGCCCTCACAATCTGACATGAACTCTTCCATCTTAGACAGGAAACGTGATTGCTTGCTCTGTGGCCTGCTTTCTATTTTGCTCCAGACGAACGTTATTTATTTCAAAATGATAGTTTCAGGAGATTGATATGGATTCATTCATGAAGCAATGCTCTAAACGAGCCGTAAACATCCTTATTTATCATACTTTTCCTCACAGTTTACTGCTGCTTCACAAAAAGCGTTCCATAGACAACCAGAGCGAGACTTTTCTAGCTGAGATGAGCTTAGCTGGTGATGCTATTCTTCCAAAGACATGGATATATTTGGTGCTATTAGATCAGTAATAGCAACAAAGTAGAAAACCATTCGCACCATGCCAGCAATGCTTGAATCATCACGACTGCTCCTATAAAATTGTATCTTTAAAGGTCCCATATTTTACACTTTTACAGTGTTTTAATTTTAAGTGTTGATATCCCTAAGAAGATATGTTTTTGGTTTTAAGAACCAATAACCATCTCAGTGTAATTCTATATGTCCTCTCTCAGGCTTCTCTCTGGAGCTCTAGTAACAACATGTCAGTGGGCCGATCAGAACAAAGGCTCTGAGCCTCTCTTCTGATTGGCTGACTGTCTTCTGAGTGGTTGAATAAAAATATAGTAGATTTCAGGTAAACACTCAGAGAAACCAAATCATGCAAGGGTGGGTGGTGGGTCCAAGTGCTCCAGGCTTGGGGCATGACTGAGAGCAATGACTGTTTTGTTGTGACATCACAAAGTTACAGAAGTCCTGACGGCTTGTTTTAAGGCTCGGTTTCTGAACACAGGCTGTGTGCATTTCTCTGTGGACTGAGCACTTTGATACTTTCACAGTAATAATATAGAACCTTAGACCTGCTTTATAATCAAAAAAGACATGGAAGCCTTACTTTATAGATTATGGGACCTTTAATAATAGATACCTACTTCTAGCACTCATTTTATTCTCAGATTTACAAGCAGTAGTAAGTTTTTTGCTATTAAGTGTTGTCCTCTCTGTATTTCAATTTCTTATTTTCAGCCTGAGGTTTCAAGTTTTTAGATCAAACAGCATCGATCTCACCTGACAAAAACAAACAATCTATGGGCATCTCTATCAACTAGGCAGCTTCAAAAGGGGATAAAAAGCATTGAGAGGTTGATGGATTAAGTAAAACAGCCAGAGCTGCTCACAGACTTTCTTGCCTGCTCAAACGAATAAGTCAGCTCATTTAAAAAACACAAAACAAAAAAAAAAAATGATGAAAAGCTGAGTGGTTTTCTGAAGAGTTGTACTGATTTTAACTTCATGTGCATAAAAACTGCACAACTACACAACAACCCCATGGTAACGATCCCTGACGCACTAATTGATACAAGGTGTAACCAAACCATTCAAAGCATGCTGTGTGTGAATGCATGTTACTTCACTGTTGCACTCATTGTAAGCCACTGTACAAATGCCAAATGATAGCACAAAGGTACGAACACCACATGGAACAAAAGCTCACATTAAATGTCAAATTAAAAACAAGGACACACTACATTACAGCCTTCTAACAGTCTACGAAGACTGAATTACCCAGGCATATGAAAACACACCTCCCAGTGTTGAACTTAAATAACAGAGATTTAGCTTTGAACAGCCGCCTGGCTTTTATGCCCGAGCAGGGAAATGAGAGCCAGCAGAGAGCGAGTGGAGTGAAGAAGGCACAGTGTGGCCTTCAGGGTGGAATTACAATGAATGCAACTGTTTACCTTCTGAGCCAAAGCTGACAATTGTGAAAACTGATTGCTCTTAATTGTGTGGCTACGAGGGAAAGTATGATAAATAAGGATGTCTGCTGCTTGTTTAGAGTGTGGCTTCATGAATAAATCCATATCAATCTCTTCTAAAACTATCATTTTGACATTATTACGTACGTCATGAGCAAAATAGAAAGCAGAACGCAGAGTGAGCAATCATGTTTCCTGTTTAAGATGGAAAAGTCCATATCAGATTATGAAGACAAACATGGGGAGTGGGGGATTTTGTAACATTATTATATTTTATGGTTCAGATATAAGCAAAGACATTAGGCAGCAGTTGAAAGTTTTATTTTTCACGTGCCATGGTAAAACGTATCAATGAAATTTTTTGGGGATGATCTTGAGGTTGACAGGAGTAAGTTGAAATTTGTAGAAACAGAAAATCTGAGTATGATAAAAAAAGAAATAACAACATTCTCCTGTGACACAGGAACTAACCTAGAGATGTCCAATGCATCAGCTATATCTTGTAAAGGGATTCTGAAATCAAACATGGCTCTCAATCATCCCAATAGCAAGGTATGAAAAAATAAAACCAAATCACATGTCGTAAAAAAATGCTCTCTGCTGACACAAAACAGATACAGCGAATGAATGTAAAGGTAGAAAGGGCATTAACAATCAAATAAGTGAAGGGGAAAAAATTACATACAGTGATGATTTTGATACACAACGCAAAACTACACACCACAGCATGATGAGCTGCCAGTCTTTCTTTGTGGCGCATTGCGCAGCATCAAAATGTCATAAAGAAATCTTTCAAGCCCGCCATGTCGTTTGCGGGAAATGTAACATTTCATTGTGTGATACCTGTCAGACGTCCCCAAAAATGAAACAAACACAAAAAGACATGCAGGAGTCATTCAAACGATGACAAAACTAAACATCTAAAGCCCCTGGAGGCTGCCATGTTTATTAGTCCCTTAATTTATTTTGACTGAACAAACATGAGGAAAGGCAATAAACAGGTTTATCCTCTAGGGTGCATAAATGCTCTCAGCATGTTATCAGACAAACTAGTTATTAGATATCTAGGTAATCGACTTTTTCATTTTAATTTTTACCTGTGAATGGTGCTACAGAAAACTCTTACAGTTACCAAAAAATTTCCCATGCCTAAGTGGAAATGTTGGCCTGACAGGGGTGCTAGAGAAAAGGGTCGACATTAAAGGACAACATGAAACATTATGATTCATCCTCAGGGCACAACAAATATCCTTATATAACATCATGGGAGTTTTCTCAGTAATTGTTACGATATATGACTCTGGACCCAAGTGTTGTACAGATGGAGGATCCCAGTGGACTCTTCACTTTATCTCCTCATCAAAAGAGGCTGAAGATAAATAACAGGAAAAAACAATGGGATCAGAGAGAGTGACTGTTGTCCTTGATTTGATATCATGCCAACCTGTCTATAAGAGCTCTCAGGTGCTACACCAGGATTTTGAGGTGCAAGACAGGCTTTAATGACGACAGCAATTTCAAACAGCCAGGACCTGCATGTCCTGCTCTTTTTTCCTGTTTTGTGCCAAAAAAGACACTTCAGAAATACAGACTGCAGAAAGGAGTTTGAGATTGAGAAAGTTCTTCACACAAGTCCTGGTGTCATAGAACAAGGATGAAGAAAACTGGCCAGGGTCAGAGTGTTCTGTTTGGTCCTGTTTGACATTTTGCTGACTCTCCTGTGTATAAAGCGGCACTACTGCTGCTATGCAGTTCTCTTGCTGGGAATGTGCAAACTCTCAAAACTTGAAAACTCAAAAGCCCTGTCATGTCACGATGCTAAGCTAGACACACCATGCTCATATTACCCAGCTCAGCCAGTCTGTGATTCTTTATACCAGAGGATAGCAAGAGGATGAGAGTCAAAGATCAAATGTTGCTGACTTAAGCTTTCTTTTTTCTGGACAGAACATTGATTTTCTAATGTAGGGAAGTTGTGTTTCTTTTATGTGGTTCAATTTCTTGATTTCTGTTCTCAGAGAGGGTTTACCACCATTGAAGAAAATCTTAATTTTCCAAATAAGAGGCTTCAGGACAAATTTCAAAATTACACCTCATTGTGATTTAGACCCATATCCCACCGTGTGGAGCTTATTGGGGTCTTAGGTGATACTCAGAGTGATATTAGGACTGTGCGTAAAAACACAGCCACTTCATTAATTTCAATGAGAGCACTGCGTTGGTAGTGGTCTGTTAGCAGGGATGTCATCATCACAAAGGAAGATATGAACATCATATGGCCAATCTGATATATCCCTCTGATATTCCACTTCTGTTTATAAAAAATACATCAAATATGTTTTTAACATATCACATTTTAAATACAATGCATTTTGAGTTGCTGCTATGAACTGAAAATAAAATAAAAGAACTTGCCATGCTCCAAGGTAAGGGTTACAGATTCCTATACCCACTGGCGTCGTTACAATTTTTAGGGCCTAAAACTTAGGTCACAGGCCAGAACATGTTGAGCTTCCATTATCTGGAAGCTGACAATCAGAAAACACAGAGGCTGAGAATAGAGAGAAAACAGAGGAAGAGTGAAAGTGAGGGAAGATGGAGTTGGAGGGAGAGGCTGACCTTCCCCACCCAGCAGGAGGTCCATGCTAAAGACAGAAATCCTCAGGCTGACCTGTCTGCTCAGAGTCCGGCTACACTCGCCGTGCTTCTTTTAGCTCGGCTGACACACTAAGTGCGGTGGTTTGGATGTTTGCGGACAGAGCTTGTCATTCAAAGATAAGGCCAGTTTAAAAACGTGACTTGCACATTCAGACGCTGTGTTCTGAT
This sequence comes from Trachinotus anak, assembly GCF_046630095.1. Taxonomy (NCBI): domain Eukaryota; kingdom Metazoa; phylum Chordata; class Actinopteri; order Carangiformes; family Carangidae; genus Trachinotus; species Trachinotus anak. The sequence continues at coordinate 12,073,929 of NW_027273872.1, read as the reverse complement.
TTGTTTCTCAGATGTGACCTTTAGGGCTGACTGTTCTTCCTGTCATCTCCAAATGATCAGACTCACGCAAGAACTGTTACCTTACTTTACAATGGGTGCTGTTGTAATGACAAGGACTTGAATGTCTGTGTGTGCTAACAGGTGGAAAAGAATAGAAAAAAGGGATGTAACCTCTCACTATTGAGACCACACCAGTGTTCAACTGTTGTGTTGAATTACACAGTATCACAAACAGCGGCCTAATCCAAAGAACCTGTTCCTTCTCTTTACCATTAAACCAAGTTTACTTTCTTTTGAGTTTATATAAACTTTATGGCCAAATGTTTGTGGACACACTCGTCCACTGGGCTTGACCTCTTAGTTCCAATAAAGGGAAATCTTAATGGTAGATCATATATTATGCTTTGTCTCAATTGTCATGACCCATTAAGATTCATCCTACAACACTTTGTGGGGGCCGTGGCGCTAAGACTGGAAATACCTTTGGGAACACTGACTGTGAATTAGATCTTATCATACAGCATCAGTGCTGGATCTCACTGATGCTTTTGTGGCTGAATGTGAGCAAATCCCTGCAGCTATGTTCAATATCAGGTGGAAAGCCTGAAACCACAAGAGTGGAGGTTGTTATGGAAGCAGAGTGATGCCCATAGAGTCTGACTCAAGTTCAACAATCAAATATGGGTGCTATGTTTGGATGTGAGCATACTTATGACCACGTGGGGTACCTAATTTATTTTGTTTAATTAAGTTGAGACAGATTTTCTTATAACTTGAAAGTAACAGACAAATTACACAGAAAAAGTGCTTAAAATTATTTCATTTTAAGATAATTTAGCCAAATAAATGAGCAAATTGTGCAGAAAAAATAAGTCCAAATTTCCCCATAATTCACTGCTGGACTGCTTTTCTCTCTCTATTCATGTAATTCATTGTCGCTTCTTAGATATTATTACATTGCCTTTCAGAAGGTGCTTTCTAAAATAGATGTTTAGACCTACAGTGGGTTCATTACATCACATCTAATCTTTGATCCAGTGCCTCTCACAGACACAAGGTAGTTTAGACAAGCTGAAACAGGCACAGAGAGCAAAGGCCAAACAACAGAGATGAATCAGCTCCACAAGAAGTAAAGGTGAATGTGTGCACACATCATGTTTCTGAAAGGGTAAAAAATATGACAGCACTATAGTCCGAAAACATGCAGCATGCATCCCCAGTGGCATGCCACCTTTGTGCCACAGTGCTCCAGGATGAAGAACAAAAAAAAAAAAGCAGAAAGAAGAAGAGAAGGCTCACGCGACATCCTCACGTCCTCTCTTGTTCCCATCAACAGCTTAACAACACACGCTAGCTGCTCAACTCAAGCCTGTGGCAAAGTGACTCAGACAAAGGAAGCAGTTTCAAAGAGAAAATGAAATGACCAGTGCAGCCAATGTAGTTGCTACACAGACAGGAGCAAATCACTGAATTTGTTTTTTCTTATTTCTCAGTAAGCATGGGTACATGGGTGAATATGACTTATTATGGAAAGCAGGAGCTGTCTAGACTTGGGTTGGATTTCCTATTAAAGTTGTTATTGTGTGGAGAATATTTGTGTCATTACAGCATACTTCAAATTATTCTGATGGCAAAGCTTTGTATTTGCAGAAAACTGGATAATGTGGCGAAAATTGGCGCTGTCTGTGTGTTGTTTACGACCCAGTCATCTGAGTCCTCAGTTCACACCCGAGGGGTGAAGATGTTTGGCGGGCGGTTTTGGGGTGAATTGCTCCCTACCACTGGGAGTTGTCAAAGCCAGAACTCTTCAAATCATACATATATAAACATCATGACACACAGATTTCTCACAACCTTGGTTGGGTAAGAGATAAAGAGGGGATTTTTATGCTGATATTGTGGTAGATAGGCTGTTGGCTGGGATGACGCAGAGTTCAGCCTTCGAGAGGTTTAGCTGAAGGTGGCGTTCCTCCACCCATGTGGATATGTCTTAGAGAAAAACAGAGATCCATGCTGAGACTGTGGGGTCATCTAGCAGGAATGACGTGATTAATGCAGCCTTAATATTTATGTAACGTTGTAGTAAATGCTACCTCGCTATCAACTGCAATTTTATAGGTTGATATAGTATATCAAGGTCCATTCCTGTGTGGTTGTTTCAGAAATCTATATCTACTACTGTTGGTCAAGATTCAACTTCACCAAAGGGTTTAACGGTAAGAATTTACTCTGAGTGCTCATTTGAGAATTATTAACTGATCAAACAGCAATAGAAGGACTCAGCCTTCAGGCAATCCTTGTCAGACCCCGTAATATAATGCTATCATGGCAAGTACAACTACAAGAAACAAGGCAAATCCATGTAGCATTCCTACAACTGCTACTCAGAGACTCTCTGATCCAAAACAACAGTAACAGCAACACTAAGCTCCTCCATCCCTCGGCTTATCTCTAGTGAATTAGAAGAGAGAGTTCACTTCAAAAGAAATCTCCCTGCATTGAAATGAACTGACCTTTCGAGAGAGAGTATAAGTCACAGCGCAGCTCAGCAGAGAGAGGGAGAGTTTGCTCAAGGCTGTCCTCTCTTTTAACTCTTATCTGACTGCTCAAGCTCAAACTGAGAGAAATGGCGGGGAAAGACAAGGGTTTGTTGTTGTAGCAACTGGGAAAACTGAGTAGCATCAAGGTTCATTTTGCAGTTCTGCCACTTAAAGGCCCTCCTAGGTAAAATCAGGAAAAATGAGAAAAAATTGGTCAATATTGCAGTTTCTGTGACATTTTCCACCATCATTTGAAAGACATTTTGACATTGCAGATGGTCTGTCAGCCAACTGATCTCACATTAAGTAAAAACATTTGAAAATGTTAACCAAGTGGGCAAATATGCTCCACACGTCCAGACAGGACATGAAAATAGTACAATTCTCCCTCACTGTTAAGATTGAGACATTCAAATCTTAACAACTTCATCAGTTAAACTTCTAACATGAAATATCCTTTAGGGCTAACGTTAGGGCTCCACTACTTTTCTAAACACTCACAGAAGTCTCTCTGGATATTACTGTTGGAGTTTAGTGTCTATGTGATGACGTTTCATCGTGAGTTTTATACGCATTTTACATTTTTAAACATTCAGAACAACATTAAAAACCAAAACCTGCTCTATGTAAAGCTGTCAAAGGTTTAGCTTCTTTGTATGCTGTCAGGCTGTCTTTCGCTGCACACTCAGATCATTTTTTAACCACAGACCAAGAGAGGAAAACTCACATTGGTCAAATACGGCAGCCGTAGTGTAGCAAAGACAAAAGCTTCTCCCTCCTGACAGACAAGAACCCACATTATTCAAAGACTCTCAGAGGCACTCTCTTCAAGATTTACTCTACTCATACGCAGACGATGATGCTAAGCTTCAATCTCATTTTGTATTCGGATTCAAAACCAAAAGCAATCTCCTGCTCCTAGATGTGCATGTAGAAGCAACTCCATTCCCCCTCCATTCCCCTGCCCCTTGCCTCCTTCATTCAAGTATGCATCAGTGGGATCTCACTGAACGCAAGTCTTTTTCTTGCTGCCGCACCATCTCCACATTCACAACACACACTCTGCTCAGTGCCAATGAAACCACAGGCGGCCTCGCAAATGACCTGCAGACATGAAGTGGCACATGTATGCATTTATTCCCTTTTATTAGCTTATCAACATGCATGTGCAGAAACCTGTGCAGCGTGGCAAATGTCATCTGCATAATTCTCTATAGGTTCCAATCACAGCTAATAAAGGAAATGAAGATCCTGGGGCTAATAAGCGCTGTGGTTCTGTAACTCAATAACTCTGCCGTGACTTGAGCTTTTATTCCATGTGAAGTGCAGTGAGGAGCGAATGGCAATGAACTGAAGCTGGCCACTTCTTGGTGGGAATGAGATTTGCCATTTGTAACTGTTTATCCGTCAAATTATGTCGAGGATAAAACCAGCTCTAGATTCACAATAGATCATACATAGAACGTACATAGAACATGATGCCTACCCACAAAGTAAAACCTTTTGTATATTGTCAGCTGCATTGGTTACATATCTCACTATACACATGGGGCTATGTATGACAAATACAGTAGACATAATTAAAGACAGAAGAAAACTTAAAACCACCAAAATTTATTGCAGAAAAATGAGCCTGATACTCTGAGTCTGATAGGAGGTAGTTTTACAATACATCTGGTAAATTGACCTTTGAGTTGAGATTACTTTGTCTGAGAGCTCATTTTAGTAGGAATAAAATAATCATAGATAGTACAGTGTTTCCATCCACCTGTCTTTATGCGCATTTTCAATTTGTACAGACAAAACAATTTGGGAGGAGGAAAATAAAATCTTGAAAGGTAAAAGGGAAAAGTTGAAGTCAAAATGTGCCTTTTACATTCCTTAAATTAAAACATGAAACAAACATAAATGCTGTTTAAGATTTGACTGTTTTCATTTCAGCATTTTGTTCTTCACTCTTCTGCAATAGTTTAATGTCAGCGGACTACAAATTAGTACCACCAGCTGTTTCTCTTGATGACCCAGCTTTAAATATTCGCATATATATGTTAATCTTCAGCAAACTGCAATTTGGAGCAAAGGATAAAAGGATCAGTTCAACACACCACTATGCTACTGATCTGATAATCAGTCTACAAATATGTATTCTTTGTAAACACAATGTGGACGTGAGCTTCCATCCTCCTCGTTACTTGTAGACTGGCCATCGATTTCAGTGTGCCTGCTCCAACACGATTACCTCTTCAATTCCTTGTTCTTGAAAAAATAACATGTTTTGAAGGCCTCATTTAACATTTTTTGTTCTTTAAACAGCATCTACAACAGTGACCGTGGCTCAATTTAGAATGAGTTACGGGATAGTGTCATCCATCCAAAATTTTATTTGTGCCATCAATCACATTTTGCTAGAATGTAATCAAAGCAAAAATCATGCTCACTGGAAAGATCAATGGAACTCCTCTTGAACTAGTTTGTTGACTGTGCTGACTGGATTCAACCATTTAACAGCTGCTTAAGAAGCACTCTGTATCTATCCATTCATCCATTCATTTTCCACCACTTTCCATAAGTTTTTTTATCCAGGTCTGGGTTTTTTTCTTGTAGAAGGTAGCCCAAATGTCTTCATCTGCAACAACGTCCTCTGGCTCTTTCTGGTGGATGGTGAGGTGATCCCAGGCAAGGTGGGATCCAAAGTGTGTTTTGGGTTTGACCTGTAATTTCCTACCAATCAGCATGACCACTATACCTCCAGAGGGAACCCCCATGACAACCTCAACTGACTCTTTTCAATACTTGTGACTAATCAGACCTGCCTCCAGATGTTCAGATGACTACTCCAGATGACTACTCAGACCTGCCTCCAGATGTTTAAGCTTCTCATTCTGTATGTAGGAGAGAGCCAAGACATCATTGTATCCGTTATCTCATTCTTTCAGCTGCTCTCAAAAGCTCACAAAGGACAGGTGAGGGCTGGAATCTAGAATGATCTGTAGATGGAGAATTTAAGCTTTATACTCAGCGTCTTCTTAACTGTGACCATCTGTACCAGATGGCCTCACTATCACTGCAGATGCTGCACCAGCCATCCCTTTAATATTCAGTCTTGCCTTCACTTTTGAACAAGACTTCAAGACAGGGGGGGGCGACCAGTTTTTTCAGAAGAGTAACAATGGCCTCAAACTTGGAGCTGCTGTTCTCATCAAACAGCAACTTGCTAGAAATTGAGCAAAGGGGAATTAAATGAGTGTCCCAACTGAACATCCTGTCATTCAGTGTTCATGCACTGATTGATATTATAAAACAGGCAGCAGTATTACTGAAATAGACATTAAATTACAAAACTGATGTGAAAATGAACTCAGCATGAGAAGAGCAAAATAGCAAAATAAGTTGTAAAATCCATCAGTGGTGCAGCCTGTGAGAGAAAAGGATACACTCTTGTTCCATCCTAACTAGGGCTGTCAATCGATTAAAATATTTCATCACAATTAATCGCTGTCCATAGACTGTCCATAGTTAACTCGCGATTAATCGCAAATTAATCACACATTTTTACATCTGTTCCAAATGTAGTTTAATGGGATATTTTTCAAGTTTTTATTATTCTTATCATTATGGGAGTGGACAAATATGCAAATGTATGTTTATTATTATAGCAAAAGTCCAAAACAATGACAAATTCTGTCCAGAATATTCTCCAGAATAACCTCAAAGGTGCCGCATGCTCAAAAAATAAGCTGAAAGCCTAAAATGGTGCACTCATTCCCTAGATTCTGCACACTTAAAGTAAATACTCACACACAATGTAACTGTGTATACACACATCCCTCACATGAGGGAAAAATAGGGCTCACAAAAACAAAACTCCCTTCTACTAAGTGAGATCAAAACAGGGAGATACAAAAAAGAAATGAACTTAACTTCAAAAAGACCCTTTTCTTTATCCATTTGAGAAGGTTTGTTTCTGCCTGCCTTCCACAACATTACTGTTGAGTTGCTTCCTGACTTCCCAAACTATGGGGGCCGGCCAAAGGTCATAATCACAGAACGTGCATGCATTAATGGAGCGTCAAAAAAATGAGTGGTGTTAAAAGGAATTTGCGTTAACTTTGACAGCCCTAGTCCTAATATCTATAACTGTTGTTTTGTCGGAATGATTAAAATCTTTTTAACAGATAGATGAAGTCAGCAAGGTTATGTGTTCCATATCTAAAAAAAGGGCTTAGGTCATGCTAGAGGTCACAGTCTGATGAAGCCTAAAGAACTACATCATCAGCAAAATCCAGGATGCGATCTTGAGGTCACCATACTGGACACACTCCGCTCCTAAGGTGCATTTAGAGTTTCTGTTCATGAATAATTGGTCATAAAGACTGAACCTGGCAGAGTCCAGTACCCACCAGAAATGTGCTTGACCTCTTGCCAAGAATTTACACATTCACTCCATTTATACAAGGAGTGGATGGCTAGCAGCCCCAGCACACCATATTCCTTATACCATACACAAAGCACAATCATCACAAGACCAGGTAGACTGGATAGGAAAACTACTTTAGTAAGAGTAAAGAGCTGCTCCATGATTACACAGATCTGAGGCTCAGAAATTGCCTTTGCCTCCTGAGCAGGCTTAGCAGTGTGATGCCCTGATAAATGTAGCACATCTTCTAGTTCCCCTTTTAAAAGTGGGAAAAAAAATGCCACCTGCACCTGCCAGTCCGCTGGGACTGTCCTGACCTGTTTTTGTAGGTGTATTATACCTTATATTTACACATTTCTGTGTTTGCACAATGGTCTTCAAAAGATGCAACTGCTGGTGGGTACCTCCAGTTGAAGTGTTTTAAGGAGAAATCAAAACAAAGCTGAAGTGTCCTGGTAATTAAAGGGTAATCAAAATAGGAAAGTATGCTTCCATTGCCTTACAGTGTAAGCAGATTATTTAGTTGGTATAACTTTGATAACAGCTCATGAGCTCTGTAAAAATCATACTAAACAAAATCTAGCCTGACTTTTAACTGCATTTGTTTAATTGGGGGAGTGGAAATCTCAACCCTGGGAGCTTTAATGTGAATATAATGATCGGTGAATGAGAAGAAGTCTGCCCCCTACTGACCTCAACGTGCCTCAGCACTTCCACACTGAATCACAGCGGTATAGACCGGGGACGCTCTAGACAACAACAGAGTTAAAGCATCAGCATTCCTGGCTGAATGGGAATCAATAGCAATTGGAGGATTAATGCTGCTATGAATAGCCCAGCAGAGCTATTACAGGGAACTGTTTGCTGCTGCATGAAAGCAGGAATGGAGGGGGGGGTGTGAGTTAACGACACACATCGCTGTTAAGTTGCAAGGTTTCATTTTCATTCACATGACACCTACTCCATCATAGAGAGAGGCCAGGGAGCAAGTGTCACACACATACATGTCCGCGTGAACATGCATTCAACTGCAGATGCACACAAACACTTTCAGAAATACACACACATTCCTTGAGATACACAGGCAATCAACTGTTAGCCTACAGAAACACACACCTGAAGAAATTCTAACCTGAGCATCCTCCCAACTATGACGAGTACACACACTCACAAACACACAAAACTGCATTGTGGTGGTGTAGAAAAAGAAAAAGAAATAATCATAAAACACTCAACTGACTGCTTACTTTAGAGACTGGCACTCTGGAGTTTATAGCATTTTTTAATACGTTACAGGACTAATTTGCCTAATCTTCACAGTTCCTCAGATGCGGTGGAAACTCTAACAGGAAAGCACAAAGGGGACCTTTAGTTACTTGTTTAGTTCCTGCTACTCCATAGTACCTGGAAATAATTGGTTGCAAAGGGCTAGTAGTTGTAGCAGTTCAGTAATTCCTCAGGGACTGACTCCCACCACTCACTTTAACTGATCGAGCAAATCAGCTGAAACTACTGTAACTGAGGGATAAAAGGCATCTAAGCCAATCAAAGATTCAAACCCGCAACACTCTGAGAATCTGCTTCTCTGATCTCAAGGTTTCCGGGATGAGCACAAACGTGGTTGCAATTATTCAATTTTCTCTGGTAAATTACTTCATCTTCCATTTTTTACCTCTGTATGATTTTTTTTTTTTTTAGACAAAGGCGAATACAAGAAGAGAAGGAAGACTTTGGGATGACAGTTAGTGGCTGGACAAATCTCCTTCGCCTCAGCCTATATTTTTAAGATAAGAAACCTTGTCAGGCAGACAGGCTAATTTTTTCCACTTTAATGTGAGGGCTGAGACGGACACCTGTACTGGAGTGCCTGGGTAACACGGTGAAAAGAAGAGGCAGCTTGTAGATGTGGTCCACTCTCACATTTTGAGCTACTTTATATTTTGTTTGCATCACAGATCGAAGTTCAAAAGCTTTACAGCAGCAGCAGACGCACAAAAGAGACACCAGTCTCTTGTTTCTGCGCAGGACTGAATTTAAGGTGTTGCACTGAACTTTCTGCATACGACTGTAGCAGAACATACAATGAATGGAACAAAAAAGTCACTGAGCTGGTTTGAAGGCTGGAGAATGCTTCTTGGAAAGCAAGGATGATCACAGACCATTCTGCATTTATGCACTGTGGCTGAACTTATAGTACAGGTGGAGGAGCCCTGGTTTATTTACTGACACTACAATCTCTGAGTCTTTCCTGCCAAACCAGTGGATTTTGGGTAGGCAAGTTGAGAACATCTCTTCCAAACAGAAAATTAAAACGCTACCATGTACACACCTCCATCAATCAGACACATCACACAGAAGACATTTGGAAGATGTCCTGTAGAGTACACTTGTTAAAAACAAAGTTTCTTTTCTGATAAAACATCTGCAAAGCTGATTGAAACCATTGGCACTTAGGTTTATGTTCATGTCACCTGTCACCTGTGTGCCCATGCACGTGACTGTGCATCCTTGTGCATGTGCACAGGAGCAAAGAGGGGACCCTCTACCAAAAACATGTCTCCATAGTTGCTAAATGTGGCTCAGGTGGTTTAGTCACTGACTAAAGAAATTTCATATTAATTCATTTAAAATGAGCAATACAAAATACACAGATGAGCACAGATATTATGATCACTCACAGATAAATCAAGTAACAACTCACAACTCATATCTCATAACAACAGCACAAGTTCCGGGTCAGTTCTCATAGTCATTGTGCTGGATGAGGGAGAAATAGGCAGGTGTAAAAACCTGAGCCTCCCACAGATTATTCCCCTTTTTCTTTTGAAATGTAAGCAGAATTTCTCTCCTTGTTTCCTGCTGCACTACTTTGAGTACAAATCAAACAATGCAGGTTTGACTTGCGCAAAGAAGAATTTCAAAATACTTTGATACCACATTTGGCAAGAGATTTTTTTTTTTATCTCTTACTGCATCCACTAAGGTGATTGATCCCACTACATGGTATCCAGCACTTCTTTGTTGACCGGTTTATACTTACATGTGAAGACGACCAAGACCGTGCGAAGCAGAAGGTCGACAGCTGTCTCCCATCTCTGTGACACTCGGGCCACTACTGGTGGTATCAAGATCTCTGCTGGAACGTAGAACTGCAGGGCGAAGGTGATGAAAATACCAAAGCAGTACAGAAGCTTCACAGCCTGGTAAGTCCTGGAAACAATGACAGAGGAAGGAGGGGGAATTGACAGAAAGAAAGAGAGATGTGAGAAAGGGACAAAAGAAACAGACTTAAAATAGAGAAAACTAGATTAACCGCCTTGCAGTTGTTTGCCTCCACCAACCAGTCAAGTTGCAGGAAATATGTTCACAAATTGCCCTCCCTGAGTCACAGCATTGAATAATAGCCAGAGGTGTTTGTTGCAGAACATTATGAAGTCACAGTGAAGTTGCCCTTTGACCACCAGATTCTCATCAGTTCATCTTTGAGTCCAAGTGAAAGTTTCCCTCAAGGTGGTCTTGTGAGATCACAAGGGCAAAACCGTGCTCTGTGTGGTCATAGTGACCTTGTCCTTTGACCTTTGACTAACAATATCTATTCAGTTCATCCTCGAGTCCAAGTGGACATGTGTGCCAAACTTGAAGAAATTCCCTCAAGGGGCTGGTTCGAAACTATAATTTAACTATAGTTTAAATATATAACTATAAGGCATTGTAGTAAAAGTACTATAGTGAAGTATACACATTATAGTATACAAAAAAAGTGTTGTGTCGCAAAGTTAGAGCCGAAAAACACATGTCATGTCATGTTTAAATTAGTTTAGTGCACGGAAATGAATCTAATCAAAAACCTATCATAACACACAAAACAAGCATCAGTGCTAGGATCCATCAAAAACATATTACAGGATGAAGAGGAATCAGTTGGTAGCCCTTGTAAAACACATAATAAACGCTGACTGTCTACTGCTCACTTTTTTCAAATACCGATACTGGCAATTACAGTGTTTCGGTTTTCAACCTCATTAAACAGCTTATTTGTTCCACTGATTAGCGACATCGGTCCAGTCATATGGGAGGCATTTCAAAAGACGTCGGTCTACTGCAGCTGTGATGATGGTAACAAGTAATGGGCAAACAAATCTAATTGGCGTCTTTGGTTCTACTAACTTTATTATCTCTGAAAAAGAAAAGGAAATGAGCTCGCAGAAGGAATAAAATGAGGACACATCATGGTTGGGCTTTTTCATCAGAGGGATGAAGATGAACGGTGATAATAACAGCGGCTGTGAACCAGACCAGATGACACACACCACAAATTTGTCTAAGATGTTAGTTTGCTCTGTGTACGTAGGCAAAGATTATTTTCCTAACCTACTTTTTATGTGTAATGCCTGGAGATTTATTAGCTTTCAGTCTGCATGTGCTGGGCTCTGCAGAGATGACACTGCCTATTAAATAGAAGTAATAATTGAAAAAGTTTCCCTATCCATGGCACAATGATACAATAACATACCTATTTTACAGACTAATTCTCAACTTGCTGATGGGTCCTGGGACAAAAGTGAGCAACTAGGCCCCTGTTAACCCCCGTTAACTTCATCTGTAGTTTCTGCGTCTGTGTGTCCGCAACATTTATGACTGTGTTGACTGGACACACGGAGTGTATGTGCACCTTTTTTAAACTAAAGATTAGGCCTCAAATTAATGGCCAGGAAAGTTTAAAAGCCTTTTGCTCTACATGTTGAAACATAGATAAGTTAAATCGTAACTGAACTGGAGAGAGTTAGAAAAGAGCAGCAAACTGTCCAGCATCAAGTCCTGCTAATCAGGGGCTCAAATGCTGCAAATCAGACACCTACATCTATTTGGGGAATGTTGATGTTATCTTACCAGCAGTTTGGAAGGTTGAGAGTTATGCTCCCTCCTATGTGCTCTCCAAAGCACAGATATCCTATAGTGCCGAGGCTGATGTAGAGGCAGGTGACGATGCCCATCCCCAGATACAGAACCAGTGTGAAGCTCTGAGGCCTCTGCATCTTGTTCTCCAGGGGAAGAACCTGCCAACCCACAGAGACAAAGACACAAGCAGACCGTTAACAGGACGATGGGATGAAATGCTTCAATGACATTTGAACAACGTTAGAGGTAACAGTCCAAAGAAGTGAAACATGCCTTCTCGGTGTTTCTGTGAGTTTTTTCATTTTAAAATGCCACTTCCTCTCAGGCTGTGATGTCCTGATTTAGGTTGATGGACGTTATAATGAAAGCTGAATTTGTTGTGACATTTCAGCAAAGGACTGAGTCTCTTTTGCATTGCACTCAATATGTGCAAGTGCAAGAAAAGTGTTATTTTCACTCTCCAGCACACTGAATGGTATTAATTGAATAACAATGAAGAGTTTGCGTCTAGCTACAGCCTCTGCAGGGCTTTCTGCTCAGTGCATCTTAAATTGCGCAATGAAACAAAAGCAACATGTACCATTCAAATTTTAATTTATGTGAAGCCTGAGTACAGTTTCATGCATGCTAATGCCCACTTTGGACACACATGACTATTCATGCATTTCATTTGCTGCTCAGGCTCGTGCAAAATGTTTCTTGCAACAAAATGTCAACATGCTGCAGCTTAATAATTCCTTCACAATAACATGGCTGCTTCACATAATAGTCGAGGGGGTAAACCCCCATTTAGTAGTTGAACTTTACTCTCCTCTAAGGTCTGAATTTATTCGATACATCCAAGCTTCAAGTTCCACCCTGATGTGAGTGATCTGAACACGTGGATTCTTATATTAAGCAAAAACAACATGAATTAAACATGATCAAGCTACTATAAATTCATACTTTGATTTCAGATGACGTTCCACTCTTAACAGCCAAAAGAACCATGAGATATAATGTTGAATATCTGCAGGCGGTATAAACATGCCATCTGTACCTGAATATTTTATCTGGATTGGGACAAACACATTTTAATGCAGGTTGTAGACAGAGCGCATTGTGATTAGAATTGGGATCACAGCCTGGCTATGATTATTGTTAGATCCAGATTAGGTGTAGGTAACATCTCTACAGTTTGGCCTTCTCTTTTTTTTTTTTTGCAAAATTTGAAAAATTTGCTATACAAGTTTAAAAGTCACCTAACTGTGTGTCTTGCTGCTGTCTTAAGCTGCCTTGTAAAAAACTAACAATGATCTGTTCCTCTGTAACTCTGTAAAAGGAAGAAAAATAAGTAGAAACCACACAGGAACATCGCTTCTCTTAACTTCTCTTAAGAATGCTTTATGGCTTACTACCATCAATGATATATTGTGTTCAATCATTTTGACTGTAACTACTACATCTTTGCACTTATTACATAGATGTAATACTTAATACTTACAAGGGTTTGTACTGCACTGAAGCTTTACTGATCTCCTTCACTTTTAAGTTGGTTTGGATAAAAGCGTCTGCCAAATGAGTAAATTTAAGTGTGTGAAAGCTTTACAACTACCATTTTTCTCAGTGTTTAGACATCGAAATATATCAGTGTATTCACTGAAAAGACCCAGAGGGTTAACCTGGGAATCTCAATATTTTTTGTCAAGTACATCAACTCTTCCTACCTAATTTGTATATTAAAAATACAGTTATTATGGAAGTAATGAGAACAGTTATAATACCAGGTATAAATGCAAAGACCCCTGACCAGATGTCATAATCCAGGTAATGTATCCAGATACATATTTCATGTTACCAGCTGTAAATGGGTTTTAAGTGTATAAATGTTAATGTGTTTGACCCTTGATTTATTCAGCGTCATGCAGCTATCATCAGTTGGTTACGTACAACTCCTATCCCTTCAAAGGCAAAGATGGCCGTCCCAAAGAAGAGAGGGTAGTCTTTAGCTCTGCCCACTTTTGGTAGGTTGATGGGGTATTTGATGTTCTGGAGGGAAAACAGAGAAAACATGAAGTAAACATTAATATTCGGTAAAAATTATGTCATCTTATTTGATATTATAATCCAAGACTTTGTTGAATGCTCCATTCTGACTGGCTGGTTTGTTATTTCTCAATGACAGACAAGAGATCCTCCTGTGTATAGTAAGTAATCTCATTAAGTAGCAATGCCATTGTGCCAAGAGAACAACTCTGCTTGGTCCTGTTGGACTCATCTGTTGCCCTGTGCTTACAAAGTACATTAGCTTGTAACAGAAGCATTCACGACAATGAGGGTCTTTGATAAGTAATTGTGGAATATAAATATAGAATAATATAAATAATTGTGGAATGCTGCCTAGCAACAACACGTAACTCTTTTTCACAAACACTTTTAAGGCCCTTGGTTTTAACAGTTGTATTCGCTGTTGAACTAAGCTGAAACTAAATAATTAAAAGTGTAATCCTTAGTCTCTCTGTCGGTGGTCTTTGTACCCATATTATTTTTATATCAATGAATCTTGGGATACGATGGGAGAAAAGGGTCACAAAGGAAAAGAAGGCTGCATTTCTCGAGATTGGTCGCACCACTGTGAAGGATGCAGCCTCTGAATTGGGACACAGCTAATTTCTTTCCTATTATGGGAAAATGTCCTTGTGATTTCACTTTGTATGATTATATTTCACATTACTCTTAAAATAAAGATAAACAAAATGAGCCAAACCTTAAAATGTGAAGTCATTAAAAATGAAACTGAAGCAAGAATACAAGAGCCACATTAATGCTATTATGCATTCTGGGGTGAAATGCAGAGCTACAATAGGGATTCCACACTCTTTTTGAAATATTTGGAGCCTTTATGGTCTAGTTTTCCCAAAATTCTTTGCTGAGGTGATTCATCAGCCATAGAAACACCTTACGGGCCACGTGTATCTCTTAGTGCTGAATCTTTGTAAGGTTTCTGATGCAAGACATTGCTGTTTTTTTTAAAGGCAAGGTTGTTTCTCAGAGACTGTTATGTCTCTGTAATGTCTCTGCTTGATGAAAAACTCCACAGTGGGAAAACAGGTAATCTGGAGGCTCTGTCACTACCAGTTGTCCTGTTATCCATAACAACCCCAGAGAGCAATCAGCAGAGCAGAAACAGAGACAGGGCAGAACAAGCAGAAAAAAAGTTGAGAGTTAAAGGTGGGTAATTGAAAACCTTAAGGAAGAGATTGCATTAGTTTATTGTCTTTATCAGGTTTCTGTTGGAGAAACCTCAATTTTTCACTGGTAAATTTGTGTTTCTTAAGAGTATTGACATGTGAGCATGTGCATGACAGAGACACAGATCAGTGTAAAAAACAGATATCCAAGATTTAATATCTCGATACAGACCAACCCAAATATCATGATACAATATTATCATAATAATAACTATTTTATTATTATATTGTTGTATTTCATGTGTCAGGTATTTTTTATAATATGTAATTAGATTATTAGATTAGAAAGTCTTTCTTTTCACTGAGGACATATATTATTGTATTTTATTTTTCAGATATAAGCGATGCTGCCATTGAAATACAGTAGGCCAAGCAGTGAAAAGACGGTTGGACTTGCAGGGGCTCGGACTGGCAGCAGGGCAGAAAATATCGTATGTGGCGGGAAATATGGCAAAATTTGATATTATCAAATTTTATCGAGGTCCGTCATTCCTGCACTAGATTCAACCATTTACCGTGAGAGAGTAGACGTAGATGAGGACCAAGCTGGCAGTCATGACCAGGTTAGCCACCAGAGACAGAGGAGCCAGGAATTTCAGGTTGGGGGTGAAAACCAGCAGGATGACGGCGGGCAGGAAGCAGAGCATGTAGAGACGGGAGTTGAAGCTCGGCACCAGAACCTCTGTCTGGTTGGTGTGGTTCACGTGGCAGTTGAAAGTGGTGGCGTTGGCTGCTTCTACCACCTGGTGAAGGCAGAAAGGAGGAGAGGAGAACATTTCATCTTCTTTTTATTTCGTGTGTGCAGTCATCTCAAATTGTTGGCTACTGTCCAGATTTGTTCTGTTTTATTATCAGCTTGTCAATCATTTGTGTTTACTTATTTATGGCAATTATTTATCTGCGTATTTTTCTGTTTACAAAAATAAAATATGTATGTATGTTGGCAATCTTTTTTCTTTACTCTCCTTTCATTTGTTATTATTGTTTGTTTATCTGTGTAGATACTGCAGTTAGGAAGATAATGGGTGCTCAAAAGTAAAAAAAAGTGTTTATATCTCTACCATGATAGACTGCTTGATACAAAATTATTAAAAGAAACCCTCAATACTCAGTATTGGATTGCTTGATATAGTTTTGGGCCAGCTGAGGCAGGAGCACCACAGCAGACAGACGCCACCATCTAGTGGTAAGAAATTGTATTACACAAGTTAGTAAATGTCCATGCCCAATAAAAGTCTGTTCGGGGCTATACATATTATTTTACTAAAAGGCAGGTAAAAAAAAAAAATCACAGGTGTGAACAGTTAACTGAGAGCCATTCAACCAGTGTGACTTTCCACATCTTCAACCACAACAAGGGGTCAGTTGGTGGTAAAGAGGTCAGGGGTCAAAGGTCACAGCAATCATGGACAAGGCAAAAATTCCTGTGGCCCCCACAACAAACATAATGAGGATGATTGTGCGTGGTTGGACCAAAACATAGAAAAGAGAACTTGGTTGATAATGTTCTGATTTTCTAATCAGAATCAGAATCAGAATCAGAATCAGTTTTATTGCCAAGTATGTTTTCACATACAAGGAATTTTTTCTGGTGATTGGTGCAATTGAGGATCAGGGGGATCAGCAACAGATTAATCTTAATAATTAAGTGTGTTTAACTGGGTTTTGTTGTTTGAATATTTTGTTTTTTAGTCACATGCTTTTGCCCGGAGAATCTAAACTTGGCCACCTCAAATTTAAGACATGTCAAAGTTTTCTCATGTAGGAGAGATTCAGTTTGTTCATAAGTTCCTCCAAATCCCGTAAAGCTGAATATAATCTTTCTATTTCCACTACATGTACAAGAAACTCATTTGCAGCTTTACTAGTGCATGCTGGTACATTTACAACAATTGTTAGATGTGGTTTGGGGTTATTTTAATTTGTTCTGTTGACACTGCTGCATGTAAATCTTCCCCCTCTGGCGTTATGGAAATCACTGCTAGTGATCTATTTCTTTGTATCTAGTCTGGTATGTGTAAACTTTGAACGCACACTGAAAGACACTCGCTCGCTCAGCGAGCACATGTACATACATGGGCAACACTCTTGCATAACTTTGGAAACTGCCATACAAACTAAAATAACCTTCATGTGACCACGCTAACGGAGGCAAGGCTGCAAGACAACAATCAGAGTAAACAGACACTGGTTCACACACTGCGACTCAATCTCTCCATTTACTGGGTCATGTTAACACTACAGATTTACTGTGACCTGTGCAGGTGAAATACACAGTAAGCTGTATGTAATAATAACACAGCAAACAGTCGCACATGGAGCAACATGTTAACATGACACCAAGAAATCATGAAAGAGCCCACTGTGTAAATAAAGGTCTAGTTAATGGCTTTTAAGTCACATGAGGTGTGTATGTGTGTGCGATCTAACCTGCTTGACATTGTCACTGAGGAAGACAAAGTAGACGCAGCAGAAGCCCAGCTGGGTGATGATGAGAAACAAGTTCACCGTCCGTCTGAGCAACACAAAGAGTCACAGAGGAAGAAGACAAGAGGTCAGACAGAGGGTAAGAATCCTTATACAGTAAATACCGGGACGAGTACGTTCATGAACCAACACACCAATTAGGAAGACGGCTTTCTGAGGGGAAACACTGATATTTGCAGTATTTTGTGCTTTTAGTATATTGAGCGAGGGAATAGTTCCAAGTTTTGGGGAAGATGCTTTAATTAGTGAGCTTTAGCGGCTGGTAGGTGTATTTATTTTTACCACTCGACAGACGCAGGTTAGCTGCTTCCAGCCTTGGTACTAAGCTAATCTAACCTCTTGCTGGCAGTAGCTTCCTGTTTACTGCACAGAGAGTGGTATCAATCTCATTACCAAGATGTTGAATTATTCCTTTAATTTTGGTTATTTTCATGCCAAAGGTTTTTATTTATGCTTTATTTTACAAGCCTGTTTAATTCTGAAAAAAATCCATGCTATTATCTAACAATGTTCCTGATAATAAGCTTCTTGGTACCACTTAGAAAAACAGGAATTTCCTTGAAAGTGTTCTATTTCAACAACTCACTGTTGAGGTGGAGCTGAGACCACTGTGTTAACAACAGCGATTTAAAAACAAAAATAAGAAAAGTACATTCATTGAAAGTGTCCCAATTAAACAGTTTGAATTTCCCCTACAAGTACCATCAAATTACCTCCACCTTTCCAGGAAACATCTTAGAAATTCTAAGAAAATCTTTCAAAATATACAGACAAGGGAAATAAAGAGTTACTAACTTTTTCTTAACAAAATAAAGCATTGGGTATTTTCTCTCTAAGCATCTGTGATACAGTTGTAGGTTTTAAAAATATTTGTCTTACTTTCCCCATTGTGAATGTCTCCTCAGCCATGAAACGTTTTCCATCCCATACTGCACCGCTTCACCATAGGTCAGAGACGGCCTGTTCACCCTGGATGAGGAACACATCAACATCCTTTAACTGCCATTGTTTTCATCTGTTTGGATGCAATTACTGTACTGTTTAGTACTGTTTAGATATTAGATATATGTTCTTAATGTCTATTTATCCATGTTCACCATCATACTTTGCAGTCACAGACATTGAGGGTTGCTTAGTGCAACCACAAGAAGCCTTAAATGAAAATGCAAGTTGTAGAAAAACCCTCTGCAGTGAAGATCAGATATGCATGACATTACATAACAATGCACAGTTAAGTGTAAAATGACTCATTACAGCTACTAAGAATAACAGACATATTTTTGGGAAGAAAGATTAAAACAGCTGATAAAGTGTAGAGGTGGAAAAAAGTGTTTTCATCCATACGTGGGCATATAACTGTGTATATGTAGTTATAGCGTTTACTAAATGTGACCTGTGGCTCCTGCATGTGAACAAGGGAAAAGGAGGAAGTGATGATTCTGACTCTGCAGTAAAGGGACCTCAGAAAAAGGAAGAGCTGCATTTTCCCATGAGCATTTCTCGTCTGCATTTCATTAATTAATTCATTAATGGGTGAATTTTCTGTGTGGAAGATATTTCTGACTGAGGCTCGTTGTAGAAGCTGTTCATTCATGCTCTCGATCTGCTTAATCCTCTTTAGCGTGGCAGGACGGGCCTGCCGTATATCCCCGTCTTAACTGGGCAAAGGTCGGGAGACACCGTGGAAGGGCAAGTTCACTGTCACAGGCAGCATCAACTGCAACACACACTAATGGGATCCTGATAACGGGTGTGTTAATCACCTCAGTTGTAATTCTGTATACTGGATCATACATCTTTTATGGTCTCAGTGGTTCAATTATAATCAAATGGTTTGAAATTGGACAGCTGATAACATTTACTGCAGCACCACTTCTGCTTGGTGGAGCTGATGACAGATCCCAGTTACATTAGGTCGTGTTTGTGGAGCGGATGACAGCGTCAGTGGGTGAAATGCAGAACTGCCCATATGCCACTGATTACACAGTAGAAAAAGGTGGAGACACACTAAAACGGGGTGTAACTGGTCAGCCAGTGGCAACAAAAAAAGTCACTGTTGGCACAGTGGACTGCTGTGTAAACAAATGACAACGAAGGCAGAGCAGAAGTAGTGGTTTCACAGCACATACAGAGTTGGATTATTTTGCAGAAACAAGCCACAGTGGACCTGCAGTGTGCAACTGGAGGTAGCGACAAAAAATTATCATGGGGCTGTGTTTTGGAAACAAACAATTTCAGTCGCATCTACAGGGAAAGACAAACTAATAGACCCTCATGGAAAAGGACTTTAAATTGAACCTAATTTATCTCGACTTGACTTATCTCTGTGTAGCTTGGTAAAAAAAAAAATCCTATATTTCCCAAAAACAAACCTGTTGCCCTCAGAGAAGAGAAATTAACTTTTTCATTAAGAGGTGGGTTTAGAGTTAGTGTTCTGACAGTATACAGAGGTTTTTCTGCTTTGTTTATCCAGTGGTGACTAAAAAGGTTCCTCATTAGAATTTCCAAGTAATATACTACTTTCATGATACATACAGATACACACGATCGACCTTTCAGAGAGCTGAAATCTTTTCTGTTATTTAACATGACAGAAATGGGTTTTCAAGTCTTAAGACTCTCTGAGGTGTGTTACTTACTTTGCACTGAGGTGGTGGGAACATTTGACCAGCAGCCTCATACAGTGGACTGCGATGATACCCATACACAGCAGACTGACTGGGCCGAGCTAGACAGAGAAACAGAGAGAGACAGACAACGTTACAACCTAACACTGAAACATGCTGAGGTTGTCCTGTGAGCTGAAATGAAGGGTGTCAAGTGTCATTATGTGTCCAAATAAGTACATTAATTAAAGGTTCACTAATATGGCCTAAGAGGCTGCTGTCTAGAGCTGCAGCAGCTAATGGACTAGAACTTGCTGAATTTCTTGGCCTTACATTTTGATAAATTGAAAGTTATGGGGTTTTGGACTATTCTACTATATTGTGATGGTGATTTTCCATGATTTCTAATGGTTTACAGACCAAATGATTCATTGATTCATTGTGAAAATAATTGGTAGATTAATCAATAACTGTAAATAATTGTTAACTGCAGCACTGCTGCTGTTTATATTCAATATCTTGTCTCAGCCCGTGGTGAACAAATTCTTTACGTTACAGGGAAATTGACTATTCTAAAGGGAAGGAGGTGTGAAGATGTTGTCTTAAACACTTGTTCCATGAACATGTTACTGACAACTTAACATGTGTTGTTGAGACATATTCATTCATGAATACAACTCATTTTTCTTGATAATACTCCCTCACTGGATATATTCCGCATCAAATTCAAACTTCAGTACAAGCCTGACTTTGTCTGTATTGACTGTCTGAATGGTGACCAGACCTGCTCTGTGACCTGCTGTGATTAGCTGATAAACTCTGCGTACTTACCACCAGACCTGCATTCTTGACAGCCAGAGGCAGACCCAGCAGCCCCGTACCAATGTTCCCCTTCAACAGGTGGATAAGAGTCTGACAAAAACTGGAGGAGGAAAAAAACAGTCACACCTGCCATCACAGCCAGACAAACCTCACTTTATTACGTTCTCACTGTTGGACACTGGTGTTACTGACTGTTGGTGGTTAACCGCACATTAGATTTATAACACTTACGAAGTTCCCGTTTGCCCTCCAATCCTCTCATAGTTACGCTGGGGTCTGGATGGTCCAGGAGGAGAGGGACACAGAGCGTCCATTTCTGATGGATTCTGGTCAGAAAACAAAGAACCTACAACAAGGAGAAGAAAGACAGAAAATGCCACTGATTAGATACTATACACACACCTGACAAAGGTAATGGATTATCCTAAAACCTCTGCATTTGATAGGCTTGGTGTGGTTACAGCAGACTAAATTAGTAATATGGAAAACAACATGAGCCTTTGCCACTTTCTGATTTAAAAAAGCCCTTTTCAGTTCACATGTTTTTCTCCACTCCTGTCTGCATTCGACTATTTCCTCCATTTATTTCAGAACGGGGCAAACAGTAATTTAGAAATACTGCAGCAAAACCAAGTTACACTACATGAACTACACTGCTAAGTTTGAAGGTTAGACAGCTAATTACCTGTTCAGCTGCGGCACATTAAACATCAAGTAAACGTTCCTGCAAATGTCACTTGGGTGCAGTTTGACAGAGTGTTTGGCACATGAAGTATAGCGACAGTTTTGTTTACTTTGTCTCCCTCCACATCCTTGTTCCTATGGCAAAGCATAGCAAGCCGTTGCCTGTTTACACATCTGACACACATCCCTTGAGTACTGCCCAGTTACTTGGTCAAGTGCTGCTGAGAAACATCTAAAAAATACTTGGAACACAGCAGCCAGATCACCATTGTTCTTTTCATGCTGTATGTGTAAGATGCATAAATAACTATCATGGCTGACGGAGGAGGAAAAATTTAAATCTGGTCCTCCGTTATTCACACGAAATGTTCTGTGGAATAATACACAACACTTTTTTGTGGAAAACATAGTAAATACAGGTTCTTGCTGTGGGTGTGGTCATCTGTGGGTGCCGAGTCCATGAACAAATTGTATGATGAGAACTGTCCTTTGCAGGACTGCACTGCTTGGAATCTGCTCCCGTCTACATTAGACAGACTTCAAAAGGTTACCAAAACTAAATTTGATGAATCTGATTTAGATGTTTTCATTTTCTTTTTGTTATTGTGTGTTTGTGACTATCTTGTTTTTGTTTTCATTGTAAGTTACTACTGTTTTATATGTTATTCAAATTATTTTCTGCGTTTTGGTTTGTTTTGTTTTTTTCTGCTTTATTGATATAGTTAATTTTAATACTTCTTTCTTTTATTTGTTGTTTTTGTGTGTGGACCCCAGAAAGACTAGCAACCACTGTGTGGAAACTAATGGGGATCAAAATAAAGAAAGAAAGAAATGAAGAAACAACAGATCCACAGCAACATTATTATTCTTTTGGAGTCATGTTTGTGTCCTCTTAATGAATCTAAATCCAATATTCATTCCCCTTTAAGCAAACATCTTTCTCTTTAGCTGCTACATGCTGTGATGAGGAGCTGGGCTGGGAGACCACAGTGGGTCTAGAGCCTTTTTTTTCTCAGAAAACAAACAGCAGATGATATAAAGCTCCACAGACTTAAGGAAAACTTGAGAGATAAGCTGCAGTTAAATTTTTTAATTGGGCTCTTTCCACAGACACAGGAACACTTCGATGGTATTAAAATCACTCTGCACCAGGCTCACGGCACGTGAGCAATTCTCATGACTTTTAAAGTCACAGTGTCCTAATTTGATGGAGATATTTCTACAAAGTTCTCCTGTGAACCAGCTGACTATAATCAACACATGACAACAATCAGCAGTGAAATATCTTCTCTTGTGACTTTTATTACCCTTTTAAGCAGAGAAGCACTGTCGGGCAATATTCTCAGTGTTGGAGGGGTGAAGAGCGTAATATTCATTTTTGCATCAGCAGGCAGAATGTCTTCTCCCAGTGTGAAAACCAATACTAAAGTGAAACTGAAAACATCTTTAAAAGCCACAGCTTCATGCTCCAAAACCTCTCAGCTAGACATCTGTTTCACTTAACAACGGCCTTGATGCCACCTGATACTACCCGACAAATACTGATGATGGTCATGTTTTTTAAGCATTTAAGTCCAACTGAAATAACACTGAGTTCTCTGTCTGCTACAGGATCCATACTGTATTTGCTGTAATTCACCAGTCCTGTGTTTCTCTTTGAGAAAAAAAAATCTGAAACCATAAGGGAGATATTTCTATTTTATATTCTGCGGTTTCCTGATGGCGCCCTCTTCTTTTGCATTAATGCAAATCATTCTGGTATCTGTCTACATAGATGGAGACCTTATTTCAATACAGCCAATCAACTCTTGCATATAGCAGTAATGTCACCGTTTCTATAATCTGAAGAGCAGACGGTCGCACTGAACCAAGCAGCTCAAACACAAAGCCACAGACTCCAAACAACCCGCTTTTCCTGATAAAGTCTCCTTCATAGCTAAAAAACTAAAACACATGCCCTGTCCTGCACTTTAGCTTGATGAGTGCACTGCTAAGATCAGTTCACATGGTAGATAGCTAAGCAGCTGCATCACATTAAATCGCATTTAAACATACCTGCAAATGTCACCTGGGTCTGGTTAGTTGCTGCTGCACTCCTCACTCCCCAGTACCACAAGCAACACACTATTTGCACATGCCACGTAGCTACAGCGCAGGTTTGTTTATGTCTTCTTCCGCACTGGCACTTTGCTAACCTACTAGCTGCTGTCAATCAAACAGCAGCTGGCCTGCATATAAATAAACACACTGACATTATTTTAGACTGCAAAAACTGATAACTGGACTTTAAGGTTTACTTTAGTTCAGTAGAGCTTGTCCTTAAATGTCCTTTAATGGGCAAAAGATGGAGGGAAAAAAAGGGTCAAATGGTTGCTTCAGTGTATTCCATAACCATGCACAAAACATAAATACAACACATAAAAATTGTTATTAGAAAGAAAAGTGTAAATATAATATTCACATAATTCAAGATGAATCAGAGACCCTTTAAAGTCGTTCTGCACATCATAAAAAACAGCCACTTTATGTTCTTTTAAAGACTAGATCACCACATAGTGAACATCTACTTTGTTAGTGGGACCTCCTGCCAAACAAGGCACCAGAGGGTGTCATCTTAGATGATTCAGTGTCTACCTGCAAGGCTTGGGTGATATCCAAAATTAATAATCTCAATTGCGGCCAGCCTGAATATCGGCCCAAGACTACTGCCTGTCAACTGGGATTACACATAACCGCTCTGCATCCATCGATCTGCATTGTACTACATCTACACTATTATTCCCACAGCCTTTCACTTTTTAAGATTGTGACAACAACTGAATGTAATCAGCAAAAACAGTGCACTTGATTTTAATACCTTCACCTCGGATGTCTACATCACTTGAAGCCATCATGTTGGGTCGGGTGGTTTTGTGGAGGGATGGGTGTTCCCTCTCCCAGCCTTGTATATCCTAATGCTGGGAGATCAGAGAGACCAGCATTGACAGCTTCCTACAACAGAAGAGACAAAATAATTCAGTTAAATCTGGCAGCAGCAGCAGCAGGGAAACGAGATCACGGCCTTCACAATAAGAGCAAGCCATAGTGATCTTTAAATGACATCTTGCCCCTTTAATTCATGACATGTATTTTTGTACTGCAATATTGATACGATATTGCAAAATATCATATCAATATTGATAATATGATGTGATAATATGATGTGATGAACTTGCTGAGAATAAACAAAAAAAACAAAAACATCACTTCAGGAACAGGCAAATTCAATACCTGGCAAATCTTCACATTATTTAAAAATCACATAAAAACAATCCAACATTGTCATAGAGTAGTCCTGTTCCTGTATTTATAACTTTCCACAGTGAACTAATATAACCAGTCATAATGAAGTGATTAATACTACAGAGTAAATGGTTTGGCAAAGAAAGTTGACAAATTTAACTCTGTCACTATCACAATATCAATATAACATATAAGAAAGTTCTGCTTGTTTGTGCGTTGATGTGTGTTAATTCTGTCTGTTTTGTTACATATTCATGCTCTGAAAAGAGAATTTAAAAAGCTATGACAGCAGAAATTAACCTTTGACACCATGTTTCCAACGAAATGTTCTGTCAACTTAAAGGTTAAACATACAATTGCTGAATGTATAAAAAGTAAGCTTATTGTATCTATATTTACAGTTTTTAAGGATTAAATCAAGACGTGAAAAAAAATCTCTGATTTGAATGATAATAAATTTGTGTCTGATAAGGTTTTTCCACAATTAAAGTTGTATCATCCATTTCAAAATTCTTAAAATTGCATCTACTCCCTCTTACTCATTGGATGTACAAATATTTTTAATAAAAAAAAATTTAAAAAAAAGATGTGACGGAAAAGTCTATTCTACGTGTGTGTGTTCACCATTTTGCATAGTGAGGCTCAAATATCCAAGTAAAGTAACATTAAACAAAACACATTTTTGAGTGCTGATCAAACGCCCTCTGATACATATTGTCATTCTGTGATTATGAGATAAACTTTATTGCTAGAGAAAATTATTATATCAATATTGGTCTATCAACAGAAAATTAATCTGGAACTATTTTGATGATCAAATAACCTGCAGTTTCTCTGATGTAATAATTTGCTATTGCTCTATTTGTCAGTCGGTCAAAATAAGCTATTTGATTACATCACATTGGACTCTGTGAAATTATAATCGGCATCCTTCGCTTTTTTCCTACATTTGAAAGACAATATAATTATTTGAGTAAATAATAAGAAGATTCATTGATACAGAAAAGGACTGGCAGTTTCAGCCTCAGTCAACTCTTACAGCTTGAAATCAGATCTGTTCAAAATATTCTCTGCTGTTTCTCTACAACATTGTCTGCTCAAAGCTTTGGACTGACACGCCAGTGTGTTGGACAGTTCTTGAGCAAGGCACTTAACCCCAACCCACTTCAGTCATGATGTTATGTAAGAGCAGTATAAGGGCTGTCAGTTCAAACAGGGCATGTGAGAACATCGTTACGACCTGCTGTGTGTTGCTGCTGTTTCTAATCACAGACGGATTTGTACAAAGACTTTGCTGTCCACCCGCTGATTCGATGCTTTTAAGGCGACAGAGAAAGTTTGGACTGTGCAGAAATTTTAAGGAACCAAAATGGTTCGGTTTGCTTTTCAGAAGTCTCAGATCGAATGGGCCCACTTCCTTAATCTTCATGTCACAGCATAAGGAGTTCAGAACACCATGTGAAACTGGATATCTGTTTTTAAAGGAAAAATCACACCTTGGACTTCTATCCAAATAAATCCAAATAAGTGCAAAACAAATATATGCTTTTAAAGCCATCATAGAATTCCCCCTTCAGGTATTTATCCTGCATCTATCTCACATTAACACTGTAAAGCACTGATTCTTGAATGTAAAACTAAATAGGGATATATTAAAGAACCATTGTCCACACAGAGTGAAACTTTGTGTCTCCTGGCAGTTCCTTCTTGGGATTAGACGTTGTTCAGCAGTGGTTTGGTGAGCATGCAGAAAAGACTTGTGATTTCCACAACTACAGTGTAAATGTGTGCTCTGTCAATTATGAGCTACTCAGCCATTCCCTTAATGTGCCATGACATGAGAGAACTAAACCAAGCACCATAGAAATGCAAATAGCATGGTGTGGAATTTCTGAATAACATGAATAATACTGTCACTTTAAAAGTGACAAAAGGAGACATGGAGACCTTCCAGGTCAGGCAACAAAAAATAGTGACCTTTACCTTCAGAGCTCTGAAAGTCAGCATTAAAGCTGATACTGGGTACAGTGTCCAGCGTTTAATCAGGGCGCGGCCAAACTAAGTCAGCTGTTTGTTCATCTTCATTTGTTCTGTAATGTTTTCAAATGCTTGGTGTTGTCCTTTCATGACAGAACACAAATACACACTGAGGACCGACCAGATCGACCCGATAATCCCATTATTTTTAAACTAATCTTTGGCCAAGAGACGTGTGAGTGTCTCTGTCGCCTCAATGGACGCGGTGATGAGGCAATCAACCGGGACAAACATCACTGATGGGATCTGGCCAGGAAACTACACCATCAGACGAGCTTATGATTAATTGTACTGTGTTAAGAAAGCAGATAAATAGAGCCGTGCACGAACGGTTTAGTTGCCGTTTGCTTCCGAGAAAGACACGCACAGAGAAGGGACTGAAATAGAAAGAAAGGAAGACGGCGGCTAAAATGGGAACAGCTATACACTGGTAATAGCCTGTTACCTGTTTGTAACGCTTCGGCTCGACGAGAACATTAAAGCTAGCTCGCCCTCCGTCATGTTTGATAAAAACAAGGGTTAGCCAACGTTAGCTGTATGCCCCGATGCCATATTTGTGTCCGTAAACACCCACCAACACGGCTCTCCACGTACACCAACTTACCTCGGAGCAACCTTGTCCTCCCTTCCCGGTCCTGGCTGGCTCGACCAGAGGCTAACTTCGCCGCAGACCTCTAATTTTCATATCGTAAACATGTCTGGTGATTGAACGCAGCGCGACTGTGACACTGCACCGATTGAACAGTTGGTGGTTGCTCGGCTCTCAGCGTCAGGGAGCCAGCGGGGTGGTCACATGACCCGGCCGGGCGAGGACGTAGTGCAGTCGTGGTCATACAGGCTCGAGGGCGGCGGTGGAGGTGTTTCCACGTACTGTTGCCATGGGGACGGACTGCAGTAGACAAAGCTAGCGTTAGCATGTTTAAAAGCTCATATTTAGGGTACGGTCTGTGGGATGAAGCCGACATGTCTCAGCTCTACTTCCTCTATTAAACCCCCTTACTCTTGTCGGGAAGATTGAATTAAATTCTGGCATGGTCCTATTACATATTGAGATTTATGAGATCCACTGCTCATTGCGGAACTGGATTTGCCTTTATCACTTGGATCAGTCATGAGACCACTCTGGACAACTCTGTTCACTAACAGGTTTTTATCACCCTTATTAACATGGCTGGATATACCTCCAAATGGGCCCTGGGGGGCAAATATTTGTTGTTGGACCCCTGGGGGTAGGATGGAGGACTCAGCGTAGTTGATATTGTACTTCACTAATGCAAATGTGCAGCACATTTGTGATTAATCAAATGACATAAAGGCAAATTATGTGGAGTAAACCCAGAGCTCTATAAGAATTCAGAAATGCAGAGGTAGGAAAAAAAAAAAGGAAAACGATGTTTGCCTTATACAAGTCCACCTAAAGCCAAAGAAGTGAGCTTTAAAATATTGAATAACATCCACCCATCTATTGATTTCTTGCATATAATCAAAATATCATCTCCAGTAGATTCTGTCAAGACTGTCGAACATATTTTCTTCCAGTCTGAATGCAGGACTGCATGAATCTTTATATATATAAGGAAAAAACTGGACTTTATGGTAAATAATTAGATTTTGTTGGCTAAACAGTTTACTCATAAATGTAAGTATTATTTAAAGGGTTTAACCCTGAAAGAACAATTGTAAGAAATAATAAAAAGAAACAAAATGTACTTGCAAAATATCTCTAATGTATAGGACAGAGAAACTCTATTCTTTGTCCTGTTTATGTTGGTTGAATACGACACTCACTCGTCTTTTCCGCTACTGATCGGACTTTTATTTTGGAAAGAATGTAATAGAAGCGTTAGTTTGGGAAACTACACTGAGGCTACGTTTTGAAGTTCACTGCGCAGTTTGTTTTTCATTTATTCTCTCCTCATCTCATATAAGTTGCTCAAAAACCAAGTGCAAAGAAACCTAAGGTTTTAGAAATCAGCAGAAAGCGAAACAAAATGAGAAACACCCATGCAAGATGAGCATTTTCTGTATGTCAAGGTAGCTAAAATAACAGTGGAAGTGAAACACTTTTTTTTCTCTAAAACTTTATTCAAAAAGTAGACAAAACATGGAGTGTGGTGAGCCAGTACCTCAGGGGATAATAAACAAAAGATGGTGAAGCCAATAAAACGGACACCACAATTTTCCTAACTTTACATAATGACAGATTTCTTTAAATAATGAATGACTCCTGTTCCTTCAAACAAAACTGAATAGCA
The DNA here is from genome assembly GCF_046630095.1 of Trachinotus anak. NCBI lineage: Eukaryota > Metazoa > Chordata > Actinopteri > Carangiformes > Carangidae > Trachinotus > Trachinotus anak. Next base: position 12,044,670 of record NW_027273872.1, on the reverse strand, counting down.
AATCCTGTATATTTTACAGGCCTTTTTGTTTACAGTCAAAAATAACATGCAGGCACAAGTTTATTCTTTATATATAAATATACACTTTAAAAATGTTTATACCCGATTCAAAAACAATGCAAAATAAAAAAAATATGTGAATCTATCAAGAATGCATCTCTCTTAATTTGTCACACCGGAAATCGTGCTGGTGATGAAAGTTACCTTGACGCGAACCGGTTAAACCGGCAGTGAACGTTTCTGGAGGTTTTCGCAGTATTTGCAGCAGTTGCAAGACAGCCAGAGGCGAAAGTCCACAGCTGAGCCGACAGCAGTTTGAGACACATCACTTTAAACATGACCGTGAGTTGTTGCGATCCTTATTTTGTTTGTTATGGAGTTTAGCTTGAAGTAAGATAGCATTTCCTCTACGGAATGCTAAGTAGCCTGCAAGCTAGCTGTCAAAACTGCTTTAGCTCATTTATAAGTTACGGATCGCGTCTATTGATCCAAACCACGGTTTGTTCGAGGCCAAAACTTTAGTAAGCTACAGCGTGAATTCAACAGCACATTGCGTTAGCATCATTAACTCACAGTACACAAGTTTAGTTTACTGTTGAGGTATTGTAGTTTGTGCACTGCAGTAATTAATCGACCAATCTTTTAGCTCTAAAACAGAATATGTCACACACCAGCATGATCGATAGTTGATTGACTGAATAATTATTGGCAGCTATTTTGATCATAGTCGTTTTAGTCAGTTTCAGTTTTTGTAACTTTAATTGGAGCAAAACAATGTTGTATGATAAATCGTTAAACAAAACAAATATCAGCAGATTAACTGTTGTTGATTATAGGATTGATGATTATAGTGATACTGAATCTCATGACAGAGATGATAAAACTAATCACACAGAGAGATGAACGGAAATGCTTGAATCTGTCTCTACCAGAAGCACGAGTTTGAGGTGGCGATGACCTGTGAGGGATGCTCAGGAGCTGTTACCAGAGTCCTCAACAAACTGGGAGGTAAGGCTCTTCTTCCCCTTCAGACTATATGATCTGAAAATCTTTTGCAACTTATTTGACACCTCTCTGCATTGCCATTGTTAAATAATATGAAAAGTTCAATTAATTTATAGCATCAACTTAAAAGAGCCCACACAGCTCTCTCCTCTGTGCTCTCATAGAATTCAGTAAGAGTTAAAGTGCAGTTACATTTTTTAAAGGCACCTTGCATCACACCAACCTCATGACTTCTTGGCTCTGAATGTTGAGTCAGCCAATGAGTCGCCTGATGCAGTGGTACTGTTTAAACTTATATTTGCCTCAGTCATTAAAATGCTGTGTGCCAAAGTGACACTACGTACCAGTCCCAGTCCCACACTAGAAATCTGTTTTGTTAAAACCACACCTCACAGGGTGATATTTTCCTTCAAATCCTCTTAGACTGTTAGATCTCACAAATCCATGACGTTAGAGTGGTGAAAAGATTTACTTTGTCGGAGTGCTGCTGCATTTTTAACATATAACCAACATCAGAATTTAAGTGGCTTATGGTGAATCTTTTCTTTATACAGTTCAGTGCATGTAAGTGCAGTCATGCAAGGGTCTGAGGGGTATCCATGGTGCTTTTGGTTCCTGGAGTTAAACAGAGTGCCTCTTTGTTTTCTCTGCTGTTAGATGTGAAGTTTGAGATCGACCTGCCTAAGAAACTGGTTTGGATTGAGTCTGACAAAGACGTGGAGGTTCTCACGGAGACACTGAAGAAGTGCGGGAAGGAGGTCAAGTACAACGGCACTAAATGAAGGAGTCTGCTTCTGCTCATGTAGAACAGGTGACATGATGGAGTAAAAGTGTTGAAGTCAATTTTTTTCCCTGCCAGCTGAGCTCATAGATTTATATTTCTTTTCCCACAGGTTTATGTTCATGACACCATAAACTAACTGTAAATCTGTAGACTTTTCTGACCCCCAGAAATTATGGAGAATTGTAAGTTGTAATTATTAATTTTATTTTAATTATTGTGTTTTAGAAACACTAATGTCCGAATAAGGTGAACATAAACAAAAAAAAAAAAAACGAACATCATTGATCTCTCTCTTCAATGATAAATTTAATCACAATTCACATAGAACATATTTGTCCTTCATGTCACAACTACTTTCAGTATCAGTTCATCTGATATGGATTTCTAAATGTAATGCTATCAGTTGACTTATTTTCTTCCATCTGTGTGTTTTCTTTAGGAAATGATTGCTGCTGGTGCAAGGTGAACATTTATACTGGAATTCAAGTTCTTTGCCTGTCAGGAAGAGTCTGATGCCACCCCCCCACACCCCCACCCCACCCCACCACACAACCCCCCACACTCCCCCACACCCCCTACCCTGTGCCAACCCTCCTGCAGCTTACACGCACAAAAATCCCCTTGGATGCGGATCTTCTTTCAGTGTTTTGATTTACAAGGCCAGAGCTGCTGAATGCATTTGGGGAATCATAACAAAAACCAAAATTCATGATGCTACGCCAGTTTGTTTGTGTTCCACGTCGTTTCTTCTTCAACACAGTGGCCTGGCCTAAATAATCTCTACAAGTATTCTTCCAACATACCTCTGGCTGTAATCAAAGCCGTCCTGCTTCTCGTCCTGTATAGTATGAAAGTTATGTTCGTACCCGTCTGTCCTGCTTGTATAAGAGTTCACTCAAAAACAGAAAAAAAACAAGGCACTAACAAACTTCCTTTGACAAATTTGAAGTACATTCCCTGAATTGTAAAAAATATGGCAAACTGTAGACAATATTTGTCCAAAGGTTCACACAGTATTGTTTTTGTTGGAATTTAAACTTTTCCTTAGAAGCCACATGTATGTAGATGTTTGTAGATCTGCACCAAGGAGGAAATCAGTCTCTTCCCTTCTTGACCCTCTGCTGGACTTAAATTTGTAAAACTGCTTCCTCTTTGCTTTGTCACAGTTTACACTACAATGATTGACTAACACCACAAGTGAAGTAAATCATGTTCATTGAGATTTTAATTCTCTCTGTTGTTCTTTTACTTTGAGAAAAAGACAACCATCTTCTCCTGGGCTTTTTGTAACCGTCCATCTTTCTATATATTGTGTGCAAACGGGAAATAAAATGAAATCAGTTCTGTGTCATTTTGTCACAGTTTGCTGTTTTATTCCTTTACACAGATCACTTAATGGAGAGGAATACTGAAACTAAGAATGGTTTAAGAACAGTGTTTCATCATGGCAAAAACATTGGTCTCGTCTGTGCACTGGAGGAGGTGGAACATCCGCATCACAGATAGGATTGTGTGCCTGATATGGATATACATCACATTTGATAAGATCTGATTACTTTGCATATCCAAGTTTGCTTAATCAAGATCATACACACTACCAGTGCCCGCATGTTCAAGAAAACTTTCTTCCACAGTATCACTTGAATCAATTCTATAAAATGTGTGAAAAAAGGTGAATTAAAAGATGGTAACTGGTCAAGTAAAAGGAAATTGGTAGTTATGATAATTGGACTTTTATAAGATACTCTGCTGATCGTGTTTCATGAGTGGCAGGTCAGACTGATACTGATCCTCACTGGAGTCTTGACTTAAAACCTGAATGTGTTACAATGCAACTTCAATATTTAATATTAAAATGGCAACAAGGTTGTGGATTCAAACCTCCTGGCCTTTCTTTGTGGAGTCTGCATGTTCTTCTCCGTCTGTGGTACATATATATATGCTAACACCAGTCAGTCCAGCCCACCCCCACACCCCACTTCCCAATTGCTTTTAACAAACAGATAAAAAAGTCTATATGTCTACACACACACACACACACACACAGGCCACCTACACCTATACACATTTATACTAAAAAAAAAAAATGGAGAATGAATGAATGAAGAATGTCTCACAGTAATCAGCGTTGGAGGTACGGTGGAAAGAGGGACCAGGTGTTAATATGTCAAGCTTGGCGTTATGTTCCATATTTTGTAATATAGTTGGCTATTGTAAGCCAAATAGTCATTTTGTACACCAAAAAGGCATTGCACTAATATTTTATGGTGTCACAGTGTCAGATCCCCATTCATTGTTATGAAGCAAACTGGAGAGATTCTACCTGTTTACAGATCTTGACCAAACTGCTCGGGGGCACAGCAATATGAAAATGTGAAATCTTGCAAAGGGTTGAATTATCCTTTAAACGCACAATCCATGATTATACTATAGTGATTCATTCTCAAAGCATCTGATGAAAAGAAAAAAAACAAAAAAAAAACAGACAAAAATTATAAAGATTAAAGTCATCATGGAAGCTTATAGGAGGGCTTTATTTAAATGATTTAAATTATTTAATTTCTCAAATTGAAAATGAAAAAATGTAATTCCACGAAATAAATAAAATATAAGACAGTAGCGAACATGTGACATGTGAGTCGGCGGTCATGTGACCGACTGGGCCGGTGCGGTAGTAAACACGGAAGTAACCGATCCACCGCGGAGAGAAGCAGTCAGTCCTCGCTGGGTTTCGCCAACGGTGTTTTTAAGCTGCTCAGAACGGTGTCGGCAGTCTGCGCTGCGGGGGAACAGGATGGACCGGTCGGTGATGTTGGCGGTAACAGTGAGTCTGGTTGTAGCCGGTGTTGTCACCCAGGTGAGCTGCAGGAGAGTCACCAACGCAAAGGTGAGTCACAACCATGGGTCACAACATCAACGCAGTCTGTTCCCTGTGAATATGCATGCCCCCCTAACGGTGACGTGTGAACTCCTAACCACTGTTCACATTGCAAACTAAGCAGTAACAATAAAGTGTGAATATTTATCAATATAAAAGAACAATTAGAAACAAATTCAGTGTATAAAATGTTGTGCAGGAGAAAATTAAAAATCGTATCTCCACACTGTGTGGAAATGTTTGTGGTTTCAAGTCTGGAGGAGTTGATTTCTCACAGAGTAAGAAAATGAATCAATCTCTGTGTGGAAGTTTGTAAAAACACTGGTGAGCTGGTACAGATATATGACATGGTTTGTATTAAATGCACAAAAATGTGAAAATGCTGGTCTGTGTTGTGTTTGTTGCGTACAGGTTTTGGGTTTTGACTGGAAGAACTGCGGCCAGCCCGATGCTCCTGCTGTACTGAAAACTCTGGCCTTGTCTCCAGACCCCATCACCATCCCAGGAGACCTGACAGCCTCCGCCTCAGGAACCACATCTGTCGAACTCGCTGCTCCGCTGGCTGTGAGTACACCAACACCGCCCTTTATGTACAGGAGAGTGTACACACTTCCTTTGTTGTCGTTTTTTTTTTTTTAATGTCAGGACACATGTGAGTGCATCGGAGCGTAAAAATACTCCACACTTCAGCACATCAGTGTTGCGGCCTGTTTTTGCCGCTGGATCATAAACACAGTGCCACTTAAGACAAGTTCAACTGTCTCGTGCAATGTCCTGTTCTCTTTTCAGAGAACCCAGGCGTGTCTGAACCTGATGCTGATCCTGTTAGTTTCCTGTGAGCAGAACAGGGTGCGAACACTGTGATTAAAAGAAAATAGATAAATAAATGAGGAAAGGAAGAAAGAAAAATTTAGCTTTTGCAGTTTTTTCAGTGAATTTACTATCATGTGAAACTGAGGAACTCAGAAGCTGAGAAACTATTCAGTATTCCATAAAGTCACTGGGAGCTTGCAAAGCTGTGTTTTCGAAGTTCATGTCTTGAATTCAGAAATCTTTTGGGTTTTTTTTTGGTGCACGGTTAAAATCTGTTTTTATTTTCCACTCCGTCTGTTATTAAAAAAGATTTCTGACTTCAGTCCCAGAGAGACTGAGAGCAGCTCTTTTCTTCTCCCACCATGAACACTAAGACGCTAAGATGCTTCACCAGGTCCTGTGTGTTTTCCAATCGGGAAACAGAAGAAATAGGTTTACGAGCCAGTTTTTGACAGTAAGTCTGCATCATGTGTGAAACCAGCAGAAATAAGAAACTTAATGACTCAGCAGGCTGCGTACATGGCAGTAATTTGTCTTTGATCACACGAACGACATCAGAAAAAAAATGGAACTATGTAAACCTCACTTGAAATGAATCCTCTGAGCCTCCACTGCAGCACAAACCTGAGGTTCACAACACAAAGAAGAGGAGCGTAGGCACAGCAGTGATCATACTGATTGACTCAGATCAGAATTGGTGAAGGTCATGAAATCGTTTCACTTTCTCCTCAGTGCTGCCAGTTAACAGCCTCAGGTTTGAGCAGGCGCTGCTCTTGTGTTGTGGATATGAATCTCTGATATTTATTTTATGGTGTTTACTTTAGACCACAGAGCAGGAGGCAATGAGGGTTGCTTTAACTAGGTTAACAAGAGGAAAATATGACTGATAAACCAAGTTAGAGCTGCGCTCTGGATAACGCTGTAAGGCCCCATCAGCAGCCAGCAGTGTCAACAAACAGCACTGTGTCTGCAATTAGACCGGATCAGGCTGAGCTGCTGCTCAAACACATTTAACTGTGCTCAAAAGTGACAGTTTTACAGGGTTTGATTGTTGTGATCAGATTCATTCAACATGATGGTATCAATTAGAAAAACGAGACCTGGGTATTTTTAATACTGGGTAATGATTAAAAGCACATCATACATTTAAAGTATTTGGAGATGACTTGTGTACAGCGGTGGCTCAGCTCTGTGTGGTTTATCAGTGTCTAATGGAGGGTAAACGGTTTTATTTATTCTGATGTCACTTGTTACCGTGTGCACCTTCATGGAAAGCACAATGAGTTTGCCTATAATAAATGTGCTATACAAATAAAATAGTCTTGCATTGCCTTTAAAAGGGGAGAAGGTTTGCAAAAAGCTCATTTCAAGGGGTTGGAGGAGCAAAACGTTTTTCCCCCTGACGGTATGACTGGGTTAGAAAAAAAACTGTCCTCCCTATATTTTACATTTTCATTAATACCAACTGTTTTGCTGTTCACTTGAACATATAACAACTTTTATGAAAACAGCCTTTCTGGTAACTTGAAGGATGAAAGTGAAAATGCGTCAGTGGATTATTGTGTGAAGAGCGAGCGAGCTTCCCTCAGGCTCACAATGGTCATTAAGGCTTCAACAAACAAACTCTGTCTTCTTCTCAGAGGAATGAGTCTCTTTCTTAAATTTGATTTGATCAGTCAGTTTAGATGGAAAAGCTTTTGTTTTTTGTTTTTTTTCCTGCTGTTTGCAAGTGATATGAAGTTACACTGTTGTTTCCTCATCATCAGGACCTGCGGTGTAAAAGGTTATCAGGTCTCTAATCACTCAGTGGACCATGATATCGCCTTTCTCATGTGACTTTCTCAAAGCTCCGCTCCACATTTCCCCTTTTATTTTCACACTTTACTGTTTCATCTCTTACACATCTCTTTTTTTTTATGTTCCTGTTGTTCCACTTCTTTTATTGGACTTCAATGTTAAGTGCACCTTGTTTTTCATTCCTCTGTGTTTCCATCTTTTAGGTCACACAAGAGATACTCACCTTTTTCGCACCATAGATCAGATGTAATACAATTTTAAACTCATTTTAGCTTGGTATTTGAGGAATGCTGCACCGAGCATCTGTGTGTCGTTGGATTTTGGTCATCTGTTTTATCTGTATTTCCTTCTTTCATCCCACCATCTACTGTAGCCGGGATCTTTGAGACAGATTCGACAGATTCTGGGTGATGATTTCACGGGATCAGACTTGTAGTATCTCCTCCCATCACGTCATTTTATTTCTCATTTTTCAAAGGTAAATCTGAGGTAACAGGATCTGAAATCACTGCACAGATTTGTGAAACATCCTGTCTGTCATCTTTCCCCCCCTTTTTTTTCCCCCCTCTTTTTATTAATTTGAGCAGAGGTCGCAGGATTTTGGAAGAAGATCTCGTCAAAACGCTTTAAGATCCTCAGACTGTCTCTTTGTTGTCTCTTTATCAGGTGAATGTGACCCTGGAGAAGGAGGTGGCAGGTTTCTGGGTGAAGGTCCCCTGTGTGGAGGAGCTGGGCAGTTGCCACTATGAGGACGCTTGTGAAATTCTGAACCAGCTGATCCCTCCTGGTCAGGACTGTCCTGAACCACTGCACAGCTACGGACTGCCCTGCCGCTGCCCCTTCAAAGCTGTGAGTCTGCTTCGCTAACACCTCCCAACAGTAGATTGATATCTGACTGGTGACCCCTCAGGTTAATGTTAACACCTCTGAACTTTATTTTGTTTGTGTTTATTGTTAATTAGCAATTGTCACCATGATAACGCAGGAAACTGTGACTGTAAACATACAAAATGTTACCCCTGCTAAACATTAGCATGCTAACATTGTCCAGACCTGCTAGCGTGGCTGTGGGCTCTACATGCTAGCTGTCGTTTTCACTGTAGCAGCTGTGGCGACCAGCTGCCTGTCTGATGCGGCTTCTTTGAATATGTTGACCTGATCAGCTGGAGCAGAGGAACATTCACGGCTCTGTCGGTCTTTCGAACGTCAATAACACACACTTTATTTTCCATCAAATAACAGCCAGAACCCCCTAAGGACACACTGGTTTGTATAGATGTGCAAAAGTTAAAGTCAGACACATGACCACTAAGTCAGGGTCATTCAGGCCCTGTTCAGACCTGGTATAAACATCCGTCTCAGGTGATCCGATCACAGGTGGCCAGCTCTAAGTACAGGTGTGAATGCACACAGGACGCATTGAGGACGTATTTGAGATCCACATTCGGACTTGGTCTGGGCCACATGTGGCCAAATTCTTCTAGCAGTGTGAATGAAAATGTGCGTCCTGGCCACATTGAAGGACCATCTACTCTACTGACGTCTACTGTTTCAAATGGATAAAAACCGGATTTCACCCAACACCCCCACCGGACCTGTCTGTGGGATTGGCTAAAAACAACAGCTCATCTCTGTTTATTTGCATATGAAGCAGTGAAGTGAGATCCAATCGCAGGTGGTCACTCGTGACGCATGTGGAGACGCATTTTAAAGCCAGGTGTGAGATGTCATATTTAAAGCTGACCACTTGTGATCGGATCACTGAAGAGGCACATTAATACCAGGTCTGAACAGGACCTTAGATCAGTCACAATGCTGTACCACCATTTACTAGCTAACTGCCATCACAGTGTGCAGTCGCTACTAGATTTGGAAGACATATGCATAGTGTGGTCTGTAGCATGCATGAGAATTGGCTATAAAATCTTTTATGGAATATCAATGAACAAATGAGTCATTTTTGTGTCATGTCAAACCTGAAAAAGTCCCACATCCCAGAATCTGGTGCCAGGTTGGGAATTGGTAGAAAACGATAACTGACCCAGCTTGTATCAGTGATTTCCTTTCTGTATAAACAAAGTCTGACCTGAACCTCCTCTCTGTCCTCAGGGCTCGTACTCCCTCCCTCAGTCAGACTTCTACCTGCCCAACATGGATCTGCCCTACTGGCTGACCAATGGGAACTACCGGGTCCAGGGAGTCCTGGGCAGCCAGGGCAAAGAGCTGGGCTGCCTCAAAGTGGCTCTGTCTCTTCACTCGGACTAAACAACACCAGAAACAGTCAGGAGGTTTTGAGGGCTTGTGTTTATTTGCACGTACAAATGATTGAAAACTGGAAGATGAAATTAGAACTTGGACAAAGTCGTGAGACTGATAAACCTCAGAGGGATGTGAGAGCAACAAGATGACAGACATGTTAAACATTAACTTGCAGGCGAAACTAATAACAGACCAAACAGCACATTTCATTTTAACAGAGTCGTTTAAAGATCAAAACAAATGTGGAACAATACATGAACTCCTGTCTCTGCACACACACAAAAACTTAGTATGACGATTGCTTTGCATGAAAATGAAGCTTTTCCTTGTCTGTTAAAATCCATCTGAGCCACCGAGCATTTTTTTATTTACAATGACTGCTTCATTTTATCTGCTACAGACAGTCCTGCTGCTGTTTTAAATAATGAGATAATAAGTGGCAAAGATGTTTCAAGAGCTGAGATTTTATTTTAATTTTATTTACTCATAGTTTTGAGTTAAAGAGCAAAAACAATCCCTTTTTTCAGACATCTGACTGTAATCTCAAAATAGTTCTTTGCATGATCCTCAGCATCTTTTCCTTTAAGTTAAACACATATTTAAATCAAAATCATAAGGGATTTTAACAAAATCCCTTCTTTATTTTCCAAATATGGCAGAGTGTATTTATAGTGCGTTCAGGAAGTGTTCAGACCCCTTTCAGGTTTCCATGTTTTATGTACAGTCTTACGCCACAGAAATCTTTATGCATTGTGAGAAAGGTGTGTGCCTTTCCAAATAATGTCCAATCAGCTGATACAATCACAGGTGGACTCCAGTCCATGCATAGAAACATCTCAAAGAGGATCAAGAGAAATGGAGGAACCTGAGCAGAATTTCAAGTGCCAGAGCAAAGTGTCTGAACATTATTTTAGCTTTTCCTATTTAAATGCACATTATTGACTAAAATTCTTCATCTGGTTAAAATATACAGTTGAAAATGACCAAGGTATAAAACTTGTATGTTAAAAATATGACTTAAAACTGGATAAAAGTCAGTTTTCAGCTTCAACCACAACACTGACATATGGAGAAGGGGGATATGACGTTGACCCATTGACTGCCGACCAAATGTGGTTTGAGAATTGATGGAAACATTTGGGATAATGTAAGAACACGACTCAAAACCATATAAAATAGGTCTAGGTATTTTCAGACATTTTGATGTGGAAAAGTGACACATCATAACTTTAATGCGTTTGCAAAAATGCCCACAATTCTGTTGTGACATAAAATGTTAAAAGAGTGATGGTCTGAATACTTCTGAATGCACTGTATACATAATGTACATATGAACACTTGCCACTTGATTTGCAGAGTTTTGGATTAAGCATTATCTAGATAAATGTGAAGCAATCAACAAGAAGCTGAAGAGGAAACTGATCCTGTCACCAGCAGCACATCACTCTGAACACAGAGAGAGAGAGAGTATGTGAGAGTGAGTGAGTGTGTCTCTGCTCTGCCTCACAAAGATTTATAAGATAATTTTTGATGATTAGAATTAAAAAAAAGTAAACAGAAATGATCAAGAAAATGAAAGTGACAATAATAGAAAGGACAAGTGGAGAATAAGTTCAGTCTGTGCACTAAGAATCAAAGGGACAAAAAAAGAAAAGAACAGGCAGCTGTTCACATCTGCAGCCGGTTTGATGAATCTGTGCACAAACGTGTTAAATATGTTGACACTGAATCGTTCCCCCTTCTTAATGTTTCTGAACACTGAGTTAGTTCCAGGAAATTCGTTTTTCTGCTGTTTCTGTGGATTCGTCATTATACAGCATGAAACATATGCATTTTATTTTAAAAAACATAAAAGAAATTGTACATTGTCATATAACATACATCCCATAAAATTCAGCTTATCTGTGAAACAGAAAAACCAAGGTATTTATATGTAAGGATTTTAAATTAGTGCCCTCTAGTGGACCTAAAAAGCCACAGCTGTCAGATCCACACGATGCCTGTTAAAAATGGTTTGATATTTTTTCCTTTGTTGAGTTTGATTCTTTTATAGTGAAAATTAATGGAGTTTCTAGTCTTTTTTTTTTTTTTGACTGCAGTAACATGAGCAGGACTAACATGAGAAGATGAGATATTACAGAACCACCAGGAGAGGGTGGGGCTCTCCATGTGCCTTGCTGCTGCATTGCATTCTGGTCTATTCTTCATCCACAGAAATGATAAATAATAATAAACCTGAATAAACCTGAAGAAGCTCCTCACGTCAGACAAACGTACGAGTCAGATCAGAGTCGAAGGCTTTGAATTTAGTGGTTTCTCTTTTTTTTTATCATTTGGTTTCTTTCCATTTAATCTAATGTAGCATCTGGTAACAGTTCTGTCTTTTTTGTGATGAAATGCTCTTTAATTTTTTAAAATAATGATGATAATAATAATGATAATAATGACAACACCCTTTGTACATCATTTTACATTCTTTTGCATTGTTTTAAGAAAAGTGCTTTTGGTTTGATCATTTCATCTGTAACATTTATTTTCTTTTTTCTATTTTTAATGGGGAGAGGTTTTTCACTATTGAGTGGAGGCTCTGCTGGGAAGTATGATACTTTGATGAATTTGATTTTTTATTTTTTATTTTTTTTTTTACTCATTAGATCTTTAGGAAAAAATTACTTCATAGAATCTACAAGTTGCAATTAAGTGAACAAGAGACGAAACTAAATCATTAAACACAAAGAGAGAGAGCTGAGCAGTTTGATCTTAGTTTAATTAGTTATTTTAATTTGCCATGAAGAATTAATTTGTTTTCTACTGAGCTGATGAGAAATGATTATAAAGTCATGCTTGTGATTCATTTCATACTGTGTACATTTTTGAAAAAAAAAAAAAAAAACTTTATTCCTTAAATTGTGTGTTTTTTTTTTTATTTGTAACTGACCTCACACAACATGTGAACTCACTCAAATTCACACACTAATGACACATGATTATATCAGTCATAATGCTCTGCAAAAACACTTGTGGCCATTATTCATTATTCCTGCAACTTGCCTGGTTAGAGGAGGCGAACAACTGCAAGTCCTCATCATTAAAACTAAACAGTTCTCACATGAAGCCAGAGAAGATTCTGCCTTGGTAAGAAAAAAATGTATTTAGTCAAGTTCAGTGAATAGAACTGATTTTATGCATTAAAGATGGTAAATAGATTACAGACATTTAAAATAGAGACATTCTACATGAATAGCCTACTTTCTTTTGAGAAATCAGATAAAATATGTTGTCAGAATTATTTACCATCAAGGCCTGATCATGAACAGTCTGTCTACTGTTCGTCAATTCTGTAATTCTCAATATGTAACCAAGGGAGCTCTAATGATCATTATCGATGTGATGTTCGTATAAGCGGAACAGCCTTAATCACAGTGAAGCTGCAGTTTCATGTTTTTACCACAAGGCGGCATCATATCATCTGAAATCAGTTTACACTGAACCGTTGGCTGTGATAAGTAACAGCGCAGCTACCTCTGCTACTGCTGCTGCCAGAACTATCACTACATGAAACCAGTGTAAACCATGAGAGCAGCATCAGACCTAACTACACAAAAGCTCTACAGTATAAAAGTTTTATTCCTTTGGGATTTATTAAACTTCTGTAACAACAATAAACCAAATACAAAGAAAAAAAACCCAAAAAATAACTAACAACTGACAAAGACACTTGAGTGTAAAATCAGAGTTTGGGTGGTCGCAGCAGTGAATGCTCACAGGAAGCTGCAAAGAAAACAGAAAACAAAAGGAGGAAAGAGAAGAATTACACATGAAGGAGTAAACACATCAAACATGAAGTGACTGAACGGCAGAACCAAGTGGACACTGATTCTGCTTCAATCATTCTGCCACTGAACAAGTGCAGTGTGTGTGTGTGACCACTTATTTCAACACCGATGACTTGAGTAGTTCTACCTCTGTGTCAAACATGAATGACAGAATCCTGATCTGCAAAAAAAAGAAGAAGAAAAAAAAAAGGTTTAATCAGAAACAGAACCGATACAGAAGCAATAAACACAGTTGGCTCGTGTGTTTTCAGCTGCATGTGTCTCCCTGACTTTGAAGCCGGTGGGATGCTGATGAAAATCAGCTTTCAGAGTCTGGAAACATTCATTAAGTGGATCTGGTTCCTTGTGGTTTCACCAGAGATGAAAGCGCGACTGCGAGTTCAGATCACACAGATCAAGAGCGGAGACTGAACTGCTGATCACTTATGTCCTGCCTCTTAAAAACTAATGACCATGACCTTTTTTTCTATAACATCGATATTAGTGCTTGAACCAGCAGCTGCACAGCATGTGGCTTTCATTTGGACACCATGTCCTGTATGACTACTGTGAATGTGAAATCTATTTCTGCATGAAAATATGCATATATTTATGTGAGGCACACATTATGCAAAAAATGAAACACACTGTGACCGTGAGGGGAGGGGCTCTGTGTCACCACCACCTGTGATCTGACTACAACATCTTTTTTTAATATCCGTTCCCCTCTGTTCGCTCTGCTGCCATTTCAACAAAACCAAGTGATGTTTTTAGAGACTTGTTCGTACTGCAGTCCTCACAGATGATGGTTGGATTGAGGTTAAACATACAGGTTGGGTTTGAGGTTTGACTGATCACCAGAAGTCAGACTTTGAGCTTTTCTGATGAAACTAATTTATTATTTACATGCGGCACGGCTGATGTGCCTGACATGATGAGGCCTCGGGTATCTGCAACCTGTTGGATGTTTCTCTGAAATGTTGAAAAGTTGTCTTGTTTTCTCCAAAACACTGGAGATGACAATTAATCAGACTCGAATTGTCTAGCACTCCGACCATCAAGGCAAAAAGCTTCAGAAAAACTACTTGTGAAAAACGGACTTGGGCCAGAGGACCCGAGGAGTCCTACTGGTTCACAAGCATGTGTTCATTACTGTGTGAGAAGGGTGTAACATAATCTTGATCTCATGATGTTTCGTTTGAGACATGCCAGACAGTGTGATGAACGCCCGCTGATGCAAGGACAAACACATCACAGACACAAAGCAGAGGCAAGAAAAATCTCCAGTGCTAACTGCTAAATGCTAACTGCTGCTATAATGCCGTGTTTTTACATTTTTATTTCTCCACTCGTTCAATAAACCAGATAAACATGTAAATTAGACTTGTTGTGTATCTGAAGAACGGAGCACAGGAACACACTTGGTGTTTAATCAGTCAAACCCAAAGGGAATTTCCTCCCAATTACTGGCTGCATGTGTGTGGTTCAAATTTCCATCAAAGCACCTTAAAATGTGTGTGTGTGTGTGTGTTGAGAGACAGATGCTGACCACTTGTTCCTTCAGACAGGAAGAACACTGCTTTGTTAGCTGCGGCATTTTAAGAAACGAGAGGTTAATGTGGTTTCACTTAAAGAGCAACCACAACACCTGCCCACCAGACACACATCTGCATATCGAATAATACACTTTATCGGTTTAATTTCTCATGCTTGCAGTGTCTGATTTTGGCAAATAGGGGACAGAAAAAAAAAGTCACGTCTGAAAGAAACAGATCAACATGTTGGAAACATCCTCACTGTGTTTTCGCTAGCATTTCAATGTGACCTCAACTGGAAATAAGATCAAAGTAAGTATTTTTAGTAGATAGCCTTTTGGACGTTTTGAAATTAGGAAATGAATTGAAGTGGAATGTGCAGAAATGAGCAGAATGTGCTGCTGACGCTGTAAGACTTTAAACTGCTTTCTTTCCTCCGCTCTGAGTTAAGTTTATCAAGATCCAGTAGAATTAAATCATAACAGAGACTCACAGCATCTGTGTGGACTAAGAGATGATACCAACCTGAACGGTGGACCAGACTGACAGAGAAGAAATGATCATTTCTATTATTTTCATACAACTTAGTTCCAACTAGTTCTTAGCTCTTGAGTGAAGTAACTCAGGTGAGCACCAGGTGGACAATTGTTGCTGAGGTTTCAGTCACCACCTGGTTCACACTGCTGCAAATCGGGAGAACCAAAATAGTATTTGTTGAATCAGATTATGTCCAAACATTAAATTCCAAGGTACAAATAAGCTGGAATCTGGCAGATCAGCGGCGTTTATAATGTCTGTGTGAATGAGACCTGTCAGCGCACTGCACACTGGCGCTCAGCAGACCAGAGGAGACGTGAAGGAGACACGCAGGCGATCTTATGTAAGCTGTGACACAATTCAGGGACCACATCCTTCGGAGGCTGCAACTGAAGACTGATTGTGTCACAGCGGCACACCTAGGCTGTCCTATTTCAAAGGGTTCTTAAAATTTGGTTTTCTTTTCCTGGGCAACGGAAGCTCCAACAGGTGGCTCCTTCATGGCCCAGCCTTAAGTATCTATGGATGAACGCTAATGTTAGCTAGTTTGCAACTTTAGCCTTACAGGTTTTTTTTTTATTGTAGTTTTTGTGAAAGGTGTGGGATGGGGCGGTGATGAGGGTGAGGGGGCTGTAGGCAGGCTGGCAGAATAATGGCGAAGATGCGCACACAGACAGGAGTCCGCAGAGCAGGGCAGACAGATGAATTGAACAAACAGGAGTCCACTGAGCTGAGCAGGCAAACAAAATCCAAACTGGCAAGAGAGACAGGAGCTGAGCACGGCAGGATAGCAGGAGTATGAATCTCAAGCACAGGAATAACTGGATTACAAAAAATGGAAAAAAAAAAAAAAAAGACAAACTGAGCTTGGCCGTAGTGTTAGTACCACACAAAGAGACAGATCGAATGGTGAGTTGAACCGGTCCTTTATACCACAGTTATTTGTGGAGTAGATTGCATGATGAGAAGCAGACACAAACACACACACACACACACACACGCACACACAAATACAGACACAGAACAAAATGGGGGCAAACAAACACATGAAAGAGGGGTAAACAGCAGAGCACAAGAGGGAAAGGAGAGGACCACCAAATCCTAACACTAACTGGATGATGAGTACACAACAAAGCACTTTACAATGTATCCATTGAAAACAGTGAAAACTAATTTATTTAATGTTTATTTGTATAGGGAGAAGTATGTAGAACCTCACTCACTCACACACACACACACACACACACACACACACACACACACACCAGGAACAGATTCAAGGCATTGCTCAAGGACACACCCCCTTGACTCAAAGCAGGCATAAAACCTACAAGCAATGTGATTAATGGATGAGCTGCTGCTCTACCGCTCGGGCTCCACAAAACTATTTTTATATTCAAATCAGTTTATAATGTTATTCCCTCATTCCAACACTGAAAACAGGCCCTGATCTGAGAAATTCTCCTGTAAATCTAATAACAACACAATCATCAAGATCACAAGACGAAAACTTGAAGAGTAGTAAATGTAATTTTCTTTTGAAATGCCATGTAATGAAATATCACACTGTCTGTGCACAGAAGCTTCCTCACTGTGTTTTCTGCAGCAGCAAATTTAAATCCAAGTCCATCACTTTTCTCTTCTTCAGCTCCTTTTTCAGATTTGGACCTTGAGAATTGAATTAACCTTTACTGTATTTGAGTTCACTGATGCTGTCAGAGTGTGACCGAGATTAAACCGGTTTTATCTAAATGCTTCTCTCTCAGCTCTTTGTGCAATTTATTAAGATATAGTAGAATTAAATTATAACAGGGAGAAAGGGAAGATGAGCCAGATTTATGGAGAAGATCAATGCTGTTATTTTTTATATGGTGACTAACATTTTATTCTAATTCATTTCACTGCATGACTCTAACTCTATTATAGTTTCAGATTCTATTTGTGAAAGTCATCTGATAATAATAATAAGGATAAGGACATTGTGAGGACCCTGAACCAGCATTTGCACATAATGAAGATGCAGTTTTGTTCTGTGTTTTCCATGGATAAAGTTTTTGTTTAGTTTGCATAGCAAATATTGTCAACTGGCAGATTGCTATCAAATGTCTTACAGTGTATAAGTATCACACGTTGGGTTTTGGGTTTTTGTTCTCTGTCTAAGGATCCAACCTCCCTTGGCTCTGTGAAGTGAAGCTGTCGTGGACTGCAAAGGCAGAACCAAAATGAAGTGGCCTGCCCTGCAAATTTTCACCAGCTGTGCCCACCCTTACTGATGCGTCACAAAGCACGGCTCCTGCGCAATGAATCTTGGGATAGATTGGGCCACACAGGAACCACCTGTTGGAGCCTTTGCTACCCAGGAAAAGAAGTACACATTCCTTGGCCATGTTTGAAGGAGCCTTCATTGAACAGCTTAGTCATGCCACTGTGATGCGATCAGAATCCGAAGGATGTGGCCTCTGAATTGAGACACAGCTACTGTGTGCTGTGAAGGAGACAGGTCTGAAAATTTACTCATTGAGCAGTTGAAGCAGTGGTTGTGATGCAAAGCACACAGAGGCTGTTAAGGTCCTTTGAAACCACTTTGTTCCCAAGTGCAAGTCCCCCCTCAGCTTAGAAACCATAAAAAAAAGCTGCATCAAGAATCGTCACACTTTTAAGTTTTATTCAGTGTCACAGTAATCCAGTGATAGTTGTCTGTACATCCATGGGTAAACTGCAAACAGGAGCAGGTAATAGTTAATTTGGTGTCTCAAAGCATTATGGGAACTATAGTTACAAAACTGAGAGCGCAGTTATCTACCAAATAAAAGCCAAACAAAGAATAAAACAGGAGTGGCATCACTATGGCATGTTCAAAAGACAGGGGTGGGTGATCAGTCCTGACCTGACCCCAGTCTCAAGCCTTCAGTCTCAACAGTGACTGAGCCAAAAGGAACAATTCTTAATTTGGTTTTTGCCTGTTTTGCCATTTTGCCTGTTAAAGGTCCCATATAGTATAAAGGTAGAAGTCCATGTCTTTTTTAATTATAAAGCAGGTCTAGGTTCTATATTAATATTGTGAAAGTATCAAAGTGATCAGCCAACAGAGAAATGCACACAGCCTGTATTCAGAAACTGAGCCTTAAAACAAGCAAGGACTTTTGTAACTTTGTGATGTCACTACAAAGCAGTCACCGCCCTTAGCCATGCCCCAAGCCCCGCCCACCTGGACCCAACATCCAACCTTGCAGGATTTGGTTTCTCAAAGTGTTTACCTGAAATCAGCTGTGTTTTTATTCAATCACTGAGAAAACAGTGAGCCAATCGGAAGAGAGGCTCAAAACTCACAAATGGATGTTCTTATGGATATCAACACTTCAAATAAAACACTGGAGCAGTGTAAAAAAGACCTAGATTATATGGTGATATTTGAGGAGACAAAAAAAAAAAAACAAAAACACACACTGGAGAAAAAGGAGATAGGTGATATTTGAGGAGAAAAAAAAAACACTGCCAATCTAAAGGTGCAAACACAACTGTCTCTGTCCTCTGACCAGCTCCAATATGTCTGAATGTCTGACCACTGAGGTTTTTACTGTTATTGCAGGTTGTGGCAGGATCTCCAGAGAAAAACCAGGACCTTAATTCCTGGTGTTCAATCCTGACACAGTTATATACACACACTGTTCCTGATGCAGAGATATTCTACTGACACACATCGGAACATTCACAGATGTCCATGTGCGCTGTGATATTTATTGAATGTGAAAGCTAAGTTGTGTGTGTTTGTTTGGGTGTGTGTTTGTGTATGTGTGCGGTGGAGGTCAGTGGGTCAAGATGACGCGGAGGAAGATCCACAATCACAGGAAGAAACAATTAACCCAGCAGACATATGTGAACTAAACACTAAAACACACACACAAGTGTTCTGACGCTGATGTTTCCTCTGTTTGCAGCTCAGTGCGTCGCCTTTATTTTATCAGCCCAATGATATAACAATTAAATAATACATACACGGTGTATATCCTCACGTCACCTTGCACATATCTTTTAAAAGTGACTTGATATGCTGATCTAAAAATTAGGATAAGTCAAATTCACCCGCTTCACTGTTCAGCACCAGTTGCTGTGGTGGTTCTTCATCCAGTTGTAATTCTGTTTATTCCAGCAAACAAACAGGAAACGTGAAGTGCATCATAACCTCCTCCACAGGAAAAACACCTGAGACCTGAGATTAATTTCATGAATGAGAGGAAACAAACAAGATTGTATATGAGAAACATCTGCGCTAATTTAAGATGGTGGTAAAGCTACAGAGAGGAGCAGTCAACCTGAGGTGAGCAAGGCTGAAGGATCCAACTGATTAGATTTGCTCTGTATGCGATGAGAGAGTTGCAGGATTAACTTTATTCTCACCTCTCCTCTCTTCTCCTCTGTGGGACATCCTGTTTCTGGCCCTCCACCATCAGACTGTTTCCTGCAACAGGAAGCTTGTTCCCAGATGCGGGAGAGGAGGCGAGGGAGGAGGAGAGGAGGCAGGATGGAGAGGAGGAGGAGGAGGAGAAAAGAGGAGTCTGCAGAAATGTTTAAGGAGAAGAAAGAAGGGTGGAGACGTGAAGGAGCTAGGCAAAGGGGAGGCGAGGAGGAGAAGGAGGAGGAGGGAGGTCAGAGGTCGACACGTAAACAAACAAATCAGCAGTTCAGTGGGACAATAGAAGTGGAGGTGAACGGGTTCAGCTTGGCCACTGATTGGATGTCAACAGACCCGTGTCATCACCTGTTGTCATGTGGGATTAACCAATAGGACAATGGCTCTGACAGACAGAACTGAAGGTTAACTATGGTCCATTTTAGTTATAGTTTTATATTTATACCTTTCATTAACTTTTGACAAAGTCCTTATTCTAATGTTTATTTATTAATACAAACTTCTGGGTATAATTGGGTGTAATATCGTAATAGCTTCAAATGGTTTGTAGATGCAACTGTTAAAACCAAGGGCTTTAAAACCTCAAAAAAGTCCCTGACAGACCGGACCATCTCATTTCACACCGCCACACCTTCGTGAGCAACATTCCCTGAAGGATGTGGCCCCTGAATTGGGACACAGCTTGCATTTGGTCAGCAGTAAACATGCTGGCAGATTAGCTCACTACCTTTTAAAGGCTCAACTTATTCTTTACTTTATTTTTCTTTTTGTCAATGAATCTCATGTAAAGACCAAAACCAACAGTGTCGGTCCATCCCTCAGTACTTCCTGTCTTCCCTCCTCTGTCTGTGGGACTCAGCTCCAAGCACATTCGTTTCTACTGAAGATGTTAATCTTTACATCAGGGTTCATTTATATTTTATTGTAACAGCTGTCCGCTGTAGTGTTTTTCAAACATCACTCAAACAGGAGGGAACTGTGCTTTTGTTGTGGAGAGCTTTCAGCGGCCAGTGTGTGTATGTGTGTGTGTGTGTGTAGGAGTCACTAAAGAATGAGATGTAGGAGGCTTTGGATACACAGACAATACATAATAGGCACGGTGAAAAATACAGAATACCTCCAAACATATCCTTTTAATTACAGATAAGTGAAGAGAGTGATGGAGGGAAATGTAAGTTTATGTTGACTGTGACAAAGTCAGCTGTTAATTCTGTAAATTAGATTTGATGAAAACATTCATTCAGGTCACACACAACAAAACTAATGTAGAAAATGAATGGAATCACACACACACACACACACACACACACACACACACACACACACACATTGCATCCTCTCACTGGAGAGTGTGGTATTTGTCTTCTTCCACTCTGATCCTTATCTGGCAACATGTGGGTCAGCAGATCAGCTACATCCTGCTTTTAACACACACACACACACACACACACACACACACACACACACACACACACACACACACACACACACACACACACACACACGCACACACACAGTCTGTTGGTGGAGGGGTTTTTAGCTGCTTTCAGGCTTCAGGCCAAACAAAAGGTGAATTTTCTGTCAACTGCACCACTAATGGCTGCTAATGGGGTCAAATACAATCACTCACACACAAACACAAACACACACACACACACACACACACACACTCACCTTTATAACTAGTTGATAACTAGTTGAATCTTAGTAATTGCGTCAACCTGGGATGTAAAAAAACAAAAGAATCTCAGAGCAACTGAGCTGTTTCAAAGTCTTTAAATCTGTGGAGAAGCAGTTTCATGGAGGCTCAGCAGATGAAGAAACGTGTCTTCAGATCTATAACTATGTATGTGATGTAAATGAACGTTGAGCACGTAGGCTGTGTGTTTATACTTTGTAGCCGTTGTAGACAATGAAAACCGAACCAAAATGAGACGGTCTGGCCTACGGAGGATTTTCACTTTGCGTCACCAGCTGTTCCAACCCTAACTGTTGCCTTGCAGAGCATGGCACCTGTTGCCTAGTAACCTTGACAACATGTAACTTTCTTTTCACAAAAACTTGAGGTTTTAAGGCCCTTGGTTTTACCAGTTGTACTGTTAGCTGTTGAACTGAGCTGAAACCCAATACTTAAAGTTAAAAGTGTAATCCTCTGTTCTCTCTCGGTGTTGTTTGCTTTCATTACCGGCGTGCAATGAATCTTGGGATAGGTTGGGCCACAGAGGATCTACCTGTTGGAACCTCCAGGAAAAGACGGAGCCTTAGAAATAGGACATCTTAGCTGTGACGCAGTCAGTCTTCAAATGCAGCCCCTGAACTGGGATACAGCCTTTGTGTCTATGTGCGTTGCTCCTGACAGGCTACACACACACACATACATACACTTCGCATACATACACAACTTCAGCCTCTGCATGAAAGTTATCAGAGGACTCAGATGAGTGTGTGTATGTGTGTGTGTGTGTGTGTGTGTCTGTGTGTGTGTGAGATAAACCAGCATGCTGTGATCTGTCATCTTGCTTATCTAGCCATGCTTCGGGAGAGAGGGGTGAAGAGCATTTACTCACAGGTTACACTGTGAAAAATATTTACCTAAATCACCACAGCTGTTGCAGATGTTCTTCATTCAGTGGTTTGGTTTTTATTCCTTCCTGTTGAAAACTGTCCAATCAGAGGCACAGTGACGTCTCATCCAGACGTTTCCAGCTGCTGAAGAAAAAAAAACAATATTTTCTCAGATTGAAAATGAATGAAAACAAATGACAAAACAGTGAAAGGGTTAAAGTTTAAAAGCTTTAACTGAGTCCTGAAGTTTCACTACACACAGGAAGACTGATGGTCTGGAACGGCTTGACCACACACACACACACACACACACACACACACACACACACACACACACACACACACACACACATACGCACACACACACGCACACACTCATACAGGTGGTAAATGAATTGGAAGCAGACGTTTGCATGTGTGTGTCTGCAAAAGCATTTTTCTTATATAACTTACTGAACGCACACACACACACACACACACACACACACAAAGAGTGCCAACTGATTGGCTGCAGACAGGAGGTTGATGGTGTTTGTTTTGCTGATAATCTAATCTGATTGGCTGACCTCTGCTCTGCCTGGATCAGGTTTGTGTCGCCCTAACAGACGAGCGCAGACAGCACGTGAAGTTAAAGGTCATTTTGAAATATTTCTGTAGGATTTAGTTTGTTTTCTATTTTCATGTATAATTGTTGTGTTGTTTTTGCAGCTTTTCTCGGTACTGGTTTCTTTTGGCCACCAAAACAACAATCTGTTGCCTTTACAATGGTTTTATTTTACTCATAAGTTAACTGAATTCAAACTGAACAATGATGACACCAGATCACAGGACTGCTTCACTGCGAAGATGGGATGACTGGTTTCTAGTACTCCTGGAATGAACTGAAACACAAACTCTCATTCACTCTAACTTAAAAAGTCCAGTGTTTTAATAACCACATCTGGAAAAGTGCTTTTTCTAACTGAACTTTTTCTTTGTGATGATTTCATACATTTACAATGCACTGATAAACAGTGTATTTTGTCAGATGGTGTAAAGGCTTTGTGCATCTCTGGTGGAACAATGAAACCAATTTAAATGTTATTCACAGAAGCTCCAGGACAAAGTTTTCTCATCTTTTCAGTTAAGTAGTTTGAAACGGCAAATATGAAGGAAATGAAATAGTGACTGCATTAAGCTTTCTGTTAACATAATGAAGGAATGTTAATTTACTCATAGCAAGTTGTAAAACTGTTTTTGCAACTTGCTATATGTCACTTCATTGTATTTTACTGAATCAGTTTTCTGTGACATTGTCCCTTGCCTCACTGTTTGCTTTTTGGCTGCTTCATTGGATTTTTCCTTTAAATTTTTTAGCGTATTACCTATTGCTGTTGATTCACATTTCATCACTTTATAGATGATACATGGCTCACTGTAATGCAGTTGTCTGCAATTAGGCTTTGAGTTTTGCTTTGATCACAAATAAGTGACACTGAGTCCTGTATTTCCTCTTTTATATATTAATGAGACACCCCACCCCCCCTCGCCACCAAACCCCAAGGTGAGACGAAAGTGATACTCTTGAACGTTCTTCAGCCTGATTCTCTCTCAGCCTGCAGGATATTCTGGGGACCAAATGAAAAATAAGCTCTTAGCATGCTGGGAAAACATTTAGCTTTTGTCAGTGGATCTGCAGCTGTGAGCGCCAACTGGTTTCTAAACAGAGACTGAAATACTGTCCGCTGTACTGTATCACAGTGTATGTTTCACACACCTCTGTCATGTCTACTGAGTGAATCACAGCCCAGATTAAAGCTCAGAACAATATCTTACAGTTTCACTCAAGTATGAAACTTCTTATGTACAAGACTCTTTTTTAAATTCAAATCTTTAATGCAATTAACTTTTAAATCCACACGAGTCAGGATTTAATTTGATACCTGATTCAAAACTCAGATCTTTTCACTAATGAACAAACATTCAACTGCAAAGAAATGACTGAAATTAGCTCCTGTCGTGATTTACTGGAAATGTTTTGACCTCTGTGGCCTGTGGTTGAAGATGAAGGCTCTGACTCCTCATAATTATATTTGGGAAAAAAAGTGTGTGGAATGTGGGTTTTGTCGCATTGAGGACAGGCTGCTGAATTTTGAGCATTCATGTCATAGCTGGTTGAATCTTCAAGGACTGTTTTCCCTCCTGGGAACAACAATATCATCTTCTTCATTTCCAAGGACACACAACAAAACGCTGTCATGTTGGACATCCTCAACATCAGATTTTAGGTTTAAAGAATACACAACAATAATTTACTCTTAGTACTTTGAACAAAAAGCCAAAAGCTTAGAAAATGATTTCAATGCAAAGCAGAGTGTTACTGAGGACTGACAGCTCTAAAGCTGTTGCTGTATTTATGGTGATGGCCAATCTTCATATCTTCATATGTTTGTGTTTTGGCTGTCATTGCCCCAGACCGTACGTCATCGTGATGGAGCTCACTTATATGTCTTGCTGTGGCCCTTATTCCCACTGGGATATATGGGGGGGGGGGGGGGGGGGGGCTGTAAGTGACAGAGAGGTGGTGTCATATTTCTTTAAAAGCACTCTAGAGTTATGCTGAGTATCCTCAGGGCAGGACGGCTTTTCTTTGTGTTGAGTCTGGCTTTATTTGCATACAACCCTCCTCCTGCCTTCGGATTGGCTGGGGCTCCACTAGCATGTGGAAATCCAAATCCAAACTTTCTCAGTTGGAGTTGAACTGTCCTGAGTAGAGGAGATGAACTGGGAGGCTGGACGCCAGCAGCATGAGTGAGTAACAGCAATAGGCAGAGGCTCAGTGTACGAGGAAAGAGAGGGTGATATCTTAATTATAGGCTTCTATAATTATATCCTGAACAAACCGAGTGTTTCTTTTTCTAGGTATTTGCTTTACAAACAGTTTTCTTTACTAGTTTGCTTGTGGTTGTTTTTTTTTTTTTTTGGTTCTTTTTTATTTTATGGAGAAACTATATTATTTTGAAGAAAAACTGGATTTGATCATCATTTTATCTGATGTTTGGAACAGACAGACTTAATATTTTTTATTTCAAAAGGACAGTTTGAAGTTATTTTAAATTTTAAAGTTATAAAATTGTTTTAATAGCTTTATTTATAGTACTGAACAGCGATTTTTAGAAATGTCAGTTTAGTCAGTAAGAGATTGTTTACCTCACATCATTATGCTGCTGGCTCTGCTTCTGGTTCTGAGTCTTTGCTCTGAGGCTCGATCCTCGGAACCATCATCAATAACTGTCCAGTATCGGGTTTGGGAGGAGCAGTCACCGGGAACCCAGGTCGGCCGGCTGGCAGACGACCTCCGGCAGAGGGATGAAGGTGGTCCTCTGGAGGATTTCCAGGTGGTGGAACACGGAAAGGCCCTTCCCTTCTCTGTCAGCACTCGAAACGGGGTTGTCTCCACCCAAGGCCGGCTGGACAGGGAGGAGCTGTGCCGGGGGTTGGACTTGTGTGAGGTGGCCTTCAGTGTCCTTTACAGGAAAAGCGGTGCTGTGAACTGCCTGAGGGTTCGTGTGGAGGTGATGGACCTGAACGACCACAGTCCCAGCTTCCCAAGTCCTCTGCAGGAGGTTGAGATCTCAGAGACAGCCAGTCTTAGAATGCGAATCCCTCTAGACAGGGCGGTGGATCCTGATGCAGGGCCCAACAGCCTTCAGACTTACTCGCTGTCTGTCAATCAACACTTTGCTCTTGATGTAACTGTCGGTCCAGATGGCACAAAACAGGCAGAGCTGGTGGTCATTAAAGAACTTGATAGGGAGCTTCAGACCTCCTTTGACCTCACCCTGGTGGCATGGGATAAAGGGAACCCCCCCAGATCTGGGAGCACATCAGTCAGAGTTAATATTCTGGACTCAAATGACAACAGCCCAACGTTTGAGGACAGCACTCCAACTGTGGAGCTACCTGAAGATACAGCCCGTGGGACAACCATCATCAACCTCAAGGCCACTGATCCAGACCAGGGTGCCAATGGGGAGGTGGAGTATTCGCTCAGTAAGCACACACGTCCAGAGGTTCAGAGGCTCTTCTATGTTGATCCACAAAATGGAGCTGTGAGTCTCAGAGCACCCCTGGACTATGAGGCACAGCCTTCTTATGAAGTGATCATCCAGGCCCGCGATCGTGGGCCCAATGCTATCCCCTCGCACTGCAAAGTGCATGTCAAGCTTAAGGATGTTAATGATAACGCACCAAGGATACACATGACCTGGACTCCACCCAACTCACCTGTGGCGACTGTGCTAGAAGGAGCGCAAGAGGACACCTTTCTTGCTCTCGTGATGGTCTCTGATGCAGATTCAGGAGAAAATGGCAAAGTGAGAGCACATATTCAGCACGGATCTGGTCCTTTCCGCCTTAAACGGATTCATGGTGACAATTACATGATTGTGACAAATGGCAGCCTGGATAGAGAGAAGGTTATGAATTATAACATCACGCTCCTTGCCCAGGATTATGGAGATCCTCCACTGTCTTGTATTAAACACCTGCCTGTCCATGTTCTGGATGAGAATGACAATGCTCCAGTGTTTTCCACCCCCCTCTACAAAGCCTCCTTCAAGGAGAACAATGTTGCAGGCTACCATGCTCTCAAAGTTGAAGCACACGATGTTGACCTGGAGCTCAGTGGAAGAGTTTCCTACTTCATTCCCAACTCAAATGATGTGGAAAGTCCCACACAGTCTTTCTCAATCCACCCAACTAGTGGTGTCATAAGCATCCAGCGCCCTCTGGACTATGAGGAATCCCACACCTACTCCTTCATTGTGGAGGCCGTTGACCACGGTCATCCGCCTCTCACCAGCACTGCAACTGTCCAGGTTGACATTGAGGATGTAAATGACAACTACCCAGTCATCAAGGAGCCAAAACCCAGAAAGGGTGTGGCCTCTTTGAGTGTACCTGTCAATGCAGATAAGGGGGAGATAGTGACTGAGTTGGGGAATGACATGGAGGAGGCATCGACTGCTTTTCCAATTAATCACCCAGTCAGAGAGGGACTTGTTGGATTTTTTGCATCCACCATAAAGGCTGAAGACCCAGACTCAGGGTTAAATGGAGAACTCCAGTACCTCATTACTGATGGAAACCCCTATGGACTATTTTGGTTGGATGAAGCTACAGGCCAGCTGTTTGTTAACACCACCAATGCCACTGAGCTCATTGGGAAAACCTTTAAGGTAGACATAGCTGTATCAGACATGGGCACTCCCAGTCTGGCCACCAAGGTAACTCTGGAGGTGAGCTTTATCAACCTCAAGGACCATCTGAAGAACTCATCACCTGGTAATCGTGGACAGCTAAGCTTCACCATGATGATGGCTATCTGCCTGGGTGCTACATGCCTGCTACTTCTGTTGGCCATTGCTTTGGTGACGACATTCTGCCGTCCCGAGAAACGAGACAACCGAGCTTACAACTGCAGGCAGGCTGAATCAACCTACACCCGCCATCCTCGGCGCCCGCAGAAAAACATCAGAAAGTCTGACATTCAACTAATTCCCGTCATCCGGGGGCGAAAGGAGGAGCATCCTGAAGACGACAGTGAAGCCCAGCCACTGGCTCCATCTCCAGTGATGCCAGAGGATCTACAAACTGAGAGACAATTCACCTTAACACAATCAGTCATGAACACAAGCTTCCATTCCCAAGGCTATCCAGAAGGGGATGCCTCTCAACCTGTCACCCATCACTGCAAAACCCTACGAAAACCTGGAATCATTGAACTTGATGGCACTTTGCCTCTGACGCCCGCAACCTCATACCGGACTCTTCGGAAAGCCAGGAACCCGTCATCATCCTCTTCAGTTTCGCATTCAAGTACCTTAAAGCGCCAGACTCACCCAGAAAGGGAGGAAGCAGAGCCGGCATGTTCAGGGTCCCAGGCGACTCTTAGGAGGCCAAAGACCTTGGAGGGACGAGGGGGGCATGATGCAGACCACCGGCAGATGCTTCGAAACCTGGTTCGACTGTCCATGGCTGCGTTTGGAGACTCCATTGAACTTTCCTCAGCTTCCCCAGAGGTGCAGGTGAGTTGTGGTATTTTACTTCCAGCAGTCACAGCGATCAACATTATTTTGTCTTCCCTGGTACCTTTAAATTGTTAGTAACTTGCAACCAGTTCATTGATGTAGTTCAATATTCAATCTAGTCATTTACATTTGCTTCCAGTTAAGCATTCAGGGTGTGGGGGTCAGTTGTTCTTTCATCAAATACATTTTAATGTCTTCTTGTTTAATGCTTCATTTGTATTAAAGAAAAACCTAAGCCTCATCTCTAAAAATGCAAAAAAAAAAAAGTCCCATCATTTAAGTGTATTCACAAGAGAAGAAAAAGGAGTTTCTGATGAGTACATTTAGAAAACCGAAATACAATGCATGCTGGGAAGCATGCTAACAAGTTGACAGTGTCTTTTATAACAAACTTAAAATTGAATTCACTCAGCTCAGCATTCATTAAAACTCATTAAATTTACACCGCAAGACTTAAACTCATGACTGAAGTTGTGAAGTTGTGTTCACAGCAGCTAATGATAATTTTACTGCAAGTTGAACTGACAAATGTATCCATTTACATAGCATTAATGATTTCTCTAAATCTGCTTGATGAATTTTTAATGTCTTCTTATTTACATTTTCCACTATAGCGTGAATATTAAGGCTAATGCACTGCTGCTGGCTCTCATTTAAATCTAATTTACTTCCATCTCAAAACGTGTGATCACATTTATTTCAACATGTGCTTACAGTTAGTACTGGAGTAATTAAGTCTCCCCCCTGCAGGCTTTCAGATTAATCTGAAGTGAAGTCCATTAGAGAGTAAGAACCCCCCCCCCCCCACACACACACACACACACACACACATACACACACACACAGACACACACACAGACATACACACACACACACACACACACACACACACACACACACACACATTTTCCCAACAGCCTCTTTGCTTTTTCAGCCTCCTGTGTGATAACTTAGACAGTTGGGTGAAGGTGTGTGTGTGTGTGGATGGATTGGGGTGGCGGGGGGGGTGGGTGGGTGGGTGGGTGGGGGGGGGGTGTATAACTAGCTGATGGATGACTGTGAAGCCAAAAAGCAGCAAGTTTATTCAGGTGCTCATGTGTCACAGACAGTAATCCCCCCAGTCTGGCTTTTCTTTACAAAATATCACATATCAGATTCATATTGAAACCAGGAGAGTAGGCGCAAGTGGACTTTTCTTGTGCTCTGTGGGAAGGGGGGTCTGGGGAGGGTGGTTGGGGGTTGGGGGCAAGGAGATGAGGCAGGCCAAAGTGAGCTGTGATGTGTTTGTAGTGTAAGCTAACACCATCCTGACACACTGCTCTGTCACTTACAAATGACCCGAAAATCACTTTTACTGAGCTGAGGAAAGAAAAACAGCTTGGACTAAAAACAGCAACTCAGAGTGCAGAGCAGGATACTGAACCAGGACACACTCTGTCAGCTTCAAATACTGCATGTACACAGATTTAACCATTAGTTCATTGTTAACAACTCCCACTTTTGTGTGTGTATCCAAAGCTTGATATACTTTCTTCCTCTTCCATAGAGCTCGATTGTTTCCAAAAACTATTAAAACACATCAGTGAGCGACACTGTTGTGCTGGGTGACATGTTCCTTCATTACCATGAACACACACACGCCATCCTGCTGCCCCAAATACTCACAAGAACACCATACGTGGATTGATCCGCCACTGAAAATAGTCCCTTGCTAGTGACTAACTAGTTTTTCGAAAAATTAAACTATATAATTATATTTTTCAAGACGTAGTATGAACTAATGGACTTGAGGGAAATTAGAAAGTATTTGGAGGTGAACTAACACATTGTTAGTTTTGGTTTGAACAGGTTTTGTCACAATAAGAAAATTAGACTAGAAATGTCCTTTAAAAATCAAATCTCTCAATTGAGGAGGTGAAATGTGACTCATTCATCTAATCTGATTGTTTGAGACAATATGGACAGAATCACTGATACTTTGGTCACATTAAACATTGAAATGACAGTATATTGGATGAGTAATATAGAGGGGAATGAATGAAGTACTGTATGAATGTTTTTAGATGAGCTGCTGAAAGAATGGTTATTAATTCTCTATATTAGTCTTCTAGATGTATTTATTCAAGCCAATTTATACAAAAATCCCTTTAAATTCATCCCCACATATATGGTATCTTGAGTCTCTAAATTTAAAATAAAGTTCTGTGGGTTTGAACAATGTTGGACCAGAACTTGAGTTTGTACAGTTTACAAGAGGAAGAAAACCGACTTAGAACCTCACAACTGTCAAATATTTTATAATTATAATATTAATAACACACTGACATACAAGTAACCGCTTTCTTAGGAGCTCAGTCAGTTAGTTGGAGTCATGAATGTGGCCCAGAGCTTCAGAAACAACAGTTTTAATAGGGTTGAGCTGGAGAAATGCTGCACTGGTTGAAACACAAACCAGCGTTATCAAGGGCGAAAGTTGCTGCCAGTGCCCTGTAGACAGAGAACAAAGAGCTCGGCCAGGTCCAACATCCTCACGTGAATCCCATCAAAGAAAGGAAGAGGCCTTTTTCTTTTTACCCAGAATCCCCCTCTTCCAGTCGGCCCAGTTGGCACTTCAGAAGTTTCTCTCCCCTCGAGATTGTAGAGGAAGAGGCCTGCTGGACGCCTGGGAGGAGAGGGGGATTTACTGTTCACCTCCACCTCAACACACACGCACACGCACACACACACACACACACACACACACACACACACACACACCCTCCACTTGTCCAAATTTCAGAGTCCATCCTGGAAGGAAACTGGCCAGAGAAGAATAGGCTTTTACGTAGAGGCTGTTTCCTGTCGCTGCAGCAGCGTGCACGTGCAAAAACACACAAAACGCACAAATGTCATGGCTAAAACAAAGTCATAAATTAGCATGCGAACACACACACACATACACACACAGACAGACACGTACACCTTCCCCAATGTGTGTGTTTCCTCCCTGGTGTGCAGTGTGTATCCGCTGTATAACAGAGCTGTCAGCAGAAAGCTGTGAGCAGTGAGACGGACGCAGCCGCTCGGTTCTCACACTGTTAAACTCACTGAAAACAAAAAAAAAAAAGAAAATATTTATTCACTTTTACCTGAGTGTTGCTGAAATCAGCTGCACTGATTTTTCAGTCAGCCAAACCAACAGGGAG
Organism: Trachinotus anak; assembly: GCF_046630095.1. Classification (NCBI taxonomy): domain Eukaryota; kingdom Metazoa; phylum Chordata; class Actinopteri; order Carangiformes; family Carangidae; genus Trachinotus; species Trachinotus anak. The sequence goes on along the minus strand of NW_027273872.1, from coordinate 12,013,015 downwards.
ATACTCCCACTGCTCCTGGGAGGGAGTTTGTCTCCCCTTAGGTTCAGATTTCAACAACAAACTAAAGTTTAAAACAACTAAAACACAGAGGATTAATTTGAGATATGTATCAGCCTTTTGTTGAGGAGGCAGACACACTGCAGTTTTTAATAACAATGCATTAGAGATGACTCATTATTCTTTGGTGAGTACAGACACTGGTTCACAGAGAGTGATTAAAGCAAAAAGTCAGTTTAAAGTCAGAGGTTTAATTTTTGTCCTTGTCAAGTTCCATCCATCCATCAGCTTTTTCCTCTCGAGGGTTGCAGGTCATCACATGGCTGACATATCGAGACAAACACCCATTCACACTCACATTCACACCTATGGACTGTTTAAAGTGTCCGCACCTGAAATAACTGGCCACTGATGACGTTGGTCATTTTAAACGACAAAGCCAACAGGCTGAGCAGGTAGAGCTTGTCGCCCGCTCCTCCTGTCTACATGTTGACCTGACCCATGCGCAATTTTCATGGAGTGCATATATTGAATTTGAAATATATATAAAATAAAAACATATATATGGTATCAATTACAAATTGGAACAATTTGATATATAATGACATACACTGTATGTTTATCTTATACAAATATGTATGTTTATGTATGTATGTTTATATTGTAGACATATGTGATATAGCCACCTATATCTTGTCAAAATATGTTGATATAATATACAATGGCTTCTTAGACCACTTTTCCAGAATGGGAAGATAGACATCTTTAAAACCGATGGGAAATTAATTAGAAAAACATATATAAGTATATAGAATTTTAAATATATATCATTAACGCAACATGTTATAGCATACAAAAATCACATAATTTTACTACAGGTATTTCTTTTATGTTATAAACACATATCTCCATGTATCCAGAGGATGTATAAATGTGATATATATGACAACATCACTCTGTAAAAGCTCCACATAGATGCATTATTGACCATATAGAGGTGTCAGATGTAAAAGTGCTGGCTGTGAAGACGCTTTAGAACGAGTGTCAGGTAATAGGTCTTTAGCAGAATGTGTAAAGTCATTACAATTGCTAACCATTGTTTCACCTTCATCCCTCCTCTTTTCCCTCCTTCTCCTCTTCCTCCCTGCAGCAGATATCCCAGCTCCTCTCCCTCCTCCGGCAGGGTCAGCTGCAGCCGAGGCCAAACTTCAGGGGGAACAAATATTCTCATCGCAGGTCAGTCTGACTCCTCCTCATCTTCCTCGTCTATCCTTCCTCCTCCTTCTCCCTCTTGTCCTCCTCCATCGTAGCCTCAGAGAGACCACAACAAAGGCAAAAAAAAAAAAAAAAACCCAGTGAGTTCCTACTGCTTTTTTTATGTTTCATTTAAACATAATGAAGTTTTTTTTTATGACTTTACCCTATTACTGACATTGTAACAACATGTGTTTACTGCATTTAAACATTTGGTTTGATCTCAGAGAATCTTTGTAATTCTTGTTTGTGAAAATGTATGAAAATTGTATGTCACAAAAGTTGTACGGAGTTAAAACAAACAAAACATAACCTTTAACTAAAAATAAAATATGTGCTGATTATTAATCCTAACAGGTGGTGTAGTTATGTAATGTAGTTATGTGACAAATTTGTAGTTTTTTGTGGTATGATAACAAAGTCACTTTTTTTGTTATGATTGAAAAGTGTATCTGGTAACAGTTAACAGTTAACTTTCTCTGTCTCATGGTTTTCACTCTGAGGGTTTCAAAATGAACCTGATAAAAAACAGAGAAGCTGGGTTTAGTTTTCTGTTTTCACCACCAACGCACAACATCAAGTAGATATAAACGTGTCAGACTCCATTTTTTTAACTTGAAAATTAAAACTATAATATAATATAGTATTTGTGGCCCTATTGCAAATTTTAACTGAATGGGCAAATCCTCGACCTGCAGTTGTCACTGGGTAACAAAGATGGGCTTTTCCTCCTTTCCTTCATCGCTCTCTTCATCATCAGAGGTTTGTTTCAGAGCCAGCTGGCTGCAGGTCTCACACTGTGATCACCGCTGTGCCCTCTGATCAAACCAGGCTGCCTCCGATAGCAGGACAGGCGGACATTAAAGCGGAATGCCACTCATTTTAAGAACTCACAGATGTTCCTCCTCAACCTGAATATTTCTGTTTGTTTGTGAAAGTGTAAAGATCCTCTCTAGAGCCTGGGTTTTCAGCCTGCAGCTACTTTTTTGTTTTATAAAAATGTTTTTTGTGTGATAATGTGGGCAGGTTCAACAAATTAAAAGTTATAGGCCACGTTTAAATAAAGCTGGCCCTCTTCTATAATTATTGTAGGGGTCGACAGGCACAGCATCACTGTGCCCAGATGCATATCAAGCTGCTTGGGTGTGTGCTATTTCAACAAAATACCATCATTTCCCACTTCAGACTTTATTTTTTTGCTAGGATAAATAAACCTTTCCATTCCTAAGCAAAAGACTGGTCTACTTTTATGACAACTTCAGAGGTAGAAGCTCAGATTGGACCATTTGGTATCGAACACTGATTTCACACTGAAAAGACCAAACAATCATATCAGTGTATAGACAAAACCATTTGAAGGATAAGTAGACCTCTGCAACTCACAAACAGCAATCACAGATCCAAAGTCGATGAAATGGGATCCAGTCGTCCTTTTCCCGCCTCTTATTCACAGTATGATCCTGACTGAAGAGACAGTTGCAGTACTGTATCAAAACTACCACATTCAGCACACATGCAGACGTTTAGACAGGATTTTATAAAGAGTAGAGATTTCTGGCACAACCTCTACTTACATAGAGAAGGTGAAAGTCTGAAAACTCAAATAGTATTAAGAGCAATTCTATTATTGGACTAATGTAAAGATAAGATGAATCTGTTTTCATCTGATTTGTTAAAACAGTTTTTCTTTTCTGGGTAAAACAAGCGTTGATGCTGTGCAGAACGTTTTCTCTGTGTGCGGCTGAACAGTGTCAGTTGTCAGTTAGATTAAATATCAGTCTTACAAAGGAGACTTTTGCTTCTAGTTGATGTGTGAAAGCTGATAAATGTGTTTCTGACCAACTGACCTGCTGTGACTGAAATAACAGCAGCAGACAAACAGGACACGGAGTCAAACACTCAATGTCACAGGAAGAGTGTCTCACAACCCCCATGGGTGTTTAAGTATGTGTGCGTGCGGGCAGGTTATAGCAGCTCTGTCTGACTGATTCACAGGAAGAAGCTACCTCAGCGCCGCCGTGGCGATGAGATTAGATCTGACTTCACCTTGATACACACTGAGGACTTTTGACAATGTACACAGTGATAGCAGACCAACAAACAGTCATATGAATCATTCTGTCACTGGTGAAGATTTCGGAGGTGATGACAAACTTTGTTGAAAGCTGGTTCATGTGGAAGTAGCTGTTTATGATGTGTCTATTAACCATGACTGTTCGACAAAGTTAACCATAGGTCCCATCAACAGATTTTTAGGAGGTTATTTTAGCCATGGCTGTGTTATCAGAAAAGGTTTGTATATGTTGTTTTGGACGTCAGCGTGGTTTAGGCCCGAGGACTGGTTGTACTTTTATTTAAATGCTTGTCATGTTGTGTTAAATGCTGGTCTTCACTAAATCCACAAAAAAACTGTTAAGTAACTTGTATTTAAACAAGTAGCATTACCTCATCTGATAAGATTTTAATCTTCAGTACCTGAATAAAACGATAAAATGAGGCTGAGTTTACTCTTGAGTGACTAACTCATCTGTGAGTTCACCTTTGTCTGACTGGCACTTCCTGTCTGAGCCTGCCTGCAGCCATATGCTCTGATACTGCAGAGGTTTGGAGGTGTGTGCGTGTGTGTGTGTGTGTGTATGTGGTTGTTTGGTTATCACAGGATTTGTTACATAAAACCTCAGGAATTTTATCACCATTTTATCTCTCTACACCAAACCTCTGGCTCCATATCATAGATGAAGACTGGAGCTCTGTCTGGTTATTATCGGGGCTTATGTTCTTCGTTTCTCTGTGAAAAAGAAAAATACAAATCTTTGATAAGCACAACTGGAGGGCTGACCACGAAATGTGCAATTATTGACATTTTCTTCATGTTTTGTGTGTGTGTGCAGATATGGAGGCCAGGATTGTTCTGATTGGCAGAGCACCAAAGACAGTGGACACGGTGAAAGCGAGGCTGGAGATGTGGACTGGGAACCAGGAAGAGACTCCCCCATAGACCCACAGCTGGAAGAGGGGCTCAACAACCTGCTCAACAATGCTGGTACACACACACACACACACACACAGACATACACACATGCACAAGCAGTATACACGCGATGGCAGTGACTTGTTTGAGGCTATCTGCTAATTGATGTTAACAGTGTGTGCGGTGCTGCAGCATTAAAATCCTCCATCAAATCACTGTTTTATACTGATGCAATGCCATGACAACAGACACATAATGTTAATGGCACCAAACCATGAAAGGCTCAATGAAAGCTCCCTTTCAAGACCTAAGAGGAAGAACAGCAGCCATGTTTGTGAAAGGCTGACCAATACAGCATAGGCTGCAGACTGGGAGATCCATAGAGATCAATATCTATAGTGATGACAGTTAATGATAGATAATAGATAATGATAAAGCCATTACTACATCTCAAATTGTTCTGTGAGACCAGTAAAGCTTCAAGGTAAGTGCCATTACTCTTCCAAAATAAAAAAAAAGTTATGTAAGCAGCACAAATTTGATAACTCATGAAACTTTGTGCACTTTGTGTTAACTGTTGTATGAAATTGATGCATGAAAAGAAACTTCTTACGGTAATATGTGCTAATATTAGCAAGCGAGGGAAACGACAAAAACTCCCAAATGTAAAATAATCTAAAATGGACTCTTGTGCACTCTGTTGGAGGCTCAGCTGTCACTGTGTCGACGTTGGAAACACCCACTCAAAAGCTGTGAGCCACAAATATGTCCACAAAATATTTGGACCTCCTTAAAAAAATCAAAAACAGTGCCCGTACATATCTGTAGTATTGTTATACCGTGGTGTTTTCTTTCACAAAGCGAGGTGAACCAAAGTTTCAGTTTTTGTCTTTGATGTCGTATTTCATGTGACTCTGCTGTACTTTCCTATTTAAGCGAGACAAATACAAACAAGAGACAAATAAACTAAACTGTTGTCACCGAGCTCAGCGGTGACCTCCTGCTGAAACTCTCTGATCCACGAGGACAAAAGCAGCTGCACTGTGACCCCTGATGAATATACAGACTCGTCACATACAATGGACACACACTGGCAAAAGTAGAAAACAGGATGACAGCAGGAAATAACACAGTGGCAGGTTATACATCCACATCCACCCACGCGGTCCACTCATCTAAGATTCAGATAAGCTTATGAATATGTTTTTCTTTGTCTTCAAATGTGTTTTTCTGCGTTCTCATGGTGGAAAATTTTCTCCAGCCTGATAAAAAATGTCTCATTAGAATAAATTCAGGTTTCCTTTAAACAATCAAACACCGACAACAACACTGACACTTGTCAGTCCAACATAAACTATTAGCTTGTTCGAGTTATTGTGATAATATTCATGATGTCATTAGCATGTGAGGGTCATTGTGTTATTAGCATGTTAGTCTTACTATAGGGTGTTAGCATGCTATAGTGATATTACTTTGAGTTTAATGAGCATGTTAGTGTCATTAGCATTATAATGTTTATGATAATGTCATCAGCATGTGATGATCATTAGCTTGTTGGTGCTAATAGCATTTTAGTGTTGTTAGCAGGATGGCTTTATTAGTATGGTAGTTGCACAAGCATGATGTTTGCGAGCATGTTTGTTTTAGCTTGATAGTGATAGAGTTAGTTTAACAAACTGAGTTAGAAGCTTGACAGTGTTAGCATTAATGTTATTTCTGATATTAGTGTGTCTTAGGTCACTGGATGGGTCCATGACATCCAGCTTCATGTCCTCGTTTTTGTTATGAAACCATGGCCGCCACCTTTCCTGAAGTTTTACCAAGATATTTTCACTCAAACACACAAACTTCAGACTTATTGTTTAGCTGGGAATTCCACAGTAGTATGTAGGCCAGCACTCGGTTTGTACAATGTGTGAGTGTGTACAGTCGGTGTGTGTGTGTGTGTGTGTGTGTGTGTTAAACAGTTTCTTCCTGGTATTGTGGTGGTCAGAGCCCTGGGGCGAGCAGAGGGGTTTACCGCCTGATGATGATCGGGCGAGGTCTGCTTCATGACAGGAGAGAGAGAAACAAAAGTGTGAGTGGGAGTGTGTTGTGTTATGTGTGAGGTGCTTGACTCACCTTCTACCCTGCAGGCTCTATTATCACTGTAACTCACACCAGAGTACTATGACAACTAACTGTGTGTGTGTGTGTGTGAGTGTGTGAGTGTGCTTTGATGAAGCCGTCAGCGCAACACATAAATCTTGTCTTCTTTTATTTTTCTGACCTGCACCTTCTTCTTCTTCTGTCTGTCATTATGAATCATACTGACACATACCTGTCCCTTTGTTCATGTCTGAAGATGATACAAATGGTGTTGAGAGTGTGTATGAGTGTGTGTTTCCTTCTTAATCTGTTGGGACTATGATTGTGTTCTCAGGCTTTCTGTTGTTCAGTATAATCTTATCAAACTGTGTGTCATGTTATACCATATCTGTAGCTCCCTCCAGAAAACAACAGGAGGCATAAGGTCATGGTTAAACTGTGAGAACTGTGTTGAAACCGTAAAGTAATGTACAATAGTAACAATACACTCAACAAAATGCATGTATGTATATCTTGTATTTAAAGTTCATTCATTCATTCATTCAACAATAAGAAAAACAGGGAGGCTGGTTGTTTAATGTCCTGTATTTCTGCTTTGCTCCTGTTTAACAATGAACCTTGTGTTTCTATACAAATCAAAACAACTTATTTATTCATCTTATTCACATGGGGTTTCATTTTCCAGTTTAAACACATAGACAGACATTATTGGTAGTTTTAAACAGCCGACTTCTTATCTGAGAAGAATCTGCTGGAACCCGACGCGCTTAGTAATTTAAAGAGGATTTTGTGTTTGGAGGATCTGTGGTGAAATCCTGCCAAAACAAAGGGAGGAAAGGAGGGTTGGAGCAGGGGGTTAACTCTGGGGGCGGTCTCTGCCGAACTAGGTGTATGTTTTAGACTGTGTGTGTGTGTGTCTGTGTGTTAGTCTCTGTGTGTGTTGGTAAGTTAATTCCCTACATCTGGTTGTGGTTAGATGAAGGAGACCACAGCTCTGTAGCTGATTAGTCTGAGCTGATGCAGTTTTTACTGCTCTATATTCATCCGACGCCTGGAGATGAAGAGATAAATATCACACTGTGAATTACAGCAATGCACTCATAGCTCAGTGTGTTTCAAACACCTTGTCACAAATACATCTACATCCATTTCTTTGTGTATGGCTGAATCAAAATAGCACCAATTGTGGCCAGACTGTCTCCATACAGACAGAGCTAGAAACTGAATCGAGCTGTGTCACACTATTTTGGCCCCTGTGCTCCTCATCCTCTTTCACTTAAAGGTGTTTCCTTGGGGGCTCCTTGGTGGCTCACCTGGTAGAGAGTATACCATTAAGGCTTTGTCCCAACAGTGGCACAGAGTTCGAATCTGACTTGTGGCCCTTTACTGCATGTCTCTCTCTCACTATACCTATTTAATAAAGGCATTAAAAGCCCCAAAAATAACTTAAAAAAAACCCCCAAAAAACCATGTTTCCTTGGATGACAACTTGTCACGCTGTTTCTCTCATCTCACCTTTCATCTTTCATGGTCTGCAGACTAAATTAGATCAGATGAAACTGAAATAACTCTGATGGGAAATCAAGTTGCAACAACCGGAGAGAACAGGACGTAAACAGGATATAATGAGGATAAGAACTGAGAAAATGAGGGTGTTAAACATCTTTTTCACATTTATATCCAGCGGACAGATTGTTTTACAGTAACTGAGTAATTGAAATGAGACGAATAATCATCTGGGTTTGTTTGTGAGATTGGTTTGTGTGTCTTCGCTCATACACAGGCGTTTACGCCTCTGACACTGACACTGGAATAATGAGACCGGAGGCGAGCGAGCTGGCCAGCGGCGGTGTGAACGTGATGTTAGCGTACGTTCGAAGCATGCTGGACGCCATGGATGGCAGGAAAGGCCTTTTGACAGCAGCCAGATAAAACCACTGTGTCATTTCCTTCTTTTCCTGCCTCGGTCTTGTCCAGCAGTCAGACAAAGACTAACAGGGAACATTAAACTTGATCTGTAATCTGCGCTGGAGAGGTGGATCACAACAGGGAAAGTCTGGGGATATCGGACAAGTCCTTGAATGAATCTCTCTGAGGGGGTTTTGTGTTACGTTCGTTGCATCAGGCAGATTTCACACTGACAGAAAGACAAAACTTAATGAAAGAACAGATTTAAAATTTTACAAATTGGGAAAAAAATAATAACATATCACCTTTTTACAAACACACATGCAAAGACAAATGGCTGCATAGTTTTATACTTCTACTCCACCACATTTCACACAAATATTCCTACTTTTACTGCATTTATTTGACAGCTTTAGTTACAAGTTACTTTACAGATACTGATTGATACAGAATATAACCACAAATAAATTATGATGTATGATGTATATATTGTAGAGGGCTGAATTATTATAAATTTATTTTCTGTCAGTTCACGATCACTACACTCATAATTTCTGTGCTAGATTCATCTTCACAGGACAATAATCAGATAAAAACATGCAGTTCAAACATCTTATGTGGATCTCTCTCTTTCTGCAGATGATGTCTTCTCAGAGGTCAACGACCCGGCCTGGATGGCTAGACTCTCTCTTCCGCTCACCGGAGATTACCATGACAACGTTTTTGTTCCCAATGGGCCTCCGTCCCCTGAGAGTGAGCTCCTCCCCCGGGACGCCCTGGACTCCTCGTCCTTCTCCACCTTTGGTAAAAAACACTGTCACTACTTTAAAAAAAATCTGAGAAGTTAAATCTACATAATTACTTGATATAAACAAAGTTGGTATAAATAAATAATAGCAAATCTTTTGTGCATACTTTTTTAAAGTATGATCAGGTTCCACCTTTTTTTTTAGTTTATTTAAATAAATACTCCAGACAGAATTTCTGTTTTCAGTTCCCAGAAATAACAGCAGAGTGACACCTCCTTGTCTTCTTCCTCCTCTTAGGTAAAACTCCAGAGAAGGACGACTCACTGGGTGGGACCCTCCTGTCTGAGGTCAGCACGCTGTTTGAGATGCTGATGACGCAGAAGGCCGACGCCCATCCCGGCCCTCGACCGGACGTCCTGTACCGACTTTCTGCAGCGTACCGGCGCTCGCTGGGCCTGGACGGCACCACCACACCTGCAGCATGCAACGCGCCGAGGAGCTCTGGAAGCACTGAGAAGAGGTCGGGCCTGGCTGCACCATCAGGACTTTATCAATAAATCTGTACACTGAAAACTGGAAAAGACTGAGAGCTGACTCACACAGCTCAGAACAGGAAGTTAACTCTTGGAAACTGTTTTCCAAGTTTCTATGATTGATTGAAGTATGATGGGATTTTTGAGGCATTAACTGATACAATTCTTAAGAGATTTAAATGACTGGAACTGTAAATAATGCCATCATTGTACAATCAGAACTTAAACTTACAGGATGTGTCACTTTCAACACTTCTTGTGTCAATACAGTGACAAGACACGTGGCCTCACTTGTGGCTCAAAAACAGGACTTAAATGGAGCTGGAGTGGAGATTAAAAGCTGTTTATATGGTTGGTTTTCAGAGCAAAGGGTAGTGAGACACAGCCAGTCAACAAAGGAGGTAGGCAGGTAGACAGACAGGCAACTAGGGCTCGATGGCTAAAGCTACAGAGCAGAACAGACAATGCTAACCCGAATGGAGGAAAAGGAGTTAGTTTATACACTGAGTGGCTTATGAGGGAATGAGGAGCAGGTGCACAGGTGGGTGTGGGGATCAGGTGACCGTAGTTTGTGGAGAAGGTCAGTAGGGGTTAGTGACAGACAGGGAGTGGATATGCAGAATGACTTCATGTGAGGAGTTGGTGATATAACAGAGGGAATGTAAAGCTTTAACCACTCTTCCTACCTACAGACTCAAAGACTGTGGTTGTTGAGATATTTTGCTTTGGACCAGCACCATCCTTACATTGATTAATGAATCTACTGTGTCGAAAATGACAGATCCTGTTAAAATGGTGCTACAACAGTTGTTGCATTTTTAAAGCATCAGGCGTTTCAATTCAGGTTTAATTAATAGAAAATGAAAGGAAGTGAGCGGTGGAAGGAGCAGTCTGTAGACTGAAAGAGAAACTGGAATGAATATGCAGACATATTTGGCTCCAGGATATTGACTCTGAAAAACAGGATGGTTTGACAAAAAATAGACCACGATTTGATAGAAAAAAGGAAATAAGCAGGAACTTCAATGACAAAAAGAATTAATCTTAAACAGTGAATTTGAGATCGGAAAATGTTTCTGGTTTCCTTGTTAAACTGAACCACTGAACCTTAATTTCCACATTTCCTATTAACTCGGTTACATAATGCAGGAACAGCGAGGAGTTTTGTCTGTTAGGGTGTTATAAACCTTGTTGTTGTTCAGACTTTGGCTGGCAGTGACCAGGAAGAAATTTTGCATTGTCTTTTTTGTTTTTATCCTCAAGACTAAACAACAACAATGAGCTGAATGAAGGGAAAAAAAACTGTTTATTGTCAGCTGAGCAGCTCAGTCTGAACTTCCTATGTTCAACAACTCTGAAGTCCACCGCCTGAAAGTAAGACATTCTAATATTAGTAGGTATGTTTTTACAGGATGGCCCTAAAATATTAACTGTTGAATTACTGGTTGATGTAACCATCAGTTGGTCTCTTAAATTATTGGTTTGACTTCCATCCAGGGTTTTCTTAGTTGTAGTTTTTATACTGTTATTTTGCAAACAGGATGAACAGCACTTTGTACATAGTCTTTTGTCAAACTTTAAAAAAAAATTTTGTATCAAGATTTTTGTGTCATTGAAAGAAAGATTTGTAACTTTTTTCAATAAAATGTGTATCATGTTTAAACTCAAGTCTAACAGGGTCAAAAAATGTTAACACAAATAGCATTCAGAACTTCATTGGAAAAACATCAAATTTTGTTAAGTTTTGCCTGTAGAAGAATTTGGGTGTGAGTGGGTGTGTGAGTGTCTGAACAAACATTTGCTGACATTTAGGGAAGACTCACCTTTGGTTAAAGTCTGAATTAACTAATAAAGAGTAATAAATTGTAGGACAACACAGTGTTGTCACAGGAGCCAAAGTGTGCGTGGATGTTGACTGCGGAGATGTTTCCCTTTGTGCACAGCACCCTCTGGAGTTTAAAGGATACAGACACAGATACAGAGAGGGTGAGATTGCAGAACCCTTCACCAGATTAACAACAATTAGCTCCATCTGGTGGCAGCTAAGAGCAGCTCTGCATCTGGAGACTGAAAAAGGAAGAGTGAGATGGACAGCAAGAACAGTCAACCTAAAACCCTGTCAGCCACTAAACAGAGACCTGAGACAAAAGATGCTGAAACACTGAGAGAATAAAAAACATCATAATCAGAAAAGAAAAGAAATTAAGAGTCCATTGATCAAAATCAGTTTTTGGAGAGATGGAACAACTTGTACAACAGGACATACAACCTGGCCCTGCAACATGGCAATACACCGCGACAAAACCCAAAAACCTGGGGATAATCCTTTTTAGGTGCTTGCAAGAATAAAGATTATATCTGGAGCATATCTGGAGATTTTTTTGCTATGATATCTTACAATACTGTGATTGGAGAATGTCCAGTCCAGATTTCATGATATATGGGTCATACTTTGAAAAATCCAAGCCAGTACATCTCCAGATTCTGGGGTATTTTGCGCAGTTTGGAAAACTACATGAGCAAATTTCACCAAACTCAAACTCAGGAAAAGCTGACAATCCTCGGATCAACAATCAAAAATAAAAAAGATTAAAACCTGGTGACGCTTGTGGAGTTGATGCTGAAACACATCAGCCCTGAGCCAAGACAGGCCCTGCTTCAGGTGTTCAGTCTCATTCTTCAGTCAGGTTGTTTTCCTTGAATCAGGTGGAAAGAGTGGAAATAAATTAGACCCTAACAACCACTGAGGAATCTCTGTGAGCAGTAATCTGCTGAAGGTATTTTTGCAGCTGGGATGTTGGATTTTCTTATGGAACACAAGGTCCGGAGTACACTCTCTAATTGAAAAAACAAACCAAAAAAAAAAAAACAAAAAAAAAAAACAAGGTGAATATCTTGGATGTTTCATTGAATTTGATTTGTAATTTCTCTTTATATTTGGCATTGTGTAGGTTACTCGGGGTAGGGGCTAAACTTTATGACATTTTTAAGTCAGTGTATGTCAGTAATAAATGTGGAGAAAAACTGGTAACAAAAGCACAGATCTCAGCCAACATGTACTAGTAATGCCAACATGTCTTCTCAATGCGAAAAAGTCCTCACTATGCCAAAATGTCCTCACAATGCCAACATGTCCTCATAATACCAACATGTCCTTATAATACCAAAATGTCTTCATAACAATAGCTTCAAACAAAAATTTGCCCACACAACAATAGAAAGACATGCACACACACATACGCAAAACACCATTTTGCCATTTTCTTGTTTTTTGTATCTATTTATTTTATTTTACTCAATTAAGGGTTTTTTTTCATCTTATTATTGAGCTGTATTATCCTTAATGCTTTGGCAATATTGTTAACCTGACATTCATGCCAACTAAACACAATGACTTGAACTGAACTGAATTTAAATTGAATTGAATCTGCAGGAGTTCACTTCCTTCCTTAGCCAGTGAAAATCCAACAAGTGCAGGAGGTGTCCAATGAGCTCCGATCATCTATAATGAGCTCAGCTTGCAGATGAAATATTTATTTTAAAGACAAACTGGTCCAGTTTAGATTTAGTGAGTGACAAAAAGAGCAAAGCAAACACTTTTTGTCCCCCACAGATGGAAAATAATCAGGTAGGGAGCAGAAAGGGAGCAACAGCCCTGTGGCAGGAAATAGATCTGGAAGCTGCTAATGCACAGTCTACTATTAAATGTGCCACCTGTGAGTTACTGAATGCGAGACAAACCAGAAATCTAATAAAAACTCGATTAAAACAACACTAGTATTTTATTTGTAAACCCCAATAATACAAGCGCTGCAGTATAAACTCATTTCTGGCAGAAATGTGAGGATATTTGGGCTGGAGAGTGAATCCCAGGAGGTGCTGATGTGGAGGAGGAAAAGTAGATTCACCTGCTGCAGAATAAAACACCGCCGGGCCTCGATGGGAATATGTAAAGAAACAATAAATAAAAGCAGAAGCAGTGTTAGAACAACAGGTGTTTAATTTTACTCTAGTCATCTCAGATGATGAAAGAGCTGGAATATCATTTAAGGCTGTGGAAATAAACTGTTGTTTGTATTACAAAGGAAAAGAAAGAGGAAAAAAAACAAGTGGACTTCTGTTTGTGATTAAATTACGCACTAATAGAAGTTTTCTGATGGAAGAGAACTTGGATTCATCAATACCTGCTGATTTTAGTTGTTTCTTAACAAGGATTTCAACTTTGCTACCCCAACTGTGTAATTTTAAATAATTAGTGCCCATTCAGCTATTATGGTTACTCTTGTTAACGCTGTCGTTCAGTCAGAGAAACCTCTAAGGCTACTTCCACACTAAAAATAGCATTTTAAAATGAAAACGATCTGTGTCCAGACGAGTGTTTTAGCTGCGTATCAGGAATAATCGCCCTCCATACTAACACATCTGAAAACACAGGGCATGTGGGTAAATAGGAAGCAGATTGTCTGAAATATTGTCAGAGATATAGATGTAGACAAAATATGTTTACTTTATACTTCTACTCCACTGCAATTTAGAGGGAAATACTTTAACTTTTAACTACACTATATATATCCAACAACTGAAGTTACTAGTTACATTATTGATTAATAATTTTAGGGTCCTTTTTCTCATGTTTCAGATATCTTCTCCATTGGCTTCATTTAAACAATCTGTTTGTTTTGTGTAATATTGGATAATTTGACCTCAAAGCAAAAATTTTGAAAGAAATAAACATTTCTGTCTTTCCTCTCCCATTAATCATCTGACGATCCCTCTGTTGACCCTTTGGAGGGTCCCGATCCCCAGGTTGGAAGACACTGGACTAAGCTAGCTAATGTTATATTGAATACTTCACACTGGCTCCACCTTGAGCAGCGACAACAGTGAATCGGCACCTATACAGTGATGACTCAGTTTATTTACTATGTAATCATATAACATGAAGGAAACAAATAATTTTACATTGATACTTAAAGTACATTTTACTGAAGTGGGCTTTTCATGCAGGACTTGTGAAAATAATTGAATATTTTTGCAAGTTGCATTAGTACATTTACTATAGTAAGGGATCTGAATTCTGATGGCAAACTAATATTCGCTGAGCATTGCACTACTCATCTTCCGCTCTGACTACTATAAAACCCTTTTCATCACTCTCTTCTGATTCCCTGTTGCTGCTATCATTAAATTCAAGTCACCATGCGCCACACATGCACGGCGCCCAGGATGGCTAAAAGCTACATATATGAGTGTAGACTTTGAGGAGTAAAAGTTTTTCAGCAAAGCCGTAGGTGTAGACTGGCACAAAGTGTGTCAGAGTGATCGTTTTGCTTGTATTGCTGCCTAATACTTTTGGCTTAAAAAAATCTGGGATGATAAAACACTGACAGAACAAACTTTATATGTTTATTTAGCGTGTTTTTTTCTCTCTCTGCATTTCAGGCCACAGAAATGATTCTGTCCTTCAGTCCAAAGTTTGTAACCTGCTACTTGTACATGAAAAAGGCTAAACTGTGTTGTTTTCATTGAAAATTGGTGATGGCAGACATCAGGAAATTAGCTTTTAAAGCCTTAAATGACTTAAATGAACAATTTCTTTCTTTGATAATCAGAATAACTTTAGTGATGGGAGGGAAAGTGAGGGAAACTGCTTTGTTACAACGACTCAACAAAGTTAGGAAAGAGGAAGTAAATAAGTAAAAAAAGAGCATAATAATAATAATAATCTTTGTTATCTGTTCAGGCCTGATAACAATTATAAAACATGTTCATTTCTTCAGCATGTGCTCAGTGTTTTACCTCTTTCAGGAGCAATTTTTCCTCAATATAACTGAAAATCAGTGCTCATCAAATTTCCACTAAGCAAACTCAAACATATAAATAACTGCCAGCGGCGTGTTGAGATTTTCCCTGATGCTGCCAGAGTGTATGGTTCCTGTCCAACACATCTCAGTGCAGCATCAGACACATTCAGCTTCATAAAAAATACAGAAGCTACTCGATGTACTTTTTAAAAAACATCTCTATGTGAGGACGATCAGTTTGTCCATTACTACAGTACATTAACATCTGCTGCTTTGACACAACTTATGTAAACACCACTATATAACACTGTAAAAATATTTTGTATTATCTTGCTCCTCTACAGTGTTAAACCACTGGTGGTTACTTTTGGCCCCCAGGCTTGCCGTAGGCTGCTTCTTTGAGCTATGTTTTGCTGTTTTGACTTCACACACAACTCCTCCAAAACTACTTACTTCTCCGAAGCTCAGGCTGCAGTTATTGATTGTTTTGGCAAAATTCCTGCCAAGTGGTGGACGAAAGGAGAGCAAAGAAAAAGCCTCTTTTTGGGCTGTTTTTCCCCTGTTAGTTGTAATTCACCTGAAGTTTACAACCTCCGCTTCTGACCATGGCTGCAGGAATCATTTTATGTATTTTATTTTCAATTTTTTATTTATTTTTATTTTATTTTGCATACATTTTATAAGCTCATGAGAGGGACAGGCTGACCACTGAGTTTTTGAACTTTATTTAACTTTTTCTTCTTCCCAAGTTTATTGATGTTAACTCTTAACTTTTATATATCACCAAATTACGATGAAGCTGTTGAAGGTTTATTTTCATCAGGAATATTTTAACAGTACTTTATGACTGTTGTGGCTCTATTTTCAATTTTCAAAACCTGCAAAATGAAAATAAATGAAATGAGATGCTGTATCATGCACCAGTGTTATTTGATAATAGTCATCATCAAATAACAGAGAATGCAATAGTAAAGGATAACATAAGAAAATACCATTGAGAAACTTATTGCAACAGATAAGCATTTAAATGAAAGAATTTCTCAAGGATAATTATTATCAATACAGTTAATTATTACTACAAATATAGATGTTCGGATGGTGTGGTTGTCGCTGGGTCATTGGATCAATTTCACTCTAAAAGACATAATTTCATTGACAGTAACAGAAAATCTATTTTTTACAGTATTTTGACAGAAAAAGAAATATTTGCAATCACATTTTGAACAGATTAGCAGATCTACGTGGCTAATAAAAAAAAAATTGAAGTCTGCTAATTTTAGGCAGGCTGTATTCTGAGGACTGAGGACTGTTTGCCTAGTGGTTAAGACTCATACCATACAACAGCAACATTCCTGGTTTGAGACCAGGTATTTCACGATGACTCGATGGACATGAGGACACTCTGTCAGTGCAGCAGAGAGATGCTGCTTTGTGTTGATCTGTGCAATGCTGCAGCCCCAGGAAACACTGGAGGGCAGCAGCAGCCTATCGAAGAACAGCTGCGGTTTCAAAACCTGAGACTTAAATCAACAAGAGCCAGGTCAAATATTTTGTCCACAGCTTCTACTGACACAACCTGACTTCAGGATTTCACAGGGAACAAGGCTCCTTTACAGATGACTGGTTAATAATCAATCAGACAACAAAATGATGCATCAAAAATATATAAACATTCATGACATATTGGACAGACAGAGTGAAGGGCGGAGTATTTTTGTTTTGAAACTGGCCAATCAACACAGTAGCTGCAGAGCTGTCACTATTAAAACAACTAGAGGCAGCAGCTACAGCCCTGCACCAAACTCTGTTCAAAAATTGCATTTTTAATAACATCTTTTCAGATGTTACTGTCAGCTCCCTGCTGAGGACCTCAGGCAAGACAGGACTGTTTACAACTGTTACTATAGCAACAACACATATGTGGGAATGCTGTAAACCTGAGTGGAGTGGAGTGGTTGTTGAGGCAATGGTTGGCACATGCAACCAGTAACAGGAATATGTTCATTTTAAAGCAACATTAAACAAGTGTTTGGAAGATTCAGGTACAACACATGGGATTGACACAGCTGATGTTATTCTTTGATCAAAGACCGATATCAACATTTCTCAACCCTCTGTTTTCCCCACTGTCTGCGGCTCTCAGCCCCAACAACTATTTTCTGCTGAAACTGGTCACTTCAGCTTTTAACCGTACATAGTGCATTTGTTAGGGACTATCTTCTGCTGCAGATTAATACACATTTGCAACATTACTGTCAAATTGGTATTATATTTTAACCTGAATCCACTAAAGCTATTCAAACAGTTTTCAATGAGAGAAATTTTGTTAATGAACATATAACCACAAATAATGAATGAATAAATAAAACATTATTTTATCCCATATGGATGTGAGACATGATGGGACAAACGATGGGACAAACAACAATGGTGTGGTTTATCTTGTGATTAATGGCTCAGTCTGATGGTGAAGATATTAACAGTCTGCAGAATTGACTGGATTTCTAAAAAACAGAGCAAGTCAGTATTTTTGTCAGCTGCAACAATGTGGCTGGTATTATTTTCACCTTGGTTTTGACTACTTTGGCAGGTGTTTATGTCTTTCTGTCACTGCGACAATTGAGATAAAAATGAAAGCAAAAAGGTCCAAGGCTGTGTACAAAACAGGTTTTTGAGAAAATCCAGACAGCATCGCTGTAAGAAACCTCAGATGTGTTACCTCCTGCCCACTGTTAGGATCGTAGCACTTCTTTTTAGCCTTCCAGTCTTTTTAGCCTGGCTTGTAAATTAGCTCATAACTAGCTTTTGTCCAGAATACCCTGCTTAAGGGAATGATGAGCTGTTGAAGTAAAATTCAGAATAACTTTATTCCCTTGCTGGCAACTAACACGATTCCTGGCCTTTCTACACTTTTAACCTGCTATCCTAAAGTTTTCTAGACACTTTTTACCTGTAGCATGTAATTTTACTGAAGCTGCAACAGCACACAGTACCTTCTTACTCATGGACACAAGAGAGAGGTCCATATACTGCAATGCAGACAACTCCTATGTTTCTGTGTTTAGGAACATTGAGGTTCTCCTTCAAACTTTCAAATAAAATGTTATAAATGAAAAAAGTATGTGACCTTCCACAGTGAGAAAAAGGACAAGGCACGGACTGGTGTCGGCTTGGCCGGCGGTGACGTTCACCGGCAGGTAAAATCACTGCGTGTGACAGGTGGCTGAGATACAGAACAGACAAACAAACAAACTAATGAACAGCCAACCACACAAACACACACACAGAGCCGAGAAGACTGTCCAACTGCAACGACAGATGTAAACGGCTGGCTGGAACAGCGTCGATGCTAGCGGCTTCTATGCTGTTAGCTCCTGTGTTGTCCTGAAATCGCCAGCGCACCTGCAGAAAGACGAACTTCAGCCAGAGGGACAGACGCTGCCTTCACATTTCCATCCATCCATTCTTTGAAGAGCTCATCCTATTCAAACAGATTAAAATATGTCAGCCTGAAAGTGACTGAGCTTTGAGCTTTTCTAAAGTGGTTGCTCTGAGTTTGTTATTTCTCCAGAGTTCAAGTATCACATATATTGTGAATAAGCTTGTTCACTGGAGCTTTATGATGTTTAAACAGTGAAATATTCAAACCCAATGGAAATATTTCAGATGCCATTTTGCTGTTTGTTGTTACAGTCTGATTTATTTAGTATCTTTAAAAACCTTTAAAATAAAGTACTGTTAATTTTAAATAAAGATTGGTGACACAGTGAAAGTTTGTGATCATTGACCCACTGGCGGCTCAGATCAGTCGGACGTACACATGCCTGACTGTAGGCCATGGTGCCATACACGTGAACAGTAACAACTTTCCTCTTTAGACTTTGTGATAATGGTGTTTTTCTCCAGCTAGCTTAAATGTTTCACTAAATCCACTCTGCACACAACATAAAAGCATAAATCCTTCACGCAAACAAGAAAAAACTATGTTGTAAATGACAAGGGGGGTCACTGATGCCAAGGAATAATTCTGAAAGTAAAAGTATGTCAAATAATTATTACGATAATTTTATGCTCCGGTCTGTAACACAGAAGATGTCATTCTCAGAATTGAAATGATAAACACATTATTCACAATATGGCAGAGGAAACTAAAACGGAGCATTTCATGACTCAAACAGGTCATTAATAACTCATTTTAGTTGTTTCTATCCATTATCTGCATCCCACACAGGGACAAACTTACTTGCCGACCCCTGATATGTAGCTTATATAGCTTTCCCTGTCATTTCACATATATGGGACATAGCCTCTAAGAATAAGGTTAGTGTCAACAACAAATACTATCAAACAACAAATCAACAAGGTGTTAGTCTGTCTCTTCACACTTACTATCTACTCTTTGGTTCCTACTAAAGATACAAGTCTCTCAAAACAACCTACGAATATATGCTTTTATTTAAAAAACACACCTGGTGTGATCTGCCTTCGAAGACAAGTTGTTCAACCAGGAAAATATTTCATACTTTTTTCAAAATGAATCATCAGCTACAAAGGCGGCTTTTGCAAAAAGTGTTTGTTCTTCCTGTACCTTTTCATGTGTTTTCTTTCCTCCAGTGTTTTGTTGCATCCTTGTAAACTGAATTGTTCATCTGCACCTCTCTGGGCCTTTATGTGCCATATGGAGCCAAAAAAACCTACAGGTTTCTACTGCTGCCAGATCCTCAGCCACGATTTCATTGTCAAACACACGTTCAGCCTCAGAGGAGGAACCAACCAATCCTATTTCTGTTTGAAATACTCTGTTTGTGCAACACAGAGAGGTGGCTTTGTGTTGGGTTCAGGATTCTGTTGTGGTGTTTTTGGTGGCTGAACACAGAAAAACTGAAACTGCAGATAAACCAGCTTTGAGCCAGAGTCACAGACAGAAGTGGAATATGGGAGAATGTGGGAATAAAATGGAATAAAAGTCAAGTGAATCCCTGAAGGAAAAAGAGGATGAGGAGAGCAAAATCCCGGCCTGAACATGATGTCTAGTTTGTCGAATTAACATGTTTTTTTTCTTTCTATATTGCTGTGTCCACAGAGCAGATAAATGTTTATTTGCTCTCCAGGCCTCGGCAGTGGAGAGTGTGTGTGAGAGGCCAAGATGGGTTTTTTTCAGATGTGAGTTCAGAGGCTGTAAGGCTCAGCAGACTGTGGTCAACCACCAGCGGCCAGTAGGCAATTTACTCCACACCAAACATTTATTAGAGTCTAAGCTGCTGTTGCTGCTGATGGAGGTTTATCTTCCAGCTTCACTTCTCTCTCTGATCCTCTGCTCACTCCTCTTCCCTTTTCTTTGTCTCTCTTCATCCTTCCACTTTCATTTGAAACAACAACTTTTTTCTCCCATATATATATATATATATATATATATATATATATATATATATATATTTCTTAACTATATAAAACATGTTTGATGTTGGAATTTTTTATGTTTTATTCTCATTTTTGGAATCTTCTACTGTGAATTTCAATTAATTTTCATCTTGTTATTCAGTCATTGTGACATCTCTTTCTGCCAACACACAAACTATTGTGGCTTTTGCTGGAAGCATTTAATAACATCTGTCATATTGATGGAAGACGTGTCAATTTAAGAGTTCTCAACAACTCGTACAATCCTTATGATTTCTGTCAACATTTGTCTGCTTTGGCTTCTTTGTTTTCCAACCTGGGAGACAAACACCTGACTTATTTCTATTGCTTAAAATAAAGGTATGAGCAGGCAGCAAACAAAAACATGTCATTTAAATTGTCCCATATTGTATAAAGTGAGATGCCCATGTGTTTTCTGATTATAAAGCAGGTTTAAGTTCTATATTAATACTGTTAATAGTCTGTTAAAACAGTCCACAGAGATATGCACACAGTCTGTATTCAGAAACTGAGCCTTAAAATGAGCTGTCAGGACTTCTGTAACTTTGAGATGTCACAACAAAGCAGTCACTGCCCTCAGCCATGACCCAAACCTGGCCCACCATCCAACCTTGCAGGATTTGGTTTCTCTGAATGTTTACCTGAAATCTGCTACATTTTTATTTGATCCCTCAGAAAACAGTCAGCCAATCAGGAGAGAGGCTCTGAGCTGTTGTTACTAGAGCTCCAGAGAGAAGCCTGAGAGGTGATGTAAAACTACATTGAGATGGTTTTTACGTGTTAAAACCTAAAATATATCTTATTATGGATATCAACATGTCAAATAAAAGACTAGAAAAATGTAAAATATGGGACCTATAAATCATTAACATTAGCAATTATTTTGTTAAAGCTTTTGCAGTGCATCAGGGGCTATTCAGCAACACACTAGTAATATACAACATAGTTACCATTTTTTTTTTTTTTTTTTGTGAAAGCCCACAAATCAGCAGTTCTTGACACGTCAGGATGCGCCACTGTCCTGTCTCTCTGTGTTGATGCATGTCAAAGCTCCAGAAAAACAGGAAGGTTTTTTTTCCCCATTCACTCCCAGAAATCATAACATTTCAGGTGCCATGACTTGACAGTTACTCATGTCTTTATGACAATGTCCATTGTGTGGCAGATAATCATGCAACACAACAGTTGCATCATGTTGTGTATGACAGTTGCTGTTCACAGTGCTTCAGTGGGACATTCTAATCCAGCATGCACCTGCAACATTCAGGGGCCATGGATAGTGTGCAAGAATGATCATGAATTTCTATTTCTGTTTATATTCATGTACGTTTAATTTTAAATCATCAAAAGTTCACACCCAGGTTATATTGGTCTAAACATTGATTACATTTGCGGACATTTCTGTTTCGCTGGCAGAAATCCAACCTCTCACACCCATCAACCTTTCTGAATGAACTCCGAATTTTCCATTAAAATACAATCTTCTGAATATCTCACCTCGATCAGGATAAAACATGCATGTTAGTGCATGTGTGAATGCACATAGAATGCAATGTAATAACAATGCTGCTGGATCAGTCGGACCACATCTTCCATTGTAATCTGATCTACACTATGTAGGTGTCAAGGTCTTCTGCGAACAGCTGAAAAAAAAATCCATTCTGCAACTAATGAAAGGACACCTGACTGTACCTCTTCCTGTTAGCCCAAGTTCCCAACAGAAGCTAAAGCTGAGCCCTTCCTCTGAAGAAAGAGAAATAAACATGCAGCATCTGACCTGAGATGCACCATCAGCTCCACCTGCCTCATCTGCATGTTGGGATTCAAAATGCAGGGCAGAGTGGAGTTAACAGAAACAGCTTTAGAAGCAGGTGCAAATGCAAAGGCCTGTAATCAGATGCCATTACGCAGATAATATATCCTAATACTGATCGCATGCCAGGTGGAAATGGAATCCCTCGCTACTGGAGTATCTTAGTATCTTCTGTCATGATGAAGACATAAAACCAGAGAGCTAAAGGTCAGGTGGATGGAGGACGCGTGTGCAGACTCTCACTGTTCAGTTCACCTTCCTGCCAGTGTCAAGATGCTCAAACAGCAGTGGGAAAAGAATAAGATAAAGACGCCGACCAAGGAGCCACCCTGCGCACACCCAATTCCTGCTGGTCCAGCTGTATCTGTCCTCAGCACACATTCCATGCCTGACTCATCTACTACTACACCAATCAGAGGTCAAAGGTCATGGCTCAGCGGAGCTAGAGGGGATTTAGTCGGCCGTCTGTAGAATGACATCAAGAAATCTTTTCCTTGAAAGTTTCTTTATGGAAGCAATTCAAAATAAAAGTTTTCCTTTTAGATATTCACTGTATATGGGTGTAAACAGACAGACACACACACACACGCACAAACACACACACACACACACACACAGGTTTAATCCCACACCTCATATAGCTTTATGAGCGGCTCGACATCAGCTGGGGAGGAACCACAAGCTCATCTAGCTGCAGTAAGAACTGTGTGTGTGTGTGTGTGTGTGTGTGTGTGTAAACCAGCATGCATGTTGTCCGGAATCCCATTAATACAAGAATGTAACCTTAACCAGTGGGAGTGAAAAAGAAGCTTTGCAGTAACTGATGAAACAAAACAAAACTCCCAAACTCCCAAAGTTGAAATAGCACTCACTTATTTTCAAATCCCTCTCCCCGATCGAAAAAAAACAAAACAAAAAAAACAAACATATTCTATTATAAGAGAAAAGACAACTGCAGCAAAATGTATACTAGCACATTAAAGTTGCAGACCCTACTTGGATGACCACGTCCTCTTCTTTATTGAACTAAGTGTAACTTGTTTGTTGTTCCCATATGGCAGTAGGAGGAAACAGTTGGAGGAAACAGTCTGCACTGCTGCTTTAGGAAAAATATTTGGATTTGACTCTTCAGCTTGGATCAGCCACTTCCTGTGTGGAGGAAGTAGCCAACCTGACACAAAGATTTCATTTGGACAAACTGGGAGCCTCAATGAAATGCCCAGATTTTTACTTTGCCCAGTGACAACGCCAAAAGATAGAGAACATTCAGCCCAGGAATTTTGTCCAAACTGAGATATGCTGCAAGACCAAAAGAATGTGGACATGTGGCCAGTACACCCATATGCAATAGCTGGGCATGTAACTTTACAACCATGTGTATTAATATGCTGCTCTAACAGCCTGCTCTCTGGTCTCAGTGTTTCGACCAGATGTTGAACCAGGCTGCAGGGATTTGTTCCCATCCAGCCACCACAAGGGTGTCACTGAGGTCCAACACAGATGTTGGGTGATAAAGGTCCCAGTCCAGTTTATCACAAAGGTGTTGGTAAACCATCACACATTGAACACTATTGTCTAATGTGTGATGGTTTACTGTTACAGCTTCATTAGAACTAATGGGCCTTCAACCACCAGTAAAAATTCAAAAAACATGGAGGTAATACAATTATGATAATGGTCTTGTAATATTTATATATTTACAATATTATGAATTTAGTGTCTATACTATGTGGCGACATTCCTGGAAAAAAATGCTGCATTTCCTTATTGCTAATGCAAACCAAACATTTCTTACTACTGCAGCTTTACATTAAAAGCATTTCGCTGGTGAAACGCAAATTGACAAATTGAGTAGTCATAGGAAATGCAATGGGTTTGTCAAAGTCAACATTTTCTGACAGAGGATCAGTTTGAAATATTGCAGTGAGAAATGGAAGGAGCAGCCACAGTGAGCTGTTAGATGAAAAGCTGCACACCTCCACCTTCTCAGGAAGGTAACCAGCTGCTTTCACTGTGTCCTGCTGTTCACAGACTCGGGCCGAGTGCAGCATAAATCCAGATCATATCACAGAATGGTAGAAAAAGGCCAATTATCGTGTCACCTTCTATTACTTGTGTCACTTCTTATTTTTTGTTATCACCAATAACTACAGGTGCTGGCAAAAGACTGAAACCTCCAGATTTACAGACTGCTGTTACAGTCTGTCCTTTCAAATATTGTATTTGCTGATGCAAAAACACATGATGATGAACACACGTGATTTTCTCAACTGCATATTATGGCAAGCAAAGTTTTAATTCAAGTTCTTTAGTAAAAGTACTGATTCTCTGGTTCACTAAAAGGATTGCTCTGACCAACAGCGATTAAATTAATCTACACTCACTTGACAATTTATCATCAGGTATACCTAGATAAAGCTGAAGCAGCATAATAAAACAACAGTTTGCAAAAAGTCACGAGGATTATAATGTTCAGTTTTTATTAAATCTCTTTGAGAGGATGTTGATTTCTTTTAATTGTCATTTTGGAAGCTCTAGTGTGTGGAGCTCTGGGTTACAGAGAGGTGTCTCTAATATTTAGTCAGCCTTAATTCATATACATGGGATGGACAAACTCACATTCTCAAAACATGGCACTTGTCTCCTCTCTAGTCATAGAGTTGTCCGTATCCTCAGGTGCTATCCTAGCATACGCCATTTTGTTGGTATCCATAGCTTAGGTGCCAGCAGTAGTCTCAGAGTTCAACAGTTTAGATTTGGCAATACCTCCTCTGTTCAGCTAATGGAACAGGTAACTGAGTTTTAGAAACCTGAAGTCGCCTACCTCTGACTTTTGAAACACAGAACCTGATGTTTTCTAACACTGATGTCCATTTCTTATACTGATGATTCAGCCAGGAGACTTGAAGAGGAAGAGCTGTGAGTCACCTAATGAATGGGACTCTTACTCCTAGAACTATGGACCCCTGAAATGAGTCATTCCACTTCACAACTCAGTACTTGATGATTTTGTATTGGAAGGTGCAGCAAAAAACTGTGTTGCCAAGGGACACCGAAGTTTTACTCCTGTTATCGCTGAGTCTTATCTTTTGCACTTGATTGATTTGATATTGAATCTGATATAAAATAAATGAAGTGAAAGATGTGTAAGATGTTTTGTGCTCTGATGAGATGTTTTAGATTTTTCTACCAGTAAAACACCTCTGAATTGAAAATCAAATAAGAGAGATCAAGGGAGAGAGCGCGTCGCGTAGATATAATCGTCTCCCTGTTTTTATTAGCAGATGGATTTGCCATCGGGCCGCACCATTGGTTTAACCTCCTAATCAGGTATCGCTTCACTCGCCCTGCTGCTACTGCTTCAATTAAGGCTGAGAGGCTGGGGGGGAGAGAGAGAGAGAGAGAGAGAGAGAGAGAGAGAGAGAGAGAGAGAGAGAGAGAGAGAGAGAGAGAGAGAGAGAGAGAAAATAATGAGAGATGGTAGAGAAGATGCAGGAAAATGAAAGTGGCTGACGGAGACTGATAGATGGAGAGATTCTCACATATATGAAAGAGCAAACAGTGAGTGATAAAAAGCTAGGGAAAGAGGCCTGGAGGATGAGATTATTGTATATATTTTTCATCATATTCTGGCTATTTTCCACCCATGTGCTTCTAATGCTGAATCTATCTCAGCTGTACAGATGTTATTTGTGCTGGAATTCTTGCAGTGTTTTGCCACTTTTGCCAAACATGTGTTTTCACTCATTATGGTTGTTAATTGTCAGTTGTGTTTTAGTCAGTGTCCAATTTCCTGGGATTACCTGATACACAATAAATTCCACTCAGGTTTCAGTTCGATACTTTAGGATACCTGAAACAAGAAGACAAATAAATATCAATAACAACCACAGGTAACCACGTCACAAGTGTCACAAATTGTTGTTTTCACATTGTATTCAATTCAATACATATAAAAATTCTATACGCTTATATGTTTTTCTTATTCATTTTAAACATATGTATCTCTCCATTCTGGGGAAGGAGTCTCTGACTTTTGCACCCTACTTTTTATAATAACAATATATATTTTTATAGGCTTTGGGATGGAAATATTTATGTAACATGTCTACAATATAAGAATATACACATATGTGTATGGGGCAGACATATATGTGAATATATGAAATTAGAACAATTTCCTATAGGTATCATATATAAGTTTATATATGTGGTTTTATTTTATATGTACATATGTCTTATATGGAAATTCAATATATGCACATATATAACATTTGTGTATGGGTTTGTATTCCTACACAGGAATCCATGTCCTCCCACATAATTTCTTCATTCATGTTTTGAATCTATAATCCTTCCTTAATAGTCCTTTCTGAGGTTTCTCACATTTGTTTTTTGGGGGTGTTGTCCTTATCTTGGTCTAAATGTATACTAAACAGATTGTTAAGCCCAATGAGGAAACATTATAGGTGCTGGCTTGATTATATTTCACTTTGAATTGCTGTTAACTAGCTAATGTGAGAGCTTCTGTGTACGTGAGTGCGATAGTTCAGACTTTCAGAACCATTTCACCAGGAACCCACACTTTTTTGTGTAAACTGTAAGACATCAGATTAAAAAAGTAAAATAAAATAAAATAATAATAAATAAATAAAACAATCACACCAAAATCTTGTCCAGAAAACCTCGACATGTCAGAAACAGGGGCGCATCCTGATTATTATCAGGTGGGGGGCAACATTTAGACTATTAAGTGGAAACAATTACTTTCCTTAAATTGTCATTCATTGGCTACAAAAACCCTTTCACCTTCTGAAGAAGGTGTATCTGACCTTTTTGTTTTGTGCTGTCAAATTTAAAATGTCCCCTTGTTTATGACGTTCTCGTCAACTTCTGGCTCTTATGTGTAATTAGTTAACTCACCAACAGGAGCCTCAGGCAGATTTAATAATTATGATCAATACTCTCCAACTCTTGGTGGTAAACAAGAATTCTACAGAGGTCAAAACTGCAGGCCTTCAGGTGGTCGAACAATAGTTGTTCTATAGGCCTATATTAAATGTGTTGCTGGAAGTTTGACCTGCTCAGGTCTATACAGTAAACATCTTAGTGTTCTCAGTCTTGAGCAGAATAAGCAGCACTCAATAAATTCTAACAACAAAACTGTATTCCCCCATTTCCATGTAAGCTACTATAAAATCTTATGAACTCATCCATACCCAAGGCCTTGGCTCTGTTTGACTCCACACTCCAAACTGAGGTCACTCAGTCTTTCATTGTTCATGGTGGTGTGCAAGTGATTAAAAAAAAAAGTCAATTTCAGGGTGGAAAAGCTGCATTCCCAAGCAGCTGTGTGAGAGAGTTGTGTGATACAGGACCTGCGAAGCAGAACACAAGCCAGAGGTTGAGGGTGAATAAGTTCCTTATTACAAACACAAGAGGGGAAGTTTCCAGCAGCAAAGCTGTTGCAAGGGAAAGGGACTGGGAACGTGGATTCTCTGAAGGACGATGGTGTTGAGCCACAGGTGACTGGAGCCCTGACAGGTGAGGTAAGTTTGGAGATCCCTTAATAAAAGGCAGATGAACACAGGACTGGATAGATAGATAAAAAGTAGATAAAAGCAGAGCTGGACATGGCAACAATTGAGAAGCAGGATACTAAACCTGGAGCACAGGACAAAGTCATCAAAAAAATCCCAAATAGCAAAACAGGTTTAAAAAAAAACAAAAACAACAGGACCTTATCCGAAATCTGTGCTCACAGGTATGGTCGTGGACATTTTGCACAATATGAACAGACCTCATTGAATGGCTTCAGGCCCACTGAAAATCAAGCAGACTGGTTAGATTCTTCATTCCAGCTGCCTTCTTCCTCTCCAAGATCCACTTGGCTTGATGGAGCTCATGTTTAAGATCATCCAGGTTTGTGTTGTAAATGGTTCCCAACAAAAACAGAGGAGTCTCATCCAAAAAGCTGTTGTTTTTGGGATTGAGTGCTTGAATCCCATTCATGGTATCACAATTGGTTTTGGAAAAATGCCTCTCTAGCTCAGCATCCACCGTGTCTGAGATGGGACAGAAAACAGCCTTAAAGAAATAACCATTGCCTTGGTAGCTGTTTCACTGACCAATTGCTGTGCTAATGTTGCTCAGCAATGTCCAGCACTTCTGTCCGCAGTTCCCCAGAAAATGCTTCATCTCTGTAGTGTGCAATTGTCCCCCATAGTGCCACAGTGGAATTTAACAAAATAAGATTAGCTTTAACACATGGGGTGTGATCAGAAGACATGGGTTACCAGGTTTGTGAATAGACCAAGCATTAGTAATAGCACTTTCAATGAAAGGGGATGGTTCATCACAACTATTAGACTAAAGAGGCTGTTTTTGACTCTTTGGCTGTCTACTAGTTTGCTGTTGGGTCAACAGTGCAAATCTGTAAGTCAAAGTTCATTATATTTGGGCTTGATGCAAAGGATTTGAGTGGATTTATTTTCCCCCCTTGAGAAAACCCGCTGATTGAGGTAATTCAAATTAAATCTATTTATTTTGGCACAAAATTCTGTTGTTGTAAATGCTGACCAGGCCTTTAAACCATTGGTGGGCTGTTCATCTGTCATTTGTCAGGTATCACTATCTCAACATGTTAGTATCATGGCAATCTGCAAACAGGCAACATACACAACAACTCAAACTGTAGAATCAGAGAACAGAAGTCTATACTTAAGGAACTTATCCTGTGAGTTAGCCTTCGTCAGAAAACAGTTGGTTTGTGAAGGTTTTCAGTAGCTCTCCTGTAAACCGCAGCAGTGACCGGTCTGTGGAAATCACTGTGTTCTTTCTCTAATTACGCTTCTGTAATGGATCCACCTGAGCGAATTCGTGCTGGCTGCAGGCAGGAGACTCCGTCTTGGTTTAATGGGGACTTTGTCATTCAGGCCTGCAGCTCCCTGATGCAAACAGTGACTACTTTCTTTATTCTCCCCCTCTTATTTCACCTTCCTGTCTGACTGTACCTGGAATTATCTTCCTCTCATTATTTCTCTCTGCCTCACTCTCCACCCTCCTCGGTTGGTCTTGTTCATTTCAATTATTATGTCTCTCCATCTCTCTATTATATTCTTCCTCCTCTCTCTCCCTCAGCTACTCTTCCTGGGTTTAATTGAGCATTTTTTTTCTCCAGCACTCCATTAACAAGGTTTCCTTTACACTGCTAAACAGTCGACATTCAAACCCTAATGATCCCCAAAGACCTTGAGTCGATGTTGGACCTCTTGTCAGTCAATGGAGGACATTTCAAACGTTTGTCAATGTGTTACACCTTTGGGAAAGTGTAAACTGAGGGGGGAACAGATGAGGTGCAGTGTGATGTAGCCTACAGCTGTGGGTCTATTACTGCTGTGTTTCACACTGTGATAAATGACAGTCGCAGCCAGATACTGGCTGCACAGATAGGTGGCGAGAACCAAAATTTGAAAGTTGAAAGTTTGGATAGAAGAGGAGGTTGGTCAATGGAAAACGGTTGAAGCTTTGAAAAGTTTTGAACCTTTACTGAAAACAATTTGGACTTTGAAGGAGATGACTCGAATGAAAAAAAGGAGATTACACATTTTTTAGAATAAGTCAAAGTTTACTGAGCACAGTTCATAGTGCTTTATGAGATGATAACAAAGTGGTGTTTGTTTACCTGAAAGAAAGCTTTAATGAACACAAAGACTTGAATTCACTGAAAGTGTGATGGTTGGAAAGAAAAGGTCTGGATAAAGTTGTGGGTATTGTGGTTTAAAATGAGGACTGACCATTCTGAATAATGTTTCTATGACGGTGAAGACTGGGACATCAAATTGGAGGAAGCTGTTGGATTCGATAGAGATTTAGATGTGAATGTTTGGAAGATTTGGATGACAGCAAACATCTGCAATTTGCAAGGTATACGCAACACGATTTCTCTAAAAATTGATGCTTTGATGGAGGACATCGCTGTTGAAAGTTTGGAGCCAATAAATTTTATTTGATCTTGCTGAATATTTGGATGAAGTAAAGGTTGGGGAAAAAAGGTAAGCTTTAGGGAAGTTAAAGCATTGGATGGAGTTGAAGAAAGGCAAGCTTTTGAATGCTGGTTTAGAAAGCCTAGACAAAAGTTAAGGTTTGGAAGAGTATCTGGACAAAAGGTGAAGGATTAAATGAAAGGTAGTGAAAGATTTAGATATGGTTCAGGGATTATAGATGATGGTAAAGTTCTGGATGGAAATAAGCAGGAAGGTCAATAGTCAGGAGAGCTTAATGTTGGTGTCAAGCTGGCTGATAAAAGCACAGGCAAGGAGGACCCAAACACAGATCAAAAGATTGGCTGATGAAGTGAAGGAATTTTAATGGTGCAAAACAGGTTCATAGGCAGACGGGTTCACAAGCAGTCAGGTCCAGACTACAGGTTACTAAACACAGGGAGAAGCCACATAGGAGAACACAGGGTGGAATAACCAGACAAGTAGCTGGTGACAATGGCAGGTTTAAATTGTGGCTGGGTTGATGAAGTAACTGGGAGCAGGTGTGTGACTGGGCAGGGAAGCACAGGTGAATGAAAAAAGGAAATGAGGAGATGAGCAGGTGGGTATGGAGAGAGTGAAAAAGTCCAGGGACATCTGGTGGGCAGATGGAAAATGACTGGTCTGGGGAGATGAAGGGACAAATGCGGCAAGGAAGAGGTAAGCAGGGGCTGGAGATGGGCTTGGGTGGACTAAGGAGCAGATTGTGACAGCTGATTTTAGTTTGAGATAGTTTTAGTTTGGATTAGTTTGAAGACTTGGATAAAGTTGAAGGTCTGGCAGAAAAGGAGGTGTGGTTGAGGGTTTGGATTTAGTTTTGAATTAGAGGTTAAAAGGTTGGAGTTGGTTTGGAAGAAGAAGTTCGTTTTGGTTTTTGTGGTTTGGTTAAAGTGTTTAAAAGTTGGTCTGAATAAGATCTTTCATGGAGGCTGGGATGAAAGATTTCATTTTTTGAGGTTTAGTATGAAAAATTGGATGTTAGAGGTTAGGAGGTTAAAGTTTTTATTAATATTTGACTATCTGTGAAGTTCTGATAGAATATTTTGACAAATGCGGAGGCTTAAGAAGATTTGGATAAAAGTTTTCAAGTTGGATTTAGGGTTTGGAAGAAGATTTGTGCACATGGTATGGGCACTTGGGGTCTAAGAACAAAAACAGCCTGACCAAGGTTACAAACACTACCATTAAAATTATTGGGAAACAAATTGTGTCTGATCCTATTCATCCTTTTTAAAGAATTCACAAAGTTGCCCCTGGGAAGACGCTATCAGAGCTGCAACAGCAACCAACAAAATCTTTAGAAGGTCCTTTATATCAAATGCAATAACTTTGTTGAACTCTTAAGCATAATTCACACTGAAATCATGTCCGTTATTGTTATTTGCTCTGTGCATGTTGTGCTAATGGTATTATTGTATTTATTGTCTGTGAATCAATGATGTGTTTTAGCCAGCCTTTGAAGCCAAAGGCAAATTTCAACATCTGTGGACAATAAAGATTATTATTTGAATGAATGTTGGGGTTGGACAAATCGGACCAAAGTGAGGTTCTTTAAGTAAATTTGATTAACAGCAACCATTTGGAGGAGCTTTGAGATGATGATTTGGAAAATATTTTAGAGGTTAGGAAAATGATTTAGATGATAGTTTATATGCAGGTGAAGGTTTGAAAAGGTGTTTTTATTTGTTTATTTTTATCCATTCAACAAACCAGACAGAGATATAACCTGTTTTTATTAACTGCAGTCAAACAGCCAGAAGCTGCACTGACTTCTTCCATCAGATTTGTTCTTTTTCCCCCAAATGCATACAAGTCCATTTAATCTGCCCAACAACCACAAATGGCATTTGAAGTCTGTGCTCATTTTCCTGTCTGAGAGCAGCAGAAACAGCCAGAGGCCCCCCTGCTGTTTACCAACTTTACATTGATGCTATCCCGCTCGGCTCGGACCGCTGTAATAGGACTCAATACTACAAGCCCCTGGCCACTCAACCAATACACCGAATCACTGAGTGGGTGCGGTGTGATAATAACAGCCAAAGGTAATGTGCATGCAAGTGTAAATGTTAGAAAGTGTGTGTGTGTCTGTGTGTGTTTGGGGTGAAATCTATATTTCTGTTTGGTTGGTCGAGCTGCCAACAGCAGCAGATTGATGCCAGAAATCGTCAGATTGTCGACTGCATCTGGACTCAAAACAAACGTGCTGCAGAGCTGCATGTTAACGAGACAGCCCTGGGTATTAGTGATTGGAAAAGATCAGCTTATATATCTGTATGCGTGTGTTTGTGTTTGTATTTACGGCCTCTAGCAGATTAGAAATACACTCATGAAGCACTTTATTAGAAACACCTGTGCACCTGCGTATTTTTGCAATTATCCAATCAGCAAATCCTTTGGCTGCAGTGCAGTGTATATAATAATGCAGATCCAGGTCAGGAGCTTTAGTTAATGTTCACATCAAACAAACAATGGGGGGAAAATATGTGATCTGGAAGAGATTTTACTCAGAATGGAACAAAAATCATACAGTGAACAGCAGCTCTGTGGAAGAAACACCTGTTGATGAGACAGACTGGTTGGATCTGACAGAAAGGCTACGGTAACTCAGATAACCACTCTTTAAAACTGTGGTGAGCAGAAAAGCTTAATAAATGAAGGCAGCAGACGGTAGGGTCTGAATTTGATGTCAACAGCATGAATCCATGGAACCAACCTGCCTTGTGTCAATAGTTCAGGCTGCTGGTGGTGGTGTAATTGCATTGGGAACCTTGAACTTTAATACCAATCAATGATTATTTTTTTTCACCTGACACAAAACTGTGCACCATCAACATCCCAGCATTAGGCTATGGTCAGCCCACTCTGTCATACAGGACACAATAAGGGGTACGTGGAGTGCAGCTGGCAAATTACTGGTAAGAGTCTAGACCAGGACCTTGATTTGTAGAGTGAGCTGTTTTAAATGAGATTTGGATTTTTTTTTTTTTTTTTGAAGATAAGGTGTTGTTTTGTGTTGGTCCATGGACCAACAAAACATTTTGTCATTTAATCTGGTGTACTTGTTAATAAATCTGTAATTACCCGGACTTTTAAGGTTTCACACTCATCTAAATATGCAGCAGTCAGGAGGCAGTTTGTTTGGATGTTTATTTTCAACACCTACGGTAAGTCATCTCCTTCCCCACACACTCACATACACATATCGTAGTGTTCTTTGGAGGCTCACAGGCCTTCCTACTGTAGCAGGGTATAAAAATAAAGCTGTACTTGCGGACAGATGAGGTGCTTCGGATCGCACGTTGACTGACAGCGTTGCCGCCAGACCTGTTCCCTGTTAGCGGGGATGCCCTCTGCTTCTGACGGTGTTTGAAAATCCTTTCCTTAGTTCGGCAGGAAGATGAAGGCGAGCTGGTTTGTCTGCAGAGCCCCTGTGCCTCAGGCATCATGTCGGAGAATTTGTTTTGTTTTTCCACCTCACTCCTCTTTCTTTTTCTACGTGGCCCTCCCTGCTTCCCCATCTGCAGAAATAGATACAAGCTCAGTGGGGTTTGGTGGTGCAGAAAAACACTGGAATATCAAAACTATCAAGGATTAGTAGGGTTTTAGGTGTTAGTAAGGTCCTGCGCTGATGCTGCTTCTGTCTGTGTGTTTATGTAAAGTTAAGTAAAAAGGTGGAAGCCTCAAAACCAGATGGACTCAAGTTATCTACTTGAAGTTCTGATGACATAAATTTAGCCTCTTACAAAAATTAGCAGAAAGATATTCACCAAAACACACTGGCTTGAAGATTCTGCAACAGGCTAACTACTTAACGTCCTACAGTGAACATCTGCATACTTTCAACTACTAATTAAATAAAATAAAAAATAAAAAAAACATCAAAACAACCTCAAAATAACTATATCACAGGTTTATAAAGTTCTTATGACTAAGATATTAGCAAGCAGCTCCCTACTCCCAAATCCAGCAGTTACACAGCAACACTATCATCCCACTGTGTCCACCTAATGAAGGTAAGTCCAGTAATGTTTTTCCAAGTCTATGACAATCCGCTCCAGAACAAGATTACACGCATGAATGTAAACTCGAGGGTCCACATACTTTTGGCCTGGATCACAGTTGGTGTTCCACGTCATCCTGAAGGTGTTGGATGGGGTCAAGGTCGGGGCTCAGATCAGGCCAGTTGAGGTCTTCCATTTCTGTATGGACCTGTCTTATGAATGGGGGAAGGCAAGAGATAGACCCAATTGTATGCTATAGCATTAAGATCTCTATTCAAAGGGACTAAACCAAACCACAAAAAACAACCCTTAAAGCACAGTAAGCTAAGTGGACAAGGACACTTGCACGTGGATACTTTAGTAACAGAATTAGATTATAGGCTGCTGATTCCAAGTTACACAGGAAGCCATTCACATTTAAGTGTTGTCTGGACCCTTCTGCTGCTACCCAGGGCTCTTTTAAACTGAGAATTGCTTATAAACAGTTGGTGTGTCGTTAGCACTGTCACCTCACAGGGAAAAGGTTCTGGGTTCAAACCTGCCGACCGCCTGGGGCCTTTCTGTGAGGAGTTTGCCTGTTCTCCCTGTGTCTGTGTGGGTTTCCTCTGGGTACTCCCTCCTCCCACCACCCAAAGATATGCAGATTAATTGCAGACTCAATTGCCCGTGGGTGTGAATGAGTGTGAACAGTTGTTTGTCTACATGTCAGACCTATGATAGACTGTCCAGGCTGTACCCCATCCTCGGCCAATGTCAGCTGGGATTAACCTCAGTAGGGTCTGATTAACCCCAAACACCAGTAACAATCCTGGAGAACACACTGTAGCCTATATTTCTGTATGTGTGGATTGCTTTTTGTCTAAAATTTATATATTTTTTGTTGCATTATAGCCATATAACATAAACTATGAAATAGTCTGTCATTATTTTAGTGTAATGTTACAGTAAAACAACAAAAAAACAGGGTTGTTTTTGTATTCAGTGAGTCAAATGCAGCAGAGCGTTCTGTTGGACTTCCAAATGAGGAAGTGAAAGCAACATAAAAAAAAATACAGGGGTTAAAACAACATTTATCATGTGTCAAGATAATTATACAGGAGGTGAGTAGCCAAAAGACTCAAATACAGTATGTAAAAGCTGACTGATTTCATTATGTCCTTAAGTTACCAGAAAAAGTTACCTAAATAAAATAACAAGAGCACTTGTTTAATTACCTCTCACCCCCAGATACTGCTGAAGGACTCTGGGTTGTTTTGTCTTCTAAGAAGGCTCATTCTGAGTTAATACCCTTCGAATCAAGCTGTGGCTGATCTTCCCCTCTCCTGATGCTAATGCTATCAGAGACAGAGAGCAGCTGTTGAAAATCGCCCAGCGGACCTTCCACCTCTTGGCATTCTTCTCCTCGCTTGGCCGTTCACAAACTATTAGAGCGTTTACGCCACGGATAGAGAGGGAGTTGCTGAACTCATTTCACAGGTTAATTAGAACAAAAGGATCAGCCTTTCACCGGGCGAGAGGCTTTCGATTATTGAAAGGTTGTGGTTCGCTCTCCTCCCCGCAGGCCTCTGGTGAGAGGACGGAGTATATTGGGCTCCATCACGGCGAAATGCCACCTATCAATCACCCGATCACGCCTGGCCGCTGTCATTAGCGTCCCGCGATTGAGAGGTAAGCTTTGTAATCATCTTCAGGCAAATGCAGAGTGAGGATATTAATATGCTGCATGTCTGTGAGAGAGGAAATGACAAGTTGGGTCAACTCCTCAAAATGAGAGTGACCAGGCCGACTGGATGAGTTGCGGAGTTGAGTGGAGATGGATGGACAGAGCTC
Organism: Trachinotus anak; assembly: GCF_046630095.1. NCBI lineage: Eukaryota > Metazoa > Chordata > Actinopteri > Carangiformes > Carangidae > Trachinotus > Trachinotus anak. Next base: position 11,976,604 of record NW_027273872.1, on the reverse strand, counting down.
TAATCCTATTCAGTATAAAGACACAACTGCAGTGACAGTGATGCCTCGATTAACTCTCGAGGGACCATTACAACATGAAACAGCTGTGAATTATTGGCGTATTTTATCATCACATGGCTTTTTGAACAGTTTCTTACAAAATCCATGAATAAATGAACCATTTTAAAGGCACAGTATACATAGTACAGTACATTGTATATGGAGTGATGAGGACTGGAGCTACTGTCTCAATGTTTTGTCTTCATCAGAGTAAAAAGAGGCAGTTATGAAAACAATTAATTGCTTCATTTAGTCTGTATGGTTCAGTTTTTTCAGTGTATCAATCCTGTTGTTGTTATTTGCAGGATCACTTCCTTATGCTCAAACTGTTAGAATGAGTAGTTTGCACAGGATCCACTTCTTAATATTAAAAAACCAAAGTTATTAAAAGAGACTTTCCCACATTGAAATGTCTAAAAACAACTAGACCTATGTTAAATATTTTTTGAGTTGTGTACTTATATTATCTCAAATGTCAATGTCTCAAACCAAGAAATCTGTGATTTTAATCATGGCAGCGCTCTGTTTCATTCGGTCGGTCATTCAGTATCCTCTATGTGCCTGTGTTGTGGTTGTCTGACAGAAGGTAAAATAGAAATGTATCCAGTTTTAAGATACATTTTTTACACCTTGGTTGTTTTCAAATATATATATTTTAACTCACTGGATGTCTGGATTTTAAGTTATCTGAGAAAAAAAGGGAGTGTTCAGGAAATGTTAGACACCTCAGCTCACAGCCACTCCCTGACATCCTCTGTCCACTGAACAGCATCGATAAATTGCTGATTTTTAACATGAAACAGCTTTATTCTGTATTTCAACTGATTTTAATGCCCTAGTCGATTTGTTTTGGAAAAAAGGACAACTCTGTGGATAATTCGGCTGCCAGTAACGGTGGATCAAATAGGGGGTGGTTTGTGATGAACTCACAGAGAAGTGACATGCATGGGCCATGTACCATCTTTCCTGTACAGCACCAAACAGACACACAAAGTTAGTGACAAGCTGGTGAGAGAAATTTTACTTCAGAATAGCCAGAAGACAAAACCACAGCCAAAAGGAGAATGAGTGCTGGACTCAGATTCATCAGATGGACATGAATGTTGCCCGCTGGATGTGACAGCAGAGGCAACTGTTTGATAACATACAGCTAAACAAACTTCACGAGTTGATAATATGACAGATGTTGTGGTCACAGCTGTTTTCCGCTGCCACCGAGTGGCCAAGAAATCAGTTTAACGCAGGTTTAAGGAGTTCCTGATGCAAAGGATGAGAAATTCGTTAAGGAATTCAAATCATCCGCCTGTGACTGAGCCAAGCGGGAGTGTGAGAAACCAAAGTTCTCTGAAAATCCTCCACACGCTTCCCTTCTTAACTGTTGGCAACATCTGGAAACACAACACACAATAGGCATTCAGCTACTTCCAGATAACTGTAAGTATGGTTATTGGATTGGATCCTGACTGTAAACACACACTGAAGGCATGTACTCTGTGTAAATATGAATTTGTTGAGTATTCAATGATTTAAACTGATCCTGCATCAGGCGGTCAGACAGCTTTGTGCTATCAGTAGTTGTTCTGTCTGTTATTTCAACAAAAGCCCAACGTGTGTTTGCTGTCCCTAGTTGTTGAGCAGCTGATAAAGAAGCCAGTCTAGAATAATTGCAGCGATCAGTGATCTGATTTCATGTTGCACATAATCCAAGTCGTTTTTCAAAAAGAGAACAGCAGAGAACATCAGAGTAAAAAGGAGCTTGTTAGCATGCTAAGGAGATGGAGGTGTGTCGCCGGAAACTAACAGCTCACTGCTGCTGCTCCATCTTCCATTATTCCAATGTTTTAAACTACTGTGCTGATAACATACGAAACAGTTGTGGTCAGCGATAACCTTGATGACAAATACATCATGTGGCTTCTCACAACCTTAACAATCATGTAGGTCCTTTCTTCCAAACTGATACGACCCAAACAAGTGTCTATGAAATACTGTGTACCAAACCTTGGTTGTCATGGTCACAATAATAAAAACGTGGACTGTACTGACAGCGGTGAACTGTGCCTTTGTCACTGTGGTTACTATAATAAAGAGTCCTGGCTTAGTTAGGTTTTAGAAAAGACGGTGATTTGGGTTAAAGAAAGTACTTCCTTAAGATTAGATGATCTTTGTTGTCATGGTTACAATCATAATAGTAAGTGGTCATGGATAATAGAAACAACATAACCTGCTACTTTCACATCAATCAAACACCGTTCTCCTGTGTCATATTCCTGTGTTTTGCTGACCCATCCATCCACCCCAACCTCCTCCTGACGTGGACTTTGTCGCCCTATATACTACGTCACCGCACTTTTCCCTTTGCTCTGACATAATTACTACTGCCACTAGATGTCACCTAGCAACAAATCCTAACTATGGGTCATTTATAACCTGCTGACAGACGAGGACAGTCATGCTTCACAATAAAAGCTACCTCATAGTTCTCTAGTTGCTTTTAATGTGAAGCGGCAGAAGGAAATGTTTCATAGTAAGCTAACCCTGCTCTGAAAACAGCTGTGAACACAGTGAGGCTGATGTCTTTGGTATAAAACAAAGAGCAGTAAGTGTGGATTACGTGCTGCATCCTTTCCTGTCAATCTCTTGTCTGAATCCAGTGCATGATTGGTGGATGCAAACAACAAAAGTAATTAATAAATATGAAATGCCTATCATAAATAGTATAAAAAGTTGGTTTGTGTTCATGGAACCAGTGTTTCAAGACGAGAGAAGATTTCAGGATATTGTTGATCAACAGGAAACTGAATCACGAGCTGTCATAATCTTTCTCTCTTGTCCCGTCCCAACTTGTCAGGACTCAGTCTGAACCTTCAAGAAGCTCACGCTTTATATTCCAGCCAACTAAGAGCTTGAAACAATATGATAACACACCTGGGTGTGAGGGTATATTTTTCTCATAATCCATAAGCCATCAGACGACCCTGCAGGCTGATAAGATTAGATCTATACCATGCAAACACTTTACTTTCTCCTTTTTATTGATCGGCCTCAGCTAAACAAAGAACAGGAGTTCACAGAGCTCAGGCTGTCTCGCCATCACATCAACCTTTCATCACTGACTGTACAAAACCAGAACATCTCCCATCTGCATAAAAAAGATTCTTTCAAATGAAGGAGAACTAAGAACATGACCCTGATTCACACCTCCGGACTCCACACAAAGCGCAGTAATGCACAGAAACATCTGCTCCCTCTCAGTGCTTTAAAAAAAACAAAAAAAAACCTTTCTTCATATTCATGGGAGCCTTTTCATTAGTTTTCTGTAGTTTTGTTCAGGTCCTCTTCAGCTCTGAAATGACGAGAATCAAGGAAAACATTCACAAGTCAAAGGCAGAGAAGTGCTTCGGTTCTGCATCTGTGTTGGTGTTTGGAGAGGAGGGAAAATGATGAAATACAGCAGAGGAAATCAATTCTCATATCCAGCACAAGTACAGGCAGAAAACACAAAATAGATACAGAAAACACATTATGAGGGCACCAGAGTCTCACTTTTTAATAAACAGAAATATACAGTGTCAGCTTGCTGTATGTACTCGTCTGGCCTTCAGTCTGTAGCCGAAATGGTTTTCACAGAAAACCACGGTCCTGACACTTTTTAAAGGGTAAGTCTGGCAAGCCAACCAACAATGAATGTTTCCTACTAACACATACTGTGTGTACTCAATTCCTCATATATCTTATCCCTGTGTACCATAGAGCCCCTCTATTAAAAACACATCAATGTAAACTGTAGTTTATTTGGACACAATCCCACATCCATCCTGTTTCCCCAAATACTAACTAGAGCACAAAATCTGGATTAATCCGCCAAAGAAAGAAATCCCCAAAAATGTACTATTTTGGGGTTAAAGGCATAGTTCCACAGTTGGAGAGATATACTCATTTGCTTTGTGCCATGATTAAAAAATAAATGAAAAGATGAATATCACTCTCAGCTAAACTGTAGACAAGCTGTGGTTTAACATAAAGACTGGAAACTGTGAAGAAACTTGCTCTCTCAGTTCAAAACTACATCTGCCAACACATCTAAAGCTCACAAATGTTGTGTCTTGTTTAATCTGTCTTTTATTTACAAGTTATAGTTATACAAGGAGTTTTGTGCAGGTTTTGTACATGTGTTGTGTATGACTTGCAGTGTTTCTATATTTGCTTGTGCACTCAAACTCCTTTCCTTGACCTCGGATGCAACACAGCACACCTTAAGGTCCCTTTAGTAGCTGTTCTGGGGCTTTTGATCAAATGCTATGATGCCAGGTTTTAGGGTACTGTAGATGATTGTAGAAATAAATTATTTTGCCTAGTTTTATATGAAAAGTTGTTTCCCTGTTTTTCTGTTTTCTGATCATGATAATGCTCATTTCATCTAATGTTGGTTCAGGATTTGGATTGAGAAAAGCAGAAAAGTTGAAGGGCTGTGATCAGCGGTGACCAAAATGGGAAACACATTTTATCCAAAGTCAACATGAAAATGCTGATGGACCCACATTAATCAATGACATAATAGTTGAGTTGAGAGAGTCAAGTTAGAAATGAGGCCTGTTAAATAGACTGAAGCCAAAGCTTCTCAGGTGCAAACCATTTCCTGATGTGCTTCTCTGCCTGTTGGCTCCTGAGGGGAGAGAGGGACATCACAGTATCAAATTAAGGGGTACTTTGTGAATGTGGAGCAAAATTGCATCAGTTTGTCATGGACACTGAAGTACTGTACATCTCCTGCCTGCACAACTGTAGTATGTGAAGGGGAGGTGCATCCCCTGAAGGAACCAGACCTGTAAATGATGTTAATTTCTGAGCCTGATAACTTGGCGTGGTACAGGTGTGTGTGGCTGGTTTCACTCCGTCACACCCTGCAACTTGGCATTGATTTGCCGGAAAATAGAGGGAAGGATTTCCAACCAAACAGAAATCCCTTTGCTTTGGTTCAGCACGACGTATTCTGCTTGACCAGTGAAATGTTTTCTCAGAGATATTACAAGCCCTCTGAACTTCCCATCAGTCACAGCAGGATGAAGTTTTCAGCCTCAGAGAAGCTGGCTGACGGCCTGAGGAGCTGAGTGACAGGTCGGATTCGGCTGTCATGCACCAGGACCACCACGGCTCGACCATCTGGAGTGTGACGTCCTGGGAGTCCTGAAAGCCGAACAGAACGGTGACCAGACTTAACGTGTACAGTGTGCATATAAATAGGCTCTTTAGGTGAGACGACACCAACGTCTCACCGCCGCTGAAGCTCTCACCATGGAGACTGCGAGCACAATTAGCAGTGATGGTGGTGTGATGTGGAAACAGATGTGTGCTGCTGCAAACGGTGCTGCGAGGAAGAAAAGTTAAGAATAAACCGCCTGAAGCCAATCTCAATTTTCTTATATGATGTAAGGTATGTTTTCACTCTTTTAGAACCTGTAAACTCCCAACTTTTCAAACTGTTCAACCGTAATGAAGCTGTGTTACTCACTGTGTCACAGCAGTAGCTCATTCTCTGTTTTAACCATGTACTGTTCAGCCTCTTCCCTTAGTGTTTCCAGGAGCCAAACCACCAACAGTTACATTCAGCTGCCAGTTTACCAGTTACACCCACCTAAAACCAGTTTAATACAACAGCAGGGCCATACATCTCCCTTCTCATGAAGGTTATACAGTACTGTTAGTTTTTTATTTTTATTTTTTTACCTTATTACTATTTCAACACATATGTTAGTGACCTGCCTCTCTGAACTAATAGGACAACATTCAATACAGCTTGCCACTTAAACAATAACATAGATAAAAATACATAAATGCTCAAAGTACAATATATATCAAAGGTTCTGTAAAATAGATTTTAAACAATAATACAGCAAACAACTACTGTCAATGTGAAGATATAGTGGAGTAATGGCATCCTGAGCAGAGAACTAAGTCACACCCTCTTTGCATGTGTTGTAATCTGAGCTTCTCTGTTCTTTGTTTCCGTATTTGGACTGAACGTGTGCATGTTAGTGTGTGTGAGTCTCTCCCTGTAAAACCATTCATCCTGTCCTTGTTGGTAGCAAGGTGCAGTACACAGCGTCCAGGTGACAGTGACTGTCCACAATTTCCATCACTGACAAAACCATGTTTTTCAATTAAAAATACCTTGGACAAAGAAAGATATGAGACCAGAGCACAGATGGACTACGGGCTCAAATCCTGGTCGGCCGGTGGTCTGTCGAAACATCCATACATTTTTTAAAGTTTTTAGAAATTCTGTCATTCGTGTGGCTGATCCCTGTTGATCAGTCCAAGGCTGAATTTCTTTCCCAGTGTGACAGTGGAGCCAGTGGAACATTATAAGGTGCTAAAGCGGCCCTAGTTTTCTTCAGAGGTGGTTTTCTTTCTCTTTGTGTTGGTAACTTGATGCTACATAATGTTACATATCTGTTTTATTAGCCGCCAGCTAACAGAGGGCGGAGGTTGTGTTCGACAAAGCGTTTGTTTTTGGCCTGAGATGCTGGTGGCCCAGTACTACATCTACTAGCAGTGCTGTTCATTTGTAGAACCTTTAAGGAGAAGATAAAAACAATATACTTTCAGGTGCTGGAGGATTGAACTCAGGAGACAAATAATCTAAACAAAAAATAGACAAACATACAAACAAAAACAAAACTGTCACTTTGTTGTCATTGTGCCTGTTGTATTTTGTTGTGCTGTTGAACAGTTTTGCATTGCACTGACTTGTCTTTCTAATATTTTGTCCACCACATTTACATGATGCCACACTGAATATTAGAAAACTTGTTCTTGTTGTTACAATATAAAATACTGTTTGTATACGTGAGGTGGACCTAGCTAATATTATCTATATTCTCTTTATTGAAGTTGCAGCGAAGAAACCAAAATATGACTCGATATTTTGATGTGCGCTTGTTGGTTGAACTTATGCTAAATATATGAATAAAATAAATTATAGCTGGGTAGCGGATGTAGATGTGTGTAAAATATTGATACCAGTTAGTTTTTTAATGTGGGTCTGTCAGCATGAGCACTGCCAAGCTGACACTTATCACTGGATAAATCTGTTACGAGGCAAATATTAGAGCTAAGCCTCTATCGACTCCACATTCACTCATTTTTTTTTTTTGTTTTTTTTTTTTTTAAGGAATATTGACAATGTTTTACCACACATTTGCAAGTCCAAACACCAACTGAAACACTGTGAATCTGGGAGTTTTAAGGCCCCTGTGGGGTCTATGGCACAGACGCAGTTGGCTGTTTTATCCTCTTGGTAATCCAGCCTCGATGCCAGTGGTAACAGCAGGAAGACTTTATGGCATTTTTTTCTTTTTTTCAGAATAAAAGCCCCATTCCATGAAAGTTCACTGCTTTCATTCCAAAGCTGAAATCAAATTTAAACATGCAATGATAATAAAAAAAACAATAACTAATGACTAATGAATAAAATAATGACAAAAACCTGTCATTGCAGTACTTGGACCCTTTATAAAACTTTATTTGTACTTTTCAAATAATGAAAAATTAAAAATTTGAAGTTGCCTATTATACTCAGATGAGAATACAATCCTGAATAGCTACAAACAGCTAAAACAGACACTGTGCTCTCACTGTGGGACTTAATTTATAAATGTTAAACGTCATAAATAACTAGTTTCTGTTTATTAGTGTATTCATAGTCACATCTTTGATTGATTAAAGGCTGAAAATGTATTTTTATGAAAAAAATATCCAAGCTAAGGAAGAAATCATTGTCCGGTGCGGCTGAATTTTTCTCATAAAATAATTTCTCGTTCGCTGTGACTGGATTATCCTGTAAATATCTGAAGTGTCTTCTGTGTTTCTGTGACATTTCGCAGCTGTGAGTGTTTCTGAGTGTTAAGGCGGCTGTGATTTAAATGCTGGTATTTGTTTTTCTTTAAAGCAGCGGCAGAGTTACAGGGCAGTGAACTAGAAAATGACATTTTAAAGTCATCTGTAGCTTCTGCAGAGTGTTGTTGCCCTTTCCTCAGCAGGATAAATATTAACACCATCAACGCCTTCCTCCTCTTCTCTGAGAAGACGACACGTCAGGCAGACTGAAGGGAGCTGCAGCTGCTGCTTCTAACCTCAATGCAAAATTTAGCATCATTATATATCAGTTATTTATAATTGTTGACACCTTGGGTTGAATTTTATCGATTAAAGATATGTTAGCAACACTCATGACACATCTTAGGAAGGATTTGATCAGATATTTACAGCATATTATCCCCAGGACTAATGATGACTTTACATCTGGCATCACTAGCAGGTCAACATTGCCACTTGTCCAACACTGATTCATTGACAAATTATGTTAAAATGGGCCCCTGGGCACTGACAGGTTAAACACCCCCCACCCTTCCTATGCAGAATCCCCCAGACTGAAAGAGACACAAAACCATTATGCAACAGTTACATAGTTAATAGTCGTTTCGTGTCTATTTGTGGATGTTATGAATCTCTTTGTGATCATTTTGTGTCTCTCTTTGATCATGTTTTAGATAGATAGATGCTTTTTAGTGGTGCTTAGAGTTGAAACTAAAATGGTTTTAAAAAGAAGCTGCCTTCATTTAATCTTCTAATCTTCACACTTTAATTTTAAATAATACTGATTCTATAATCTGTGTTGTTTTACTGTTTCCTTATTATGTTTTTACTTCTTTTACCGTCTTCTATTTTCTGTTAACACGTCGAATGATGTCTGTGTATGATGATGCCATACGCACCAAGCCCCTGTCAACCAAACTGGCAGCAGGCCTGATGACACTATAGACTGTAAATAAAAATGGACGAAGCCTCTGTGATGTCACATCCAGGTTTCTGAAGAACGGTTTTGAGTGATTTGCTCCACTGTCGCCATCTTGGCAGTGCCTCCGACTAATCCAAAAATGGGCAAAGAGGTGGGCCGTGTGTTGAGCTGAGACCTCTGGGGATGCCACTAAAGGTGGCCACAGCATCAATTATGTATAACTCTAAGCCTTAATAAAATTCACAGGTGAGTTATATACAAATTCAACACCGTACAGTTGTTATGATGGAGGAAATGAGCTATGGAGACCAAAACAGTTTTTTGTACCAGGCTGTAAACAAGTTTATTTCTGCTGTGAAGCTGACATTTTAACATGGGAGTCTATGAGGACTAGAGAAACTGCAGTTTTTGGTACTTCAGTGTTGGCTTCATTTTTCAAGTTTATGTATGGAGGAAACACACTGTCTTGATTTTACAATAATTGATTTTTTGTCCACTTGAGGGCAGTGGAACCGAGCTGTAAAAACAACATTGATGTGTTAGCACTGTATAAGCTTAATTTGGGGAATGTGTTTTCCTACAATTTCCTATTTACACATCCAACAGACAGAGAGCAACATTATGATCCCACTGAATCAGAACAGGGAATGTGCCTGAAAACCAAAAGTAGGAGCTAAGAGAGAAACTGCAGAGTCACCAGATGACTTCATTAGACTTTGTCCAAAAGAAACCAAACTGTCTGTCAAACATGATGCACAAGCATCACGATGCACCTGTTTCCTGCTTCTCCACCCTCTTCTTTACTCCTGTCATCTCCTGCGCGTGTTATTTCTTAGGCATAATTTTGCTGCCATTTTGGTTGTGAATCTCCTGAAGGAGATTCTGATCTCAAGAGACCATTTTGCTAAAACAAAAGGTCAAATAAGACATAAAGTAAATGATAGTGGACAGGTGTTGCTGTTGTTTTGTCTCCTGCATGTGAAACATGTGAAAAGTCTAATTTGAGCGTCGGCCGTGCTCGCTCTCATCTCTCTGTGAGACAAAACTCGTCCTGACTCGACCCAGCTGTCTCTGCTTGTGCATGCTGGAGGTCACAACACAAACAGTTTCACACATTAAAAAAACACACTTTTCTCATTTCCAGCTTAAAAACACAATTTAGCACGGACCTAAGTGACGACAGCGAACCAATTCCTGCTTGGACATCCTTGTCGTCTGGACCTCATGATTGCCGTCTTCTCTCTGTCCGTCACACGCAGTTGTTTTTGCCACTGCTCTGCCTCCTCGCTCGGCTCTGATTTGCCCCATTAGTCGAACACGTGTGGATTGTGCTTTTGATCCCAATCAGTTGATTTGGAACCAGTGCCTTGTCTCCACAGGGGGCGCTGCCTCCTCCTCCTCTTCATCCTCCTCCTCCCAGAGGAAGAGCTGTAAAGTAACTGAGCTCATTTTCTACAGTTCTGCCATTTTACTTGAGATTTTACTTTTCTTCCTTCACAGGGAAATATTCCTCTTCTCTACCTTTTACAGAATCTTTGAGAATCGTATGTTACCCTCGACATGAGAGGAAATTATAAAATATTACCAATATGAAAAATGTTTTTATATCTTTTCATCCTTTCATCTTTATTTTTTCATATTTTGGTCTTTTCTTCACTTCTCTTTCTTTTGTCCTTTTCTTCTTTTCCCGTGTTCTCTAATTCATTGTCTTTCTTTGTTTTCTTCCTTTCATAATTTATTTCTTGTAGCAACCCTTCTTTACTGATTTGCTTTCTCCCTTTCTTATCCCCTCTTTTATCTGTCTCTCCCCTATCATGACTTCCTTTTTGTGCTTCCTTGCTTATTTCTTCCTCATGTCGTTCATCCATTCCTCATTAATTTTCCTTTTTTCCTTCCTTTCCAAAGAAGCTTTTCCTCCTCTTTACAAGCTTTCTCTCCTTCCCTTTCTTCCTTCCTCCTCCTGATTGCTCACCTTATCCTTCCATCCTTTCCCTCTTATTGGATCCATTTCCCCTTTATTCTTGTTCCTTTTTTTTCCTTCTTCACCTGGTCTGAAACTTTGACTTTCTTTATCTCGGCTTCCCTCCTTCATTCCTACTTCCCTTATTTTTTTTCCTTTAATTGTTCTGAAATTTTCTTCCTTATCTTTGTTCATTTTCCTTTTGTCCATAGTTCCTTTCCCTCTTCATTCATTATTCACCTCATTCTTTCTTTTGTCACCTTATTTGAAGCCCTTACTGCTTCCTAATTTTTTTTTAATTTCATGATTTCCTTCCTCCTTTGATTTTTTTTTTTTCATCTCTAGTTTCCTTAATCAGCTGATCTGATGATATTAATTCGAAATCAGGGTTTCCACCACTTTAACTTTGGATACTTCAGCACTGATTTTACTGCTGCTGAAGGATTCGGGTCCTTGACTGTTTCTGTGGTGTTGTGATAACGTTTCCCTCTCCATCACCAATCTGAGCTACCTGACGTCTCGCCCGTTGAGGCTCGGCCATGATTTTTCAGAAGGTGGACGGTTTCTGCTCTTCACACAGCGGCTGTAGTTTACAGTGTGAATGTCGAACTTGAGTGTGTGTGTGTGTGCGCATGTGTATGTGTGTGCAATTAGAGAGTGAGAAAGTGAACGAGTATAGCATGTCAGCAGACTCTTGACAAAGTTGCCGTTGGCAGCGCGGCTCCTCATCATCTCCACATCGGGATAAAATGAACCCATGAGACCGGTGCCCCCGAGTCCCTCAGTAGACTTAATTTAACAGAGTTAAAATCAATTTCTCTACTCTCTCCTGGGTCAAATTAACTATCTCCTCGTATGAAGAAGCACCAAGCACTTGACAGCTCGTCCAGACCCCAACTGTGTCCGTCTGTCTTGTCGGCTGGCAGAGTGCTTTTCATTTCTCGTCCAATCTCCGATTCTAACTTGGAGCGTGGCGCCGGCTGCGTGGCAGCGCTCCGATCTGCCAAGAAAGAGGCTGGATGGCGACGTGGCTCATGCTGCCGTGCATGTCTCAGAGTGTTTTGGTTCACAGTAATTGCTCTTATTTGTTGAGACGCGCAGCACAAAGATGACATGAGATGAAATCGAGCATTTCAGTTTGGAAAAAACTGCAACACTGATGTAAGATCTGAGTGTCGATTTCTGACTGGAGTTAAAGAGTCATGTCACAGTGTTTCCCGCCACAGCTCCACATTAACGTGTAAGTTTTTGTAACCAAGCAGCAAGATCGTTGCATCTTCCTCATCTCATCTGACTAATATGATGAAACCTTTCATAACCACGTCTGTGAGTTTTGTCATTGACTGGAGCCCTATTATGATCTCTAGCTCATGGTTACTGGTCATTGTTCCCCCCATCACTGTGTGTGCAGTGTATTTATGAGCATATTTTTGTACCAGGCTGTTTGTAAGAAAAAAATGATCACAGGTGATTTTGTGGTCACAGAGGCTCTGCATCACGAACAACACCACACACCAGGCAGTGTGTGTGAATGTGTTTGTGAATGGTTGTGAGGGTGTGTTACTATGAGATTTAGGAGAGGCTGTGAGGAAAAAAGCCCACAAGCCTGCTGGCAATGAAGAGAAAGATAAAACTGCTCAGGTCAAAGTGACCAGTGCATGTACTCACAGAAATATGTTCTCTGCAGAAAAGAAGACAGGAACAACCAATTTTTTGTGTAGTTTCCTTTTTGAAGTTATAACATGCAACCTTTCCACATAAAAATGTCTAAAAACAACTAATTTTTATGAGTGGTGTACTGACATTATCCCAAATATTTCCAGCACTTTTCAAATCACAGAAATCTGTTATTTTAATCATGGTGAAGTACTGTTTCATTTAGCAGCCTGTCAAAGACCATTTCTGCTATGCGCATGTGTCAGTGTTGTGGTTGTCTGCCAAAAGCATCAAAATGTACCTTTAATTCAGTTTTAAAGCAGCTATTTGTTAGTTTTGCTTTTGCTACATTGTCAACATTAGCATTAACAGCTGTTTCTTACCAGTCTAGAGGAAGCATTGTGAGTTCAGCATCAAACTTCATTCCTTTACTCAACTCTTGTTTCTATCACGTCTTTCCTTCTACTGAAGTTCGCATGCTAACCAGCTAGTCACAGCCCAATCAGTCACTTTCCGATACCGAGTCACTGTCATGCCCAGTTGCCCGGAAGAAGGAACGCTTCTCAGAGGATGCATTAACCTCTGTAAATGTAATGATGGCTGAAGCTCTCAGCAAGACTGGTATACTAGGTAAACAGCTGTTTATGCTAATGCCATGTAGCAATAGCAAAACGTACAAATAGCTCCTTTAAGCCACATTTTTTACACCTTGGTTGTTTTAAACTATGTATTTAATCCTGGTGAAAGATTTTAGTAAATGGACCTCTGGATCAGACATCCTGTGTTTGCTAAACTACGCTGGTGAATCATTGATTTTTCATGTGAAACTGCTTTAATCTCCTGGTTATAATCACTGGGTCTGTTTGTAAGGAGAGGAGGAGACCTCTCCCAGTGAAAACCTCCTGAACGACTGACACAAAAGGAATCCAAATCCAATCCAAATCTATTTCATGCCACCTGATGTCGTCTTTTGTTATGGTATTGTTCGAGAGACTCCCAGGGGGTGAAGGTGCATACTTTGCGTGTAAAACATTTAAAATAGATTACTGTGACCTGAGCACCACATCAGGCTGAAGTGGCTGGTTTGACAAATATATGTTGGATTAAAGGTTTCTCCTGAAGCACTGACATCCTGGTGATTAAAGATTCTTATCCAACAGCATCCTGATTTATCTCACATTGAAGGTAAAACCCAGAACAACTGGTACTCCAGGTAAATGTTGAGGGATAAAATGAACAATATTTTTCTCTGAAATGCAATGAAATTCAGAGCCTCTACACTGAAGTACAGAGTCGTAGTAAAATTACTTCAGTTTTATTTCCCACCCTGGTCTGTTCCTCTGAGCTGCCAGCAGCCTCCGAGCTGTGTGTGCTGGCCACTACACAGAGATGCGAGATAACTTGCTGTGTCACAGGATGCCTTTTAATAATGGCCCTGATGATGAATTGCTTTAATCACAGGAGCGGGCTTTTCCTGTAACTTATGATACAGGAAGCTTGTGAAGAGAATTGTTACGCCAAGCCTCATTGAGCGTCTTAATGTGAATCTTTACGTGTCCACAATTAGATTAAGGCTGTGACATGGCGTCCCGCCCGGCTGGCGGTGGAGCAGGCTCTCTGACGGCTTCTTCTTCTTTTCCTTCAGAGCGATGGATGGAGGCAGCGGAGAGCAAAATGGAGGCGAGGAGGGTGAGTGTGTTGGTGGTGGTTGGGGGGGAGGCAGGAGTCAGTGAACGGATCAATGGAAGTCATTATATGGTGCTTACCGTTTGGCCGGGTCATGGTGTGATGAATGTGTTGTGGCAGGTAATGGTCCTCTCCTGCCTCCGCCTGAGCAAACGGAGATGATGAACTCAGATGTGTTCACTTGTCAACAACTCGTCCTGACTTCATCTGGTTCAGTGGCTGCCAGCGAAGCCTGAAGGCCGCCTTAACACACTGTGTAGAGGATTCACACGGCATTCACATGAGTGTGTGGGGTCAGCGATATAAGAAGGTAACCAAAATGACTCGGTCACATGTCAGATTAGAAATATTTTCAGGTGAAAATTCCACTTTTATTTCATCAATTCTTCATCACATTCTCATTTTTCTACTATTTATTGCTTCTTGCTACTAGAGGGGCCTGATGATGGATGATTTCCATGAAATATAATAATCATCCTATTTGATTTTATTGACCCCATGACCTTTTCTTTAGTGCCACCCTCGGGATACATCTTGCAGTTTTACCTCCACTTGTGGTAGCAAAAATTGCTGTGTCTCAAATTCACAATACACAGTGTTTTAATATGAAGTGTGTTCACATTGGGAAAGTGATAAAATGAAGTATTCTCAAACCCAACATTATGCAGACTAAATAAGGTTGATTTTTTGAGTGTGCTGTTAATGTTAATGGACACTATTCTCCCACAGTGCATACTTTCACAACGCATTGCTCAAATGAAATGGAAGAGCGTGCTCACAGCTGAAAAAAAAAAAAAAAAAAGTGAGGGGGTGGGGATGGGGGTCGTTCATAGTGATGAACCTACTGAGAATTATCAGCTGATTCCACACCTCTGCTTGGCTTTATAGAGCTTTACGGTGAGCTTCAACTCACTGTTCAGCAAATTTACTGCCCTGGTTTCCTGTCGCTGCTCTCACAGTGTTGTTTTTTTCTCACAGCAGCATCTGTTTTCAGAGAGAAAAGTTCTCAAAAGCCACTGTCCGTCACCTGCTCAGAGGCAAACAGCTGACAGACACGATGAGACACAAGCTGCTGAATACAGAGGAGCATTTAGCAGCTAAAGGGGCGTTTTCCTGCAGATTTAACACAATGTGTGCAAACTTGGACTGTGCTTGATGATTTCCTGACACAGTCCCTGTGTCTAACCATTAACACCAGAAGTTATGCCAAAAAATAATAAGCACTGTCCCCTTAAGTGTGAGCCAGTGTTCACACATCTTCTCTAAGAGTGTAGGCCCAACCCAGTCAAACCAGAATACACAGTCATATACAGCACATGTAGTCTACTCTGATGTCTCATGTCCATCCAGAATAAACATCCAAAATGGGGTTTGGAAATCATGTAACTTAATGTGGTAGTTCAGGTTATTTGATGTGAGGTTGTGTGAGGTACTTATCTATAGTCAGTGTATTACCTGCAGAGGACTGAATGTTGATTCTGACTTTCTTCAGTATCAAACGTGATCCCAGGTGTTATTGGTCACAGTGCACATCGGGACTGGCAGCAGTTGGTGCAACATCACTTCACATGGCACAGATTCATCAAAATGTAAATAATATTAGCTGGAAAAAACTGATGGGATAGCTTTCCGTCTGCCTCGATGGCAACATCCTGTTTATATCACCCAAAGCATGATGGACACATAGTGCCAAACACTCAAAACTCACAGGACAGAGAAAAACAACAGGAGTGACAATGAAATGAGCTTTTTTAACATATCAGTATGTTTTTGACCTAACTAAGGCTTGGGGTGTCTTGTGAAAATGATTCATATATCTCTTGAACTTTGACACTCTACTTTATCCATTCATATAAAAATAATTACTATGTGTTGAAAATCTGTGGGCATACAGTCAAAAAAAACAAAAAACAAGCAATTTTAAATGTCAATTAGTGTAAAATCCCCTTTTTCATTTAAAAGTGTCCTAAATTACATCTCATACTCACACTCACATGATAAATGATGGTATTTCTGAGCAGTCCAGTTCATTCTGGGAATAAAAAATATATGCTCAGCAAATACGTGCAGTGACTCTGCCAGGAGGTGTAAATAAAGGGAATGGAGAAACAGGGTGGAGAAGCCCCAGTGGTGGCTCACTTTACTAATACTTAATTATATACCATATTAAACCATTTAAAGGTTTCATATTTTATAAAGGTAGATGTCCATGTGTTTTTTGATTATAAAGCAGGTCTAGATTCTATATTGATACTGTGAAAGTATCAAAGTGCTCAGTCCACAAAGAAATGCACACAACCTATATTCAGAAGCTGAGCCTTAAAACGAGCCGTCAGGACTTCTGTAACTTTGTGATGTCACAGCAAAGCACTCAGAGCCCTCAGCCTTATCCCAAGCCCCGCCCAACTGGACCCCCCATCCAACCTTGCAGGATTTGGTTTTTACCTGAAACCTACTATATTTTTATTAGATCACTTAGAAAACAGTCACTGTCTCATGTTACTAGAGCTTCAGAGAGAAGCCTGAAAAGATGTACAAAACATTGAGATGATTTTTGGCACTTACAACCACAAATATATCTTCTCATGGATCAAAACTTTAAATAAAACACAGAAAAGTGTAAAATTTACGACCTTTAAATCATTGAAAATGTCCAACTACAGCTAATTCGGGGGTCTAGAATATGGTGCAGAGAAAGAAAAACAAATCACAAACCACAACTGGTGGCACAACAGACCCATTTCCACCCACTTGAAGGTTACAAAACAACTGAGTAATGAGATGCAGGGAACAGATGCAGACAAGTCGAACATGAATCACTCTGTTCGGAGCTGCTGCATTTGTCCATCAGCGTCTGTTGAGGAGGAAAAAATCGTTTAACAGAGCTTTTGTTTGGCTGAGGGGTGGATCCTCGCCTCATTCTCTGTGTGTGTGAGACACTTAGTCACATCATACCTGATCCTGAACAAGTCATGTGCTGTCGTTTCTTCCTGACAGCAGAAAAAGGCTTCACTTTTCATGAGGAGAGAACACAGACAGAACCACACCGTCCTGCTTTCAACCTGTGATGTAGCGGTTTATTGTATCCAGACAAAAGCAGGGAAGCGTTATGAAACAGGTCCATGGCGACGTTCCTGGCACGCCGCCTCCCTGCAGACTGAAGGAGTGACACACAGCGGGGATGGAGAGGCCATTTTGTCTTTTTGGAAAGGCACTTTAGCAGCAGCCGCTCTGAGTGCTTTTATCATTATACGCCACTACAGTCTGGCCATTTGTTCTGACCTTGGGAAATGGTTTTAAAGGTCTCGCTGTGTGTGTGTGTGTGTGTGTGTGTGTGTTCGAGAAATTGCCTGGATTGAGATGTTCCATGAAAATATGTAGTGAACAGCTTCTGTAGGCCAGGCGGGGGTGGATAAGGGGAAAGCTATTTGGGGGACGGGGGCACAATCCAATTTGTTTGTTCACACTCCAGCAGAGCCAGATCAGAGCAATTGATACATTAGGACTGGTTTTAGAGAGCAAATATGGCAGCGCAAGAGGAGAGGAGGAGAGGAGGACTATATATTGCAGAGAAGTGCTTCAAGAGTAAATTTACCTCACGGGCCATTGCACAGGGCGCAATATGAAACTATGATAAAAAAGAAATTGCTTTATTCTGTGAGTTATCAATATAATTCTGTCTCTGTGCCTCGCCGTCTCATTTTGGTGGCAGGCATCTTTTGTTACCATGAATTTTCTGTTGCAAAAAGAAAAAAAAAAACCTGCACTTGTGAAGGTTCATTCAACATTCAGAGATAAATGCGCTCCGGGAGAGCGATGCCTCTCTCAATTTGAAAAAGCCCTGGCGTGCTGTAACATCCAAATCCTTCAGACCTGAACATGTCATCTGTGCCTGGAGTGACAAAGGAAAGAAATTAGGAAAATATAATGTCCTTAAATGACAATGTGGTGTTGGCAGAAAAAAAAAAAAAAGTCAGAGCCAATCTTATCGGCGCAGGCGACACAGTCTTGGTCGGTGCGGCTCTGCACAGAGAAAAGGGACAGCTGTTATTTCCTATTCAGCAGCAGGATCCCCGGCTTGATAATGTCTAATAACGCGCCATAAATTAAATCTGCCGCATCAGTGCGCCCACGACGGCATACTCTTGGATAAATAGTGAGGTTCGATGTCTCAAAACGAGATTTTGGCAAACCATTATGGAAGGCTGTACTGATCTTTTTTCTTCTTCGTTTATTCATTTAATGGGATTATTCATAAGGCAATGATGACAGTGTGTGTGTGTGTGTGTGTGTGTGTGTCTGTGTGTGTGGGGGGGTTAGGTCTCTATACTGAGGGGAGACAGAGAGAGAGAGAGAGAGAGACTGGGCTTTACTCAGGCATTTAGTTGCATGGATTTGTGTCTGATGTCCTTGTGGTACAGATGAGCTTAATTTACTCATTCACTAATTATTTCCGATGTTTACAAAACCGATTTTGAGCATTCAGCTTCTTTGAAGCAATGATTTCCTATAAGATGTATGTTTATTATGTTTAGATACATGTGTGGAGCTTGGATTCTGGCCTGTGCAGCACATTTCTGCCCAACTGAGTGCCATCACTTTTTTGTAAATGTAGTTACTGATATGCTATGTCTCAAATTAGGTACTTCACTCAGTACACTCACATGCAGTACACTGTGTACACAGTATACTCACTGCCGCAGTGCGTGATAATCCCGAGGGTAGTGTTGTCTCACAGGTCGCAACAGATGACCGCTATCGTTGCCCTCCAATATCTACCGACTGTCATGCCACATGGAAATTACACAGTCAAGTCACAAGTTTGAAAATACGCTGTTCGTCCCTGTACTTCTGCTACATCGCCAAGATGGTGACTGTTGAGAGTGAGATGTGTCCATCGTTTTACACTCAATGTTTTGACCGTTTTGAGTGGAGCATCCAGGTACTTATAGTGCACTGCATGTTGCCATACTTGTCATTGTTAAAACACTTATGCACTCAAAGCAGCTTCTGTGGGTGCAGTATCAAATATTCTCCAACAAGCTGCATTAGGAGGAAACAGTGTGCAGCTGCTGATCAAGGAGCCATATGTGGAGGAGTTTAGTTGGTAATCTACTGGACAGGAACTTGTCATTGTTCATATTGTCTTTAGTCTGTTGTTCTGCAGTTTAGATATAACAGCATCAGACTAGTTAACTTAGTTAAGCTAGCTAACAAATAGCCATACAATGATGCTAACACATGGATTGAGATAAATGTTGTACTCTTCTTTACTGGCTTTTACTCACTCGCTCCCATCCATACAGATCGATTCTTTCTCACCCACACGTATCATTCAATGGCTGCACTGACCAGGGATCAGATAAACTCTAAATCCTCTGTGACTTTGAGCCTCTCTTCTGATTAGCTGACTTCTGAGTCATTGAATAACAATATAGCAGATTTCAGGTTAACACCAAATAGGCGAGAGTGGGCTGGGCTTGGGGCATGGTTGAGGGTGTGGTGGCTGCTTTGTTGTGACATCACAAAGTTACAGAAGTCCTGACAGCTCGTTTTAAGGCTCAGTTTCTGAATACAGCCTGTGTGCACTCTGTGGACTGAGCACTTTCACACTTTCACAGTATTCATATAGAACCTAGACCTGCTTTATAATAGAACAACAGATGGACGTATACTTTTATGCAATATGGGACAATTTAAAATGTGACACTTGCTGCTGTTATGATATGACATTATGACATTCTGACATACATAGGTAAAGTAAATACTACACATTCATCTTGGAGAGACTGACGCATTTACACCTTTTCGATACCCAACAAGAATACATCTCAACAATCGAACAACCAGGTTTCAGTCCTCAGATGCTTTTTAGTTTCATTTAAATGCAGCTTTTCTAAGATCAGATATTTTGCCAGAAAACAAACACAATAACTGTGAACATTTTACTGAAACATTCAGTGTCAACATATTTGCAAGTTGCCAAATACATAAATTAACAAAGTATCTTCATTACATTAATAGAAAACATAATTACGTTTTCTTCATAACATATTTGCTGTCGCAGATTAGTTGCGTATGAATGTAATTTTTAGGAGACAGTTGGCACCTCTTTATTGCAGAGAAGCAGAGAGAAAGATACAGTTTAATTCCCTTTCTTTACCTCTGTTTTCTCCTGTGGTCACACACTGTAAATCTGACACCACAGTCATGTCATCTGCACACAGTCTCTGCTGTGTCGGACGACCAAAGTCAAACCAGAGCAAGAGCGATATTCTATTTCTCTATTTCTTTCTTTTTTTCTGTCTCTAAGTAACACTCAAACTAAAAAGCCACTTAATCCATCTTCTCCTGCATGAGGCCTCTTTTCCAGGCAGCAGGGATGGTAAAGTACATAAGTCTGCGCCGACGAGTCAGCCATACACAGAAAAACCATCTGTCTTCATCATTCTCCAGGCACAATTGATCTGCGGCACTCTGGAAAGTATTTATTATGAAAAGTCTCATTTTTTAAGCGGCCCGTTTAAAGTAGCTGCGGTCATAAATCACCCCTGAATCGGAGCAAATCAGAGCACTCTCCCACTGGAATCCATTATTCCTATTATACCAGCTCTAAGTGGACATAACAGCTTAATCCAATATCGATCTGAGCGTCTGTGTGCTGGTCATCCCATCCAATCCCGACCTGATATCTGAGATGCTGCGTGACGAGCCTCGCATCTGCTCTCACTTTAAATAATCACAGAGGAGAGTCTGTGCGCTAGCCGGGCGAACTCCCTCCTCATTAGAAAGCAATAAATAATGTGTCTGTTTGTGTGTATGTGAGGTCTAATCCTGGCTAAGACTGTTTAATACCAGAGAACTTCAGTGAGCTGGCAGGCCTGGTAATTAAGTGAGCAGCAGTCTGTTCTGATGGCTCTCATACACACAGGCATAAATTATTGAAATGCCGTTAAAATAAATAATGAAGTCAATTGCAGCATTTTGCATGTGGGCGGGAGGTTAAATTATGCATGAGCTCAATATTTGTAAGTGTAATAGGAAGTAAGTGTGGTGGTTTTTAAACTGTGAGGGAAAAAAAAATCCCCCACCCACTGCTATTAGCCAGATTTAATTTAACAGGGAAAAAACTCCACAGTCAAAGTCGACAGCAGATTTCAGAGGAGATATACAAGAAATGATGCTGCAGCCGTCTCCAAGGTTACATTTACACACGCCTCAATGCCTACTTTGAACTTTTGTCCTGCAGTGATCTCCATATGCTTTGGCAGGACTGACATGATAAGTTATGTTGGAGGATGGAGCTGTGATTGGCCCCAGGGCCCTGGAGTTAGAGGGTCAACCTGGGCGGGGCAGTGAGAGGGGCGTATACCCCATTCACAGGGGATTTAGATTTGGAACCTGGTTTTTAAACCTGCTCTCTGATATTAAATATTTGTGACTAAACTTGAAGTGAAATTAACACTGTGGGAATAAGACATAGAGTACATTCATTGTCTATCAAAAAAAAAAGTCGATTTATAAACCGTTTAACTTAGGGAAAACAGGGATGTTGCTACTACAGCCTATTATCATTAACCTGTGGTGGTTAATGTCAGCTTAACGTCCGCTATATGCTTGTGCTGCTGCTACGTTTTAGGATTAAAATTACTCACATTAAAGTTAGGCCTATAAATTAGAAAAACTAAACTTAGAAACTCAAGTAATCCTCTTCATTGGGACAGTGTGCAACCTCACGTTCTCATATCATTCCATTCAGAGTGGTGCGTGGAAGTAAATGACATGTCCCACCCTATTCAAACCAGTGAGAAGGACATAAATTGGAAACTGAAATCTTTCATGAAAAAGGTCAGTGAGCTATCTTTGTATCGTAATTTAAAGGAAAAAGAACAAATAGCAACACCTTTTTTTTGGCAGTTATTGAACTGCAGTACTTGTAAGGTAAAGAGCAAAGTTTGTCTATAATAGCTTCAAAAATGCCAAGTACTAAAAATTGGCATATACCTTCTCGCTTGTTAGCAACTGAGGTGCATCAAAAAGATTTTTTTTGATTATAGGCTATATGTCTTTGCTGCCTACAGATAACAGGATGGACAGGTTTGTCTCAGTGCATCCAGTTACAAAGACAGGAACAGGATGTGAGATGAGATAGATGGTGAATGAGATGAAATGAGATGAGAGAGATGAGAGATAAAATGAGCTGATATGAGATGAAAGATGAGATGAGATGAGAGAGGCGAGATGACATGAGATGACAGAGATGAGATGAGAGGACATGAGAGAGATAACATGAGGTGAATTGAAACTTCATTGATCCCATATAGGGAAATTTCAACATAAAATACATTTCCTTGTTACAGCAGCAAGTTAAAAACAAAAATCAGACAACACACAACACCAGAGCACAGTATAAAAGGACATGAAGAACTATATAAATACACAATGTACTGAGCAGGCCACAAGACCTGAGATGTACTGAGATGCACTACAGACCACAGGGTTGAGTGGGTCAGTGTGAATAGATATGGCACAGAGCAGTAATAGTAATTATAATACTAATGATGGTAGTGCAGTAATACAGGGAGGCTGAGGCTGTCTGAATAGTCCAGATATGAGTGTTAATGCCTGCTGCAGTGTTGGCTGCTGTTGTAGAGTCTCACTGCCGCAGGAACAAAAGATCTGTGTGGGTGGAGCAGCATGTTGCTGAAGAAGCTACCCGGGGCACTGAGGGGCTCGTGCAGGGGGTGGGAGGTGGAATTTGGCCATCATCCTCCTCTCACTCACCACCTCCAAGGTGCCCAGGGGCCACTCTATAGAACTGATAGCCCGGTTGATCAGTTCATTCAGCCTCTTTTTTTCCCACTGCCCCCAGCAGACATCTGCAAAAAAAGATCAAAAGAAAAAAAGATACACCCTCGCATAACACCAAGGCTGTAATTGTTATCGATACACATGTTGTAATGTTTTATAGCAATTTAATGGGTTGGGTTAGGTTCAGTTGCAACATCTGAATTATTCCACTCAAATAAATATTTTGAATGAGATGTCATACGTAGTCACCTTTAAATGGTATGGGAATTCAGCAGACAGGTGTATGGTATATGGCTGGTCTAGTCCAAATATTCTCTAGGGAGGTTGCAACACTTTTTGCATTTCTCTCAGTCAGACTACAGCCATACTATTACGTTGTCATTTTAAAATGCATCTCTTTTGATACGTTTTCGCCTCCCTTCCATACTACTTTGGGGTTTTTCGAGCCTCGAAAATGGAGCGTTTGGTTTTAGTTTGAAAACTCCAGGGTTGCATTGTAGACTGGACGTGGGCAAGAACAGAGACCTTTGGAAATGATGACATAGACACACCGGGTCACTCGCTGATTGGGTCTTATCAGCCGCAACAACCAGTAGTGAAATCATGAATTACAAGCGTTAATGACCTTGTTGTCTTTGTTAACGCTACAATTGCCTTTGCTTTCCTCGTTTGTAATATTTTCTGCAACGAATCAGCTGAGCACACCTGAGAGTAAACGAACACTGCTTCCTGTTTACACCGGCTTGCGAATGCCAGGTGTCCGTGAATGCTCACACATGAATGTGTTTTCAGGTGTGTTAGTATGGACGCAGATCGTCTCTGATACAGAGCTAAAACACTCATCTGGATGGAGATCGTTTTTGTTTTAAAACCCGAATGTAGCCTCACTCAGTCTCCCCTCCTGTAGATCCAATGCTAACTGCTGCTCAAGCCACAGTGTCTTTTTAACATTTTAACATTTTGTACACTTGCTCAATCAATAAGATACAACATGTAAATCAGACAGATTGAATGTTTGGGGAGTTGTATTTCTTTTTCCTTTCTCTGAGCTATTCTAACAGTTTCCCCTTGTTTCCATTCTCTGCACTATGCAAGATTAAACATGTCCCGAACCCATCTCTTTACTGGAGATAAAACTCCATCTTCTATCCACCTTCTCTTCTTTCCCAAAATGCAGCATTTCTTTAACATTCAAATCCAAGTTGCATTTCACTCCAGTCATACTGGAATATGTGGGAGAAAGTGCTGAAACAATACACAAAGCAGTGTCTGAGTCTACATCGGCATAAATGACACATACACTCACACACACACACTCTCAGGTTTGTTCCTGTCAGTAATGGCCTCCTGCCTCCTGCCTCCCTCCTCCGTCTCATCTATAAATAGGCTGAATCAGAGCGTGAAATGAAAAGCAAGAGAACAGCATGAAATGGGACTAAAGTTGGGAAAATGGACATATTTATTCTTTTGTTTTTGAAGAAGGCCAGGGAAATAATGGCACAATTTTTTTACATAAAGCCATGCAATCTTCACAAACAGTGCTGATATTATGCTTATTTTTACGCCCTGCTCTTGTTTTATTCCGTGTAATAATGGATCATTGTCAGTGACTGTTGTAAGGACGGAGGTCTGCTGTTGTTGCGGTCTGATATGCAGATGAGAACGACGTGGGGGAAAATAACAGAAATTATCTGTTAAAACAAACAAAACGCTGAAATATTTTACTCACTGGCCTGCGGCAAGGAGGAGATGTGTTTTGGTCAAATGTGTTTACATTAACATTTTATTTCTGGTATTTTTTAATCACTATTTAGCTCAGTGTTTACCCAGACCAAATTATTGTATTACAGTGTAATTTTTTATTATTTTTTTAGACCAGTTGGTTACGACTCTTTTTTGTTTTTATTATTCAAACTGTCCCTTATAAACATCCATCACAGTTTACAGATACACTTCCAACTTCAACTGTGACGTACCATCATATCATAGTTGTGTCCAGACAGTTTTCCTGCACAGTGATCATTATATCATTTTCTTGAAAACTACAGGCCAGATATTTTGAATTTATTTGGTATTTTTGAGAAAATTTCTGAGAATTTTTGAGAAGATTTCTGTTACAAAACAGTACAATTTCGATGAAAAGATGTTATATCAACAGTAAATAAATACATATAAAAAGATATTGTATATGGGCAGCGCATTAACAGCAAGATAAATTGAGCTAAGTCAAGTGTTGAACATACATGTGCACTGTAACCTGTATTAATCTGCCATGTCAAACAGGACATTTTCACTATAAGGTTCCGCTTTGGCTTAAATCTGCTTAATAACACAACATATCCAGGGACGAAACCAAACGTTATCTGTTTCCAGCCCGTCAGATGTGAGAATCTCAAACTTTTCTTTGTTTCATTTTCCTGTAAACTGTGTTTTTGGATGGTCACATGACACCTTGGGCTCTTCAGGAAGTTTTGAAAGTGCATTTGACAGGATTAACTCATTTTGCTCTAATTTTGTACCAAGAACATTCAGACTCTTCTCTCATGTTGTTTAAATTCAGTTGGCTTCACTCAGCTGAGCCAACCAAATGCACCATGGGAAAGTTTATGTGTACAAGGTCACCACAGAATTGATCTCAAACAACATGTGTAGTGTTTGTGACAGAGCACTCGATAGCATGAAAAGAATAAAGAACAGCAACAACAGCGGCGTCAAACAATGGGAAGGTTTATTCTGCAAACCACCCAACTGCAGCACCACACACACACACAGGGGTCCTGGGAGGGGTGTGTGCGTGTCTGTGTTTGCATGTCAGCATGTGTGTATGTGTTTGGACACAATTAAAACGTCCTCTTGGCGCTGAGTGCCAATGCATCACCCTGATGACAGTGGACAGGCTGTTTGCTTCGCTGCCGCTTATATCGAGCTTAATGATGTTGTCCTTCATTGCAGTTGCTGCGGCTGACCTGCCCATCACTGATGCATGGCAGCTGGGTTTCAATTGGGAGGAGGTATGTGTGTGTGTGTGTGTGTGTGTGTTCAGGCAGATTGAACCTCTGGTCGGATGCTGAGGTGCAAAGATGCCAGCAGAGATTTTTGTAACTGCACAGCTAGGAACAGATCATGGTGTGTTTGACAGGGATAGCTGTTTGAGGTGAGGATGCAGGACGCCTCACATTGTAAATACTGTAAAGGTGTGGCCAGTAAGGGTCTTTAGTGTAGATAAAAGCCTTAAGGGGCTGCAGAGTTATCGCTTGTTGATACAAAAGTCTCTTTTATGTTATAAACTCGCCCTGAGACAAAGGCTCTGGTAACTGCTCCCTCTGTGGTGTAGCCTGGTTGATATGATTGTTCTTCTGAACACTAAAGAACAAATGTGCTATTGTGCAAATAGTACATATAAAAAATATAGTCAATCAGGTTTTTGTTTTTGCCTAGAAATACCATGAGAGGATGAAAAACTGTGTTAACCTGTTCTTACTTCCCTCCTCTGTCTTTAACTCTGAGTCCATTGGTTCCTACTGAAGGCTGGATCTTTAAAAACACCTCACAGATATAGAGTTTCATTAAAAAAAAAAAAAAAAAAATTCAATACTTTTCTTCCCACTGTAGTTTTTATCAAACAGGAGCAAAGAGTGTGTTTTTTGGGGTCTATTTTCAGTGGCGGATTAATCCACACTCGGTGCTGAAGTAGAGTTTTTGGGGAAGCAGAATGGCGTGTTTGACACTGAGTCAAAATCAACTATAGTGTGTGTTCATGGTAATGAAGGAACATGTCACCCAGAGCAACAGTGTGACTCACTGATGTGTTTTTAATAGTTTTTGGAAACAGTGGAGCTCTGTGGCTCAGAGGAAGAAGATACATCAGGCTTTGGATGCACACATGGCATTGTTGTTTTTTGACTTTTCATGGGATTTGATGACAATAAGAAAAATATCAAATACAGCCAGCACTATCCTTTAATGGAGTAATCACATGTACATGGTGTGTTGGCCGTGGGCATGCGTGGCGCTTGGTGCTGGTGTGATTGTCACCAACAGTCACACAACATGGTCGGCTAGAAACATGAAATTTAGTGCAATAATGTACCATGCTAGCTGTTGATGCCATCCTGGAATTACACAGGAAATACACTCCACAACCAAATGCCACACTGCCTCTGCTGCCTCTCTCTAGGCTTGATTTCTCCGGTTTGTGTCCTGGTACATTGGGACATTGAATGCCAGGCTGGACCTACATAAATGTGAATTGATTAGCTGCACTGCTGTGTAATAAAAAGTTGAAGTTTTCTTAAAGTTCCTCCCCAGACGTGTAAAATCCTGCTGATGATTATGATTAATATTTTGTTTAACATGGTTTTCCAACATAAAAAGTAAAAAAAAAAAGTATCAAGATGATTAGAGGAGGAAACATCAGAGAGACACTGCCACATGTTTGAACCTCAGTCAGACCCAGACTCAGATAAGGAGTCTGTTGAGACCAGAATCAGAGACTAGCAGACATATCAGAATGGTTAGCATAGAATGCATCTTTCATTTTTTTATATTGTTTGTTAGCTTGTAACTGGCAGTTGCTGCCATAGTGTTAGTTGTGCTAATGCAAACTCTCGCTCTCAAGGTTTCAGGTTTATTTAGTCCTGCCCCTTAAGGTTAAAAACTTGATTTTCATTGGTGGGGCTCTCAAACATCTACCAGAAGCATAGGACCCACAATGTAGTTCGGCAACACTTAACGTTACAGTTAATTAGAAGCATCTCTGTTGAAACCTCCAGTGTGTATGTGTGAGTGTAGGGTTTTTTTTTCTTTTTTTTTTTTAACACAGTATATTACACTCTGTTACCTCAGGAGGTGTGTAGACAGCCTACATGGACTCTTGAACACGATATATATGAGTCCACATGAAGCCACCATTAAAGGTGTTCTTATCAATATTTGTTCTATTATGCTATTGTTTATGTTTATTTGCGTGTTTTTCAGGGAGTTTGGGATTTAACACCTTAGAGGATAGAATTAAACTCAAAAGTAAGGGAAACACAGCAAGCACAATAATACCCAAAGTATTATGGTGTAAGATGCCTCTTTTTCATTCATCATTATGTGAGTTCTAGCCGTCGTGTTGATTAATAAGACGCAGAACCACCTATTTCTCTGTCAACCAAAAGATTAATGAGTACTTGGGTGCAGTGAAGTGCTGCATGATTTGCTGTCAGTCACTGAAATTATCTTTTGTTTCCCTCCATGCAGTGCTGATGATGCAAGATAATAGTCATCAAACTGTCCAGTGAATACGTTTCCTGTCAGCCTCTATGACTTACAGCTCAGTTTGTTTCAAGTCAACATGGTGAACCAAACTACAGGTGTTAAAACACCCTAATAGATGTTTCTGAAAGCAGCCGCTGGTGGTTTTAATAGACAGATCGGTGCTGGGGATAAACACCTGGTCATTCTTCAGGTGGAGGTCTGAGATCAAACCTCTCACACTGAGTGTTATTCTGCAGGAGCTGCTGAAAGAACATGACTTATAACAGATTGTTGATAAATGCGAGTGTGTGTAAATGTCTCCTAATGTATCGTCAGCATAACTGGGTTGAATTATTCTTTCTTTCATTACACTAATGGCTCAGCAGAAAGCAACAGGGTCGATGCAGACAGAGAGAGAGTGAGCGAGAGAGAGAGAGAGAGAGAGAGAGAGAGGAGGGAAATAATTATTTTCAGCAGGGTTTCGGATACAGGTGGGAAAAGGGCAAACTCTCAGCTGGTGACGTTCATCAACCGATGCTGTAAAGGTCACGTCGTGTCTCTCGATGTGCACCCACACCCGAAGGCGTGTTTACCCCTGCTGGGCGCCCCCCACCCCCCCCCAATCCCCCACCAGCACCCCTCCTCCACAACTATGCAACCCCCCACCCCTGCTTTTATTAGCCCCCATGGGAGATAGGCTGCTACGGTAGCTGAAAACTGTGTAAACACGCGGTGCTCGTTTAACGCCCTCACTCAGAGGCTTGATTGCTGATGAGGCCGCGCATGAAAAGTTGACCTGCTTCAGCTTGATTCCTCAACTGAGTTTGAATCCAGAAACGGCTGACAGATTGTTATGTTGCCTGTATGAGACATTCAATAATGTATGGAGCGTTCCGTCTTACCTGACGCCATTAATACCTGTCTGCCGCGCCTGTTGTTTGTGTGAGCTTACATCATGTTCTGCCTGCTCAGCACAAAGTCCACAAAACACATTTACATGATGAATCACTCACATCAGGTCACTGGGAGGCAAATGGGGCAGTCCTGATGTGTCACTAGCTCTGGGGTAGCAGAGACCTGACCTTTGACCTCCTCAGTAACACAGGAAACATCAGTCTGGCAAAGGATTGAACAGTAAGGTTTGAATATATAAGAGAGAATCAGAGAGTAGGTAGAGCTTCAAGAACATTTTTTGTGCATATTTGATTCATGTTCAGATTATTCCACTCTGCGTCGCACACACATCCATATAATTTCCTGGAGAAACATCTTTTGTTGAGCGTCAATGTGACCACAACCCAGCATCGTGCACCGAAGTATCGGCGCCACACACGCCCCACCTCTTTGCCCATTTTGGATTAGCAGGTAGTTAGGCAGAGTCAGGCACTGACAAGATGGCGACGACGGGGTAGCCCACTCTGAGCTTCAAAATCACTCTCATCACTGTGAAACAGCTGTGCCCACAAGCATATGTTCACCCACCTCTCACTCAAGGCGGCCACACCTCAATAATGTGTAACTTTACGCCTTAATAAAAGGTAAACAGGTGAGTTATATAAAAATTCTCTCCCCGTACAGTTTCCATAAAGGAAGAAATTAGCTTTAGAGGTTAAAACTGTGCCAGGCTGTAAACATGTTTATTTCTGCTGTACAGTTGGACATTTTAACATGGGAGTCAATGGGGATTTAATCACTGTTGGAGCCAGACTCTAGAGGTCGTTAGAGGAACTGCAGGTTTTGGCTCTTCAGTGTTGGCTTCATTTATCAGCCCTGGAGGTTGGCACTTGGATGTGACAAGTGCATTTATGAATCACACAACCTTCGGTTTATATTCACTATCACCCAGCACTTTTGCCAACACAGTGTCCAGATCTACCGATTTGCGTTTGTCATTTCACTTGTGGATTTAAACCAGGGCTCCGAGCAGATCTGCTTCCTTCCTCTTTCTTTGTGTTTTGATTCTTCATTCAGTGAAATGTTTTAAAAAGTTTTCCTCCACTTTTGACACAGCTAACCTGATTGTGGACATTCCTTCCTTTGTTGTCATTGTGTGAGTTACACAGTTTGTGTGTCTGTTGCCAACTGGAGAGCAGACAATCCAACATTCCTGAGTCATTTTGATCTCTACAAAAGCCTACAGAGCCTGTTCCTCCAAAAAGCTAATTAAAAAGCCAAACTTCATGTTTGCTCCTTGGCACATGGCACAACATTGATTTTGAATTGAATTTCAGAGGAAAATATGGTGTCAAGATGTTAAAGCCAGAGTGAGAGCTCAGAAAGTTTTTGTAACTAGTTAATTTGTGAATGACTGGTCTCCAGCTCCTCAGCGTTTGTGGTCCCACTGCTCTCAGAGGTTTTGGTGGTTTTTGGCTGATGAGGACCTGGTCTCTCTGGTCCCTCAGCCAGCAGACGTTTTGGGGGCTGTTGTGGCCCCTGCTGCAGCTTTCTCTGTATTTTTAACATGTAGGCCACTGCACCCATTCAGTCTGATCATGATCGAGCCTGCCCTGCTGTGATTTAGCACACAGGGCTTTGTGCTGTGAGAGGAGCAATGGGAGTTCAGCCTACTTTATCAATGTTAATTTCAAAGCCTTGAACTGCAGCGTCAGCAGATTCGGGCGACAGTGGTGGCGGCGGAGTCGTGTTCCTCCAGCATCCCTCCTCAGCTGGCCTCCTTTTTCCTGCCGCCTCAGCAGTCTGGCTGCCTGCACACCACAGCGCCCTCGCCTCTCAATGAAACATTTCTACGAAGCTCATGAAGCACTCGGGGTGTCAGAGGGCCAGCGCCTGATTTTCCACTTCCTGTGCATGAGATTGACAGGCGCCACGGCCGGAAAGGGCTAACATATCGGACGTGGCGGAGCATAAAATGTTTTCCTCTCTTCTCAGCCTTTGTCTGCACTTTGTGACCATCACCATTTGTTCCAGAGTTGGTGTTGTCAGGCGGCAGAGCAGAACTGATGACAGCAGCCGGCCAGGAACATCCATCGCTGTTTCTCCCCAGGAGGCGATTTGTTTGTCATGCTGGAGGTTTATTGACAGCAGCAGCTACAGGAGAGGAGCACCGAGCACACACAAACACACACACCCACACACACACACACACACACACACACACACACACACTCAGAGAGGGAACATAACATGGATCATTTCATATTATAGATGAAAAATCTTCCTCCTTGTGGGAAACAGTCCAAGATGAAACTCATGAAGTTTTCCCTGAAATGCCCCATTTAGGAGATGAGACAAACTGCATCATCATCATCCTCAGGGAAGGACGCTGACTGACAGCATCAAAAAAACACCTCATATATTCATCCGATATTTCGCCCACTGTGCTCTTGTCTGGCTTCTTATATATCTGCAGGACAAATAACACATGAACTAAACAGTCCAGCGCGAATAAGCCTGCACACCACATCTTCTCATGTGGCCTCTCAAAGAATAAAGGAACACATCTACTCATTGGAGCTATATGGACTTCTGGATAAACACTGTATAACAAAAAACTTGATTCCACTTCCACTTCTTCATCTGCTCAATAACTGATAAAATAGATTCATATCTATTATAATATCATATTTAAATGTCCATAAATGTCTCCACTGGCCGTCTACCGATATGCTTCCCATTAAAGAGACAGAGTAGAGTCCACAGTCCTCGTTCTGTATGAAACTGTTTACTAAAGTCCTGCTGAAGCTTCAAGAAATAATTAGACTAATGAAAATGAATCTTCCGGCACCTTTTTTTAATTATGAAATGGGGCACTGTTCAATTTCTGAGCCACAGTTGAGGGATACTAACACACATAAAAACATTATAACTTTGAAGACACTTTTTTTTTTGTCTAAAACAGGCTGTCAAGTCTCTTTATAGCTTCAGTTCAATTTTACAGCTGTATTTTACATCTAAGTTGTGCTTATGCAGTTACTGTATGGACATTTGAGCATCAGTTGATACAGACTTGAAGAACAAACAGTACTTATCCCTAAACATTAAACTTTGTATAAGTGAAAGAGAAAAAAAGTCGTAGATTTTGAGACTGGTGGTTCTGCAGAGTGATGTTTTCATTAGTTTGCTCCTGTGTTGTTTGTATCACATGGTTTACCAGCACATGCACAAGTTATCAAGTAAATAAAGTCTATTTATATAGGACCTGCCTATATCAGAATTGCTTCACAATAAAAGCAAGCAGACATATAACAAGGAAGCACACACATTGTGATGTGATACATCTCTGCTGACTGAAGAAGACCCTGATGAAGACCACAAGCTGAAAACGTGTTGGTCTCACAGTAAAGTTGGTCTTTATACTACAGCTGTTACTAAGGTTTTGGCCTCTTTTTCCCTTCTCCATAAACCGTGGAATTAGGTGAAGTTGTGCTAGAAATCCCTTCTCTGTATTTCTGCTGACTATGAGGAGACAGTAATAGTCAGAGAATCTGCAAAGAAGAGAAGGATGACTCAGCATTGTGTTATGCAGACTTTTCTTGACATGTTTCTAGACAAAAGCTTATGTCTTAGCATTCATACTTTGTTTGCACACCTTAAACCACTGGAGCATTTGTGCAGTTCATGAAACCATGAAAGAAACCTTCAGTGAGAGAGTTACAGAGGCTAACACACTGGGTGTGATGTCAGGCCTTTGCTTTTCTGTAGGTTTAAGCACATCTACCCTCCAGGCACAGCCTCACTGACTGTACAAAAAATAACTATGCAGAAATAAATCAAACTAATATGGTGCCACTCGCTACACAGCAGAGAGAAGAGCTGTTTCTGTAGAGCGTGGCCACCACACCACCTTGCTAACCCTTGGCAACGTGCACAGGGACTGCTATTTGTGGTCCACCTGTTCTGAAGAGCCGAAATCTGCATCTCCTAGATCTCCACTCCACACACAACTATCCTGCCAACAACCTGCCAGACGTCCAGGTTGTCCAGGCCAACAAAAAGAGGCAACTGTAGTATCAACACAAACACAAAGCTTGTTTTTTCGCAAACTGGAGGGTTTAGTTTGGTTGTTCAACCTTATTCTTTCTTTTGGTTTGTTTTGGGATACCATAGGGGAAATTTTCACTGAGCATTGTCAGGTGAAAAGTTCCTTATACATGTGTGTGTTTTTCTTGTGTGTTGCTTCACTGGCTGCTTGTTAAACTTCTGTTTTGTTACTCCACAGTTCCTGAGCAGATAAGGTTTTATGTTTCCTTTGCAGGGTTTGATTTTATTGAAGAAAAATACCAGCAGTAATAACTTGTTTTGTCTGATGTTGACTCAGACTGGCTGCACGGCCTCAAGTCAAACCACTACAGTTTGCACCTCTCCGTACTGATCTGGTTATGTGGTTGCTGTTTTGTTTGGAGGTCAGTGCTGCCTGGTTATTCTCCAAGCATTGTGTGTCCTTTTTGCCTCCTGTTAGTGTCCTGTTAGCGCTCTGCCTGCTAGCTGCAGGTCTGCAGACGAGAACTAACAGAGTCCATCAGCCTTTAGAAGAGCCATAATGACCATCATCCACAGCGGCAGCCACTTCAGTCTGCACATTCGTCTTCTGCCTCACTGTTCCACAGTCACCAGCTTTGTTATATTTCAATTTCCCTTCAAGCGGTTCCCACTTCACCTGCACTCTCAGCTCACATGCATATGGAGAAATTGAGAGAGACCGGGAAGCGGAGAGAGGTAGAGAGAAACAGACGGAGAGAGAGAGAGCGGGAAGGAGAGATTTCTTTTGAGCTTGTCAGGAGAGCCATCGCTAGTTTCATTGCCGTCTCTATAACAGCGAGTCACTGGGGTCTGTTTTACACTTCAGGCGACATCAAGCAACTTGACGGAGGAGGCGAATGGTGGGCACTTCACCGTCTCCTGCCTGCTCTGATTTATCTGTTTGTTCAGCAGGAAGCCAGACGAAGGCCTCCCGCCATCAGAGGGTTTATATCACAGCACAGACAGTCCAAAGGCTCGCTGGAAGCTCAGTGGCTTTAACAAAAATCTCTATCTTTTTTTTTTTTTATTGTTGTGGAGGATTTTCTTCTCAATGTGCTGCTTCCTTCCATGGAAAAATATGTGCAAATTAGGGGCCCTGCCAGGTCCGGTTGGGTTTATTATATTGCCTGGTGGCTGAGATGGTGGATGAGTCTGAGTCTTAGTAGCCAGAGGATGAAATTTTGATGACCTCCTGACCTTTTCTCTGGTGCCAGCATTACATTTTAATTTCCACTAGAACCAATAATACTGTGTGGCATTACAAATGTGACATTTACTGACACATTCATCCTCCCCAGAGTACGAACCTTTTCCATTTTAGACATCCTTCTGATCTTTTTGGGCTCCTCTCTCAGATTAAAGGAATATCATATATTATAGAAACAATTTGATCAGTTCCAGTTCCATTGTCAATTCTGATTCATTTTTAAGTTGGATCCTAAGATCATGTTCACATTACTTAATTACATTACTTAGTAATGTCACCCATTGGTTTGTGCTGTTACAAAGCCTCGAGTTTGTAATTTGGCTGTTGCTATTTTGACATTTTGAAGCTAGAGGAAACAGTGAACCATGAAGGTGGAGCTGAGAAGGAGTGAGGGGTTGAGACCATAAACTCATTTGGAAAATGTTTGCTTGGGTTATAAACTGAGGGAGAAGTTGGGCCATTTTCCCATAGAATTCATTACAGTTGTACTTTTCTTTGGTTGTGCTTTTCTGATGGTCATTCGATAGAATGCAGGTTTAAGGTTTTTCCGCACTGGCTTCACTTTTCAGACCAGGAGTCTACGTCCATTTCTATATAGAGTCCCAGGGAAGTGTGTCAATCAATGACTCACATGTATCATGACTCCATGCTTGTTTGTAGGGTATCAATCTTCTGTCTGATATGTTCTATCCAATAAAAACCTAAAGTCCAGTTTATGTGGTACCCTCACTGGAGTAAAGATGTATTAAATAAATAGATAGATATCTTTTGTGTAGTCTTAGAAGAGATATAGCTTGTTGCTCTTTTGCAGCTGTGGTGCTGAAAGGACAGTGAGCACTGATTCATAGATCTAAAGGTCAAAAGAAATCTCAGACAAAACTGGGTGTAATTTGGTTTAAGAGTGGAAGTATTCAGTACATCAATGAAAATCAGAAGTTTTCACGATTGGAGCTCTTCTCACTGATAACAGAAACAATCACAATGTCATAATTCTACTGCAGAAATGCAGTTTCTATGCTTTTACCTTATAAATAGCACTTGTATAGGCTTGGCCAGAGTCCTGACCTGAACCCAATCGAACATCTCTTGAGAGACCTGTAAATGTCTGTCCACCAATGGCCCACATCCTACCTGACAAAGCTGGAGCAGAAAATCCCCAAATCCAGATGTGCAAAGCTTGTTGTGTCAAACCCAAGAAGACTGGAGGCTATAATCGCTGCCAAAGGTGCTTCAACCTTTCTAAAATTCAGTTTTTGCTTTGTCAGTGTGGGGTATAGGGTGTATATTAATAAGAGAAAAATGAATTCAAACAATATTAATGCAAGACTGCCACATAAAAAAATTAAAGCAAACTGAGAGGGTGTGAATACTATGTGAATGCTCTGTAGTGACTTCTCGTTTGTTCTTGTAGCAGCTTGGGTTTGTCTCAGCCTGTCTTCAATCTGTCTTTCTGTGTATTTACTTTGATGGTATAAGGTTAGAATTATTAGAAATATCAAGGGAGTTTGGAGTATGAACATCTGGTGCAGATGTGCGAGATGAGCCCTTTAGAGAAGTGAGTTTTTTTTCCCTCTTTCTGTCTCATAGCGGCGGAAAACTCATCAAATCTGACCCTTTACCTCAGGCCCAGCTGTAGAAATGCGTCCCCTCTGCACTGATGTTTTTATCTCCACACCCTGATGATATTATCACCTCTGAATGTGAGAGGACCAAGTCAATCACTTTTAATTACTTACACAACCATACGGCGAGTGTCGACAAGCCCCGCCACCGCTGCTGCTCCACAACTTCTCAATAAAATCCCAGCGGTGAACCAAACGGCATTTCTTTTTTTTTTTTCCCCACTGGAGAAGGTTCCCGCTGCCAGCAGATAACACGGCAGTGACTTTCCTGCTGCTAGCAAAAACACGTCACACCCTGAGGATTTACAGTTGATCAGCACCTCTCTACGCCTTGCAAACACGCACATACACAGCTCTCTCAACACATCCCTCATCACCACCCCTGGAGACTCATCTTTGTCGTTTTCATCTTTTCGGGGATTGGGAAGGAGTGGAGAAGCTCAGGTGACTGCAGCTGTTTTTTTCCCCTCCCAGTTCGTCGTCTGCTAATTAGACTGAGGAGTTATTAATTAAATTAGGAGCTGATGTGCTGATTGGCCATCCCAGGATTTAACTCTCAGCGGACATCGCACTTCATCTGGCACATCAATGAACTTGACAAAATGGAACTTCAATAGGTGTATAATTGTGTGTGTGTGTTTGTGTGTGTCTGTCTGTCTTTTGTGTATGATGTTAGTAATTGGGATAGTTGAATGTTGTCGTTGTTGCCAAGTCATGTGACATCACCTGCAGCAGCTTCCTTAAACATCAGAGCACAGAGGGGGAAACAACAGCCTCTCTGGTGTTGAAGAGCATTGAAGTGCATGTCGTTGAGTCTGACCTTTGAATGTGTGACTGCAGGCAGCAGAGCAGGGTGGAGGGATACATTATATAGCATTCTGTGATTCAAGTTGGGTGGCAGTGGTTGTGACTCTCACTCACAGTACATGAAGAATGTTCCGCCAGGCGAGCGACATGGCTTTAGGGATGTTGGTCCAACTGTTGGATGGACTGCAGTGAAATTTTGTGCAGACATTCATGGCTTCCAGGTGACGTACTCTGATGACTGTGGTGATCCACTGATTTTTCATCTAATGCCACCAGCAGGTTGACATTTTTGTTTTTTTTTAATTTAAATATGTCAACAACTATCTGATGGATTGCAGCAGGGATGTGCAGAGGATGCTGGAGGGCCAGGGGCCCAGGCAAATTTTTCAGCTTCTACCACCATGCATCAGAATGCTGAATTGATCTAATACATTCTTAATCAATTGTATCATGCTTTATTATTACTTTTGTTATTTGCAGGTAGCATAAAGTGGTGAATAAGTATTTCACTGTTCTGTGTACCTGTATACAATTCATTTAACAAATAAATCTACTACTAATGAAGCTCTAGCGTAAGTTAAATCAGGAACACCTATCCCCTTGCATGCACATACCGTATATAATCCTAATTAAGGCACACCCCTTCTCACATATTCACTCATTATTCCCTCATTCTTCTGGCCCATGGCTGTCATCTTCCTATCAGCTGTTCAGACAGCTGTTCACAACTAACCAATAGCAGGGTGACACAATTTCTCGTTAACCTATCATCTGCTGGAGCTCCCTTTTTAAAGATGTTCCTTCTCAGTTTTAGTTTCCTGCTCCGCTGATGTGCGCCCTTCCTCCTCCCCAATCTCCACCTGGTTCCAGAGTTCATCAGCCATAATCCGTCTCAGAGGGACCTTCAGTCTTCTCAGCGTCAGAGGTTTCTTCGGCATCTCTACGTCAGAGGTCTCCCAGCCATCCCATCGTCGAGGGATCCTCAACATTATCAGTTTCGGGGCATTCTCAGCCATCTTCAGCATCAGAGGTTCTTCGGCCATCATCGGCATCAGAGGGATAGTCAGCCACCACCACCAGTGTCTGGTCTCGGGGGGATTATATTCATATACGTACATGTGTTTTGCTGCTGCTCATCCTAACTCTAAACATCTCCCCCACGAGACCAAGTGCCAAAGTCTATAATTTCAACACTATTCATCACATGTCTTGTCTAATTAAATCAAAAGTTAAAATTAAATTTGTCTCTCCTGATTGAACTACTACTACTACTACTACTACTACTACTACTACTACTACTACTACTACTACTACTACTACTACTACAACAACAACAACAACAACAACAACAACAACAACAACAACAACAACAACAACTACTACTACTACGCACAATAACTACAGAAGTCTACAGTCAAAATGATGCAGAACATTCAAGCCCATTAGTCTTTTTGGTTAACAGAGGAAACCAGTCAACATGTGTAATCTTTATTTTTCAATTATGATATTAGAAAAGATATTAGATTTATTTATTTTTTTTTAAATATCAGAAAATTTAAAAGTAGAAATCTTTGAAATTTTCATTGTGGCAAATAAGGAGCTTCATAAACATGATAATTTCATCAAAATGAATGAAAAACAGATTGTGACTTTATTATTTTTCTTTCAAATTTCCTCTACTGTTGGAAGAATTGATTAAAAAATGAAATTATTTACACACTCCACACCTTCCCTTATGGATTTCATACAGCAACACTGTCTTATAGTTGACCCTGTGTACTCAACCCTTATTAATGTGAAGAGTAAAATCCTAATAGATAAGAATGAATCTAAACAAGAAAATAACAGCCAAGTTGTAAAAAGCGGCAACAGGCTATTAAAGAGACTATTTCTTATGCTTTTAGGAACAAAATATCTGCAAAGCAAAACAGCTGAAGCAAATATATTTAAACACACATACAAAAAAATATATTTTATATCAGAGCTGATGACCAAAGAGCATATCGAGCTTGTTTCAGCATTTGTTCTTTAATGTTTCATCAAGCTAAAAGTCTGTTCAGACTAACGGTAAACAGAGGAGAGCTGCTGCCTCTCTCCTTCAATAAAGAGAAAAAAGAAAGGCATAACATCCTGCGTATACTGGTGACATTGGGCTAACAAGAAGTTTGAAAGACCCCTTGATCTCTGTGTGGAGAGAAAATACAGGTGGTGGCTCTGACAAAGTCACCATATTCACAGATAATTTAGCGGTGAGCGGTGACATTGACCACCAGCTCTTGAAAAGAGGAGAAGTGGAGCGTGGAAAGGCTGCAGGTTTCTGTTTATTTACAGTCATTCAGACAGACTGTGTGTTTGTCTACCAGCTGAAGAGGGGAGTGGGGGGGGGGAGTGAAACCTTTCCACTGTTCTCGACTCTTCAAAATTTCCCCTCACGATGGTCTCTTAGTCATAACAGCTCGCAGCGTGGAGAGTCTCTCCTCCGTGGTCTCAGCAGTGACAAACCAGATGAACTCCCACCTCCAACAGCTCTTCCTCTTCCCACTCATCATTTTGTCAGCGCTGAGCGCCACCACCATCTCCTCCCACCAACAGCGACAGGTAGACTGAGGTCTGTTATATATGTCTGAGTGTGGGCTGCTGCTGCTGCTTTTTTTCCTGGATGCTCGCTGTTCTCTAACTGCTCACTCTGAGCTGTTAATGTTCACAGGACTGCTGCCGTCACTCTGATATGGCTAAAGGATAATGCAGAGTGCATCATTTTTATGATGATAATATTCTACTCATTATGTTAGTTCCTGAAATAAAACAACACAGGTTGTGAAATACAGCAGCCAGATGACTGAACAGAATGTGAAACAATCCACTGATCAGACTTATCTGGAAAAGAAACAATGGCCAATGAGGTTGCAACAAGGGACGGTTGCAACAAGTCCAATCAGAAACATGCTAGAGTGATGACACTCAAACTGCACATCATCAGTTACAGCCTCCCATGTTGTTCTGACATGGCTGAAATGGCTGATAGGGTGGGGACGCTTCTAACAAGGTACTTTAACTGTCCCCGAGCTAAGCAGCCAGATCAACACAGACCTGAACATTTTTAGTTCAGAATAGGCAAAATGTGCAGCTAATTTTGCTAGCCTCTAATGGTCTGATAATATATTTGCCTGTTTGGTTCATCATGAGGATTAAATAGATAAATTAGGCCGATTATGACTCAAGATAGATCTACTGTATGTTACATTAAATTTCACTCATAAACATTTGCTCTTTGTCTCAATAAGCCTGGTATTCTGAACATATATACTCTGTTTACAATGATATTATATTATTTATTCAATATGTATCAAAGAACAGTTATTGAGTTTTATTTTGTATAGATTTTTAATATGTTGCAACTGTCCCTGATTCAAGTTGCACCTATACCCAGGTTTGGGGTCAGTTGCAACATCTGAATTCTAACATTCAAATAATTATTGTGTATGATATGTCATATATAATCATCTTTAAATAGTATGGGTAATTAACATACAGAGCACAGTGTAAGTTTGATATATCAAAGTTTGGTTTGGTCTACATAGTCCCTGAGTAACTGAGAGATATGCAAAAAGTGTTGCCACGCTCCCCACTCTCAGTTTACAGAACCAACTGCTGCTTTGACTAAACTTTGACCAACTGTACTTGTCATAGATTACAGTAGCTGCCAATCGTACAATCCCAGGAAAAGAACTGAAATACTGACAAGATAATAATCCAAAACCAACTAATTAACTAAACATTTTTACTCATTTATTACATGAGGAAAATACAAAAGGACACCACACAGATCATGTTGTATAGCCCACTGTGTAGGTAGAGCCAGTGTACATTATTTCCTTGCAGGTTCCGCGCTGTTGACATGTTGCAAACATTTGTAGTTGACACTTCCCTTAAAGCTACCCTATGGAGTTTTTCAGCACCGAAGGTTTTTAAGGCGCCCAGTTCTGCACATGTATGAGAACACACAGATAAGGAACGTGCACACTCTTGCCAGTGCTTTCACAAAATTTCACTGATCTACAGTTGGTGGCATCGAGGCGCCAAGACTTGCTTGATTTTTTCTTATGATTTATGATTATTTTGTCAAACTTTATGTGCGTGAGATTTAATTGTTTCACTACTTGTATAGATTTATTTATAGATCTTATTTCAGTATTTAGAGCTGCAATCACAATTATTTTTATTATCAATTAATCTGTTGACTATTTTTAAGATTAATCAAATAATTATTGTCTATAAAGACTCAGAAAAAGAAAAAAAAATCCAAATATCAAAAGTACCATCTTCAAATTGTTTTTCTGTCTTGCAGTGCGAAGATAATTCAATTGCTAACATAAAAACAATATAACTTCACAATTATTGGTTAATCAATAATCATAAAACAAATGTCTTTAAATTAATCAACTGATTAACATGTTGTAACATTAAGCATTGCTAACTTGTATGAATGATACCGTATAACTAAAGTCTGATTAACAGATTGATTGATTAATTGATTATAAAGCGACAGATCTCTGAGCTGTAGTTGGACGGACATGTATTGTCTGAAAATACTAAAATACTAAAGGAACACACAGTATTCCTAAAAAAAAAAACCCAAAACAAACAAACAAACAAACAAACAAACAAACAAAAAAAAACACACACACACACAGAGAACAACTTCTATAAATCACTAAATGCTGCCATCAAACCATAAAGACATCAGATACTTGGAAACGATCCCAGATGCCACGATTTCAGAGAGGAAAACCTGCCTGGATCCGCTCCCACTTCCCTCCCCCTCCATCTTTCAGCCTGTATTTGTCTCGAATATCTCAAAGTCAAAAAAAAAAAAAAAAAAAAAAAAAGAACCTCACAAGGTTAAATCGCTGTGGAGCAGCTTGAATGAAGTGAGTGACAGTTGGATTTTTCAGAGGGAAAAAGAAAAGACAGTAAAGCTCCGAGGGCACTTTGCTTTCATTTGATTGCGAGACAGTTACAGTTTTTTTTTTCCCCATTCTGTGGCATCGAGACGATGAAGATGAGCGTCCGCTAATCACCTCCATGTCCATCAAATCAACCTCCCCCCTCTCTCCCCCATCTCCCCTCCTCAGGATTTAGTTTCAGTGTGAGGGGGCAGGTTTGGGATGGGGGTGGGGGGGTGGGGGTGGGGGGGGGGGACTGTTGACCTCTCCACGTCCTCTCCAGGTGAGAAAAAGGAGGGATTTTCTTTCTTTTCCCTCTCCCTCGGTCTCTTTCATCACCTCAGTTGTAATTAGCTGGAGCTGAGATTTTTTTTTCCTTTTGTCAGCTCACTGAAAGGTGGATAAGCGTCCTTTGTGCCTCCTCACACCTTTTTTATTTCCTTTTAACAAGCTTTTTTTTTTTTTTTTTTTTTTTGAGAGAAGAAACTCCAAGCCAGCCACCGTTTCAGAAGGAGGCTGATAACCAAGAGGGAGTTTCTACTTCTCTCTTTTCCTGGCTTCTTTACATCTTTATCTCCCAGGACACAATTAGCTGCTCTATCGCTCATCACCATGCTGGTATTTCTCTTTTTCCTTTATTTATTTCTTTATTTATTTTTTATTGTTGGCATTTAAAAGCTGCCGTCCTTTCGTCAAGCCCCACTCTTGAAAAGTTGAAAGCGGTCTTGGTCTGCAGTGGAGGAAGCACAACTGTGTGTGAAGAGATAAAATGGTCTCAACCTGCTTTGTTCAAAACAGAAACAGCAGCATCCTGAATTTATCCATTTAAAAAAAAAAGATGTCACAAAGGCACAAAGACAAAAGTTAGTTCCTCTTTTATCGTTATTTTTCCTCAAGTTTTAAGTCCCTTTTCAAGTTTTTTAGACATTCCTTCACCTGAAGCGCTTTTTTCCCCCATTTATCTGAGCAGCTTCACATCCTCTGATTATTTGAAGTTTCCTAACAGCTGCCGAATGCCTCACTTGATTGATTTTTTTCCTCATTAACACCACTAATTAAAGAATTACAGGATTCATATACTCCCAAATGTCTACAAAGGGCTGCAAATGGGATGACAATACAGGACAAAAAAAAAAACAAAAACCCCAAAAAAACTCCTGTCTGTCTCTGAATGTAAATGTTGGAGAAAATTGATGCAAATGAGCTGTTAATAATAACATAAATATGGGATCACCTCAATCACACATATAATATGTCTCATCTCATCTTCAGAGTGTAGTAAGGAAAAGTCTGAGGTAGATATGTTATGGCCTCTATTTAAATGAACCAGCTGGTAGTTGTTTGGCCTCCCTGGAGGCATTATTTTTTTGGCTGTTTCTGATTCTTATGAACACGATGTTGCAGTAATACCTTAAGGGTATTTCTTCAAATTTGGCACAAATTTCCACTTGGACTCAAGGATGAACTGATTAGATTTTGATGGTAAAAGGTGAAAGGTCAAGGTCACTGTGACCACACAAAACACTTTTTAGCCATAACTCAGAACTTCAAACAGCAATTATAACACAACTTTCACACAAAGAATAGGCTATAATTCTGGATAAACTGGGATGTAATCTGAAGCTAGTCCGAGTGGCAGAGGTATACACAGACAATAATTCTAGTTTGAAATGGATCAGATCTTTGTGGACTGATGAAGAGACTGGAACCATTTGGAAATTAATACATAAGTAGCAGAACTTTTGCACACCTGTGAATCGACAAAGACCATTGGCCAACTGAGGTTGGGCAAAAACTTCCCTCCCACACACTGTCTAGTACACAGATTTGTGCAAATTAGAAGCAGATTTTAGGAAAAGTGGGGTAAGTATTATTTAAATTAATCTGACTGTGAGTCAAACTAATGATGAACAAAAGTTACCTTGGTTTAGTGGCTGTGGTATGAATGTGATAAGAAAATGAGAAAATTTCCATTATAACCTCATTCTTTCACTTGCTCATCTCTTCCTGCTTTGGTTCTTTAGTGTCTGAATATGGAGGGGTTCCTTTTTAGTTTGTTTGTCTCGGTGCATCTTTGTGCATTCTCTGAGCCTACGATTTGAGTTCTAAGCTCAGGATTTGAATAAAAGGCGTTTTGATGGTGGAGTCATGTTAGTGATCTTTGGTCTCTCCTCTGTTTCATGTGTTTTTAACGGCATCAACCGACATTCAGCCTGATGCTCTTCACTTCATCTGCAGCCAGAGAGCAAACTGGCAATTAAAACCAAAGCTGCGAAGCCATCTCGCAGATTAAGGCGACACAATGAGGAGCCTGTATGCACATGAAAAGACACCAAACACTGTAATAAATGAAACTGTGAGCGGTCAGTGCACGAAACACACTGCACATATATGTTTGAACTATGTTTTAACAAGCAGTGCCTGCTGTCAATCTGTTTGTCTGCAGCTCATTTGCAGTAAAGATTGATGTTCAGGGTTTAGTGCCGATGCCTTAAATGTGAAGTTCATGCAGATGAGTGTACAATTGAATATTGACATCACTTTCCAGAATTTTATATCATATTTGATATTTTCCAGAAATTCTTGCTTCAATTACAATGATTTTGGCAGAATAAACACCTGCAACACCTGCATTTGTAGCATGTGTGAACTTGTCTGTGTGTGCCGTCATTTTCATTGCTATTATTAGCGTTTCTATGGTGTTATAACCCTAGCTCAACAAAAGCAAGACACACCATGTTTATGATTAAATAATAACAGTAAGATGCCAAGTATGAGGTGTGAAAATCAGTAAAATCAGTAGTGTGTGGTGTGAATGAGTGAGGTATGTGAGTGCAGGTGTTGTCAGGTGCAGAACTAAACATAAGGATTAAACTAAGACAACATAACCACAGTTCTGTGGAGAGGAACAGAGAGGTTAGTTGGCAGCC
Organism: Trachinotus anak; assembly: GCF_046630095.1. NCBI lineage: Eukaryota > Metazoa > Chordata > Actinopteri > Carangiformes > Carangidae > Trachinotus > Trachinotus anak. Next base: position 11,931,919 of record NW_027273872.1, on the reverse strand, counting down.
AGGACTTATATACCCACTGGGCACCACAGGTGTTCCAGATGTACCAATCAGCTACCTGCAGACAAAGAGAGATTAGTAACGGATCCCAAACTCCAAGAGGATCCCAGGGGTCATCACAATGGCGATAAAACATTTCACCTCCAGTCTTTTCCTCTTGTTACTTTTCATACTGAAAGGAGTCCAGCTGTCCAGCTGGAAAACATATATTTTTTATATGAGTGTAAAATCAGTGGGTTTAGTAGCAGTTGCTTGAACTCAAAAGTAAAACCAGACAGGACCAGAGCAGCCACACAAACGACCAGGGGCAGGGATGGCACAGCAGACAGTCTGTCAGGGAGGAGTGTATACTGAGAAAAGGAGGGAACGAGGAGCAGGTGAGCAGGTTGACAGGTGATGAGCGGATGGGTCTGAAATTAGCAGAAAATTAGCAGCTGGCATTAGAGATAAACCGAACATACAGAAAGGTCACGAAAAAGCTGTGAACAAAAGTGTAGCCAGCGTCTCACACCACATCTGCACAGAAATCACAGCGTGAGCAGCACAGTGTTGACCACGGGTCACCTGCGTTTTGGCAGCACACAGAGTCCAGCTCACAATCACTGGGGTTAGCTGTGTAAAACTCAGACCATTAAAAAAATACACAATGCAAGCTGTGACACAGCCTTTGTGGGCAGCTAGATTGATTAAAATTAATTGATTGATTGATTGATTGATTGATTGATTTAAAAATCATCTGTTCTGTCGTATATGCATGACAGAAAAACACAGCAGAAACATTTTCTGTTCAGGACTCCATCCCCAAATCAGATAGCAAAGCAGTGTTCATTACGTGGAGCAGTGAGTGCAGGTGATTGCCCAGAAGTTACAACTAAATATCCAAGAACAATGTTGCTATAAACACAACACAAAGTAGCTGCAAGCAACAACATTTTCCTTTCCATCAGGGTGATCTTCATATCACAGAGATAGTGTATCTTAAAGACCACCTCGGATGAAAATCAAGTATTTAACCTTCTTAACCTCAATATGATGTTTTTTTTTATATAATGAATATATATACATGAATGAAATAATCAGTCAACACCATGGCTGCGCATTTCCACCTTGAACTGCTGTGAACCAATGACGTGAATGCCTGGCTGTCTGAATCTGTTTTTATGTCATATTACCTAAGGAACTAATCCTGTCAACTTGTGAGGATAGGGGGCGGGGCTAAATAAACACACAACGCCTGATCCAGATTTCTCAATGAGGAAGACCTTCCTGCCCCAGTTTTTGATTTGTTTTTCACTTTTAATGTGGGACAACCATGTTAAACAAAATATTAATTGTAGCAGAGGATTTTTACAGAGTTCAAAACATGTCATGAGAGGAACTTTAGAGAGGAACTAACAGTCTAAAATGAAACATAGAAACATTGGAACATCAGAATAACATAACTTTATGATTCACTATCCACATTCCTGTTTAAAATCTAATATTATGGCAACACGTCCTGGTTTTCTGGGGACATGACACAAATACAAATAAATACAGTAAAACACATCTGCATCTAAAATACATGTCAGAATGAACAACATGCAAATTGATTAAAAAACAAAAACTGTAGGGCTCATGTCTGCAGAGAACTTAATATTTTTAGAATTCCAGTTTTTTATTAAAAAAACAAAAAAAAAAAAACAATGTCCTCAAGTGATCACAGAAAGTGTTTCCTGTGAGAGAACTTTGTTAGAAATAAATAAATAAATAAATAAATGATGACATTCCAAGTCCAGTTTTGATAAATAAATAAATAATTTCTAAAGTGCAGACTGCAGCTGCCACTCTAATTCACAAGTTTTCTCTGAAAGTGACAAACTGTTGATTTTCTCTCCTATTCAAACTGTGCCGCTCCAACATTAATTATGAGTTTGTGAAAGGAAGTATTTACAATGGAGAGTGGTGAGATGGCATTGATTTTTTTTTGAAGACTATCAATATCCATACAGGATGAAACAGCATTCAGGCGGTTTTTGATTATTTTTTTTTTTTCAAAAGCGCGCAAAACACAGCACAAGGACCCTCCACAGAAATATTCTGTGTTCAGAGAACCCTGAACGAGTCCGTGTCTGCCTCTGAGAGAGATTCAACAAAGTCTGACAACCACGTCGTCATTAGTCACACTCTCCACAACCACTCCAGACTTTTTATACTTCAATTGAGCCTCTTCTAATAGTGAATTTTCTTGTTAAAACTTCTGTCAAAATAGTTGTTGGCATTTTTTTTCAGTCTTTGCTCACTCATGACCAGCAGGCAATATCTGATGATAGTAGCTGGTCATACATGGGTGACCAGGCCACATGAATCCCCTCTTAAATTAATGAATAACACTTCGAACAGCGATCGTCACAGGGTTTTTTTTCTGCATGATTTGGAAACCCACAGGAGCTCAGAGATCAATAAATATGTGTGAGTCCTGTCCAACTAGGAACCCGAGAATCAACAGACATGGTGCCCAAAGTTCAACACGGCCACCATCTTTCTGTATTTTTGTTGCTGAGGGAGAGTGATGAGGCGGCTGCACTGTTGGCTTGTCCAGACTGAGAGACTGCCATGATATCTGGGTAAAATATCATGAAATTTGCTGTGGAGATTCATGATTACGAGAGGATGAATCTTACTTACTTTAGTAACTGTCTGACTTTTAATCCAGTGCAACCATCAGAGCTAAATCTCAGTTTGGTCACTCTTTAAGGGTGAAATGTGAAATTAACCACAGGGAATTAAAAAAAAACTAATGGCTGCACGTCTTTGAAATTTGCTGTTGATTGTTGTTTTATAACCTTTCAATGTCATTAAAAGAGACAGATCGGTGGTTTTGGAAATGTTCTTATTTGCTTTCTATTTGAGTGAGATGGTTAGCCTAGCTTAGCATAAAGATTGGAAGTTGCTAGCCTGGCTCTGCCCAGAGTTCAAATCACATTCTCCTGCAAACAAACACCTCTGAAGCTCACTAATTATTTTAATTAATAAATTGTGTCTCATTTGACCAGTCCATTCTTGGTTTCAGGGAGTTGCCTATTGGATCAACTTCTAGGTGAAGATGAGATGTTAATTAAAACTAAGTATGAATAAAAGTAGTAATTATATCGAGCCCCATTTGGGAAGATGGGGAATGAAATATCAACTATGCTTCTTCTAACTCATTGTGTTAAGCATCAAGAAATTATAGGATTAGGTCTGTAACCAATATAAACATACAGCAGTACAAAATTAGATGATCTTTGTCATTATGATTACAATAATAACAACATGGTTAGCTTTGTTGAATGGCCATGGTTAATAGAAACAACATAAACTGCTACTTTCACATGGGAATCAAAGAGGTGGACTTTATTGCTCTATATACTACGTCACCGCATTTTTCCCTTTGCTCCTGTCACAATTACGACGGCTACTAGCTGTCACCTAGCAACAAAAATGTAATTATGGGTCATCATAACTTGCTGCACAGATGACCTATGGGCTTGCTTTTTAAAGGAGTGCAGTCTTTGAAATCACCTCGGGCAGACTGAAACAAGAATTCTGGCTGGGTATTTGACGCCATCCTTCACCCTGTTAATGCAAACTAATTTTGCAGGTTAACCCTATTTGTGCCTGATGTCTGTCAGCTCATCCGTGCTTGCTCTGTGATCGCTGGTCAAGTTGACTCTTCATGGCAGTCCAAAATGACCTTCAGGCAACTGGAATGTTTTTTCATCAGTTTTCATCAACATCATGTGTTCCTGACGTGCTGTCTGCCACAGAAAATCACATACCAGTGCAGGTAATGGTAAAATCGCCCCATCTCCTCTACAGAAATAAATCCAGTCCAAATGGGTTTTAGTAATAGTAACAGTAAAAGGATTTTTTAAATTTCAGCTGCACTGAGAATGAAGGACTTTGTGTAAATGTTATTTTTTCCTGAAACAAAAAGCCACCCTCAGAACAGTGATTCAGACTAATCAAAGGCGGGATTGAGTGAGCTTTGTTTCAGTCCTGATGCTTCACAGTGATTTGTGTTAACCGCCATCACTTCTTCTGGAGTGTCCACTGACCTGATGGCACTAAGAGGAGCTAAAACATCAGCAGAGTCTACAGGTTTAGGAGAGGCCCTGGTCTTAGCGTGTCTTTGAATTTGGTGGTGTGTTTTGTGGACTGTCGTCGCTGTTAACAGTGTTAAAGCATGAATGAGACATCATGTCTTCATTGATTTCTGCTCACAGGGTTTGTTTGGCAGGGGATTATTGTCTGATGTGAATGCCGCCTTGCTCTCTGTGTCATTTAAAGAGCTTGCTCCCCGCTGCAGTCTTTGATCCCACTCTCTTCGAAGACAGCGGGACGCCGCCCCTTCATTCTTCAACTGCAGCTCTGCAGACATGACTGACTCACAGCAAACAGGATGACAGCTACCTGTACACCTGTCTGTCTGATGCAGACCACCTGTGGAACAGGGAAATCTAGTTTGAGTCCACTTTACACCTCAGTTTCATGTTTTCATTACAGTTGTGAGTGTTCAAATTTTAAATGGCAAATAATAGAAATCAAATTATTATGAGCACTTAATAATTAGGACACCGTAAGTCTAAACTATCATGTAGTATACGTCCTTTTGTAAATTGACATTATTTATGTATCACTTTTTACTGAAAGTGTGTTACAGTGTGCTTGGGGTCTTGCTCAAGGACCCTTTGCCATGAGGACAGAAGGAGGATGATCGAACCGTCAACCCCGAGAGTAGTGGCTCTATGCCCTGCACTCAGAGAGCGCAGACCTCTTCCAAGGTCATTGTCAACACCAGACTAAAGAGAGAAAAATTCAGATTTTTGGTAAATGATCTGGATCCTCCCTAAAATTAAATGAGTTCTTCCCTGGAACAAAAGCCATCCCTTTACCAAGTTCAGTGCAAACCTATTCAATGCTTGTTGTGTTATCCTGCTGATAAATAAACAGACATGGTGAAAACCTCCTTTTGCAGAGGGAATAAATACATCAAAAATAATAACAACGAGTGCTGATTTTATAGTCATTTATTATCATAATTAGAAGATAATTTGAAATAATTTTTCCTAACCGAATTCCCACAACAAATACAAGTTTACATTAGGGATGAACAATTATTATATGGCAATATCCCAATCACAGGAGCTGCAACAGTTTTTTGATGAAGGTAAAATGTGTCACAACATACCATATATAAGGCATCCCCCGTCCTACTAATCATATTCACCAGGTGTAAGGGAATGTGGTTGTTTGGTATAAGACCCAACAAAAATAACTTTTTTATTTATTTCAGTGAAATTGTAAAAATGACCACTCCAATTGAAATTCTGACTGATATTGCAATATCTGTTAAAGTAATTGCGGTATTATTATTATTTATTTATTTATTTTACATATCATTCAGCCTAGGTCACATATGCAGGAGTGCATTTAGATCCTTGTGCTTGGATGGTTTCTTGTACAATAAGGATGTTACCGTGTGCAGTGGGAAACTGTTGAAGTTATTTATTCAGAAAATGTTGTTGGACTCAAAATTGTTTTTACAGAAGACAGGAGCTGTAGAGAGTTTATTTTGGTCCTTCTGAAACTTTGCTGTTGAAATTTAATTAAATATATGTGTCTGTTTAATGAGAGAAGATACAGGATGATGTGTTTGGCGGTTTTTCTCAACTTATTGACTCCCACTCTTATTTTGTAAATTATCATCACAGGTTAAAGTCACCTCTAACAATAAATTCCTTCAAAATAAAGGTCGGAACAGGTCACCTTCTTTTCATTTTTCACTCATATACAACAAGGATTTATTGTCCCTGAAATAAATAAAATGGTAATCATCCCTCTTCTAACACACTCAAAACTCAATATCTCAACATCTTGTGTTCGCCTTCCCAAGGTTTAGTCAGCAGCACTCTCTTTTTTTCTTTTGTTAAAAAGCATTAAAGACCAAAATGTCATTTCCAAGATGTTCTATCTAGAATTCAAATGAGTGTAGAATTGAATCATCATTGTTCTTGTGAGAAATGTAATCACACAAATTCCTCACATTTTCACTTTCAGACCCACAGGCAATGGGTTTTCGTCCTGATTATAAGATATTTTCAGAAATCTGTTTTGATAGAGGTTTAATTTAGTGTCATTTGGACTCACTATGGCTTGCGTGTAGTCATTGCAATCTCCATTAAGTCCCTTATGAAACAGGTTTAGCTTTTGCTCATACAGATCACCATTTTAATCTGCTGTAATTAGACGATCCTGAGTGATGATTTCGATCATTTGTAAAGTTTCATTTCATGTATTTATTTTCCTGGAGGGAAAGTCCTTCAGCCGCAGACTGATTGTACAGGAACAAAATGTTGCATCCCCCCAGGCTCATCTGTGTGAATGCGCTGAGGTCTGACTTACAGCAGGTGCATTGTGGGTTTGATTCGACAGAGAGGCAGGTTGCTATTGTTGTGCAATGAAAAAATAACAAAACAACATCAAACCAGCAGAGTTACAACAGCCTGAGGGTGTCATGTCGGATGGAAAAGTGTGGATGGAAAAGTTTTGTGTTTTGTTTTGGGCAAGGGGAGGCGGCAGAGGTGTGATTGATTTCTGGAAAGCCAAAGGGGCTGCCTACAAATACTAAGAAGAATCTGTACTCCTGTTATAGGTAAATATATATATTTGGAGACTGGGTTTGTCAAAATTCTTACTTTAGGCAACACATTTTTTCCCCCCACTATTGAATTCACATCCTGCAAAACCAACAGAAAAGTTCTTGTCACCTCCCTGCTCAGGTAACCCCCGCAAACTCATTAAACAGACATGCCAGGTGTCACTCCTCTGACATGTTTCTTCAGGTGTTAATGGATCAGAAGGAAATCTATCGCATGAAGAGGCCCAATGAAAAAGACCCATCACAATGTAATGAATAGAAGCCAGACTTAAAATCAGTTTTTTCTGCTTACAGACAGGATGATATGAATGATGACATTTAATCTGCTCCATATTTATTTCTATAGCACTTATCAAAAGCAGAGATCACAAAGTGCTTCACAGGGACGAAATGAAAGGAAAAAAAAAGAAAAAATAAGAAAAACAGAAGACATACAGTACGGATTTTACACATAAACCATGCTTACATAAATAAATCTACACATTTTCAGTAGGAATGGGAATTAGGTAGGAATTGCTCTTGTACATCTACTACTATTCTACCACTGCTACAATTACTACTACCACTTTACTCCTACTACTGCTACCACTACTAGTTTTTTACAAGTTACCTGAACACCTCAGATGCAGACTATTGGCACACCCAACAATTTGCAGATGTTCCCAGATGTGGCAGCAGCAGTGCACTGTATAGTGTCTTTATTGTAGGTTTAAGGGGGTTTAAAGTTGTCATTGCAAAATATGCCAATATGAGGGTTCACTGGGGGCCTCTTTGCCCTTTGGGGGGGGCCCAAACATTTGCCTGGGGTGCCTCTAATTACTGCACTGCTGCTACTGCACTAACTGCTACTACTAGTGCTCCTGCTCTTCTAATATTGCCACTATTACATTAATCCATCTGCCACCACTACTGCTGACAGCACTAGTCCATTATTACCACCACCGCTGCTGCAGAACCAGTACAATCACAGCTGCGGATGCTTGCTGTTATTTTGTGAATCATCCGGCTGCTTCAGATGCTGCAGTACTTGGTCTAGCACTAGAAGTACAGTTACTACCTGAGCGACTACCAGCCCTGCTCCTGCTCCTTCCCCCGTGCGTGTTTGTGCTCGTGCAGAAGCTGCAGATGTGTTGTCTCACTGAAATCTAAACTCTCTCAGCTGGAGATTCAGGCTCTTGCTTGTCATTTCATCATTGGATGGTAAATTATACCAGATGAGCGGAGCCGAGCATCCTGGGAGGACCGGCCAGCTTTTTGCCAATATGTTACCGTGGTGACGGCTGTGATGGCTATGATTCCCCCCCCCCTCTCTCTCTTTCTCTTTCTCTTTGTCTGTATGTCTCTTGTTCCCTTTGTCTCTCTGCCACCCCTCCCTCCCCTCACCCACTCCTTCCTCCTCTCTCTGGGTGGGCGGTGTGGTTAATACTTATTATGTTTGTTACATTCATTATGTCTGACAATATAAATGGGTTTTTCTTTTTGTTCTTGTCCGTTTTCTTCTTCTTCTCTCTCTGTCTGTCCCTCTCCTCCTTTGCTCTCGCTGCCTCCAGATCAGATTTTTCTCACCCTCCTCCTTCCCGCGTCTCTCTCTTGCCTCTCTCCACCTCGCTGATGGTTAGAGCTTAGAGTCTATTCACTAGAGAGATGAAGCAACAGCTTTCCACTGCCCCCCTACCCACCACGCCATCCCTCCTTCCCTCCACTCTAAACCCCACAGACACATTAATCCTTTGCTCAGGCTCAGTTTACAGACACAATAGGCCTCAAAGAATTGGACTTTAGATAATTGTGTTGCTATCCCATTTCATCTGGAATGGAATCGCGTGGCGCTCACCACAAAGCTCTGGGTACCCCGACTTGACGCACGCACGCACACACAAACACACACACACGCACACACAAACACACACACACACACACACACACACACACACACAGACACACACACACACACACACACACTCTCTCTCTCTCTCTCTCCCTCACACACACACACACACACACACACACACTTAGATGGAGGATGTTTTGGCGAGTGCAGCGCTGTAATTATTTCCCCCTCTATTCATAATCATCATCATGAAAATTCACCACCACAAGCTCGAGTCCACACTCCTGGCCCCACTGTGTCGGTCTGATGTGTTGTCATGACGATATGGCGGCAATACGGTGCTTCCCCGGTGCCTGTGTTGTTGCAGGGTGGGGGCGGGGGTGGGGGGCTGTGGGTAATTAACAGCCACACCAATATGGCCAAACACCTGCTCTGGTGGGCCCCGCCGGTCATCTGGTTTGGCAACCCCTCGACCTCTCGACAAACGCCAGGAGGGCGGAAATGGTTGTGTGGAAACTCGTTTAGGTGAGAGGATGGTTGTGTTGGAACTGCGAACAGGTGGGAAGCATCAGGAGGAGCGTCAGAGGAGGACGGAGCGATGATGCTCACGCTCGTTCACGGATGCAGCCGTGTCTCGGTTCATCCACTATCTTCTATCTTTGGTCCATCACCACACAGAAAAACGTTGTTACCATAAGAACTTCCAATGTACAGCACGTGGCCAGAAGTATGTGGACAGCCTCCAATGTGCTGGTTTCAGACTTTCCACCAGATGGTGAGTCTGGCTGCAGGGATTTGCTCAGCATTAGCATAGGTCTGGCTCGTATTCGGTGTTCCAGTTCAGCCCAACTGTGTTGGATGGGTTTGGGGTCAGGGCTCTGTGCAGATCAGTCATGTTCTTTTACACCAAACTGGGAAAACAACTTCTTTATTGACACACCATGTTGTTGTACCAAGCATGTTATCGTCTAATGGCACATTCAGACTACAATATCACCCTGACCAAACAGACCTGCGGCCTCTGAAATTGAAGTGGCTGTTTTTTTTATGTGTGTGTGACATGGAGAAGTGAAAAATAAGTTATGTTTTAGTTCATTTCGCTGAACCTGAAACTGTTTTCACCAAACCTGCAACATACAAGCAGCAATTCATTTGCAACATCATTAATCATTTTGGTTTTATTGTTACATGTTTCCCTGATCAAAACAAACACCACACAAGGACCTTGCAGTCAAAGACAAGACAGGAGAGTGATCGTTATGTTGTCTGTGTCCTGGACCTGATGATCGTATTTGATCATGTCAACTTATTTTTTAGATTTGTAATTTGATATTAAAACACAGTCTGTAATTTCTGCTGCTCTCAATCAAAACAATAACAAAAGACGGCGTTGGTTGATGTTGTGAAGTAGCGTAAGATCGTGGGAATTATTGTCTTCACCACCATTGACATCAGCGTCTCCTGGTTTGGATTCCTTCAGTGTCAGTGGTTCAGGAGGTTTTCACCAGGAGCTGAATTATCCACAGAGGTCTCTTCCTCTCCACAACAAACAGACCAGCTGATGATAACCAGTAGAATCAACGAATAAAGCAGTTTCATATTAAAAATCAGTGATCAGTGTTCAGGACATCTCAGAGTGGCTGAGAGCTGAACTGTCTAACATTTGCCTGGCTGTTTTCTCTGAGAACTTAAGATCCATACGTCTGGTTAAAATATTGAAAACAAACAAGGTGTAAAAAGTGTATCTTAAAAATGTGACTTAAAACAGAATAAAAGTCCATTTTAAGCTTCTGGCAAGCAACCACAAAGAAGATGCATGCGCATAGGGGATATGATGTCACTGACAGGCGACCAAATGAAACAGATGTTACCATGATTAAAATCACTAATTTCTCTGGTTTGATAATTGATGAAAACATTGGGGATAATGCAAGTACACCACTCAAAAAAACATGTAACATTGGTCGAGTTGATTTTAGAAATTTTAATGTGAAAAAGTTTCACATTATATCATTAAGTCAGTAAACTAACTAACTCACTCTGGCTCACAGATTCATCTGTTTGTGAGTGACAAATGTGTGTGAAACACGACCCTGCCAACATTTGCGATCAGCGTGTACGCAGCACTTGCGAAAGACGGCAAGCTGTGATTGGTTGGGGTCCAACATGTAGGCTGCCTCTTCTCTCGGCTAAATCACAGCAAGAATCTATGACTCTATGATCACCTACAGTAATCTGTGTAATGACTGTGTAACCTGATCCTGGCAGGGGATATTACTCTGTGCCAGTGATTCTCAAACTTTTTCACATCAAAGACCCTAAACTGACACAAATTAGACCACAGACCCCCATCTGATAAGATTTTGTCCCAGTGTGCCCCACCTGATGAGATATTTACTTTTTCGATGTTTTATTACACAAAGTGTTTGATAATAGTTAAAAAATAGTTAAAAATACTGTCACTGCGATATAGATGTAATTATACTGAAAATAAATGAGTCACCTTTTTGCTGGGGACACTCAGGAACTCCTTCAAGGACCCCTTGGGGTCCCTGGACAGCACTTTGAGAACCAGTGCTCTATGCTACAGCATTAAGACCAATTGCTTGGTCCAAACCATGAAAAGCTAGCCTTTAATTTTGGTCTGATGCTGAACACCTGGACTGAGGATGATAATGGAAATAAATCAGAGAAATCTTCTTCATATCCCTCACAAAGTCTGACATGTGGTGTTTTGTGATGTATTAGGATTTTGTCAATAATGCAGAGGCAAACTTTTAATAATTACCGAAGCAGAGATAAACTTCTCAACACACACACACAGCTGTGCACGCAGAGCTCTTCCTCCCTGCCCACATGCATCACCCTTTGTCCCATTATCTTTTGTTCAGCGTTTGATCTGCTGATTACATAATTGCTATTGTATAATCGTCTTTTTATAAAACTGACCTGCATAATCAGGCTGTCTTAGACACAGCTTCTCTCAGCCCTGCCGAAGCAAAAGCAACATTATGTAACTCAAACTGTTATTTTCTGCCACAGGTCACCAACGTTTATGCCGATTAGACTTTATAATATAGAGAAATGAAGATGTAAGATGCGGCGATGACAGCAAAGAAAATGAGCGAAACACAAAGTGATGGCAGTCGTGTTTTCATTTAACTGTACAAAAGCGAGTGACACCAGGGGATTATCCAAGTCAGATTATAGACAGAAGTGAGAGGATCTGTCATGATCAATGTGTTGGGGATGAATGTCATTGTTTCTAATGAAAAAATCTAGTTATTAACGCACAACCTGTTTAAAGCTGAAAATATTTCTTCTTTTCAGTTATGGACCATTTTCTTGGATGAATTTGATTCTTTGATTAAACTGATTAGATCGTTTAGCATTTTGACATGTAGAATGTAATTGGTTTGAACACTATAAAACTCAGTGTAATTATCGAGAGGCTCTAATCAGCTCTGCCTCTCTGTTCCTAATATATATATACATACATATATATATATATATATATATTTTTTTTTTTTTTTTTTTTTTTTGAAGTTTCCTTTGATTATTATATTTTATTATATTTTACCATCACACATTAAATCCATAATCTCACATGGATTACTGAAAAGCTGCCTTTAAATTGCTCTCGCTTTTAGTTTATTTTGTTTCTGTTCTTTCTTTATGTTGGAATGATTCTTTTATTGTTATTGTTGTATTAGTTTTTCCTCTCTGTTTCTCTTTATGTGTGAGGCAGCTCTCACAGGAGGAGGTGGCTGTGGACAGAACTAAGGCAAAAACTGAAAATGTCCCCTCCATAAAACTCAACACAAACTTAAGAGCACATTCAGCTACAGACTCATAAAACCCCGCTGCGTGAAGGAACGTTAGAGGAAGTCATTCCTGCCTAGTGCAATCATATATTCATCATTAGTCATATATTTATCTACCTTCTCATTTCCATTGTATACTTGTGGTCTTCCTGTGTATTTTTGTCTTTGTATTTTACTGAATTTTAATTCAGCTGCTATGACAACCTAATTTAATAGTCATCTATCTGTCTTCATGAGGTAGTGGCAGTGGAAGGGGTCTCTGTAATATGATCAGCCAGCCTCGGCTCTGCATATTTCCATTTTGGCACAGTATCTATATCTACATCTGTATGTCCACTGTATCTCTATGTTTACGTCCAACCTGTGATCCAGTCGTGCACAGGCGCTGCAGATGAGTTGTGCATGTTCAGAGGTAAAAATGCAGAGTGGCTCTTGTGTTGGATGAGGAAACAGTGCACAGCAGTGTCCCTTTACACAAGCAAGAGACAACGAAACAACATTTAGAGAAGAAGACTGAGAGATGAAAGGAAACACCGGTGATGATCATCAACCAGTGTCATCAGACGGAACCAAAGTCAAATAAAAATGATGATGACTAGATGATATATTGCTCTAAGGTTCACTGTTAGTGTAGTGAGAGAATCTTGCATGTTTTTGTCAGTTTAACTGAAGCATATGTTGTTTGCAAAACACTAAATATGTAAAATTTGAATTAAATCTGTAATTTAATGATACTTGAACAAAATATAATAATGAACAAAATACTTGACAAATTTTATTACAGTTTCCAAAATTATCAACTGTTTAACAATGAGGTGGTTTTCAGGTGAGGGCAGGGGCATGAACTAAACTGCTTTCCCTGCGGATTTGACAGAGAACCTTTGAAAGCCACTGCTGTAAATGCTAATATTTAAGTTCAGCAGCAGAATAAAGGAAAATAAATCCTCTTCAGTTCAGTGGGGGAGTAAAATCACTACTTCTCCAGATCTCTCAAAATTTGCTTTTTTCCTTTTTGTTCTTCTTTCTTTCCATTTTCTCTTTCTGTCCTCTATTTTCTTATGTCATATTTTCCTCCCTCTGATAGTTTTTCCTTTCCTCTCTGCTCCCCCCCTCTCACTCCCCCACCTTGGCCCCAGCATGTCCCTCTGTGGTCCTCCCCCCTCCGCCCTGTAGGGGTCACTGTGGCTCTTCATCAGCCCCGGCCCCCTCGGTGCAGCTACAGCCCCTCTAGTGAAACGCCTTCCAGGCATCATTTTCTTGGTCAAAGTATAAAATGTTTTTTTTTTTTTTTTTGTGCATAATGGAAGCTGGAGAATATTAACGGGGCAAATATCTGATTTCATGCAAAAGAAAATATCTGATGTACAGAGAGGAATATTAAACATGTCTCCTGGTATTGTAGTTTTTAGGACGACTTGGTGCTAAACAAAAAGAGCTTTTCACTCCCACACAGGGAGGAGAGGGAGGAAGGACAGGCAGGTAGCAGAGCAGTGTGTTAAAGGGTCAGTTCACCCAACTCAAAAAAAAAAACAAAAAACAAACAAAACATTTATCAAGTCATGTGCATACATTTTGTTTTACATCTTCTGCCACCATCCCAATAGTATGGAGCTTTACTGTGCTGTTATTTTCTGCCACAGATGTGGGGAAATAAGACAGAAACCATGTTTAGATGTTTACATTTCATATAAGTGATCTTTAAAAAAATATTATTCAGATTTATTTGACTCAACAAGGGATTCTCTATATCTACTTTGTGAGTGTTGCCATAACCACCATGCATATCATGTTTAGAGCTGCATGTTTAAGGCTACATCCACTTGCCCTGTTGCTAAATCTGCCCACAGATTACAGGAGTTTCCTAAATCCAGACATATTTGTGCTGGACACTGGAGATTGACTTAATGTCAGAGTCAAGTGACGGAAATGACAGTTGCTGTCATCAGCAGAGCAGGCTGCACTACACACCTGCATGAATGTGATTGGATGTTACTGGTCAGCTGGTAGCCCAGCAGCTGCCTAATGAGCCACTGATAGTGAGGCATGAATGTAACCAGCTGGTGGTCATCAATAAGGTCATGCATTAGTTCGAAATAGGGTGGAAATAAGGCATCCGAAATTCCACAGAATCCAACAAGTAAAACACTATGGAAGCGAAATACTGCCATGCCAGAAAAAAAAAAAAAAAAAAAAATTAGTATCACATTATAGAGTTTGACATAACGATATCTTCTTCATGTTATAAAATAATATAATATAACTAACATTATTAAACATTTCACAAAATAACAGGATAATTTATATTGTTTAAATGTGAAATGTTTCACTTTTTAACAATATAAACATTATATTGTTATAATGCGATGACTTCAAACTCATGTTTGAATGAGGAAACTGTGCCGAGGATGGACTCAGTAATAGGGCTCGTTTACAGGATTTATTCAAGTTCTATTTCATGCTCGGGTTGAAACATGGCAAGATACTGCTGTTATGACACAAATGACCCCTCCCTCCTGCCGTAATGAAGTAGACCATGAGCTTAAACCTAGTTTTCAACAAAACAACTTGTCCTTCGAACTGGAAAAATAAGACTGGACTCTATGTGCAGCCATCTGTGAGCGTACAGGCCCCGTCTACAAAGTGCAACCAAAAACAGATAGGCCTACTACAAAAACATTCAATATCTTCTTTCTCATACACTATAGTGTCTCAGAAATCACTTCACACATCAACAGTCTCCTATTTCACGTTTTAACAATATGAATTATCATGTTATAACATGAAACTTTTGGCAGCAATATGCTTCCGTATAACACACCTTGGGTTTAACTGATGGTGTTACCGTGGTTAATAAAGGACCTGTATAGAAGAGAGTTGTCACAATCAGCGGATAAATAATGTCAAGTTTAGCTTTTGAATTCATGTATACATCATACATGTTTCCACATTTCTGTGGTGAGTGAGGTTTGTGTTCAGATCAATAAATGAACAGCACTAAACAGTCCAAGTGGAAGTGGACTTATTTTCAAGCAGCCTTGGTCCAGTTTTCTGGTCTCCACCGGGGTTTGACTGACAGCTTTCACATGAGTCTAAAGGAAATAAGCTGGTTGGGTGTAAAAACACTGTTAAATGTTGGGGGAAAAAAAAAAAAACAAAAACAAAAAAAACAAAAAAGCAACACACACTGGATACTCTGGATACAGGGAATAGTTTTCTCTCCAATAACAGATACAGCTGGGTGGTCAATAACAAAACCCTGCCCAGGGCCTCAGAAGGAAAAAGGCGAGCCATGTGGATGTTTATCCAAACACAAACACTGATTCACAGCTATTGATTATGTTGCAGGAATCTTACATTCAATCTGTTTGTGCACAGTACATGGTCACAGTCATTCAAGTGTTCCCTTACAAAAAAATAACGTATTCAGTGTTGCATATATCACTTGTCTTTACAATGTTTTATTGTGTCAGGACCCTTCAGCTCCACATCCAATCAGAGAACAGAGATTGTTGCCACCTAAAGGCCACGTAAAGCCACACCTCCACCTGCTGATACTAATGCTACGTCCACACTAATACGTTTTAATCTCTGTCCAGGTGACCATTTTAGCTCCGTACACCTGAAAACGAATACATCGCCATTCAGGTACACTACAAAATACTACGAACAAGTAACAGTAAAGACTGTTGTAGAGTTAAAGTTCAGAATTTAACTCCACAGCAGCTGCTAGCAAAGACAACAAGGTCAATAACTTGTGTATTTCGTTGTTGTTTTCACCCTTGGTAGTTGAGGCTGATAAGACCCAATCAGGGAGTGACTGTGGGTGTCCATGTCATCATTTCCAAAGGTCTATGTTTTTATCTATCCAGACTTCAAAACAACCCTGGAGTTTCAAACTAAAACAGATCGAGCAGCGTTTCCAAAACTCTTAAGGCACTCGAAGACTACGGCAGGCGTAAACGTAGCAAAAGAGATGTGCTTTTTAAACTAAAACATCATAGTTTGGATGTAGCCTAAGACACCTTACACACATTACACACACATTTAATTGAGGCTTTAGTCTTTACAGACTTTTTTTTTTTTTTTGCACATTCACTCACTGCTCAGAGGCTGCAAATGCAAAAACAGAAACAAAAACTCACAGAAATCTGTTAATAATAAATCTGGAGAAACATCACAGCTAAACAACATGAGCATGTTTCTGCTTGTTTCAGCGCTGAGCAAACAAAACAAAACAACAACAACAGAGGTGTCCATTATGTTCATATATACGACTTCTGAGATTCTCTTCTCACATGTGAACCTGCAGCTCAGGTCCTCCGCCCTGCTCAGAATGACCACACACGTTTGCTCCCATTCTAGTTTACTGCAGTAAACAGAGTCCTGATACACAACAACCAATCATAATCATTAGCGCTAATGACGATAACAACAGAGCGCTCATTAAAATCTGATGTAAATGTCCTGCGGATGAAAGAAAACCAAAACAGGAAAACACAAAATGGAAGATATTTATGGATCGAGAGAAAATGGTTTTTCGTCTGATGAAGCAAAAACACACACACACGCACACACACTCATCATCATTTGTAGGCTGTGTGTTCTCTTGTTTTTAGCCTTATTCTTCAAAAGGCTCACTGTAATATTCTACTGACTGTCTGTGTGTGTGTGTGTGTGAGTGAGTGTGTGTGTCTGAAGCCTCCCTATATGAAGAATATGTAGGCTGTACAGTGCGTCAGTTGTCAAACATTAACGAGACTGTGTTCGGCTCAGACTAAATGCAGACAGCGATTATTTATTCATCCTTTTAAGTTTGTGTTGTCGCTGTCTTAAGGGCGGTCGTCACCGCAGGCGTATTGTGGAGCACACGCTCTTTCTACATGCCGAATCACCCACTCTGAGAGCTGTTTTTTTTTATTTTTTATTTTTTTTATTTTTATACCCTTCGCTTGCTTAGTGAAGCGTAACTTCCATGAGCAGCCGTTGAAATCACAATTCTACAGTATGTTGTGAACATGTGAAGTAAATCCATACTTATGGATCAAGGGGCCCCAGTTTCACTGTTAACGATGTAGTTTCAGTATGAGCTGACAGTGAAGAGCTAAGGTGGATGAGGCAAATAAAAAAAAAAAAAAATTAAAAAAAAGGGCTTAGTAAATAAATGGTCAATTTTCCTCCTGCATGTTCCTCATGAAGTCTAGGCCTTAGATTAAACAAGAAAATACAGACATACACAGAATGCCCTGTTTCAAAAATAAAACTGTTCTGTGATCAAACACAACTGTTTTTCAATGCTTCAATTAGTGTTAAGCACAATCAAGTTTGGGAAAGATTATGGTGTGGTTTACAGAAACCCACTGTCACCATTACCTTCCTAAGGACAGTGATAACAGCGGTCGACTCGGTGCGGACTGAGAAGACTGACGCTTCAGTAGCGCCTTCACACCTCACCTGCCACCGTTGTGATTAATGCAGCATCCACGTCATATCGCGCAGACTGTAATTACTGTTATGTGACAAACCTGTTCACCTCAGCCTCCTAGTTGTAAATCACAGCAGCAGATATGGGAGTTTCTGACAGCTGCGATATCTCCAAGTTGAAGGAGTAGGTGTCAAGAAAATGGCAGAACTGTTGGTATTTACATAAAAAATTATTAACGCTAATGCAATAGATTCAGCTGCTTTAAAATGCGCTTCACTGTTTGTGCCAGTGACGATGTGGCTCGCCTCTGGTTCTCTAGTCTCATCGATCATATGGAAGTCACATTTGCAGTTTTCCTACACATATAGTGCTTATCTACTATGCACCCAGTCCCACAACGGTGATATGAGTGCGTGTGTGTGGGGTAATACAGTATAGTTCAGTTCAGTATCAGGAGGAGCCAGGAGTCAAACCACTGACTGTCCGATTAGCCATAACATAAGGGGTCTGTGCAGACTGCAGGAGAGGGGCAAAACTTTAAGTAGCCATCACTGCAAGTAGGAGGCATAACTTTAAGATGTCACGCAAGACGTGGCCAAGATAACAGATTGTGTGAAGACAACGGCAGCTGGACAAGCCTGTTTCTCTATGATTTCATGAATAACTGCCACTACGTCAGATAAAGAGGAAAGAACGGTATTATAAAATATGACCTCGTGAATAAAATAACATCTAATACATAAAATGTGACAATTTATGGTGATAAACTATCATTTGCCATGAATATTCTGCTGCTTATCTGTGTCTGGGTTGCAGGAACAGCAGTCTGGAGCAGCACCGGCCTTATGTCCCTCTCCCCCGCCACTTCCTGCTGCTCTCTGCCAGCAGATGAGAGTGCCTCTCTGTTTGGACTGAGTGAGCTGCCAGCCGCCGTGCAGACTGGTAAAATGGAGCCGTCGGGTCTCATCTATGAGTTGGTGCTCCTGTCAGTGTCGGAGACGCTCCGTCGGCAAATGTGTGTTTTTAAAACTTAAAGGCACGACAGCTAGCACCTAAACCCCTTTAACACTGGACTGGGAGGCACAGCAGTATGACATAATATGAAGTGGGCATAACTTGAAATGTACGCAACTCTAAGTAGGTGTAACTGTGAGTATTGCACCCTGCAGATTGATCCTCTTGGCAAATTGTGGTCCTGGAGACAGCTTCTCCAGCAGGCTCTACCACAGAGGCAATTTGAGCACTTTAGCAGGTGTTAATATGTCTGGATAGATGTTGTCACCAGGACAGCGTCACAACCTGCAAGGTACAGTTACAAACTATGTGTAGTTCAGGTCAAAATGAGGGCCGAGTTTGAGTTTGCTGCAAGGCGTTCTTTGGGTGCTGCAAGATGTTCTTTAGTTCAACATGTTAGCAGCTAACTTAGGTTTCATTTCTGGTGGCTGCTACAGGGCTAACAGTGTAGTTGGAATAATGCATAAATTCTCCCAAGTCCAGATAATGAGAAGTTTTCCTGCTCTGCCAACATGGCATAAATGCAGTTTGCAGTGTGCTTGAATTTAGGCAACTAAAACTATTTGGTTCAAGTTCAAAGACTGTCCCCATGGTTAAAAGAAAAGAAAGAGAGAAAAGAAAAGAAAGAAAAGAAAAAGAGAGCTATACTTTGTATCCCTCCACCTTCATATTCTTCTTCCCTCTCTGTTTCTCCTCCTCCTCTTTCTCCTAAGCTTAAAAGAGCAATGTGGGTAAAGACTGTGCAGGTGGCGATGCCGCTTCCTCCAGAGGCCGAGCCGGCTGTTTCAACTCCCCAATCACATGTAAACACTAATTAAAGAAGAGAGAAAAGGGGAGAGGACAATCTGTGCTGTGATCATTAGCAAACATTAACCGTGGTTCCAGCAATGGGGCTCAGACCACATGACCCCGTAGGGCCCCGTTCTGCTCAGGAGTCACCCAGTTATGTAGGTGGTGTGCAGTTCTGCCAGAACATGAATGTGCACATTTCTGCACAGAACCTTAAGGTAGCTGTCTGTTCTGAAAAAAAAAAAATCAATTGTTCCTACACTCTGTAAATGGGATATAAACAAAGAGGCTTGGACCGACGATTCCAGCCAGTCAGCAACGTGGGGTGACCGTGTTCATGCACAGGACAAGGGAAAGAGGAAGAGAAGACTGGAGTGGAGAAGGGGGCAATGGGAGTGAGAGACGGTAAATCTGGCACATGCTAACAGACAGTGCCAATTAAAGGATTACAAGGGGAAGGAGAATGAGCAGTCAACCCTTCTGTTGCCACCAGACTGTGTGGGGTTTTGAATGGGATTGATTGGGACTGCAGACAAGAGACCGGCAGTGACATTTAAGTGTGTGCAAGCAGGAATATCCACCAGTGGCGGCGTGCCGGTGGCGCACATGAATCGCATTGTTAAGAATGAGAAATACCTGAGGAACAGCTAAAGTTGAGAGGGTGGAACGATAAGTGCCATGGTCGGGATGAAGAGCAGCGCCAAAATCAGCAAAGATTTCCAGTGGTGGAGACAGTATGGTCGGACAAGGAAAAAAATTCAGCCCTTGATTTAGCCACTGGGACGGGCCTGCACCCTGAATGACAGGCAAACAGAGAAGGTCGGTGAAGGGACAGATGGGGACAGTAAAAATTCTATGGATTAGCTCACTGCTGTGGCAGCCAACCAGGATTTGTACCGGCAACGTTGGGGGCCAGTCCAACAGTGGTGGAGTTGAAAGGCATGAAGACGGATATGGAGGTTGATCTGTTTCTGCTTGACAGATGGATAACATCAGTGCAATGTTTCACAGAGCCAATAGGTTATGATTTTGTCCTGTTTGCTAATGTCCATCATTGGCGAGCAGTTTCTAGTTTGTCAATATGAATGTATGTGTTGTTGGTGTGATGTTAGTTGTGGTAGCAGGAGAGTTGTTAGTGTTGCTGTCTGCAGCTGATGTGCAGGCTGTGGGAACCTGCCTTGTCCTCTCTGCATGTTAGCTTAGCAGCTGCAGGTGTAGCCACAGTTTGCTGTCTCATTTGCTCTGTACCATGGTATTTGTCTGGATTCATCACTGTGCCGTTGCCTTGGCAATGCACGTTCATCAAGTTGGGGGCGGAGCTTCTGTAGGAGCACTGAATGGAGGGGCGTATGTGTTTTGCTGGTGACTTCAAATGTCAACAGTCTTTCTCCTGCACTGCATACACCACCTTTAATATACCCTACTCCTTACCATGTGACCATCACACATAACCTGGACGTGTCAGCCACTCAGTGTAAACAATGTGAACTCAGTGGATGGTACCTCAGTCAGTCTTTTCAAGCCACTTTGCTGGTGATAGAAATAGCATCAGGTGGGTATAAAGACACAAAAAACATGATTTCCTCAGATCAAGAAAGACGTCTTCACTACCAACTATAGAGCAAGTGGGTGCTTGTTGGTTCTCCTCAGTGTTGAACAGTAACTAGCAATTAGTATAGAAGCTTCATCCAACATGTTAAGTCCTTAGTTTCTTTTAAATACATTTTGTAAGTTGTAATTTTGTTTGTAAAGCACTTGGTAACTTTGCTAGGGAAGTGCTAAGATTACTGTTATTATTATAGCAACACGTTACAGTAATCCACTCACACGTAGTGTAACAAATTGCTAAAATAAAATTAAAGTTATTAAAATCCTGTGGAGTGAGGCCTGATCGCTCCACACAAACAGTTTCAGCTGGGATTTAATGTCCCCCTTCCTCACATCACTGCCTCTTTTTGCATTTCTGACATGCATGTTAAGAAGCATGCACTGGTTGAAGAATTTCAAACAGAGGGTTTTATGTGATTTTTGCAGGGTCTTTGTGCGTCTCGCCCTCGCTGACTAAAGCCACAAGAAAACAGCTTTAAAAAACACCAGTGCTGATCTCCAGACGAGCTCCGTGTGGGAGGACGAGCGAGGAAAGGTGGGAAACAATCCGCTTGCGCCCGAAGAAATTACCACTTCACCGTGAAAACATGCAGCTCTGAAGCCCTGTACTGATAAAGAAACCAGAGAAATAAATAAGAAGCAGCACTCCACCGCCTCCCTTCCTGTTCATTTATTCTCACCAGGCAGAGTTTATCATTAGTAGTCCACAAAAACATCAGTCATGTTAAAGCGTGCTGGTATTTTACCATTATGGCAGAAGCTGAGGTTCTCTGTGAAAAAACAAATGTGTGAAATTTGCCATCTGATGTGTTTTTGTAGCCCGAGGCCGACTTCACCTCAAACGCTTGATTAGAAAATTCAAGAGAAGTTCTACAAGCCAAAAGGTCGAGGAGCGTTCTGAGTCTTTGAGTTTGCGGTAAATAGATGTGCTGTAATTTCTCTCTGAGCAGAAGTCACCTGTCACATTGCATCTTTTGAATCGTGATTGTCCCACAGGAAAATTCCAATAAAGTTTTGAGCTTTGCAAATAAAACATATTTCTAACATCGCTCTGCATCTAAATCCATGGAAATATTTCTCAGCCAATGGTGAGCTGTCGTCAGCCTGTCGATCGAGCACGGTTAGCCAGTGAGCTATCGACCCTTCAACCCTTTTAATGTCCAAGCTCTTTGCTCTGAAAGATGACCTGCAGTGGGGATCAAACCTGTGGCCTGCTGAGTACAGGACGCTCTCCCTGTCTGGGCCTCAACATTCAAGAACATTAGAAGAACCTTCATCGACCCTGGAAGATAAAAAAAAAAGGCAACAACAACAACAACTGGAAATGAATCAGAGAAAGAGAAAGGGTGAAGAGATCGAGCGAGTGCAGCAATAAACAGGACACAGTAGCAGGTTAAGTGCAGCGACGGAGCTGTTTGAGCAGGAAACCAGTCAGTCAGGTATTAACCAGGCAGGAAACAGTGTGTGTCAGGCTTTTAATCAGTCACTCAGTGAAGCAAGGGATCAATGGAGCGGTCAGTCAGTTGCTGACTGGTTGCTGGCTGGATGTTGTGAGGCTCAGCAGGTCGATGTCTGCAATCAATGCTGAAAACAAGCAGAGAAACAACCTGCTGTGTGTGTGTGTGTGTGTGTGTGTGTGTGTGTGTGTGTGAGTGTGTGTGTGTTGTTTGTCTTCTCTGCTCTCTGAATAGAAATGCAGTAGAAAAGCTGTCTCTCTCTGAACACCAAACAAACTGAGCTCTATACACGGCCACAAAGTGAGGTTTGTCTCTGGAAACTACTTCATAAAATACAGTTTATGTATCATCTCCAGAGTCATTCTGCAGTGCTAGGAACAATCTGCAGAGCAGAGTGAGGCCCTGCCCTCGGTATTAATGTGTTTTTTATATCTCCATTCAGAAGAAAAATCATTCACATGTAGTTGTTTGGTTAAGATATGATATGATATGATAAGTCTGGCTCAGTGTATGTGACAAGTAGGGAGTCCACACAAAGTTAAACTAAAAATAACTTCATTATAACTGAAAGGCAAGACAAATAAGCGATGGGGTGTGGAAACCAGCAGGTTTAGCCATGAAAGCAGTGCATGGATAAGTGGAATATGTGCTGTGGAGGCATTTTATGTGCAAAAGCAAATGATAATGCCAAAACAAATGGACATCAGCAGCTGGAAGGGAGAGGAGCAAGCAAGCACATGGGCCAGTTTTTATAGTGCAGAGGGCTCAGGTGAACTGTATCAGCTGACGACCCTCCCATGTCAACCAAAGGCCTGCAGAGGTTGGCCAGGACTACCTCCAAGGCAGTGGGAGGGGTGTCACAATATATATATATATATATATATATATATATATATATATATATAGTGAAACTGCTTTATTCTGTGTTCCTAGTGGTTGTGATCAGCTGGTCTGTTTGTTGTGGAGAGGAGGAGACCTCTGCGATAACTCAGCTCCAGGGAAAAACCTCCTGAACCACTGACACTGAAGGAATCCTATCCAGGAGAAGCTGACTGCAATGGTGTTTTGATTGAGAGACCTCTAGAAGCAGAAGTTACAGACTGCGTGTTTTAGTCTTTACTCTACAGGAGAGACAGAGCTGCTGTTTCTGCATTTTTGTTACTGAAAATCAGGCTTGCAGATAAAATCTTAAGTCATTAAAGTAAGAACATTTATGGCTTCACTTTGTTCATTTTATGATTAAATGTATTTTTTTAATCTTTCAAAGTCAGTAATTTCAGGACCTTTTTTTAATGAGTTTGATTCTAAAAAGTTTAAGGAGTGTATCAGGCTTAATATCAAAAGACTGTGAGCCCAGATGATCAAAAAGCAAACGTACAAAATGACCCTGGAGTGCACAGGAAGCAAGAGAAGAAGTAAATATGTGCGTTAGTTAACAAATATGAAGCCTGTGCTCTCGAGTCTGACAAAGAAAAGCAGAAGGTCTCTGAAGCTCTTCTGCACTCAGTTTGCCAAACAGTGAAGTGTTGTCTCTTTTCTCTCTCCAGCCTTCATCATCCTCTCCCCATTCAGCGCCACACCTCGCTGTGAGGAGACTCATTCTTCTCGTCCCCCGCTGCCTGCAAAAATTGGCCCAGAGGACTAAAGCAGGGGGAGGAGAAGGGGCAGAGAAGGGAGAATAGCTTCTAACACACAAAGCCTCCATCCAGTTCAGACAAAACCTTCCTCTGGAGTGTCAGCACAGCCGCTGGTTTAACGTCTGTTACTCTGATAATGAACTCAGTTAAGGACCACCTGGAAGCACATTAATCAGACTCTTCAAAACCTCAAAGACCAAAGTTCTGTAGCTCAGACTGAATAACACTGAGTATAAAGTACAGCAAAGTTAAGTTAGTCTATGATTTTACATAAATATAGAACAAATACAGTGATCACGTTTAGCACCTTTAGCTCTGACATCATGACCCACGATAAGAAAACACAGAGCTCAGCACAGCAGGGAGCGATGATAACCCCTACCCCCACCCCCTTCAAGGAAGGTAGGCTCAGAGCCTACAGGTGGATACCTGGCTTAAAAAAACATTATATCAACAGGAGCAGAGGAAGCAGCAAGTATAAGCATTCAGTTGACCAGAAAGAGGGAGCAGAGCTTAGTAGGGGTAGGTGATCTGATGATCTTACATTGTGGACGATCTCACTTTGACATATGATCTACTTTTCAGATGAAGAAAATGGAAGAAAATGGAGGAGCTGATCACAGCTTGTTGTTGTCAGTAGGCGCGTTTCCATTAACATGCTTAATGCACAATTTGAAACTGCAAACTTTAAAACAAGTAATTACAAATGTTTGAATTTAAAAAAAAAAAAACAAAAAAGGAAAAAACTCTCAAATGACGCAAAAGAATATATATGCTTGCATGAAAAACAGTTTGCTCTGCCCACTGATTACATATTGTGTGCAATAAATGTGTATTATGGACATAACTTTTGTTTATTTGAGCTTAAACATTTGATAATTGCTGGACAGGGGGCAAAGCAAAATTTCACCTTGAATCATTGTTGTAAATTCCACTGCTGAACTGTTTGTGCTTGGCAGTGTGTCTGTCTTTGTGTGTTGAACAAAATTTCCTTTTTTTCCAATAAAATATCAGAATCTATCAGAAACAACCAGACTGTCATGAAATCTAAACATCAGAGGATGTCCTCATTAACCTCCCTCCAGTGACGACCCTCAGGACAAACTTTGCATTTTTAGCTCCACTACATAAAAGCTACATCATCAGTGTGTGTTTTTTTGTTTGAATTCTTCTGGGCAACATTTTTTTTAATTTTTTTTTATTTTATTATGTGTGTAATAAACATCAAAGCCCCTGGAAGCTGCAGTGTTAAAATACAAAACAAATAACAATTTGCATAAAGTCTTTAACCACACAAAATTTTATGATTTTCATGAGAATATTACATTATAGTCATTCTCCTCTTGCAGAGCTCTGATTATGAACTGTTGTGTTTGTGTGATGCTGATAAGTTTCCTCAGCAGATCTCACACTCATCATTATACCAATACAAGGAATTGGCAATAAAACTGCAGATATATAATGTGCCAAAAAACTTCACTATCCTTTAATTGAACCATTTTCATGTCTGAAAAATAAAAAAAAGAAGTAGCAAGAATTAAGTTTAATTTCCCTCTGGGTAGAATCTATTTACCAGATTTAGACCATCTGCTGAACTCAAAATCTCCTCCAAAACCAGGATGTCCTGTACTAATCAGCTCAACTATTAATATGTGACCAATCAAGCTGTGTCAGAGCAGATAAATTGCATCACTTCAAGCAAATATTAATTTACTGAACTGTTAAATAAACTCAATATTGTAAAGGCTGATCTTCACTTGACACGATTATGTCTGGTCTCTTGACGATGGCCCTGCAGCATCCTGAGCTATCAAACAAATAGCACACCCACCCAAGTGACACATCAAACCAGCAGGCAGAGGAAGAGATCTCCAGGTGGCGAT
The DNA here is from genome assembly GCF_046630095.1 of Trachinotus anak. NCBI lineage: Eukaryota > Metazoa > Chordata > Actinopteri > Carangiformes > Carangidae > Trachinotus > Trachinotus anak. The sequence goes on along the minus strand of NW_027273872.1, from coordinate 11,905,775 downwards.
CACCCGAGCGACTTCGACCACAGCCACAACCAATCACAGGCGTCGAAGAAAGAGAGAGAAAGACGAGAAGAGAGCGAGGCGTCTGGCTTGTGCTCCACCGTGCTGTGAACCAGTTCGCTGGTCGATTGATAAATGACTTGGAGCTGATCGGAGGAAACTTGGCCTAATGGACTGATCTCCACTGGATCAAAGTTCCCTTTTAGTCCCCGCTCAGGAGCCTTACAGTGGTGTGTACAGCGTGAACCAGCGCATACACACACACGCACACACACACACACAGTCGTCTACCTCCAGGGTATAAATAATGTCCCCTGTAAGACGATGGAGGAGGCAGAGCAGAGTTTCCAGCAGGAAGCAACAGCTGACCGCCCGCCCTGCCTAATCCAATTCTGCACTCGGATCATGTGAACACGTGCAACTGATGCATCTCTGCCCTGTTCACTGTTGCGGTGGGGCCTAAAGATGATGATGATGATGATGATGATGATGATGCCAGTAGGTTCTTCTCCCTCCTTTAAAAAGGAGGACAAAATATTTCTTACACTTGTCTGAGGTGGAAATGTTGGCACATCAAAAAAGTAAAAATTAAAGGCAAAGCATTCATGTCCTGCTGCCACTCACCATTTCATGCTTCCCCACAAAAAATAAACAATAAAAAGCAACATGCTTATCAGGAGTGTAAATTACACCAAAACCCCTGGTTTGAGTCCTGATGGCAGCCATCTGTTGTCCCTATTGGCTGGTAAAACCTCACATGGTAGCCATGGAGAAGAAGAGACAAATGATTTGATTAAAAAAAAAAAAAAAAGAGAGACAGCACATGAGATGATCACTTGATCATACTGTCATACATAAATAAACATACAGTAAATAGGAGGCTGGGGCCATCATTGGTCAGAACCTGGAGGTGTTTGAGTCAGTGAGGAGCAGGAGGTCACAGAGGCCATGATGTTGTCCATCATAGACACTCCATCCCATCCCCTTGAGGACACCCCTGCAGAGACAGTGGAGCTTGCTTTGTAACACTCAGCTCCACTGTACCAAAGAAGGAACTCATTCCTGCTGTTCACCATAACACTGTACAAAAGCTCCCCTTATTTTGATAGGTGAAAACATTGCTGCACTACCGCCGTACTGTCTATATCAGTGGTTCTCAAAGTGGGGTCTGAGGACCCTTAGGGGTCCTTGAGGGGGTTGCTGAAGAATGAATTGTTTTTCACTATAATTCCATCCACAAGTAACAAACTGACAGAATGTATGAATGTTTTTAACTTTTGAGTTTTTTTTTAACTCAAAAGTCAAAAGCATTGAACAAGTGCTTCTGCTGCAGCACATTTGTGTATTTTGGTGTGTTGTGGGTATTTGCCTGCTTTGTCAAATTGATGAAGATGTTTTCTGAATTTGATTGTGTTTGATTGTCTATTTGCATGTGTTTTCTTAAGTTGCAGTTTGTTGAGCTCTCAGGACCACCATAGCTAAACCTCACAATTTCAATTAGCTAACATTTGTTTTTAACTTAATGTCTGTCTGCATACATCAATGTCCAGTGCCTGATGGGAAGGACTTTCACCTTGAAAAGAGTGGGAGCTTTTTAAAAAAAAAGCAAAAACTAACTACTAACTAACTAACAAAGCATTATGTTTTTTTTTTTGTTTGTTTTTTTTTCCAATAACAGATATTTTTTGGAATTAAATGTGACTGAATGAGCCTGAGATATTTTAAAAAATGTTTCTCTCAGGTAAAAACAAAGAAAATGATCATTAAAATGTACAAAAATGAACAAAAAGTTAAACGATGCCGGAAACTTCTGTTTAATCTGCTGTGGATCACAGATCAACTATCACCATCCATCTGCTGCATCTGATCTCTGTGCTTCAAACACACACACACAAACACACACACACACACACACACACACACACACACACTCCCTGCTGGAGTTCATTTGAATATTTTGTCATGTCGGAGTGTGTCTTGGTCGGCATATTAAAAACACAGTCCAGATGTATGTGTCCTGACATGTTGTTAATTGCTAACTAACACACTGAAAAGACACTCGCACACCAGCTGTTAACACATCTCACATCTCTTCCTGAAGAACAAACAGTAGTTAGAGCTCATTTCACATCAGTTTCATTGCATTGCATTCATTTTCCACTGTCAAATTAAATCCCCAATATCAGCCATTTCAGACCGGATTAAATCATCCGCTGTTGACATCCAGGTCTGGACTGTAGTGGCAACAAGACGTCAGACATCCTTCTCCGTTTGCCTTCACACTGAGCTCTCTCTTCACCATGACAGTCAGGTACATCTGCATTACCATGGATACCACACCGATGCACAATCTCACGTTCCTCAAGTCACGAGATACCTGATCTCCTTCTCTTCAAGGAAGCCTTTCCAACATCGTACCAAGTAGCGATCAGCTCTGGTCTTATCTGAATCCGCATGTATGCCCAAGGAAATTGTTTTCCACGATTCAGATACCCCAACCTGATCACACATTGCCATTATTTCTCAGTGGGATACTACGCTGGCAACCTCTATTTCCACAATAGCCTGAACTCACTCAGATATTTTTAATCCAAACTAAAATTCAGAATATCTCTGCTACTTCCTGAAAACAAGCAGTTTAAAGGTGAGGTTTAAAGCCAGCTGTTTTCTGAGTGATCGAATAAATATAAAGCAGATCTCAAGGAAAACATGAAGAGAAACCAAATCTTGCAAGGTTGGATGGTGGGTCAAGGTGGGCTGGGCTTGGAGCAAGGCTTAGGGCAGTGACTGTTTTGTTGTGACATCCCAAAGTCACAGAAGTCCCGATGGCTCGTTTTAAGGCTCAGTTTCTGAATGCAGGCTGTGTGCATTTCTCTGTTGACTGAGCACTTTGATACTTTCACAATATTAATATAGAGCCTAGATCTGCTTTATAATCAAAAAAGACATGGGAATCACACTTTATTCAATAAGCTCATAATAACATTTGTGCCAGATGAAAAACTAAACTTCAGTACCTGTGGATGTAACTGCAATCCATGCGGAACTACAACCCAAATCTGCCAACTGCTTGGAGGTCACAAGTTCATGCAGCAAACAGAACCATCCATCATCTGCAAAAAAAAAAAAAAAAAGCAGAGATGCCCTCCTGAGGCCGCCATGTTGGACGTTCTCCTTGGCTCAGCTGTGCTTTGCAATTCTTTTTGTGAAAACCCAAAAAATAATCAGTCGCAAAGCACAACACTGATGGAGTCCAGCTCCCACTCAGAACATGCTTGACTTCCTGTTGAGAAAATCAGCTCTCACTAAAGTTATATAAAGACCAGGTAGTTTATAGCAACAGCCCCAGCACAAGCTACCCTGAGAGTTACCAGTTTCCCACTTGTAAATAGCTCACATAAACATCCAAGTTGTAATTATGACAGGGCGACTCATTATTAGAAGCTCTGCTATATCTGGCTTTGTGCTACAAAATAACCAAAATTGCATGGATGCTTCACTTCAGCCAAAACCTGTCATTCAGGGAATTAAACCCAAACTGAATGGATATAATGTTATATTGTCAAGGCACAGTTGATCCTACTACCACATGACCAGCACTGCAAACATATCTTAATGTAAATGTGGCTTAAGCCTTCTCCAAGTCCACAAACTCCCATGAGCCCTGCAGCATCCTTGTCTGACAGACTTCAGATTTAGAAAAAAATACTCAAATAAGCCCTAAAGTAAAGACAAGCAAGACCATGCCAGATTTTCTGTGATCATGTTCTTTTACCGTGAAAATCCACCTTAAACAAAATGTCCTTATGCCACTTATATGACACTCAGTTTTAATTGGTGAATTTCATGATCAGAGTCCTCAGGCTGCAGATGTGGAAACCCCCAGAGCAACAGTACAGTAGGTGCAGCTCTGCGTTGGTCTGTACTGTAACTGTGGCTGTTTGTGATCTCTCAGACAAACCTGACTCTTTTCAGTCAACTGCCTTCAAGCCTGGAGACGATGAATGAGTTTCTGCGTGCAGCGTAGACAAGTTCAGATTGGTATTCTGCAGGTGTTCTCTGTATGGATTCTGTGGGAAAAGAACTCTGTCTCCTTTATCTCCTCTGCGTGGCGGATTTGTCTGTTTAAAGCCTCAGAATGCTTCGCTCTCATTCACAGCCTTCCCTCCTCTCTGCTCTCTGTTTCCTCTTTATTCCTTTATCCTCCATCATCGTCACCATCACTCCAGGTTCCCTCTATATTGTTGGCATGTACTGACCTCATGTCCTTTGACCTCTCTGCTATTGATCCAGGGACCGCATCTTATTCCAGTGTTCTGTTTCCGTGAATAACTAAACTCAGACCAAATCTTTATTGTTCCACTGAGGAACAGAAGCGGAGATGCAGATTTAGATGGAGCTGAAGAGCATCTGTCTGTCCTCTTCTTACATTTAAATTCTAGCCTGAGAAAAGCCTTTTGAGAACAATCCGACGTTCCCACCAAACCTATAATCACTGCAGAAAAAGCTTCATCTGAACCAGCCATTTGCTCTGTCTGATATTCTGATCGGAAAATGTTTCCTTAAGACAAGTGGGAAAAATTGTGTGAGATAATTTCAATTGTTTCCGATGCAAATTGACACCTCTGAAGTATATCAGAGGATGTGTCTCATTATCTCATTTTCTGTTGTTTCTAGCTTTAATGTTTTTACAGCTAATTCTTCCAAATTTCTGGAACAAAGTATTTCAGATAGGAGTGGAATAAGCTCAACACTTGCAAAGTGCCAGCGATAGCCAGGGTGAGAGGCATATTGTTTTGGGGTTGTCCGTATGTATGTCCATCCCATTCTAATGGACACAGTATCTCAGTGAAGCCTAAACGGAACTTCTTCAAATTTGGCACAAACTTTCACTTGGACTCAAGCACAAACTGATTCGATTTTGGTGGTCAAAGGTCAAAGGTCAAGGTCATGGTGACCTCACAAAACACTTTTTAGCCATTACTCAAGACTTCACACAGCAATTTCACACAAATGGGTAATATTTTATATGACTATGGATAAACAGGGACGTAATCTGAAACTAGTGTGAGTGGCAGAGGCATGCAACCACAAGGTGGTAATTATAGCTTTTTTCATATTTCATGATTCCCTTTAATTATCTTAAGAATTAGTTAACACTTAATTACTGGACTCGACAGAATAGAATAAACTTTATGAGACCTGTCCTAAAAAAGACCATAGGTCGTCTGTGCAGCAGTTTATAATGACCCATAGTTATGTTTTGTTGCCAAGCGAAATCCAATGGTTGTAGTAATTATGAAAGGAGCAAAGGGAAGTGCAGTGACATAGTATATACAGCGACAAAGTCCATGTCAGGAGGAGGTTGGGGTGGATGGATGGGTCAACAATGTTTGATTCCCAAGTAGCAGTTTATGTTTTCAGGTTTCCTTAGATGTCATTGCAAATCATCCATTGGTTGTTTAAAGAGCAGAGAGCTGTATTTTGGGACATTGCTGTGGAGTTCAGTTTGTCAGCCCTCAGGGGCCCCCTTATAGCTAGGGGTCCTAATCAGTCGCCTGACTTGCTGGTTCAGAAGCTACACCTCTGCCTTTAAGTCATAAAGCCAAGGTTCTGTATGTCTGCATGGCTTTGATGCAGACTGAAATATCGTCACGTGAAGATACGTTACACAGCAGTCAGGATGTAATGATCTGGGGATTAGACATTATAAAATTATATAGTTATCATGATTTTTTTCATGTGTGTTTGCTCTATAGGGAGGACATACACTGCATCCCATCTCTTAGGAACAGTTGGTGTTCCTAAGATGGCCATGGCCATGACCTCTGCTAAATGTCTACCAAGTAACCCAAATACAGATAAACCTTAGGAATACATGTAAATCTTTTTTTGTAAGTTTGTAAGTTCCGAAAGTCAGAGACAAACAATGTTGTCCTGCTGATAATCAGATCAGAAAACGCTCAGTGGGGCTGTTGTGGGAAGCAGTGACGAATGACGTGAAAGTTGTTGGACTTGTTGGAAATGTGAATTTGGTCTCAGCTTTTCTAACATAAGAGAATCTGCAGTCTGGATTCATAAGAGGCTTCACACTCTGATATCCTCCAATTGGTGCTGTGTTGAAGGAATTTCACATCTTATTTGAAATAATCCCAACCTGTATGAGCAGCCCAGTAATCCAGTAACACCCCCCCACCCACCCCACCCCCACCCCCCGACCACTGTTCACCCCCCACAGCACCTCTCTCCCTCTGCCACCACCACTGCAACACACACACACATACACGTGCACACACATAATAACACACCAGCATCGCTAAACCTGCCCGTGAAATGGGATTCTCAGGGATGAGAGCTGCTCTTTGTGATCACAGAGGGGGATCCACCACACACACACACACACACACACACATACACACACACACACACATACACACGCACATACTGAGAGCCAGTGTGTGTGTGTGTGTGTGTGTGTGTGTGTATCTTTTATTTTGAGACACACACACACACACACACACACACATCTGAAAAATGAGACAAACACTTCTTTTTCTCTGAAGGCTCTCTGGAATGGATGTTGTGGGACTCAACTGTTTCTATGGCAACTGCAGCCCATTTACTCCCCATGGTTTATGTGTGTGCATGAGTGTGCATGTGTGTGTGTGTCTGCCTCTGCGTGATTGTGTGTACTCAATAGCTGTGTGTTTTTGTTCATGCACACATCCTGTATGCCTACTTGTGTGCATACGGTATGTTCGCTGTGTGTGTGTGCGCGTGGGACATGACAGCAGCCGACCTGCTCTAATGGATGGGAGTTGTGCCGTCGCCGGTGGCTGATCAGAAACAACCAGAGCCAACATGGCGACATCTGTCGTCCTGCTTTCCTCCTCTGGAGGGAACAGATGTAAACAAAAGCATTTCTATTCTGAAAATAAAAATGTAATAAACAAACCTCAGAATGTCAATGTGTCATGAGTCAGAGGCAGATATGTTTGGGAACGGTAAGTTGGCCAGCTCGAGCGACTGGAGCATCACTGCGCTGTTGCAGGAAGGACTAATAATGGCGAGAAAAGAAAAAGGCAGGAGCAGGGGACCTGGACAGAGCAGATTGCTTAAACATGCTGGTCTGAGGTCAGCATTGCGAACACACAATGTTATTCCTACAAAAAAGAAACACAAATGGAAAAAAAAAATGTCTGTGGAGACTGCAAAGTTGCCATGTTAGAGGCCGCAGCCATGACGGGGACCACAGTCCTGATCGTAATGTCAGGCAACCAGCTGCTGCCAACTTCACATCAAGTTAAAACTCAAACATTTTGAAAAATGTTTTGTTTATGTATAATCCTGAGTTAGATGTACGAGTTTAATCTTTGTGTGATCAGCACAGAATGAGGTCGGATGCATCAGCTAGTTCCTTACTTAATCCTAAACTGACCCAGAGTCTGAAAGTGAACTGCTCAATGTTGTATCTGGTTTTCTAGGGTGGCCTTCGAGCTCAATGTACTGCATCTTAAAAAAACAAATGAAATTCAGAAAACATCTTCATCAATTTGACAACAACAAATGCTCACAACTCACAGCAAATACAAACACTCAGCAAGTAGCATAGATGACAACAGAAGTGTTTCCAGGGGACACAAAAAAGTGACGAACCCAGCACCACACTTTTCCCTTTGCAACTGTCGTAATTACTATGACCACTAGATGTCGGCTAGCAACAAAACATAAGTATGGGTCATAATAAGCTGCTGCACAAATGACCTAAGGACTCGTTTCTTACGGGACAAAACTTAAACTTCAGAGTTGTAGTTGTCTCTTGTCCTTAAGTTTGATACACTCAGACTTGTACTTTTTGTTTTCCGGAGCATATTCTTGTTGTCTGCACCAATGACTCACATCCTTCCAAACCTTGAAGCACTCCAGTTATAGCTGTCTACTGAGACCAGGACTCAAAAATCCCTCCACCCACCTTAATCTGTAGCAACTCCCCTTATTTTTAGGAAAACAACAACCAAACAGTGAAAATATAATGTCATGTGATGAAAGCTGACATCCTGTTTACTCTGCCGGCTTTGATCACAAGCTGCTGCATGACACAGACCAACATCTTCATTGAACACAGGAGAAAGCAGAGACTCCTTTTTTTTTCTTCCTTCTTTTCTTTCTGTTAGTTTGTGGCTTTTGTGGCCGAGAAGGTCAACAGATGATAAACTCTTCTAAAACACTGGAACATACAGAGTCCTTCCACCTCCAATATCTTTAAAGTGGGTCGCCTTCAAATTAGAGGATAGAGGAAATGTCACAGCACACACACACACACACACACACACACACACACACACTCTGTCTCTCAGTCAGCCCTTGTGGTTTATAGTGCACTACTTCAAAGGTTATTCTCTGACCTTATTCAGGCTCATATCTAAGGAAATAAAATGGAAGGCAGATCTATGCTCCCTGCTGAATGCTCTTTTTGCAGAGACACGATGCGTCTGCTCCTGCTTTCTGCTACCCTCTATATTCCTGGAAGAATAAATGAAAGGAAACTTGAAGGACTGAAAACTCAAAACTCAACCAGCTTTATTTTCCATGGTCAGCATTGTGAGAAAGCTTGCAGCTTCATATAATGAAACCAGACACATCAGGTCAGGGCCAACATGTGGATTCACTTCACTTATTGTGTTGGGACTTATTTGCAAAAAAGCAGCAACTTTTAAAAGATTTTAAAAAAGATTACCCAAAAGATTCTGTAAAGACTGGGGATCTTGCAGGGTCACTATTTGCAAGACCTGATTCTTTTGAGATTATTTCCCATCATGCTTCAACTTGTGATTTTATTCTGACATTAGAAAAGTTACAGTTAAATTGCTTGAAAAAATGGCGTGGGGCTGGCACAAGTGAAATTAAACATCAGTAAGATATTCATTAGTTAAGAGGTTCTTCCAAGGGGGGGGGGTGTTGATTGACATGTATCTCAGCAGCAGTGCTGGTTGTTATTTTCCTTATAATGACTCAATATTCAACCACCAGGCAATAATGACAACCGTGACATTATTCAAATCTTCACCTGCTGGTAAAATGGCCCAGATTCAGCTCTGTTGTGGGTGGTCAGTATGAGTCTAGTAATACATGTGGAAATAAATTTCAGCTTGATGCTCTTGGATGAGATTATGAAATGTGGGGGTTCATCTCAGATCTGGCAACCTGTGGATCGATAATAATGGCTCCGAGTGACAGGCTGAGAGACTGAGGGGACTTCTCTTTTTCCTTCTTGCATCACTTCCATGCTCTGCCTTGTCCTGAGCCGTTTGTCCAGGCCCTCACTCTGTAATCAGCGTCAGCGTTTGTCAACCGCCGAATGGCAATTTGACATTTCAGAACAAAGCTCGGCACCAGCGGGGGGTGGGGAGGGGGGTTAGCGACAGAAAAACAGCAGGGCGAGTGATCAGAAGAGAAGCAAAAAGGTGCTAATGAGCATGTTGGGAGCTTGCAGGTGGTTTTTAGTGGTGACAAAGTGGCTTTCACCTGTCTGCTCTGCTGCCATCTCACGTAGCATTGCACATCACGACGGAGCTCCATTAGATAACAGCACAGTGAAAGACGGAAAATGAGGGTGAAACGAAATGGAGAAGGGGGGCGGGGGGGGGTAGAAATGAGCAGAGAATACAAAAGAGACAATAGCAATGGTGTATGTGAGTGTGTGTGTGTGTGTGTGTGTGTGTGTTAAACGTCGGTCAAGCTGCTCATAGAGTCATGGGTTTTGAAGACCTTTTGGTAGTTTTTTTTTTTAATGAGATGAAGGAACGTAGTTGCTCGTTTTTTATTTCATTTGAGGACTGTAACACAATAAGAACATTTCATCTCTGAAAAAAGAGAAAGAATATATTCACATTTTAGGAGTCAGATGAAAAGAGATCGCAGTTGCTTCGCTCTTCGTCTGGTGTCAGTCCAAGATCTGCATTAGCCCAATTTAGCACAAACTCTGCTAACCTAGCTCCATGACAGTGAAAAAGAGGAGATACAATTTGCTGAAAATTAATTTAAACTGTAATAGAAAACTCCTGATAATGCATGTTAAAGGAGCTATATGTTATGTTAAGTTTTTGCTATTGCTACTGGGTGGGGGTGTTTCTTCCCAGATTGCAAAATAAATCGACCCATACTTGGGCCACCTGCTTGTTTTCCTCTGGCAAGATTCTGGCTCATGTACAACATGATTGTCAGATGCTACTCTACATCTGGACCAATTTGGAGCACACACAGAAAGTCTTCCGTCAGCCAGTGCTGGAGGATAACAGCCAGACTCTGCCCTGATGTGGAAGTACATGGGCCAGACTCAGGCCTAGGACCAATGTATTTGTTGGGCCAGAAGTTTACCAATTTTAGCCATTTTTACTGGAATGACAAAAGCAGCAGTAGCGGCTGCTAGAAGCAGTTAATGCTTTTCAACACAAACTCAAAGATATTTGATTTAAGAGTCTGCGTTTCTGTAGGTCGTCCTATACAGTTACATGAATCTCACCCGTACAGGCCATTTTTTATGGCGATTCCTCTGCATCTATTTATAAAGAATGTCGCTCTGAAACAGAAACCTTGCTTTAATTGGAGTCTGTCTGTCACGGACTATTTTTAGTACTTCCACCTTTAGTTCTATTTCCTGGAGCAGGGAGGTGAATACGGGATTGTCTCAAAATAAAGTGTTTGTTCACAGTAGTGAAGGAACTCATCAGCAGGGTCAACTCATGGTTTGGTCTTTTCATGTGGTCTGTTGAGGCTGCACCCAGGAGCAAGTGACGTTTGTGACAATCCGATGAGGCAAAGTTTTGCGTGTAAATATAATCCAGATGCAGCAGATCTAATCACAGCCCAGATGACACTAGATGTTAACTCAGGTGTAAAGAGGGACGTGGCTGCTGCATCCTCCCCTGCATTCACACAGGCAGCTGCTCCTCGTTTGCATTTCCAGCAGCTTCATTACACTGATCACATCTCACTTCTTCTATGTAACAACACGCAAACAAAAAGGGCAGACGGGAGCCAGGGGAAGTGAAAATTAGCTCATCCTGAGGTGTAAACTCCCACTGCTTACCGGTGCATTGTTTCAATCAGATAATCAGGCCTATGCCAACACACACACATGTATTCGGTCACATACACACAGGCGACCGGCTGGCTGGCAGATTTTTGTCACTAATAACGGTTTAGTGGTGAGAGGTCCTGGTGAGGAGGTGAAGACTGACACTTGAACCATCCCTCCTTCTCTTTTTTGCTGGCAACTCTCATCTGCCATGTTGGAGGGAGTGCTGCCATCACTTGGCACCTTATTTATTTTAATTATTTTGATTCCCGTTCTCCATCTCTGGCATCCCTGGCTCGGGGAATCGCTGATGGCTGACACTCGCTTGTCAATCTCACCGCGGCTGCCTGCCAATTATAAAATGAAAAGTTTTGGTGAGGCCATTAGAAGCAGCTCCGGCTGTTTCTCTTAGTGTTAACAGGCAAGAGCAGCTTGTCGCTAACTCCTTCTGCCCTCTCTTTTCTCTTGGACTTGACACTCTACGCGGCAACAATCAGGTGAGCGCTTGCTCTGCGTGTTTGATGTCCCCTCTTTGTTGCTGCAGTTATCAGCGCTCCCACTTCAGTGTCTCGTTTTGCAGCTCCTGTCCTCTTTGCAGATTGCATCATGCTGGTTTCTATACATCAGCACAATAAATTCTACAAGACTCTGGACAGTTTCTCAAAATGATAGATAATAACAAGTTAGGAAAGACTGGCTGTGCAGATTTAGCTCATTTTCATGTATGCACACCGTGTGGCAATGACAGTTAAACTGGCCTCAGACAAAATGAACAAAAACTCAACGTAGGAACATTTTAAATTACTGTACCATTTTTTTGTACACATTTCAGCTCATTTACTACAAATCATCAATTACTAACATGGGCAGATTAACCTGTGGGGGCCCTGAGGTAAAACTGAGCTCCCAAGCCCCTATTAAGTCCTGTTCCTCCCCCTGCCCATGCATTATTACAGCATTCCTATGCTGGAATACTACATGGCCCCAGGTTTGCTGTGTTGTAATCTCATTAAACACAATGAAATATTCCAAGTAAGCAGAATATAAGGTGAAATAATGAAGCAAATGAAACTTGATTTTAATACAATATAAGACTTTGTTTCGAGACAGGGCCTCAACAGGACCCACCTGATATTGTGGAATAATTGTAACCTGACAATCACCTGACTTTAAGAAGTTATACTGTCTCTTTAATCACACTTATCTAATCGGTTATCAGCCCGTCAGACAGAAATTTACTAGTTTTGTCAGATGATATTTGTTTTTACACAAAAATTCACAGGTATAGGTGGGTTTTTTAAATGCAGGCAAACTATTAAAAAAGGTAATTGACTCCTTTTACACTGCCAGCTGAGTTTGCCTGAGAGGACACGCACAACTGCAGGGAGCAATAATCACATGTTGTCTGTGTGTTACACAAACACACAGATGGAGGGGAAAAAGAGTGAGCCGTTAGCTGCCATGCAAACTGATGGAATGGATCCGTCACATCACATACCCTGGTTGGTGCTGCTGTAATGTGTTGAAGCCTCTGTGTGATATGCTCTAGTCAGTGATTGTGTGTTTTTAAAACTTATTTCGGGGCTGCAACTCATGCTTTTATCCCCGGGCGCATTGCAGCCACAGTGTTTCTGGTTTAGGGTTTGTTTACAGTGCTCTGAAAGACACAAACGCACAAAGGGGAGAATATTAGCGTGTTTACCTGGGCATTGAGTTTACATAAGTGCCGATTCGGGCCGGAGCAGATAAATACCTGTGAATACTGCTACTGAGTTTTTTGACCTGGGAGTGAATGCTGATTGTATCCTTTCACATTTCTGACAAAAGCCTGATATTAATGGGTCTTAGCAGGTTTTTGACGAGTGGAAAACGGGCTTTAAACATTGTCAGGAGTTGAGTTTGACTTTAAGATCTCGACAGGCCTATTCAGAGCCCCATCCAACACCTTTGTGATGGACGGGGAGCTGAAAGCCTGAAACCAGTTGAATGGAGGCTTGGCACAGCTGCACATTAATGCTCACAGTTGGTGTGAAACTACTTATACAAAGGTTTCCCACTGCAGTGCAGCTTTGCTATTGTCCTTCACTTGTAAGTTGCTTTGAATAAAAGCACCTGCCAAATGAGTAAATGTAAATGTTAATGTATGTAGTGCATGTATTTAGTGTGTCACACTGCAGTGTGATTTGGAAAATAGTCAGCAGTTACTTTAAGAATGCATCATTTGTACTCAATGCAAAAACAAAACAAAACAAAACAAAAAAAAAAAAAATAGCAGTATGCTCCTTTAACGCCTCTTTTCTTTGATGGATGCAGCTTTGCCTGAAATCTGCCAAAACACACACAGGCGGCAGGAGCAGAGCTGAATTACATTTTGTTGAGAAAACACAATTCATTTTCCGTTGCGTTGCTAAAGTCGAGGTTGTTAATTAGAGGGGAGCTTGTCTGAAGGATTAACGACAAGCTCTGCTGTTCATTTCAGAGCTCGCCGCATCACACACCTGCACTGATGGATTATGGGTAAGCACTTTTGTTTGTAGGTTGCATTTTGTGATGAGACGTTTGATCCGGCAAAAGTGTCAAGTCAGGCAGAAAAGCAGGCTAACAAGAAGCCTGGTTTCCTCTGGGTATAAAAACACTGGTTTACTGTTGTTTCGCTGCAAACGCTCGGCCTCCTTTCATCAGCATATTTTAACAGTCATACAGTAAAGAACAAAAAGAAGACAAATTGGGGTTTCGGAAGGACCAGAGACATCAGAATTTCTCTTGAATTAGCAGCAAGTGAGGCAAAGCTCAGAGCTTAACAGCTCTGTTTCTGCAGCAGGAATGTTCCCCACGAAACGGCGGCGGCTCTCTGCTTCCTCACAGAATAATTGGATGGAAAATGAAATGCCTCTTTGAACGGATGTTCCTTTTGTTTTAACCACTCGCTGTAAATACACACACACACACATACACTATTAATGTCACAGCTGTACTGATCCAAAAGTAGTTAGTTCCTACCAGAAGCCTCATCCCTGCTGTCAGAGGTCATTAACAGAGGATGTTTATGTGTGTGGCTGTGTGTGTGTGTGTGTGTGTGGATCGATAGTAGTGCAATGGTGAGCAGTAGGAGCCATGCTGGCTAATTAAGGCCTCTCCAGCTAGCTGTGCCACTTCTGGCCCTGATCAGCCACAGAGCATGACACACACACACACACACACACACACACACACACAGTCTGACTTGAGTGTTATCATTTTGTCCTCTGAAAGTGAATACACGCATTAAGTCATTTTCCACATCTCAGCTGTTGGTGTTGAGCCTGATCTCCATCAAATCTGTGTGATAAAGTACATTTTTGTTTCATAGACCAGGAAGACGAGGTCAAATAAACAAATTGACTTGCGCATGTATCTGCAATTCATGAGCAAGGATCATTCTTGAAACGTGACACTGCCACCATTTACTACTACCAAGGTCCAACCTCTAGGGCTGAAAAATTAAGCCAACTCTGAAGTGCCAAAACTGCAGTTCTTTGAAAGACCAGTAGAGTCTGGGTCCAAAAGTGAGTCAATCCCCATAGACTCCCATGTTAAAATGTCCAACTTTACAGCAGATATAAACATGTTTACAGCCTGGTACAAAAAATTGTTTTGGTCTCTCTAGCTAATTTCCTCCTTCATGACAACTGTACAGGGGGTGAATTTTTATATAATGCACCAATTAAAATTTTTACTGAGGCTTAAAGTTATGTGGCCATAGTGAAACCTTAAGAAGAGAAGAAAATTCTTGTCTATTGTGGGTATAATATACTGAGTTGCATGTCAGATAGTGGTTCCCAAACTGGGTGGTGAGTATAAAGGTGGACACATAACAAAAAGGAAAAGCATTGAGGGATGCTTATATAAGAGAGTTTGTATAGTATGTGGTTCCACTTACTATAGTTGCAAATTTACATCTTTGCATTTGTATGGATTTATTGGCTCACAGGCACCCTCTCTTTGAGGTAGTAGGTAAATGCCACTGGCAGCTTTGAGACTTTGCCAGTTCATGAGAGATGAGACCTAGGTGAGTTACCAAGCACAGCACTTTGTGCAAATATGGTGTATTAATGTCTGTTCGTATGGTCATATACTGTATGTGCACTTTGATTTATGGAAGTGTTAATGGGAGGAGTTATGAGTGGGTCACTGTACTTTTTAATTGCTGAAATGTTCAAATAACATGTTGCACTCTCATTGGTGGCTAGTTAGCCTCTGTGCTAAAACAATTGCTTTTGTGGTAAGCTGTGTGTGAGCCACCTGTATGACTGACACAAAGATAAAAGTCCAGGGACTGCAGTGAAGTGGAGCTGAGCGCAGTGACCATAAGGCTGAACGGACCTTTTTCACAGCGGACATTTTGACTTATCAAACACAGGCCTAACTAACATCATTACTTATGGCTGCATGGTAATTATTGCTGGAACAGAGCCATCATAAGTGGAAGAGCGGGAGTGGGAGTGGGAAGTGGGAGACGCTTTGGACCGTTTTGGACACTCCCTGAGCTTCAGGTCGAGGTTTCTCATAATCTCGACAACTGTCATAAAATGTGCTGAACACATCCAACCTCCATCCCCAGAGGATGGAGCTTCCTGTTAGGCTCTAATGAAGCTAAATCATCAATGCGTTGTTTGTTCATCCACTTTTTTCATATTTTGGAACATCATATGCTGAAAAGGCTGTAGCTGGTTGTGTGTTATACTAGAACACAGCTGCTGAACACAGCTTAACTTTACTTATTTGCATAAAAGCATTACGCAATATACTGCAACCAATAATAGTTGCCCATGCAAGAAGACTGCCCGGACCAGCTCTGACCTTCACAGCGTCGGCATGACTGAGTGAGTGATCAGAGTTTATGAGTGACGGCTCACAGTGGCACTTTAACATTGATCCACTTTTATGTCCCTGAAACACTGATGGATGACTAAGAGGTCAGACGCCTGTCAGACTTCTCTTCTAGCTTTTATACTTCAAAACCTGAACTTAGCTTCATTTAGTGGAGTTTACTTATTTATCTGTTCATTATTTGCAACACAAACTGTGGATGGTCTTGATGGGGATCTAAAATTTAAATAAAAATAATAAAATGTTAAGACAATGCTATTGAATGTTAAATGTTATAAGAAACTATTACAATACACTTACAATGACACAAACAATAACAAATATTGACAATTTCCCTTATGTCTATGCAGACACATACACACACACATCTACAGAAGGGATTCAATCCGACCGTGGAGCCAAGACTGACCTGGATGGAGAATCCTTCTTCTCCTGCATGTGTAAGTAACTTTATTGCAACATAATGTTACCTGTGTGTTTTCATTCGTAACCACTTACAGTACCCATCATAAAGTTAGCTAACTTGCTGTTAGTATTATTATAATTGTATTCTTTCAGAGTGACTTCTGGATCTGCACCATCTACTTGAACTCAATCATTCAGCCTTATGCTCCTTCTCCGCCACTGCATTCCTCCAAGGAATGTCATCTGGCATTGCCATTGCCATCCCTGCACACAAGACAATCTCAGTCCAGACTGTTCTCACTTTGGTTCCCTGATGGTGGAACAAGCTACTGAATGCTATCAGAGCAGAACCGTCCTGCTCTATCCACAAGAATCTCTTGAAGGCTCTTCTCTTGAAATCTCTTCAAGCACCTCCTCTCCTAAGACCTAACATGCCTAACTAACACTTACTACACACTTTCGGTGCACTTCTTTACTTGATCTCCCAGCACTTATTAAATAGATGTACTACCTAGTACTTACATCAAGGTCTCCTACTGCGCTTAAGCTTTAGTGATGTCCCTCACTTCTAAGTCGCTTTGAGTAAAAGTGTCTGCCAAATGAGTAAATGAAATGTGTTCAGCAAATGTTGCTATTGCTAGCTGGCTTATTGCCAGCATTGCAGTGAAACATATCACTACAATGCTAGCATGGGCTAATGGTCGTGGCCAGATTGTTTTGTGTCCACAAGGTAACTTTATTCAGTGGTGCTTCTTGTTGTGTGTTTAGTGACCCCTTTTACTGACCTTTGTTAACACCTTACTGACTGAGAATGTGAAGGGGCGTAGGGGGATGTGCCAATCATTTACTTTTAATGTAGAGTATGAGAACAGTTTCCAGTCAATTAGGACAGATTTTAAAGATGTGAACATGACAAATTTGCAGAGCTCTGCAGCCTAGGTGAAGGTGTGCAGTTTGACTGCTTCCTGGGTTAAAATGTTCACACTCCTCATTTCACATTTTTGTATCAGACAGCAATTGAATTGTTGGATCAGTTTCATCCACTTTTTTTCAAACATATTTGTCTGCTGCCTAATGGTATATATGCGGTCACACACTGCAAACAAAAATCACTAACATCTGACTTAAATGCAACTTTACAATCACCTGAAACACACTTGAAACACACCTGAACACACACGTGAACACAATCAAAACACTAAGTGAGTTGACTGGAAGGCCGAAGTAGGTGAAACAGCTGCTCTCCTGTAGCTGCAAATTAAAAGTCCAATAAAAACAATATCTTCAGGCTGTATTTAAACTCCATGTTTGGCTGCTGGGAGTGTGTGTGTGTGTGTGTGTGTGTGTAAGTGCGTGTGTGCATGTGCATGGTTTGCGTCTTGTAATCTGATTAGCAGATGAGAACCTTAAAATAAGACGCTGCACTTTCCTCCACCTCAGCGCGATTCCTGATTTTCCTGTTTTTTATATGGTCAGACTGGAAGAACCTTTAAATCTGCTGCTGCTGATTGGGAACAACATGAACAACTGTCCGACGGGAGGAGCTGCAGTGTCTGTTCTCCTTATTGAGTTATGACAAAACCTGTAAAGATGAAGCTTCTCACATCTGAGTCTCCGTATTTAAAACATTTCCGACTCAAAGAGGAAACTCTATTCAGGAGACAGATCTCGCTCCTGATTGGCTCTGATGGGGACTTCATCGATCGCAGAGAACAACATGTTTGCTGTTGCTTTGTTGTCATATTTCACCTCATGTGCAGTTTGACAGCAGCCGCCTGTGTCTGCAGTAGTCTGTCACTTCCTCTGATGAACGTCGAGGAAACGCTCACAGAAAAGTGCTTCACTTGATATAAGAAATCTAGACACACTTAAGGTGTGACTGCGTGTCTGGTGTCCGTGAGTTTGTAGTGGTTCTTATTATGGCTGCACAGGAGTGCAGCTCTGTGAGTCTGCCCTCTGAGAATACTGCATCAGTCAGATACACACTAAATGTTATAGTATATTTATATATTTTAAAGTACTGTTCACAGTCACCAGATCTCGGCCCAGCTGTTGCCTGTGGTTGATGTTGGGTTGATGTGTTTGGCAGCCCTCTACATATATTTTATTATATTTTAGAATGAGTTATTAAACCTCCAGTAGAGTTTCACAGACTTGTCACTGCATCACTGAGGCTGTCTTGGAGGATCATGGTGGCTCAGTGCTTCACTATGACATTTCATGTTGGATTTTGCTTTAATTTGTCACCTATCTGTGCCTGTACAGTGGCTCTAAAACACAGTGTATTCATGTATCAACACAAGATACATGGTTTTCACTTTGTGATGATAACATGTGGTTATGTTATTTATGTTTTCCTTGTTGTATTTGGTTTGACTTTATTGAGTTTAAGATAATTAAAACATGCCTTCAAAAAAAAAAAAAAAATCAGATAACACTTTAATTAATTAATTCAAATATCTGCTTGAACCAGATTGATAAAATTTAGTCATGGCCTCCTCTTTTGTGGAGAATTGTAGACTGAAAACATTTGTGTATATGTTGTTAACATATCTTTTTGTTGTACACTGATACTGCATTTTTTTGACTGAAGGTTTTTATATCCCTTGAAAGTTCCTCTCCAGATGTGTTTTAAACTGTAAAAATACTCTACTATGTTAAGCTATGATTAGTAAAAAAAAAAAAAGTAAAAAAAAAATGAAAATAAATCAAAAACCGCGGCTGGAAGCACATCTACTCTTACTTCCTTGTTGAAAGATCTGGATCAGGCCTTGTGCCCCACCCACCACCTGCTTGCTCCAGGTCTCCAGGTGAAAGAGCAGAGAGTATCAAGATGGTTAGAGGAGGAAACATCAGAGAGACTCAGCCACATGTTTGAGCCTCAGTCAGACCCAGACTCAGCTGAGCTGTTGAGACCAGAATCAGAGACGAGCAGATGTATCAGAACACATTTGCGTAGTTAGCATCCTTTATTTGTTTATGTTGCTTGTTCGCTTGTAACTGGCATTGGCTGACACAGTGTGAGTGGCTGCTAATGCAAACTCTGTACTGACAAGGTTTCAGGTTTATATTGCCCCACCCACCATCTCCACAGGATGGGGTCTGTAGTTTATATGACATATAAATCCCTGGCTGTCTGAATCTGTTTTTATGAGACTGTCACTGATTCATTGCATTTACTGTAAATAAGCCTAATTTCTTCTGAAACTGAAAAGTCACATGCATCATTAAGACGTGGTGGAAATACCACAGGGCAGCAGATTAAAGGATGTGTACATCACAGCCTTGCCGAGTTTTTAGTGACTCACCTGCCAAAATAACACTTCTTGCAAACTTAAACTTGTCCGAAAAAGGAAACCATTTTCAGCCTCAAAGCTCACATGGTTGAATCAATCGATACACCTTGGTGATAGCATTGTAATTCCATAATGCAATGGTGTAAACACACCCAAAGAACATTGTGGGGGGATTTTAATTTAATCAGACAAATTCTCTCTGGAGGTCAGAGACACATTTGGCCTCATTAAGAACAAAGTATAAGTGTAACACATCTTCATTCACGGGGAGAAGCTGCAATAATGAAATTAAAGAAGCTGAGAGAAGAACAAACAAACAGAAAACAGCCCAGACAAAAACATCTGGTCGGTCAGCTAACTAGCATGGCTGTGGAGAGATGTTCTCACTTTAACATGTTGTACTAGTAATAATGTGTTAATAATAAAAATGTATTATCATTATTATTATTATTATTATTATTTTAAATCAATACAAAAACCTAAACAACTAACTTTTAGCTTCTTTTATTCCTATGGCCATAAATTCTCTTAAAATGTCTCTTTGCCCATCACATTTTCATCTCTCATATGAAGCAGTAGGAAAGTAAAGTAAGTTTAAATGTCTTGAAGAATCAGAGTCAGCTCCCTTCACATGACAGCAGTTATTTCAGTCTAATCACCAGGATTCTCTGACCCTGTGTGTGTGTGCGATACAATGTAATGAAAGCACAGACTGTCCCTCCGCTGCCAGTGTAATCCCACTAAATGTATGAAAATAGAAACTCAGCTATTGTTGGAGTCAGCGTGCTGCCTCAGCATATACATCCTCTGACACCATTTGGAGGAGGTGCACCCTGGGTTACTCTCTCGCTGGGACAAAATCCATCTCGATCCATCTCCCCTCTGGCACAGCGAGGGGAAGTTTGATTGATTTATCAGGCCAGCGTCTCCCCAGCCTCCCTTTAATGAGACAGTAATAGCCCACGGTCGGCCGGCACTCCAGAGACGAATGTGAAGGAGAGGCGAGCGGCAGAGATCAGAAATGTGGACAGAATATGTAACCCGAGGTACAATCAATCCAACACACACACACACACACACACACAGATAGAAAGTGAGGGGAGGAAAATGAGAGAGATGGCCAGAAGAAGAGAGAAAGAGAGAGAGAGAGAGAGGCAGGAGTATTAGAAAGACAATATTACACAGGGAGTAAGGAAAAAGTGAGGGAATCACTACAGAGAGAAAAGAGAGACAGATAAGAAGTAGAAAGCACCAACTGAAGTTATTACTGCTTATTAAAACTGAAGACAAAACACAAATACAATTTGTTGATGTAAATTAAAACAAATAAACTACTATGAAACCTGTCTTGACCCACGAGATGAAAGGACTGTACTTTGGTGCAGAGCAAGTTACATTACACAGCCAAAAGTATGTGGACGACTCAAACGTTCCAGACATACGTGACAGTTTAAAGGTCCCATAATGTATAAAGAGAGATTTCCATGTCTTTTTTGATCATGAAGCATATCTAGGTTCTACATTAATACTGTGAAAGTATCAAAGCTGTCCATTGAGAAATGCACACATCCTGTATTCAGAAACTGAACCTTAAAACAAGCCATTAGGACTTCTGGGACTTTATGATTTAACAACAAAGCAGTCACTGCCCTCAGCCATGCCCCAAGCCCCACCCACCTGGACCCACCATTTTTTTGGTCTTTTAAGTGTAAGAAAATCTTTAATTTACATCCATAAATTGGGATGGAACAAATGTTTCTTATTTTGTATATAGGTACAAAATAGGTTCATTGTGGTTAGCACTAGAGGAACGGTTGATCTTATAAAGGATGCCTTTAACTTTTACTAAAAGTAGTAGTCATCATCTGGGGCTCATGAACATGCACTTTACCTTTCATAGAAATCCAAGCAACGGCTTTTAAGATACTTACTACCTACTAGTGTCATGGAGCAAGCATTGGTCAGAGGAAAGTTGCGATACTTGAGATACTCCAAAGTCAAAAGGATTCATTTTCAGGGGAGCATGAATGTCCCTAGTAAATTAGATGTCAGTGTGCCCAATAGATTTTGATATTTCCTGTTTAAAAATGAAAATGATGGGTTTTTTTTCATAATGATGAAAGATCATGGTAGGGTAAAAAAAAAAAAAAAAAGAAAAAAAGAAGAAAAAATTGTCAACTGCACTTGGTAGTTGTTGAAATATCTGCCTCTGCACTGAAGTGTTAAACAAACACTGACCAGCTTCAGCAGCCACTAACTGTAAGCGGGAACCTAAAATAACCTCAGTCACAGCAGTGCACGCAGAGCTGGAGCTCAGGACAGAAAAGAAGAACAGATCAGAAGTGGAGAGATGCCTCAGAGAGAGGGAGGGGGGTGAGGCGGTGGGGCAGCAGACAGAGGCAGCAGGTAGAGAAGGCGTCTGCTGATCGCCAGCAGCAGTCGGTCACTGCAGCCTTTAATTAAAGTCACTCTCCTCGGCTCTTAAGCAACAGCTTGCAATATCCACAGACAACAGCAGCATGGTGGCAAGCCTGGGTGACCTGTAATTGTATGTGGGTGAGGGGGATGGGGAGGCGGGGGTTGGCAGTCTCCCTGCTAACCTGTGATTTTCATGGGAATTAATGACAAAGTGGTGCCCACATCATTTCCTTGATACTCTTCGCCGGGGGAGGGGGGCAGAGGTGAGGCGCTGACCTTTGTGTTGACACCCCCCTCCCCTTCCCCAGCTGTCTGTCTCCATTTTGAAAATATGAAATGTTACAGAGCAGAAGATGGAACAAACAGCCTCTGGAGTTAAAATGCAGGATGTGAGAAAGAAAAGTCATTGTTTTGCGTCACAGGCTGCCATTTGTTGTGTCATCAGAAATTCCTGTGGGAATCTTTTTTTTTTTTTTTAAAAAAGGTCAACATTAAGAGACGAAAAGTTCAGCTACAGTTTGTTCCCAGGGGTCATACATCCATTCAACAGCAGCTGCTTTCAACATTTTGATGTTACACTTGCTTTTTAATATTGTTCCTTCTGAACAAAACAGACTGTTGCCTCAAGAGACCTGCTCTCCTGAGGCAGTGATTCATTTTTATGAAGTAAATCAAGTTTTGATTCAAAATTAAATAAAAAGACAAGAGGATGTGAGGACAGGAGCCACACATATGCAGGATAAAAGGGCTGCATTCAGGGTGAGGGCTGCGCATTGGCCACGATTACTACACAGCAACGTTTCTCGACTAGCAGTCAGCATAGCCCTGGTGGTCACTGGTGGGATTGCAAGGGCAACACGAGGCAAACATGCACATACACTGACTTTAGCTGATTAAAATCAGACAGATAACGATATAAATCTTTCCCATATCCCTCTCTGTGGTGAAGAGGGAGCTGAGTCAGAAGGCAAAGCTCTCAATTTGCCAGTCAATCTTTGTTCCAACCCTCAACTATGGTCACGAGCTCTGGGTAGTGACTGAAAGAATAAGATCGCGGGGTACAGGCGGCTAAAATGAGTTTCCTCCATAGGGTGGCTGGGCACAGCCTAAGAGATAAGGTGAGGAGCTTGGACATCCAGAGGGAGCTCGGAGTAGAGTTGCTGCTCCTTCATGGCGTAGGAGCCAGTAGACCCAGAGCTCACTGGAGGGAGTATATATTCCTATCCGGCCTAGGGACACCTAGGGATCCCCCAGGAGGAGCTGGAAAGTGTCACCGGAGAGAGGGACGTCTGGAATGCCCTGCTTAGCTTAGCGCCACCGCGACCTGACCCCGGATAAGTGGAAGAAAACGGATTGATGGATCTATCCGGTATTAAAACTGTCAGTCATGCACTCAATGTGTCTCAAGACAGGCTGAATAACTGCTTTGCATCCTTCCAGCAGCTCTGTGTGAAGTTCATTTTACCTAGACATAATTTCCTTAGGTATTTACAGATCCATAGTTTTATTCGTCGTTTTGACTTTCATTTTCCCAGTCCCCCAGAGCTCTCACCTGTTGACCCTCTCGTAAACCTGATGTGTGATGGATGTCACCAAGCTCCTGCTACTCACATTCATATGTTTTGGTCATGCCCTTCCTTACACACCTATTGGTTAGAAGTATTCAGCTCAGTATCATATTGAATCAGGACTCAATAAGAACCAACAGCAACCACAGCAATGTCTGGGGTTCCCACTCTGCTGCTTCCAAAATATGAGGCAGACTTTGTAGCATTTGTTACCTTATTAGCCAGACCTCTGTTTTTACTGAGGTGGAAATCACCTGTACCCCACTCTGATTCTTCATGGATCAAGGACATTTTTCACTTTGTTAAAATGGAAAAAATTAGATGTACTATGAATGGTTGACTTGCCAAATTTAATAAAAACATGGGGACCTTTTTTTCTTTTTTTTGCACATGCTGAGGGGTTTACAGCTTTAATCAAATGTCTCCAGCCACTTTAATGAACCCTTAGTGTTTTTTTTAATTTGTACGTTTTTTTGTTTCTATCTTGTGAATTTCGTTTGTGATTACCTGGTGACCAATGTGTACTTTTTGTTTTCAATAATATTGTTCAGGTATTAACACTGCACTTTATAGACACGTCCTGTGTCTTTCTCTGTTATATTTGACACAACAATGCAACTTGTAATGCAATTTTTTTTTTTTTTTTCAGTTTTTGTTGTAGAAAATCCAATAAACTAATTTGGGAAAAAGAAAAAAAAGACACAGGTTGACAACCAGCCTACACCTGGACTCCATTTACACTTTGTATCTCTATCTGGATAAACATTTGAAAACATTTAAATGCATGCAGAACACAATCAGATCAGATTGCCCTGGTTCGCATTGCGATCAGGGATCAGTCAGATGTTGATGCAATCAGACCAAATTCTCAAGAAACAAAGAAATAAATAAAAAAACAAAACCACCCGGCCAGTTGAAAGGTCACCACTCCACATTTAACTGCTTGCACAAAAGGATTTTACAATGAAAAACACCCATCGATGGCAATGCGTCCCTCAACCTGGAGTGCACCATTCTTGTTGACAATTCAGCAAATTGTGCCTAACTAATGAGCACGCTGAAATCTCATAATAATGAGGTTAGAATCAAGATAATGAGAGCACTTATTAATACCAGCGGTAAATGAAAAGTCCAGATCGCATCCCAAAACATGATTATGTTATGTAACTAACCTATTATGTGCTTATTGTTTCTGAAGCTGGAGATGCTGGTAGTTTCTCTAAGGGAGGTTGTCATTTATGCATGTCTGGGGTTTTAACAGCGTCTTTGGAACCACTGATTTAAAGGATAAAAAAATTAGTTTGAAGTGACGATGATCTGAATCTGTTTATTCTAGGTTGTTGTTGTTGTTGTTGTTGTTGTTGTTTTTTTTTAAGGCGTCTCAGTGAGTAGAATCTAGCTTAGTGTCGTGTGCTTGTGGAGAGCTGTTGCATCATGTTGAAGAGCAGCTTACAGAATATTACAGGCAGGATGGGACTGAGTCAGTGAGCTGCATTCTGTGTACCATCCTGCTGGCTTCATGTACCCAGGGACCTCATTAGTCCGAACGGACCACTCTGTGGTCACTGGTGGCTCCTTTGAGGGCAGGCAGACTGCCACAGGGACCTGCCTCGTACCCGCTGAGGGTTCAGAGCTGAAAGGCCAGAGCCGCAACCTGAGACTCCAAATAGGCTGGCTGCCTCGCTGGGGGAAATCAGGGTGAGGGAGGATGACACATCGGCATGCTCCAACACTTGTTTGGAGTTCAGAAGGTAACAGCAGGTAGACATTCGCCTGCGGCTGCGCCTCAGATTCCAGAGTTTACTGCGCTTAGAGTTTGTTTGTAGAGAAAAGTTTCCTCAGAGAGGAAATCTTTCATCTTTAGACTTGCATTGTTGAATCGATAAAAAAAAACACACATCCACACAAAAAGAAACTTTAAGGGATATTAATTTGACTTACATTTACTCCCGTGGAGCTTTTTCTAACTTTAATCTAACCTTAAAGAAAACAGGAGCCAAATTAACATCTGTTGACTGCAACTCAGTGGCATGCCATCAGGAAATGCACGCACTTGACCAGTTAACGTTAAAAATAGACATAAATTAGAATGGTACTTAAGTGGAAGCGATACTTCCTCCTTAATGTGTTATGTCGTACTACAATTGAGAGTCCACGTTGGTCTGATATTTCACGCATGTGCATTTCCCCATTCGCACTCCATTCCATTTGGTGGCGGTAATGCACCACAAGATATACACAACAGCCAACTGCTGTAAAATTCAAGGAGCAGAGGGAGAAAAAAAGAGGATGGTTAAAGAAGAAAATATAATGTGCGACCGCTTCGTGAGAAGAGGAGGAGGACGCCGTTTGGCGGAATCACATAAATGTGGGTGACACTCGATCTCCTTGCACAACCTCTCTTCAAAACAAGAATCCATTTTGTTGTCTGGAGTATGTGCAGTTTGCGCATTTGCTGTGCATACAGTCCATGTGGTCACAATTTCAAACAGATGAACAGTGACCAGATGAGGACATGTACATGACACGAACCAAAGTGGACTGTCGCAGATTCATGGATGTGGAATGTGTGAATTGGCCTCGTTGAGCAACTTCAGATTTATTTAGTTAATTTACAAATTTGCAGTTAATCATATAACACACCGCCCAAGTCTTTTAATTCCGATCTGCTTTGTAGTTTTCATATTATTATCTTTTCTTTTCTATTACTGCAGGTGTATGGTTCTCTGTGTAAGATCTGCAGTGAGTTTGAGATGTTTGAAACAGCAAATTGAGGCAGGAAAATACAGGATCCTGCACTGTCAGTGGAGTGTGTCATTGTCAGTTAATGGGAGAAAGGCACAGAAAGGTGAAGATGTCCAGGCAGAGTGCAACAAGATTCAGCAGAGAGACTTTCAGCACAGGGAAGAAAGGCAGCACAAAGTCATGAGACAGGACAGGCCCTGAATTTAAGAGAGATTTGCTGCTGCTGCTGCTGCTGTCATGAAAAGGTGTGGAAAGGTTTTACAGCACAACACTGAGACGGTGACATGTGGAGAGACATCAAAGAAAATTTTAAAATCATACAGGTGTTTGACAGTCAAGAAAGAGCTAATTGCAAATATTGAGAATAACTAAACTAGGAATGTTGAGTAGCACATAACGTCTTTTGTTTCACCCACGAAAGTGAGTAAATAGGGTTTAATTCTTGTGTTGCTTTTTTATCTTGAAATAACAAGTATATGCCGTCACTGTAGAATCACAAAAAAAAATGGTTGGACATTTTTAGAATAAGGGATCATTCTGCCAAGATTAAAAGATAATAGGGTAATATTCAATACCTTTAAGAAATACCTTTAGATATGTTGAGACTATGACATACCTGAATCACT
Organism: Trachinotus anak; assembly: GCF_046630095.1. Taxonomy (NCBI): domain Eukaryota; kingdom Metazoa; phylum Chordata; class Actinopteri; order Carangiformes; family Carangidae; genus Trachinotus; species Trachinotus anak. The sequence continues at coordinate 11,878,774 of NW_027273872.1, read as the reverse complement.
AACACAATTTGGCAAATGGTTCAATATCCTATGATGATGAGCTAATTAACTTGTGGTAATGACGTATAATATGTTGAGCGGTTCTCGAGATCTTAAGCTCAATATGTTCCTCATCTAATTCAGCTATGATCATAAATAGTTGACAACTCAAATTTGACAACATAAATGTTACCACAACATAGATCAATATCTCTAGATAATGAAGATCAGTATACGTCAGAGGCAACAGGTGGGTCAATACAAGGGAATGACGAGCATTGAGTAAAATAAATAAATTAAAAATTAAAAATAAATTAAAATAACACATTTGTTAAAATTCACAAAATGACTCAATCATTTGAATAATAAAATGAGTGACTGAATTTAAAGGTTTACAGGTAGTCTTGCCTGTGTTCAGTAACCTGATAGCAGAAAGTATGGAGGACTTGGAGTAGCGGTTCATTCTCCTAAAGGGTTCACTATAAAGCCGGCCTGAGGGCATTACAGTGAACTCACTGGACAGAACATGTTCCGATTGGATGATAATTCCTTCTGCTTTCTGGGCCACTTGTTTCTTCCAAAGGGAGCACAAGTCTCTTTGCTGGATTTAATGTTTGCTCAATTATCCTTGAGCAAACATTCATGATACTATTTAGGCTCTTCTTGTCCTTTAAAGATAGCCCACTGAACCAGCAAATAAAGGAGAGAATTAAAAGACTTTCAATGATTGATTGATAAAAGTTACAGAGTAGTATCACAGACATGAAAGGAGTTAAGCTTCTGCAATAAGTGAATCCTCTGTTGTCCCCTCTTCACAACTGACTCTGTGTTTATATATGTTTATTGTAAGTTGAGAGTTGAACACTGTTCTAAGATGTCAGTCATCTATCATTCAGTCTACAATATAATAATGAAAAACATACCTTGATGTTAATGTGCACATATTGAGAGTCTTAGCCCCCTCCCTCCTAACATATCAGGATGATTTTGGTAAGATGGGAGAACGGCCAGTCTGTGGGAAAGTCTGTTCGTTAACATAAAGTATTTACTTCACCTTGAGTAAACTTGGTTGTTCCTCAGTAACTTAATAAATAAATACATAAAAAACTTACTTTTTCAAATGCAACACTCTTTGATGAAACAGAAACATAACAGACTCCATTTGGCACTGACTAACTAAAAGCTGGTTGGTTGGCTCGATGCAAAGTGTTCAAATGCAACCAGGACTACAAACTCAATTAGTTACCAGTTTATATGCTTTTTTTTTTTTTTTTTTACTTTACTTTACTGAACTCCATTTCTAGTTACACCTTTTAGGTTCTCTGATTTGAGGCACCTGTTGGTCTGTCGTAGTAGTGTGTTGTAGTGATACCTTTTCTCAGCCATCCACCTACAGGTAGTTGGGCCTCTTTTACACTCATAAGAAACCGGCCTGTTGTAAACTCATTCACTTAAACACATGCAACTGCTCGAGACTTGACGGCTACTTTCCATCTCCTACTGACGTCAAACTGTATTGAAGATGTATTGTAGATGTACTTCTTGCTCCGCTACATATATTATTAATGCATTCTGCTCATCTGCTCTCATTTTGCTAATCTCCCAACAAACTTGTCCTTTCAAGATGATCAGCAAGTCAGTGATTTAAGACTGATGAATACAATTTATACACTGTCAGTAAGGCTAATGCCTGTGTAATCGAGGATAATGTTAGATCAGTTTTTGATGACTAAACTCACATAATTCAATACAGTTTTCTAAAGTAAAATCTTAATGCAGCAGCACACATTTATACATGTTCCAACTTTGTAGAAACCACTTGGGGACAGCTGTTTCCTGTTTCAATCACCAGCTGTCATCATATGCCCTGAAAGGACTCTTTGTATGGACTTTATGTTTGGAATCTTTTATTCCGTGTGTGTCTTTTGGATGTTTCCCATGTGTATTTAAGTCTCTGACTGTCCCTCATCTTTTGTCAGAGCTCTGACCTCAATCCCAACCAACACCTGGATGATTAGGGATTAGGGATCATGGGACTGCGGTTAAATAGCATGCCACTTTCAGAGACATTTCATGTGTGTTGTCTGTGCATTTTAAGCTTTTTGTGTGTCATTGCGTGTCTTTTGGTAAAAGTTATTGTTAGGAAGTGCAGTTAGTAAGTAGATAAATGATGTGGCATCAAATGACGGGTGAAAAGCAAAGAATGTGTGGTGATAACACAGAAAGGAAATTGGTGTGTTATTCATTTAAGTTATTCATGCCTGTGGTGAGACCAGGCCTTATCACCCAATACCAAGATCTATAAACACCGTCTCCTGTCTGCAGCATCCTGTTATTGGCTTCACTCTTACATGTCGATGTTAACGTGAACACACTCCACTCTGCAGCTCTCCCTTCTTTTGCCTTGACTGTTTCCATGGCGATATTCAGCTGCTGTTGTCCATTCATACACAAAAAAAAAACTATTAAGCATTCAGAATATGAAGACGCATGTAAACAAATTATCCCGCACTTATCTGTAAAGTGACCAGGATATGAATCAATATCAGAGCGTGTAGGTGTGTTTGTTAAAAATGAATTTCCAATGCTGTCATTCAACCCTGATGTGACGCATGTTATTAAAGTATTATTAAAAAGAAATAACTGAATCATACTTTTGTTTTTACACAAGTATGACAATATTCCATAATCCATATTCCTTTACTCAGTATCACCTCTCCTTTAACTATTCTTCATTGTGGTGTGGTACTGCTGTGTGCAGAATTATGAAATCATAAGGCCTGTCCTCAAAACCCCTGGCTGACTAATAATATTTGGATTTCTGTGACTAATTGCAACTAATTAGTCACAGAAAACCAAAGACAGAGTAAAATCTATGGAGTTGTTTCACCAGGAAGATCTCCTCAGATCTAGGGCTCATTAAGACAAAAACTTACCTGTGTGTATTTTTGAGAAGTCAGACATGATTATCCGCTTGTTTTCTCATTAGCCGAGTATGTGATGATTGATTAGTCAACAAATCAGCTGCAAAGAAACAGCCTTGCTTAATCTGTACACAACAACACTCCAACTCTGACAACAATAAATGTTGATTTGTTAAGATGAAATTGATTTGTCCAAACATGGGCTGAAACTAAAGGTCACCTGGAGGCCCCAGTAAACATTGTGAACAATGCTTAAGTACTTAAGTATCTTTAAAGTCATCTACAACCTGCAAGAGCTTTAAGTTCCCTTAAAGCTGCACACCACTAATTGCTATTTATGGTCACTTAGGGGCAGCAGAACAAGCTGAAAAAAACAACATCTGATGTATTATCAACTTATAAAGTCATTACGGCCAACATGTTTGCATCCACCTGACGAGTGTAAGGGCTCACTGGTTTTCAAACATCTCTCAGCTGAGGAGCCAGATGTTTTTTTTTGTTTTTTGTTTTTTTTATGAGCTTAAGCACTGTTATCTGTTGAGCAGGTAGTGAACAGTGGATTTATGATGGAAACAGGCGAAAAAATTCAGATGATCTGCAACATTAGTTATAACGGGTTGTGAGTTAGTCAGTATGAGCACTTCCTGTAACGACGTTACCCAACGATGGATCGTGTCATTTGATCCATTGTTGATATATCAGGTATTCATTGAAGGGGCTAATTGTGCATTTTGCTATTGCTACATAGCTAGCATTAGCATTAACATTTTATTTACTTTTTTTTACTTACTTAACCATCTAGAAGAAATGTTGTGAGCTCAGCATCAAACTTAATTTATTTACTCACCAAGAGCTGTCCCCAGCAGTGGAAAGCAACGCCAATGTTAGGTCTTCTCTCTGTCATGTCTTTTCTTCCACTGAAGTTAGCATGCTAACCAGCTAGCGACCTATGTTGTCACTTCCTGTTAGCAACTCACTTTAACCTCCAATCTGCCCTAAAGATGTAGCACTGCTCAAAGGGCATATTATAACCTCTTGTCTTGTAAAAGCAACAATGGCTGAAGCTTTTGTCAAGCTGCAATCACCCCCACCTTCTCCCAGCAGAGAAAGCAGCAGAGAAAGTTCTGGTTCAGACACAAAACTAACACTAACTAAAACTAATTATCAACAGAAACCGGATATGAACAGCAGTGGATGAACAACAGTTTGATAAGTGATTGATCGCAATCTTTTCTTCAGCAAAAAATGTAAAGCATTTGCTTCTTTCCAGCTTCTCAAGCCACTTTTTCTGCTCTACCTCCAGGTTTGAATCAGGGCTCAACAGCATGTGGAAGGTGGGCATCTACCCGCCGTGCTCCTCCACTTCTTCAGAAACACCTGACATTTTATCAGCTCGGCTACAAGCTGAGAATGTCAGAAATGTTTTCTTTCTTATTCCTCTGTCTTCAGTCCACTCCTCATTTTCAATCTGCGGGTGTACAGTGTTTGTGTTGCATCTACATTCCAATCCAAGTGTGCGACCTCAGTGTCACTTCGTTTCTGACAACGCAATCAGGTAAAAATGGGTCTGAAATGGCAGATTACTTCAGACGGAGCGGCGAGCGGAGGATGCAGGCGGACTGCAGGCAAATTGCCTCTTTCAGCACTTAAATAAAGGCGAGAGGTCAGGAGAGGCTGAACGAGAGGCTTCACACACACACACACACACACACACACAAACACGTCACCCTCCTCCTCCTCATCCTCCTCCATCCCTCTGTCCTCTTTCTCTGTCTGTCTCTCAATCCAATTCAATTAATCTTTATTGACGTGATGCTTTGATCCAACATGAGCTGAGCTCGGTGTCTCAATTCCAGACCAGTCCATTCAGATTTCACTAGGTTTTAATCTGTGCTCCAGTGAAACTGGTGCGTTACAGGCAGTGTGGCCTTCATGGACACTTGTTTCTCACGATGCAATGCACAAGAGATTGCTACGCAGTGCTGTAAAATGGGACCCCAAAATGTGTAATCACTTGTGTCTCTACAAGCTGTGTAAGGTCATTTTGTTCTTTGTCTATTCTTCCAAAATGTATTCATAATGAAAAGAAATCCAACATTCAAGTGGCCTGCTGATGGCCATCATCCAAGGCAAACTGTATGTAGACAGAGCACACAGGCAGTGAGTTTCTGGCATAAAGGTATAACACTCCTGCACACAGCAAGTCTTACTTACTGCAAGTTGATTATTATTTCTAAGTTCATCAAACTTTTCAGTCTAAAATATCCTCCTCAGGTTGATGAAAGCCTTGATGTCAGATGAGGGTGGTGTATGAAATGAATCAGCAGCAAGTGAGACAATATACAAGTTTTTCTTTTACCGTCTTCAAGTTTCCTAACATGAAATTGGCTTTATAAAGTCACTCTTGGGCCATTTTCTAACAGCAAAGTGCATGAATTTTTAGTATGCTCACTCTCAAACAGTATACTGTACAGTGTTGACTTGCAAAGAGGAGAAATGTGCCTCTCCTTTGGAATTCAATCCCAAACCCAGCAGGACAAATCAGAATAAGGAGGTGGAGGAGAATTCAGCATCTACTGCTACTTAACTAGCTCCGGAGAAACAAACACAACCTGTAGTTTTTCTGGACAGTTAGTGTGGCAGTGGTGTTAGGCAAAACAACATACTGATCATACTGAAAATACCTGCCAACACTCCCATTTTTCTCAGGACTCTTAATTTGAACAGCCTTCATCCTTTATTATAGATAATTGTAATACACACATCCATCTGTTTTATGCTTGTCTGACGTTAACCAAGTTGCCAGATTATGTGTGAAACACAAGCTAGATATGCAATGCACACATAAATTCAATTTCAACCCATCTGTTCCCACAACCTGGCAACCTACAGCCCAATTCAAGTGGTGTGTGCATATCCCATATTTTCAAACCTAAATGTTGGCAGGTATGTATTGAGTGCTAAAGGAAAGGTTTGTTGGGCTGTTTTTGGGCCAGTTTTGGGTCAGTTATGCTCTGGTTAAGGTTTTGTTAGGTCCTAGCACAAGGATGACTTGACTAGGTTCAGGAAAAGTTAATGGTTTGGGTTAAAGTTACTATTTTGTTATGGTTAGGAGAGCTCTGTTGTCATGGTGACAATAATAAACATGTCAGCCGTTGTCACCTCAACATACATCATTTAGAAGGCAGGCGCTGACACAACCGATGCCGTCGCTCAGCTTGGACATTCAGTCTCCAACAATCATGTGAGGTTTTGTATTTGTAAACTGAAAGGAGGAGTAAATGTGTGCGGAGAGCAGATTAGCTAATCTGGCAGTTAACTTCTGGTATTTTAGTAAATCATAGACGAACAGTGGAGTACAAAAGTCTGAG